>NC_135181.1:16710000-17310000 GCF_041146795.1 Maylandia zebra
TGAGCATCAGAGTCACATCAGAGCCTGACTTAATCATAGAGGTAAGTTTTTAAACAATTCACTAATTACTTGTAGCTGCGAACTTAAACTACTGTCAACATGCTACACGGTAATGGAGAGATATTAAGTCAACCAGGACTTGAGACTGGTCGGCTACCACCACCTGATAGGGAAAAATGTGTACTACCTAAGCAGTTGGCGAGTGTTTGCTGGTTGTCACCCAGTGAAACTGCAGAATAAATCTTGGTCGTTATTGGTGGTTGTTATCAGATTGCATGGAGGACACAGACTTGTCTGCAATCACTTGAAAGCTGCTTATTAACAGTCAGACTGGAAACTGAGAACATTCACACTTAAAGTGAAAGCTGTGCCTTACTGCTACAACCAGCACCTTTTGAAGACTTTGAACTCTAATACATTATTTAGTTTAATATTTCAAGTTGCGGTTTTCAATCCACAGCCACAGTAAGGGCTGAGACTGATTTCACATAGCAACAGCCATCAACCTCCAGCAACCACTTGCCAACTGGTTGGAGATTGCAAATGCCTGTGGTTGCTAGGGGAACTGCATGACTGGAGCTTTATCAATTGGTTTCCCAACAACAGCCAGAAATTTCTGCCAATGTTTGAAGAAGTGGAACTTTTTATTTAGAATAAATAAAGGACCTCTAGCAGCCACTCAGCGACCAGTAAGGGAATACACGTTTTTTCCTAGTGATCTGTGGTTTCCGGGAGTCCCCAAGTGTTCTTGATGCCTATGTGACTCTAGCCTGAAACAACATATCCATGCAATCTATATGCATGGGTTTAAATTGTGTCGTTTTTTTGTTTTACTTTTTGATTCCTATATTAAACTGTCTTGGTGCATTTGGGAGACTCCTCAGGAACAGCCATGCGGTAGAGCCCAGGAATGAGATCCAACTGAACTGACTATTTCAGTTAAAGGGGTTGACAAGGACTGCTCCCAGCACTCAGCAAATACATTATTTTTGGTGTCAGAGTAACTCAAGTGTGACTTTTTCTGTTTTTGTGTACTTGTTTTTCCGCTGTTTTCTGCGACCATGAGGACTAAATGAAGTTGCAAACAGTTAAGAAAAGACAGACAGTCACACACGCGCGCACGCAAGCAGCTGCAGCCTGAGGAGAACTGCTGAACTTAGCAATAAAAAATGCAGATATACTCTCTCGCCCCTTCTCTCCCTGTATGTCTGTATAATGAGCAGGTTGCAATATGATGTATGGCAGCAATAAGCAAAGCAGCCACACTATTAGTTAACTGTTTATATCTCTCATATCACTAAACAACATTGTGTAGGTGTATGTGTGAGAGCATGGAGTACAAACAAAACAATGCACAGGTTGGTGTGTATGTGTGTCCTCTGTGCTGGAGCTGTAGAAAGGATCCAGTTACTTTGCTAGTGTTCGAAGAAGTGGGAATTCTAATTAGAATAGTTGGAAGGGCTTTCAGAAACGATCTAAAATAAACTGCAGTAAATGTGAAAGCACCTAAGTCTCACATACTGACTGCAAAGAGAAAGCGGTGTACTGTGTACGGTAGGTGAGAAAGAATGGATCGAATGGATGAAAGGGCACGGAAAGAAAGCCATAAAAGGAGGGAATGAAAAGTAAAAGAGACTTTGAATCAAATAAAGGCAGGGCAGACTGAAAAGTGAAATAAAAGATGGGAAAGAAAGAAATTGACAAAAAAAAGGAAAAAATAGTGGAAGATTGAAAGGAAGAATGGTGGGTGTGAAACAACACAAAAGGAAGTGAAAATGAAAAAAGGAAAAGAAGAAACAAACAGTGAAGAACGGAACGTGGAAATAAACAAAAGTAAGAATGAGGAAGAAGGAAAATTGTGAGACGGATAGTCACAGACCAATGAGCTTGTGTTATTTAAAGATGTGTCAGTGAGATCGACAGACTGGGAGGAGATGGGAGGAGAAGGAGAGGAGGACAAGTGTCGGTCTTGTTGTCAACAAAAAGCCTCTCCAAATGATGACAATAATGAACCACCTACACACTGTCAGCCAGCTCTCTCCCTCTTCACTGTCTCTTTCAGCCTTTGTCTCGTTTTGTTCCCTCTTTTTCTGCCCTGCTGTTTACGCTGCATATCTGCATCGAGTTGTAATATTTTTTGTTGCTTGTTTTTGTGAAGTGCAAGAAGAAACTTGTGTGTTGTTCGCAAGAAGTCAGCATCTGAATAGATAATAATCTCTCTGTCTTTGTATGGCTCTGTGGCTTTGTTGCTTTCCGTGCCTTCCTCTCGATCCATGCCCACTCAATCAGTCCACTTTAGCACAGTTAAAGTGTGTAAATAAAGAAAGAAAAGAATGCTGTAAACACAGAAACGCAGTCTTGAGCCGCCTCTCATTTTGTTTCAGGAAAAACCTTATAAAACTTTCCCTTTGTGATCTAATTTTTAAAGTAAGAAGTGAAATGTTTGTATTAAAAAGTATTAAGAATTGAACCAACATAATGATGTTTGTCTTTTTAAGGGATTTTTTTAACTGAATTCATTTTCTTACTGGTAAATAAAAGTGAGGTGACTCTTTCATTTTCCCTCTTTGTCTCTGTCATCCTCTGATTTTGTGCATCTCTTGGCTGTGCTGCTGGTTTCACCGTCTTTATGACTCCCCCACCTCCCCCAATTCAATTAGTTTTTATTTAATGGTTTATTGGCATAGTAAGCTCTCCCTCTCTCTCACTCTCTCCCTCCATAAGTAGTTGTCACTCTGTGTTAGCCACTACATGCCATTGATCCGTTCTCAACAAGAGATAGTCAGATACCAGGCCTGGGCTCAATTTACTTTGCATTTAGTCCATTCAGTATGTCAATATAAACTGGAGCTCATTACCTAATGACACATCTTTCACTCTCACTCATTTTTTTTAGATAAGTTATAAATGCACATGTCAGTGCTGTCATAAAAGCAACAGAGGGAATACCGATGTTTTACATTTATGAAATTAAAAGTTCAAATTGTAATTCTTTTGCTCTACCAGGGAGGAGGGATGAAGATTAATTACAAAAGGTTTGGCGAGCCTGTCTACCCATCCTCATCCAGCACCAGTCACATAGTTCTCCTGCCAGAGAACTTCCGGGTTTCAGAGACGGCACAGCCAGTTAGTCGGAGAGATTTCTTGTCTGTGCTGGCAAAAGTGACGAGTGTGATGGTGCGGGCCTCTTACAGCACAGAACGCAGCGCTGTTTACAGGTGGGTACGGAAACATGTACACATTTCGAAGTGTGCCATCATGACGTATTGATCATACACTGTAAAATAAATCATTATATTAAAATTAAGCTTGTAAAATCAGAAGTTTTTAGTCTCATTTAGCTGTAGGAAACAAAATTTTCGCTCAGAATCAAGACTCTGAGGCATCTCCTTCTTATAGCCTGTGAATATCACGGCTTTAACCTTGTGCAACCTAAACATAAAGATGGTGGTTTTATAGGTGAAGCTTATTGCCGTCTGAGAGTAAAATCTGCCTGAGAGAATGAACTCGGCTCATAAAACCTCTAAAAGACTTATCAGCAAAACTGCCCTGTTTACGCACAAGCTGTATGTTTAACTGTGAAGGCGGACAGACTCCCAGTATGCTGTATGATTTTGCTTGATATTTGTATTTCTGTGCCCTCCGTGTGCAGACTCCACTCATTTTCTATGGAGGTAGCAAATCCCGCTGCTATAGGAGAGAGGAGAGCATCAGCTGTAGAAGTGTGTTCTTGCCCTTATGGATATGGTGGAACTTCTTGTGAGGTAAATACACACCATTCATCCATTTGTGTTAACGGCTTATCCAATGGGCACATAAGGCTGGTTGGTTACATACTGTAGCACTAATGCATAGAGACAACCGTTCATACTAACATTTATACCTACAGTCAATATAGACACAAGCACATAGAACAAACAAGATGCTACCAGACAATAAAACTTATAGAAGGGATTAAAAACAAATATGACAAGAACAGAACCAAAACTATTTAACTAAATTCAATATCCAATTGGGCCAAGAGATTAGTAAAGATCTCTGCTTCAGATGGTATTGTTGCAAAATGTATCCTGAATAGAATTAGGTATATTACACATAGCTAATTATTCCATTTGTATGACAAAATAACATCCAATCCAATGTGCAAAAGGTGGATAGGTAGACTTACAAGTCTACAAGAATCAACCCCAGTTACTGGATACAGAGCCGTCTGGACATTAGGTGGAAGTCTGAAGCTTTCAGCAGAACATGAAGAAAGTTGTGGTTACCTTTAATTTCTCTGGAGAGCGTTGCTGAAAACCTGGAAGCTTGTCTCTTGTGAAAACACACATTCTTTGACAAACACTTTTTTGCTAGCCATAAGTCAAAATTTGGGGTTATTATTTTGAAATTTCAACTTTCAAATTTCAATAATAACAATACGTTGTTTTCTCAGACGTTTGAATTGCTAAGACCTAACTTTTTTAGATCATTTTAACTTATGAATGACAGTTTAGTTTTTTTTTTCTAGTTGTGGGGAAAATATTTTATAGTCTTGAGTTCATGCAGAACCGAATAAGACGTGTGAGCATCGCCTCAGCGGAGCAACATTTGTTGCACTGAAAGGGCATTGATGAAAAGATGTGGTTCAGTTTTGTGTGGCGTAACTGCATATCTTTGGACTGTAGCGCTGTGGAGTGAACCCATGCATCCACTGGGAGTACATGGAAACTCCACACAGAAAGGCTGTGGAGGCTGTAGCTGTAAGATGGCAGGTCTAACCACTGCACTGCAAACAAGCACAAATAAACAAAAAAAATCATTCAAACACAAAGAAACATTGATTAGAAAAATTTCCAGTGCAAGAAAGGATTCTTGAAAAAAAAAAGAGTACCTATTCAAAAGATTGTAAGCCCACACTGAAATGTACGCAGTCACTTAATGATGTTGGTGTGTATTTCTATGTTAGAACATCACATGTGTACTTTTAAATGTGGCTAATGCTAACACATGTACAAGTAATCCCTGTGAGCCACAAGTAGAGCCTTCAATTTGTATCCTGCTATATTGACGTTAACTCAGGATGCATTTCCTTAAATGGTCATCAACTGAAGGCTTAGACACCCATACATACAAACAACAGTCTCTTTCTGTAAATGTTTGTGCACAGTTTTGTGTTACAGGCATTTAGTGTACTGATTCCTTGATATACTGTATGTTATGCTTGGTAATACTTGACTGCACTTCAGGTGGAATTTTAGTGCATTCGTTTTTCATAAATACATCAAAAAGAAGTGTCCTTATTCATGATAACACCTTATGTCCAAGCACATATTCCAGATGGGATTTTTACTCAAAGTGAAAAGATGTTTGTCTGTGTAGCTTTTAGTTATCCAGATCATGGTAGCTGGAATGAGCTCAGAAAGAAAGTGACTTTTTTAAGTCCCGTGAAGACTTGGTTTAAATACCTGGAACTTTCTTTAGAACTCAAGAATCCTCTTGGATGAGAGGTGAAACATCTCCACGAAACCTAAAGAAGTCCTCTCCATTTCTTTCCAGGCTCCTCAGACAGATGGTTGGAAATGTTGTGGATCAGCTTATATTATCTGGGGACTGTTTAACTAGTCTAAAACATCCAAACATATCTCAGAACATAATTTTATTCAAATTGTATTGTGATTCCTAAATTTGTCTCATGGAGATTTGAATTGCTTTATTCAAAGAAAACTGTAAACAATAACACGAAATTACCGTTTAGTCTCAGAATGCAGCTGATGCGCTGTTGTTTTAGCTGACAGCATCATGCTTTTGAAAGTCACACACAAGCGCACACGAAAAATATTCCAAGTGTTGCACTCAGAAACACACACACACTTGAGGTGCTAATTAGAGGATCACCATGTAATTACTCTACGCTACAGCAGCTTGAAGAAAGACACTCCGTCTGGCTTTCTGTATTTTCTAACTTTGTGATCTTGTGTGTTTCAGGCGTGTGCGCTTGGTTTTCGGAGGGTAAACGGGAATCTGTATAACGGGGTGTGTGAACCTTGTCACTGCCATGGACACACAACACAATGCCATGAAGTCACGGGGCATTGCTTGGTAAGTAGCTTAGTAGTGGGTGAATTATGTCACCTGTTTCTTTTTCATTTGTATTTATTATTTATTACTATTGCTTTTATGTGTTTGTTTTATGTGTAAATTAATACTCAAAGATCTAACCCTATTTATCATCATTAAAATGTAATAAAGAGTAATGAGTAATGAGTTCAATTTTCTTTATTTGTTTGTTTTGAAAAGTCTCATTTCTTTCATTAACCGCATTCTTTTTTTAATCAGTAATTAAGGGAGTTGAATTGTTTATTTGGAAGCCGTGGATTACATGTATTCATATCTTTTCAGTGTTTTTGTTTAAAATGTGTCCAATTAATTGAGGAATTGCAGAAAATCTTCCAAAATTGGTTGAGTTAGCTGAGTGTGAGAGTTTTGAAATGAAAGACACTCGGAAGCTAAATGCATAACTTAATATGGAATACATAAATGAACTTTTATGTATACAAAAGAGTTTTTTTCTTATTAGTTGAAGTCTCCCCGGATTTGCCATCTAGTGGTGAAGGCAGGAATTGCAGTGTGAAATGAATAAACATTCCAGATTGGCCTTCTTATGTGCATCTGCTCACATGCACCCACCCCAGTCTGCACATTGCCTTAGGGTTAAGCTGTCAGTTACCATCGCACATACACACACCAGAATACACACACAACACACACATACACAGCGATCTATGAGTTTTGTATTGCCATGTTATGTTTCATTATAGATGAGGAGGATGCTGGGATGTGTCAGGGGGAGGCCAACACACAGAAAAAGACAGACAGACAGGCAGGGAGGCGCTTTCTTTTTCTCTGACACACACACACACACACACACACACACACACACACACACACACACAGAGGAAGACAATTTGACGTGAACTCACTCACAGCACATAAACAACCTCTGTATACATATTCATACACAGTGAGTGGCAGACAGATCTGCACACAAACACACCTCTTTTCTGAGGAATTTGATTTCCAGCTCGGGTTGAATGACTGAATGATGCCATGGTTATACAGGTTAACACACTGTGTATGTGTCACATTGTGATTCACCATTTGGGATGTTTGAGCTGAGAAAAAAATGATTTGGAATAAGGTGACATATAAATGCACAGACTAGCTCAAAAGTACCACTGGCGCTTCAGCTGGACATATGAAAACAACAAAGATTTTGGCCAATAAAAGAGCTGTCTATTATAGATACAGCATAATTTTACGGTTTAAAAACTCTTAAACTGAAATCTTCAGATTTTCTATTTTACGTTCTCAGTGTTGAAGAATTTAGTCTTATTAAATAAGTCGTGATGCCACAATTACAAAAGAGCACTAATGGAAGTAGAAGGTTTTACAGCATAAGTGCAGGTTTTAATATTGAGTTTCTCTCTGGAAGCAACTTCTTAATTCAGATTAAAAAGATGCAACAGAAGAAGCATCGCTGTGTTTTGATATATGAAGGTGAAGCCTCCCATTAGAAACCGTAGGGTGTCGAGGACTGTCGATTTTTAATTTCAGAGAGTTTTTTGTACTGCCACTAAATCTGGCCTTAACTATGTTGTTTGCAGCCTTCACAATTTTGCAGGTAAAATATTGTTGGGTTGACTGTTATGATGTTGGGTTTCTGTTAAACCATTTCCTGTTTTATTTTGGAATTCTTTGTCTGTTTATGTTGTTGATTTTATTTCCTGTCTTTGTTAGTTTTCCTTGTGATTGTATGCTCTGCCCTGATTAGTCTCATCTGTGGCGTTCTTCATCCCTGTTTCCAATTAGTCATCATTTACCCGGCTATATGTGTGTGTCTGCAGTTGTTTTCATCTTACTTGCCTCATTTACCTAGACCTCATATTGTTGTCACCCTGCTTGGCACGTGACAAGGTTGTGAATGTGATAACTGGAGAACCAGGTGACGTAGGATTTTGAAATTCATATCACAGTTGCATCTACTAAAATCTTCAGATGAATTTGAATCTCGGTGAACTTGACCTCAAGGTAAAGGTCAGAGATCAACTTTACAGAAAATCTTGTGAGCACAATAAACTGAGAGCAACGTCACCTAGGCTTTTCAAACTGATATCATAGGTGTGTCAAGGTCAGAGGTCACCTTTTTACAAAAATCTGGTTCTGCTGGTGTTGCTTGTGTTGCCAGGATTTTCTGGTGTAGTTTTGTATGCAAACCACCCCCACAATGGCAAAAAGCTCCAAAGGTGTGAACTGTTTAGTTTTTATCTTTCTAACCTTTAACTTTTAGAAACAAAAAAAATATTATGAAAAAAAAAAGCAGATCTGTTCTAACGTCTTTCTTTCTAGTTTCTTTTTCTTCCAAGTCTCAACTTAAATCATCCCCTTTTACTATTAACTGCACATGTATGGCTTGACTCAGTATGGTACAGGTTCAGTTCGTTGTTCTTCCTGTCTGTCTTTAGCATTTTTGACTGTTGGAAATTATGCAAAGTTCGTCTGCAGATGTGTATAACATGTACGCAGCTAAAAAAAAAACTAAAACAAATACTTGAGAGGTTTTTTGTTTCCAAGACAATTCCTTGTTACTTGAAAATAAAAAATAGGTCTTATTTGGAGTTTTTTCCTTCCTAAATGACTCAACAGAACAATAGCACAATGTTGTTGAGGTATTTTTATCATTGCACAAACTGCTTAAACTCTTCTTTGAAATTGCATCCTCAGAGAAATTGACTTGCTCTCCTGACTCAAATGAACTTTAACCTATTTTTCTCCCCCAGGACTGCTCCCACAACACCGCTGGCCCCTACTGTGACACCTGCCTGCCAGGTTACTATGGCAACGCCACCCGTGGGTCACCTGCGGACTGTCAACCCTGTGCCTGCCCGCTCAATATTCCCAGCAACAAGTAGGTTCTGAAGACCCTGGGGTTAATGCAGCCAGGGCAGCACAATTTAATCAAATGCCTCAATCTATCACTGTTGACCCACCTGACTCTGCAGTCCCTATTTCTCTTAATAATCTCCCGTCTCCTCCTGACACTCTCACCATGTTTTTTTTTTTTGTGTGTGTGTGTGGTCTTTAGAGGTTATCGCCACAACTAGAGACTTCATCACTCTCGGCGGGAATATAATTGTAATGACATTAATGGAAATATCATCACCACAGGTAGACTCATAAATATAAGTGGAGAAACATTATCCCTGTGGGTGGAAATGTCATTGTCGCTGTTAGAATCAACATAATTTCTACTAGGAGCCTTAACACAGTAGAAAATGCAAACCTCCCACAAGTCATTAAGGGATTGAAAACCCTTTAGCATTATATTCCTCTCATATGGAAAGCTACTCATGCTGTGGCTACATCACAGACTTGAATGACAGATGCTCAGATTACACCACACAACAGTTTTCCAAAGAGATGCAAAAATACTACCAGACATGAAGACCTTTAAACCACAGCTATTAAAAAAACATACACATTGATATGTTGTCTAGGGGTAGGCACATTGCTTGGTTACATGCGGTTATTAAATTAAACTCCCTCCGGGACCACACGTGTTGATAAAGTTTAGAAAAATCATCGTTTATAAGAATTTATTTACACACGTCTGATTTGGTTTATTCATGAAACATGCACATAGTACATAAATGACATCATTTAATAGTATTTTATGTTGTTTTGAGTTTTTGGGGTTTTGTTTTTTTTTGCAAAGATGTTTTCACAAAGTGGAGTCATTAAAATCAAAACTACCAGCCGGTGTAAATTTGGATAATCTTTCCTTCAAGGTGTCCTCCTCATACATTTTTGGTGCACTTCAGAGCAAGTGTTATTATTACGTTTCTCCCTGGAAGTCCAATTTTGTATCCTGGCACTCTCTGCAGTGCACGCAATGTCCGCTCTTCTAGCGTGTCAAAAAGCCAACATTTCAACTTGAATTTTATATAGGCGAATAAGGGAAATGCTGCTAGCAGTGAGTGAAGGTGTGTTGGTGTGGCCAAAAAAAACATGCTGTACTCTAGCACACTTTTGCCATAGTTTGGTCTATTTGAGCGGAGTGCCCTCCCTCCGGATGTGTCGGTAGACTGCTTGTTGAAAGCCTGATCATGGAGGACAAATTCACAGGGCACAACCCTGTCAAAAAATAATGAGCGTGCTCCTACTCGTGCTTCTGATTTGATGTGCCACCTTTAGACTTGTGCACTTCAGACTTTTTGACTGAGAACTCCTCTTTGGTTTCTGAGTCACAGAGCCAGCCGTCATCTCCTGTGAAGGTTCTTGAGATAAAAGGAGGGTTAGTATGATACTGAAGCTGAATTTGAGGTCCATGGTTAAGTTGCAAATGCAAAATGGGTCTTCCTCAGAGCAATATATGAATAATAGTATCACTGGAATTGGTGTAGAGAGACGCTCATGCAAAGTCCAATCTTATAAAGGCAAAAATTGTAAAATAAATTATGCAGTTAATTTTTTAGTAAATGTAAGAAATGATCAACTTCAGACAGAGCAGGTTATATATATAGACATTTTATTTTTATATTATTATATTATTGAGCCGCAGATTTTCTAAATGACCAGGGTGTGATGCTCTATGGGACTTGCATGGACAAACAACACAGGCAGCAGCAGCAGCTGAGAATTCTCATGCAGTCATGACATGACATATTCAAAACCCTAAGCGCTAAAGTAAGACACAACTCTCTCATACCTCAGGCCTCCACACCACCCTGGCAATAATAATAGCTTTGAGAAGCCATGCCTTTCACCCCCCTCAAAATAGCCATCCAGTCCCTTATGTTTACCAAAATAGCTAGTTAGATTGTTCCACTTAGCTCTTATGAACATCTGATGAAGTGATTAGTGTCAACAGGGGAGAAGACTGGGGTTTTTAATCAAATCAATAAAAAAAAACTGCTTTGTTTTTGATTGCTGTTCTTTTTAATTTATGCCTGGGATTAATTCTCTAACTGCCAAGGACACGTTTTTGTCTTTTTTTCCCCCTTTTTTAAAAAATCACTATAGTTGAATGGAAGTTAATAGTCAATTATGTATCCACGCAGGCCTTAAAAATCTGCAGATAAAACTGTATATGTCTGTTTAACTAAGCATTTTTCACCGCCATTACGACCTAAAATTGTGCCAAATTTTTCCAAAAAGTATAACACGGCCTGCTTTTTTTCCTATTATTTTTATTATTATTTGTATTTTAATCTTGGTATTAATCAGTTTATCAGCTTTAAAGATTATTTATTTTAGTAAAATGTGTTTTTTATGATTTTGTTAATTTTGCAGATACTACCTTGCTAGATATTAGGGCTGAACGATTATGGAAAATAATCTAATTGCAATTTTTTTGCCCCAATATTGCGATTGCGATGCGATATGCGATTATTTTTTAAGGTCTTTGTCTTCTGTATTATTAAACAAAGACAAGCAATACATCATATAGTATGGCCAATACTATATTACATTAATTTTAAACTGTTCTTTCCTGGAAGACAGACCTCTGTTATGATGACATGAGGTGATGCATGAATTGATGACTGACATTTTTATTTAACTTCTTCAATCACAACAGTATATTTGAACATACACAATAGTTTATTTTTAGCTTACAAACATCTGAGCATAAAGTGCTGACAAGGAACCCTGGTGTAAACATTAAAATGAAAGTCAGTACAATGTGCAGATTGCAGAAATATACATAAAAAAATCAGTGGCTTTACCACACTCAGTTTTTCGACATCTGTGAACTACTAGACAGTCATTCAATTAAAAAATAATATTAAATAAATAAAACTAATAAATAAAAAATACACACATCTTACTGATCTCTGCAGTCAGTAACATTACACATAAAGTGCAAACATAATAGCAATTGTATAAACACACACACAAACACGCCTTTAAAGTTTAAAGGCGTAAAATTGGACGGTCTAGCCTTCTGATTAGCGTCACCGCTGTCTCGGTGGAGTTTAATAAACTCGGCCGTCTGCTTCTTGCTATCTAAAATATAACCAGACACTGGTGTAAATTCTCGACTGTCTCATACTTCTGTTTAATAAGTTTTCTGTTTGACGTTTAGTCAGCTGTGTGAAAACCAAGGAGGAACCCACCCGGGGGATTAATAAAGTTTTATTTTATCTAATCTAATAACTTTAATCTCAGCCAAACCGATTTACTCACGAACAAACAAAACACTGAAAAAAGCCCAACAATAACATTTTTAGGTTGTCTAAGTGACTTATATATTACGTTTAACCCGAGCAGAGAAACTCCGCGGTGATCTGAAAATGATGTGCCGGGAGTTGTGCCGCTCTCAGCCGCATCAGTAACCCTCGAGCTCCCGGCTAGCTGTCGAGCTGGTGGGTAGCAGACGCCTCTGAAAACGTCGAAGCACTTTTGCAAATATGGGATATCTTGATAAACCGAGCAGATATTCGATGTTTACACAACTACTTTCTCGCCTGAAAATATTTTAAAAGTTTATTTTGTGACCCAGAAAGATTAGTATGAGTAATTTTAAAACTTAATAGCGGCCGCCATTGTTGGAAACTGGAGTTTGGCTGGGCCGCGCTATGAATTCTGGGATATGGTAGTAATTTGGACAGCCTTCGGCGCGTCGCTGTGACGTAATCGGTCTACAAATGCGGCCTCAGGAGGATGCAGCCCATGAATTTGGACATGTCCAGAGTATAATCGCAGCCTTTGCGGTTAGAAAATTGCACTTGATCATGTCGCGATATTATCGCAAATGCGATATATCGTTCAGCCCTACTAGATATATTTGCAGACCAGTGACATCCTTCCCATCCTGGCCCTTGCAATACCACTTCTAAACTGCAGCAGCCTCCTTCACCTAATGATCCACACGGCAAAATCGGATAAGAAACATAAAAGCACAATCCTTAAAGGCGCTTTAAAACTGCATTACTTTAATGACCACCAGGGGGCAACTCGTGTGACGCGAAATAGCTTCTTCCTCAGGTTCCTTGCTCTGTGACATCAGTAAACACTTAGCAATAAAGCATTAAAATGAGCACAGCTGCAATTTGGCTGTTTACAACTTTATACAACTCTTCTCATACAGCTATGAATTATTTACATTTTATACAGAAAGTGTTTTTCAGTGTTTGTTGTCCGCATACTCTGGCCAATGAAATGTTATTTGTAACTCAGTGAGCCAGCACACAATTAATGAGCCAGTCAGTCAGCTAGTGAGTCAGTCTGGTGCCTGGAACCCGAGCCAGCAGAACTATCTATAGTTTTTGGAAGTGGGAGGGTGAGAGAAAGAGGGAAAGAGACTATCATTTTACTTTGTTGCTGTCTCTTTCTATCTCTCTCTCTCCCCCTCTCCCTTGGTTCGTTAGGCTACACTTTGTAGGGTTGAAGAGGGTTTTTGTAGTCAGGATTGGTGCATGTGTGTGTGCAAAACGGAGAGGAAACTAAAATGTGTATGTGAGTGAATGTGTCATTCAAAGTGCGAATGGGACTGGGAAGAGAAAGCAGAGAAGCAGGTGTGAATGTGTATATGAGGAGGCAAACAATGGCCTTAACTCGCCTCTGTCTTCTCTTCTTCTTCCTGCCTTTTGCCACACTGGGACAACGCTACCAAACTCATCAAAAACTTCAACAACAATCGCAACAACTTCATCTTGGGAACCATGGTAGCTTCAGTCCAACCTGCCACTTGAGTCAAGACGGAGAGCTGCTGTGTGATCAGTGTCGGCCTGGCTACACAGGACCACGATGCGACAGGTAACACACAGTCAAAGCGCTTAGAAACGGTGAAAGGTCTGACACAACTCTGCCTGAACTATGTGCCTAATTTTCACCTTAGCCCAGCTAAGTTCATTATTATTTAATTAAATGACACTGTCAGAAACACACATCTATTAGTGTAATGCATTCAAACCAGCAAAGTATGTTTCATGACCAAATAGTGGCACTATTAGATGTATCCAACTCTAAGTACTAGAAAGTAAACCAGACTTATAGTCAGTTGTTAATTTTGTTTTTTAATGAAAATGGAGAAACTACTGCTCATTAACTGTTTCTTGAGTACTCTGTCTCATTGTCCATCTATTTTATTAGCTGAGTGACATTCTTGTTCCATTAGCTATGGGCTCACCAGTGCAAAACTAATGAGAAAAATATTTCTCTCTGGATGTGAGGCTTGTTGAAACTTCAGGCTATACTGTCATGTTATGACATGCACCGAGTAAATATAGACGTTTCACCACCCAGGCTGACTCAAATACAGTACATTTGGTTTGTATTAAAATAAAACTGCTCATAGTTAAAATTCTAAAGTTCTAATGTGCTGTAAGAGTACTCTTCATTATGTTTGTTTTTCATATAAATATATGTGAAAAAGCATTTAATAAACTTCAGACAAAGCCTTGTTCTTGCTTTTTGCTAGATGGAAGGGGCCTACCGGATGTTTGATGTGCTGATCTGATTCATGTTTTGTTTTTGTAAGCTTTTATGAGCTTCTTTAGTGACAAGTTTTTGGAAGTATTTTTTCTTCTTCTTTTTTACACCACAGCCTGGCAACCCAGAAGCTGTTTTCTGTTGTATAAATTTATAAATCTTTAATAAACTCAGTTGTTTGCACTGTCGTCACATAGCAAAAGAACATCATTAATCATAAAAAGTGTTTGCCCTGGGCATGTGCTGATTTCTTACATTCTTAAAAATTGGTGTCTAAAGCTCAAAATGTGTTCGTAGTAATCATGTTCTATAATCAAACTAGTGCACTTCTCAAACACATTCATTCATCTTCTTTTATTAGATAACCTATGGCAAATTTAGAATTGCCAATTACCCTTACTCATGCATGTGTTTAGTCTGTGGGAGGAAGCCAGAGATGGGTGCCCAGGGAGAACCCATGCAAGCATTAGGAGAATATGCAAACACCACACTGAAGGTCCACAGTAGGCAGCTTGATTCAAACATAGGACCTTCTTGCTGTGAGGCATCAGTGCTAACTACTGTACTACTGAACTGCTCTTCAAATCTCATAGTTCTATCTTGTAAAGCAAATGATTCAGTCTTGGGCCTGAAACATTCTTAACCTCTTATTCTCGAACTTTAAATGGGTAATAGGCCAGTTCACTGGCTTGGAGGCAGTTTTGGAAGGGAAGCAGGCAAATGGGTCACTTTTTAGAAGTAAAATTGGTGCTGTAGGAGGAACTGAACACCAGGTTCAGGCACCCGACATTCATCAGACCCAAGAGGTTGGTATAGACAGAAGGACAGACCGTGTGTAACAATGCCCCTGCTTAACCAGCTAGCCCTAATGGCACTGGAAGGTTGGGCCCATCCTTGGAAACAAAAGCCATGAGTGCCATGAGAGTGTGCACATCTTGGTAACAGTAGCAAATATTCAGTTAACAAATTTAAAGGTCGAATCTTGGCTGCTCGTTTGAGGGGAACGTATCAACCATGATGTAAACCACTGAGTTTCTGGTGTTTGCCATTGAAGTCAACTGACCACTGTCTCTAATGCCGCATAGATTAGTGTTTACATTTTCAGCTTTTACAGCTTTTACAGATATGCAAGGATATGTTCATATGTTTTTCTTAATGAGAGTAACAGATTAATAAAACAACTTAATATTGGCATATTTACACTGTTATTTATAAACAGTCTCAGTCTCAAACATTTGGGCTAATATGATGACAAATTCTGCAGTTGCAGTTACCCGAGCTTTTCTATTTGTTGCTGCTGGAGGATGCGGCGCCTCAGTTCGCTGTCCTGAATAGTATGCATGCCATGCATTCCACATCAGAATCTCTCTGTCTGCCTTTGAGTCTTTTTATAAACCTCATTTGCCACTGGAAAGTAAACTGACTCATTGCCAGCTCTGTCTGTCATAGAGTAGCATCTGCACCACATTGCTTTCCAGCCACTGTGCAATATGGCCTCGTGCTGGAACGTGGCCCAACCAATACAATTTGACTCCTCCACCTTTCCAATCTACTTCTGTGTCCGTGTATTAATGAGTGACCACATGGTGCAGTCTGTGTTTTTAATTAATCCTAAAGTAGGAAAAAGCTCATAATATAGTAAACATTCCTTGTTGCTGCTTTTAATGAATTTAGAAGATGGTGTTTAATTTTGGGGAGTCTGTGTGTGCCTGTACATGTTTATCTTTTGTGCCTGTGTGCCGGTAAATTTATGGATCTGCAGCTGAATATACAGAAGGCATCTGTGTATACATTCTCCTATCCACATGCATGTGTTGTTTTGATCTCACACTGCACAGTCTCATAACGCACAGGAGCTGATGTAATGGGAAATATTTTATTACTAATGACAGCATTAAGTAGGTAATCAGCAGTTGGTGTTTCTTGTTCTATTAGTCTAATTGATACCTGCTATGCACTACCTGCCATTACACTTCATTATCTACAGTGCTTTTGTTGTTGTTTGTGGTAATTAATTGTAATGCGCCAATTTGTCTGTATTATGGGCTTTAACAAAATAAGCTGGTCTATTCCGCCCATGCTAATAGACTATCCACTCACTGCTAAGTGATTCTGCTTTTCAATTTCCTGTCCATAAACAGTCATTTAGAATATAGCTGAAAGCTCTTTATTGCAGCTGCTTAACAAATGTAGGTTAAAACACTTTGAGTCACGGGGTGCTATTTAGGGTGTGCCAGTATGTTAATGGTCTTGCAGATAAGGTCTTTCATTTGTCATGTTAGGTGCTTGCTGCCAACTAGCTGATATGATGGATATAATGTACTTTAATCGATCACCCTCTCATCTAGAATGCAGAGGGATTAAAGTGAGGGTTATTGTTAATGTTGTCGTAATACTACTTATTGATGTTAATGTTAAGAGATGTGCAAATGTAATCATATGTCAAGCTTCGCTGTACGTGTGAGTAAAAGTAGAAACTGTAACACGGAGGCTGCTGGAGGCTCCAAAGTAACATTCAAAAATAGAAATGAAGACTCCAGGAATTAAGTATCTGTTACTTAATTGACGCATTTTAATTGACGTATTTAAATACCTTGTCTCTATGCCGGTTTATGGAGTTTGTCTCAGCTACTCTTCACATGACTGCAGGTGACTAAATGAGTAAATGAGTGGAATAGTCAGTTCACATGGGATTGTTGCTAGTAGTATTAAAATGAGTGTTGGCAGAGCATTAGTTCAGCATTACTAGATAGCAGCAGATTAATTGGTGCTTTGGTTTTAATGAAACTTTTCAGTGCAAAGTTCAGACAATTACTGTATATTGGATTTGATTGACAGTGGCCTGTTAGCAGCAGCAGCACCATCGCAATTATCATCAAACTTGAAACAGCCCTCTTCAACCCGGGGATGACACCACAAAGAAATGCGTTTAATCAGAAGCTTTTTGTGAACTACGAAAAGTACTCTGACAATGTTTTATGGCTTACTTTGTACTTCATTGAACGTTATAGTAAAAAGCTGATTCCAAAAATGATTTCCAGGTGCTGTTAAAGCACTATAGTTTTTCACATAGCTAATTGTTAATTCAGGATTGAGGATTTCAGCTTGTTCTTTTATGAGGAAATTAGTCTAAACTGGTTGATGGTGTGAATTTGAGCATTGTTTTAGTGTCGTTCTGTTTTAGCCTGTGTTGGAATGATTAAAAAAAGCCTTTAACAGTTTTATTGACAGTGGAGACGAACATAATTAATGATTATATTAAGAAGAAACTGAGCATTTATTCCCCTGTTGTCGACTCTCCATTCATCACTCTGAGAATACAACGCGACTGTTACGATCCAAGCCCATCTGCCCTTCTCTATCTCTCTTTACAAGTTATGCCATACATTTCCTCCACACTCTGATGATTTTGACCAGGTGTTTAACCCCTCCAAAAATATCAACTTCAATCACGCTAGACTAGCCACTATAAATACCTTCACTTCCTCTTGAGGCCCAAGTAACTACACGTATGCATGACTAGAATAGAAGCCCTAACATCGGAATTCATCTCGCATATAAGACTAAATACAAACAGCTCATCTCAACTCAAGAAATAAAAATGCTGCCAGTAAAACTGGGAAGATGTGCAGACATGCTTCAGAAACATACATGTGCACATACACACACACTCGGAGTGGGAAGGAAAGCTAATAAACCAGTTCTATTGAGTACCAAGGAGGGTCAGTGGTAATAATGGCTGGCTGCTCTTGACTCTTTCCCTCACTCTGTCCTTTCCTACCCTCCACCCCCACCCACACCCCCTCTCTAAATTCAATTCTCTTTTCAATGTGAAGACCTTTCCCCTCTCTCCATCTCCCTCTCTTCTCTCATCTGATCGCTCTCCCTCCTCCCTTTCACTTTTCTCTGTCCCTCTTCCTCTCCTCTTTCATCTCAATTCCCTTTTCAGCCTGTAGAGCCTGAGCTCAGCTTTGGCCAGCCTTATTTGGTTTCAGCAGCTCGTGTGACAGCGCCGCTTTCTCAGGTTAATATATTTCCCAGGCCTTGGCCATCTTCCTTTTTATTAATCGAATGAAGTTATTGAAAAAGCAAAATATTGAAATCCTGAACTGGTTTGACAGTTAACACATTTACTTGTTCTTGATCAAGAGTCCTAACGACCCTTTGGAATGTTTGTATCCATGAATGATGCTTAAAAAAAATAAAGAATCCATCACAAAAACATCACTTGGTTTTTAAGACCACCTGTCATAAAAACAAAACAACACAAACTAAACATTTGCTGAACTGAACTGATGTTTTTATACCAAAATTTGAGCACAAATTTGAAAAATAAATCAAGAATAATGTTTCCACAATGCAAGTTAAAAACTATAATTTAGCATCTTAATCAAAAAATAAAGTGCTTTAATTCTTTCCCCACTTTTTTTTTTTGTAAAATATCAAATTTGAAAATTCACGGATAATAATAATTAGGATTTAATATATCATTTTGATTAAAGACCTTAAAGAGCGCACCCTGGTGGATTCACCAATGCGGAAGCATAAAAAATGATTTATTGTTAATTTAGGACAGCTGTGGCATAAACCTTACTATGGCTGGTGGACGAAAAAAATAGGTTAAAATAGGTTATATGTTTTTTATGATTTTGGTTTTTAACGTTACAAATAAATTTGAAATGAACATTGCAGGGGTTTTTTTCGTAGTCTGACTTTTTGTTTCCAGTTTATAAATGTAGTTCAGACAGCAATGCTTTTATTTGAGTAATAGCTGGGCAGCCTGCAGTAAACATCCTGAAGTTCACTGCCTAAAGCCATTAAATCTCCATTTTAAAAAAAAATGTCTTCAAGGGTTTACTTTTATAAACTTTAATTTCTATGCCCTTTCATTTCTGTGGGTTTGCCCTGTAGCTCTTTGGGTGTCTATATTTATGTAATGGGAGTGTACGTATATGAATAATTCAGCTGGACTGGTATCTAAGCAGTTTAACTGGTCAAACAAATTATATAACAGTGCTCATAGTTCCTGTGGACATTTGCTGATGATTTTTAGTTCTTGTGTAGATAGAGACTGGATTTTGGCTTCTGTGATAGTTTGGCGCTTTAATGAGTAATTGTGTATTCAAAGTGTTTTATAATACTGGTGCTAGAAGCTGAAGTAAACAATACTTATATTTACCTGCTTTTACCTGCTGACTCATACGCAGTAGTTGTTAGATGCGAAAGAAAGATAGAAGACAAGGTGACCCACTGTGTATTTTCTTTCAAACTTGAAAGCTGAGGGGGAAAAACATATTTTCAAGTGTTATTTGGGATATAAAAGCAGAGCAAAACTGTATTTTAAAGATATTAGTGCAATACCTGCTCCTTCAGTAACAGAGAGAGGGAGAATAACAGGATGGCATCTTGTTGGTGCAGCTCGAAAGGGTAAAGCTTGGATGTTAATCAGGGTTGAGGCATTTTAAAAGCTCCTGTATGTCGAATTTTATAGTTAGACAACTTCTGCTGCTGGTATAAGAGTTGGTATGTAGAAAATGTGACAGTTTTTACAGTCAGTTTCAGCCCAGTCATCCTCAGTGGTGCTTTTTAATGCTACCTCTAGGAGTCAGAAACTTGACAGATTACAAGTAAAAATCTGCAAAAACCTTGATGCAGAAAAATATTTGTGGGTTCACTGGCATGTCTTCTATCTGCATTGTACAAAATATTTCACCTTATTCTCTTATTATTACGTCTCCCCCAGGAAGCTGATCGGTTAAAGATGATGTGAAACTGATTTATCCATCTCTTGGTATCTCCACTGATTCTCAGATGTTCCAATGGATACTATGGTCAGCCCACTGTACCAGGGGGATCCTGCAGACTTTGTGATTGCAATGGCAACCTGGACCTTTCCATACCTGGGAGCTGCGATCCAAATACAGGCCGGTGTCTGCGGTGTCGCCAGGGTTATGGTGGCAAATCTTGTGACAGCTGCGCTGCAGGTTATTATGGAGACGCCATCATAGCAAAAGATTGCCAACGTAAGTAAGACGACAAAAATTTAAACAGAAATCAAACAACTGATATACAGTCATGGGAAAAATGAAAGCTTCTGTTGAGCTTTGTCTCTTGCTTGTTGCATGGCCCAATTTCAGACAGGCTTTAGCAGTTGTACAGATGGACTCACATCAGTATTATAGATATGTTTATTTTGTTATTAGTATCATTATTATTAATAGTAGTAGTTGTGGTGGTGGTGGTGTATACTAGTTGTAGTATTCGGTGTTAAGATATTTTTAAATTTTCTAACACGGCCAAAGCTTCATAATTTGTTTGTACTTATTTTGTGATGCAGTTCTAAATTTGGACATAAAATACAGACAGTTTCATGAATGAAATTACTCATTTGATTTTAATCATTTGTGCACCAAACATTCACTCTCTGATCTAGAGCTAATTTTGCTGGTACATCCACTCCAAGGAAGACTATTGTGAATCTTTTCATTTGTAAATAATCTTTCTCGCTTTCGAATGATAGCTTTCAAATGGTTTGAAAATGGCTTCATAACCCTTCTCAGATTTATGGGCAGCAACAGTTGCTTCTTTAAAATAATTTCTTTTCTCCTTGGCATTGTGTTAACACACACTTGAATGCTCCACACCAACAAGCTGCCAAAACCTCTGCTTTTATATCAGTGGTCACACTTGCTGATGATCAATTAATCAAATGCATTTGACTAGCTGTACTCAGCTGCTACTTACCCTCTTAAGTCCCATGGAATCAGGCAGTTCTTCTGCATTTTATCTTAGCCTTTGTTAAATAAATAATATTAATAGCTGCTAAGGATCAGATCTGATTTGATATCTAAAACCTTAGAACTGAAGGATAATGTTCTTCCTTTTTACCATGAAGGTATGTTAGTTTATATCGCTGTAGTATTTCAGTAGTTTTCAAACTTTTTGTGGCCAAGGCACACAAAAATGTCTGCACGGTGACATTTTATCAGTTGTTTTTTTGATTACACAGTCAGATGAAGGCACTTCTTCTTGTGGCATCTAACATGATATTTGGTTACCTGGTTGTTCCTGATACAGTCTCATAATTCCCACCATCCAGCAACTGCATGAATTGACCTAGTTGTCTTTGACAGAAGGCCTTAAGATGTTTTTTATTTCCTTCTGTGCATAAAGAGTATAAACATAGCATACTTAGACTTAACTTCAGACATACCGGTAAACCCCAGCACACCATTTGTGAAGCTCTGGTCTAGAGGAAAAATAAAACCCACACGTGCATCGGGTCTGAGTGCATTTACACTGCAAGCACTATTCACACACATTGGTGTTCACTTGCAGGGGAAATTTTAGAATTTCATTATCCTGTCCGTGGACATTTGGACCATAGACCACTAACAGAGCCACAGGGATCCCTGACTTGGTGTATATATCCAGACATCAAGTAAAAATCTGATTCATCTGTTTTGGTGTAAACAGCACAAATTTAATGTTCTCAGTTCTAAATTTGTTTGCATGTTGTTCTAAATCACATACAGATCTGTTTATTTCACAATGGGACCTCACTGAAATCTGAATTCATCTCACTCTTGCGTCGCTCATATATCTCGAAGGTGCTGGAGATTACCTGCTCTGGAGTACGCGCTGGAAAACAAACCCCACAGAGGTTTTATGAGCTTTGATAGTTTGTAGTTGCTACAGTGCAGACAAATAAAAAACAGAGCAGACATTGAAACTTTGAAAAGATTTTTTTGTTTTTTGCTTTTTTAGACTGAACTAATGTTTTGTTGTCACAGCAGCTGTTGTTTGTCTAAAAGTTACATTGGTCCTCGTTTACGATGGCTATCCACTAAGGTGGCACTTCATTGTATGTTTCAAAAAAACCTCAATTTTTACCATACAAGGTTCTCATCCTTTCATTCTCTCGAGAGGCAGGTCAAAATCTTATCTAAATCATAGTTTGTATAAACATGATAAATTTGCAGCCCTCATTTTTAAAATTTCAAAATTGATCACTTTGGTGACTCCTAGTGTCAGAAAGAGACACTGCACGCCACTGCGTCACATCCCCAGCTTGACCCCTGGTAAAAGTGACATATTGACAGGACCCATCTGTCAGTAAAGAGTTTATTATCATAATGATTTTAAAGAACCTGCAATAAAAAATAACACTCAGGGCCTTAAAGATGGAAAATATAATTTGGTTTTCCTTCATTATAGAGAAAGTCAGCAGTGCAGCTTGTGGGTCTCAGCAGGGTGTCTCACTGTAGAACACAATTTCTTTATGAAACTCAGTTTTAGCTAAATGATACTTTTAAGCCTTTCTCTGAAACATTCAGTGGATTGTACGCCATCTGGAGCGCGCCTGTATGTGTGTGTGTGTGCATCAACGAGCAGCTGTGCTAGTGGGAGGTGTGATGTTGGAGCAGCCCACTGACTCCCAGCTGTGTTTAAGATTTAAAATAAACACTATACCTGTAAAAATGAGGTGGTGAGAGTGGAAGAGAAAGAAAGAGATGACAGCGAATACAGATGGCACTTGTTTGTGAAAATCTTCATTAAAACCTTTTTTCTTTTTTTTAAAAAAAAGAAAAAAAAAGAAGACAGTGGTGTGGGTGGGTGTGGGGAGGGTGGGGTAGGGGAGACAGATCAGCAGAAAGACACTTCACAGTGAGCGATAGACAGGCGGACTGATAAACAGACAGATAAAACTGTCAGCCCAGCACAAAAGCAGGCAGACAGGCTGACAGAGGGTATTAATGTGTATTTGATAGTTCATTGTTCTGTAGTTGTTTCCCCTCTCCACCCAGCTAAATGGTTATTGATTAATCAGCCTGATCTATTGCTCTTCCACAGTGCTGATCGGCTGCTTGTGTCTGGGAGATGGAGAGTTGTTATTGATCCTGCATGAATGACAAAAGACCACCAAGAATTATTAAAACACAACAGCTCTCTCTCTTGCTCCCTCTTCTTCTGCCAGTCTACCTCTCTCTCGCTCTCTCTGTGACTGCTTCCCTCTCCCTGCTGCTCCCAGTCTTAATGAATTTTATTGAGTGGAGCAGGAGAGTTCAGGCCGAGTCCATTTGCGCACTATTAGACTGTAAAAATCCTTTACTTTTTCTTTTGATGTCAGAGTTCTCATCTTCAGCCATTTTCGCCGCAGCCTTTTTGTGTCTCCCCCCTTTAATAGTGTTTCGCTTTAATTCTGTTGGAGAATTGAAAATGGTTTGATTTTGCAAGCAAACTTGGCCACAAATCAATTTGTCTGAGGAATAAATTTCAAGAGAACTCCTCTGACCATTTCTCACATGGGGGGGGGGGAATTCATTTGAAAGTTGTAGAAAAGATATGTCAATTGCTCCGTCGCACATTTGTCCATGGGAACAATGTGAGTATGTGGTAATTCAATGGCGTAATTACGCTTCCTGTGTATCTGACACTTAATGAATGTTCCATAGATGTTTCTAACAGTTGGTCAATAAACTCTTGAGGGATCTTTGGGAAAACTCACAACTCTAATTTTATCACTCCTAACGGACTATTGAGTGCAGAGGCCCAGGCACTTTTCAAGGGACTGATGGGACCAGAGAAATACTGCAGGAAAATAAAATCCTCAAACAAGTAAGAAGTCTGGACTGACTATGTTTTAGCCAGTTATTTTTTTACATGTACATTAATAGTGCCCCACCATGTATAAGATTCAGACTTCCCTGCCTTATGCTTACTTGACTTCTGGAGATTGCCTGTGGAGACTACTGTACCTGCAAATAATTTCTTTCAAGGGGTTTGTGGCTTGAATTTCTCCAGTTAGACTCCCATCTTGAGCTCTAGATGTGAAAAGGAAATGAGAAACACTTTTCTTTTCTTTTCTTTTCTTTGAGTCAGTCAAACAGCTTAACCCCGGATGCCACCGCTTCATGTGCTCAGTGGTCAGTAGAAGTCCCTTTAAAATAGTGCTTGCTGCACTATACCATGAAAAGAAAATGTGGCTTTGGTGGAAAACAGGATGTGCACTCAGTGGAAATCATCTAGATAAAGACTTGTAGAAATTAGAGATGGCACAATACCACTTTTTTATGTCCGATACCGATATCATAAATTTGGATATCTGCCGATACCAATATGAATCCGATATAGTGTTTTTTAATCAATAAAACTGTTTTTTAAATATCTTGCTGCATTTTGTATAAGTTCATACTCAAGTTTAAATAAACAACAACACTAAAGCTATTGTGTTATACCTGTATGTAAAATAAAAATACACTGCACCCAAAATATTTCATAGTTCAGCAATACTGATCAATCTAATAAACTTAAACCTACTCCATCCTTCCTATTCTGGAGTACTTAGCAGGAATATTAAGCAGCCTAACTAATAGGGTTGCAAACTCCCTGCAAAAAAAAAAAATAGGGAACCACCCCCCCCACTTCATGATGCTTAATCAATGTAATCAACTTTAATTTGATGCAGTGTAAAAAAATGCACACAAATAAATTATTTTTCAAGAATAATTAAATAGATTCAACATCTTTCTTCAACAGAACTGTAGACTGCACAGATGGTATCTTCCCAAAGGAAAAAGTACTATAGCTTACTAGAGTATATTAGACTTAACAGTTACTATATACTGTAATGGACTTCTATACATTTAAATCAGATTAAAACTTTGGGTGTAAGATTCAGATAATTATTTATTAAAAGCTGGACATTTTAAATGAGAATAAGAAAGAAAAGTATGTCTTTGTGCCCCCTTTTCCCTGTTCATGCCCTATCGGCCCCCCTGGCTAAACTTTGCTAGATCCGCCCCTGCACAGTTACCAGCCGTCAGCTACTTAGAAAAGGATCCTGGTGTAGAAAGTAAATAAATTCTAACAACAGCTTATCAAGGTTAAACGTGCTGCTGTTGTTCAGCTGCTGGTTTCCTCTTTCTGGTGCAAAGTGGGCCAAAAACAAAGAAGAGATATGGACTCGCGACAGAAAAGCCGATCAGCTGATCATTAATCAGTTTCATGATTGAAGTAGCAACAGGAGAGGGAGAGAGAAGAGGCAGTCGCTCCATATATTGGTTATTAAGCTTAACGCGGGAATGCTTTACAAACATTCAGAGATGAACTTACACACTTGCTTTACTTCTCTCTGGGATAACTTCCTCGGAGATGAAATGCTGGTTTAGTAGCAGGCTACAAATACACACAGCCGCTCTATCACGTGAGCACACTGCTCTGACGTGCTATGGTTATTAGCCGAGTTACGCTATGTCGCAAGTTTTGTGAGGTGCTTTTTTTGATATTTAAGGGATCGGATTACATTTTTTATTTCTCTCCGATATCCGATCCAGTAATTTATGTCAGTATCGGACCGATACGTAATATCGGATCGGTCCATCTCTAGTAGAAATGTCAGGCAGATAATCATCTAAACCAAATGCCTGGTATAGCTCTGATGCAGGGAGATCCGATGTCAAAAATCTCAAAAAACTTGAGATTGTAACCCTGAAATACATATTACATGTAGTAGTGCAGATAAAACTGGTTGAATTTGGGACCAATCGGATGCCTCATTGATGGAATTGCATCATCTTTTACACAGCAGTTCATATAAAACATGCATTCATAGCATTTAGGCTCTCTAATTCCCATTTTTATTTACATGTTTATCATTTTAAAATTATTATGTAGCACACATGCAAGCAAAACCCTTTGGAGTGATGTGCATTTATGGATAAATGCAATTTTTTTATAGTTGCATTATTGAATAAACACTGTGTTCACTAATATCATTATTCTAATGATAAATGGCAAAGCTAATTAAGGACAGAAGTTATCAAACTAGGATTGGTGATAATCATTAGTTATTTTGAGTCATAAAAATCTCAGTACTGTGGCCATGCCTCGATCATGGAGTTACAGACCCCTGGGCACAGATGTTTGATGGGCTTTTGACAGCTTGTTTTAAGGATCAGGCTTGTTTCTCTTTTCTTCAGTAATCAGACATATCATACAGGACTGTGTGCAAACATGTACATAAAATAGTTTGAAATGAGTACACATACACACATACCTGCTCTTTTCCTCACTTTCTCTCTCTCTATGTCTGATTTCCTCAGCACCTCTTGACAGTACCACAATGCTGCTTCTACATCAGAGCTGAAGTAATAATGAAGTAGAGCCCAGCACGCTTTTATCAGGAAAAGCACTGGGATGTGTTTGCTTAGAAAAGGAATAAGCATTGATTCTATGTCAAAATCCAAAATTAAGTATATAAAATAATAATACAGGTAAAACAGAAATATTTTTTGGATACTTCCTTCTTCGGTTGTGAGGGCAGCCTGGTTTTGAGTCAAACCTTTAGGTCATAGATTTATGGTGATTGTGAGTAGCTAACCCTTAGCTGCTAACCTAAAGCTAACCTTTAGTCATGTTATCACACCAAGCATTTCAAGAACTTTAAAGTCAAGGGCAATGTTTTCATCCTGAATTTTTAAATTTCCTCCTTTTTCTTGTCATGGCTGTTTCATTAATTTTTCTTCCGCTCCTGTGTGTCCCCGCACCCTGTGCTCGCTGCTCTTGTCTTCCCTGCTCCTTCCTGGAGAAAAATAACAAAGAAGCAACTTGTCAGGACACTCAACTACCACGGGCATGCACTCACTGGACTTGATACTAATAACACTAATGTGGAGTCTCACGCAATGATCCCACAACAAGGAGCGTTCAGCCACCGTCTAAAGAAGCTCCCCAACGACGCTTCATTAGCTGCAGGTGTGTGAGTCATCATCTGCTTCAGGTGTGGCCATCCTCTAGATAGGACACGCCCACCAGGCCTACCTGAAACCCAGTACTCAGCCACACTCACAGACACACCCACTTGCCTATACATACCAGGACAGGGAATCACAAGAACAGCAGCAGTGCTGCTTGGTCTCATTTTCCTCATGAATAGACACCCCAACTGAGTCCCTGGACACATACCCAGTATGCACATTGGAGGCTGTGGTAATTCATTAAAAGATGATGTAAAAGGACAACATGTGATGCTTAGTAAGTTCAAAAACAAGGCCAGAGTAAAGGAATTGTTGGAGATGGCTAACAACGTCTACTATTACAAGTTATATAGGGCATGGTGTCCATGGTAAAAATTACAGGGGATATTCCTGATTTTTTTCATAGTACCAAACACTGGCATTTCTTTGGGGAAGAATGCGCTTTTACACTGGCACTTTGGATGCCAGATGCACAGTAACTACTCCTCCAGTTGGTTAATCTGACAGATTGACGATTGCTGAGTAACAAAACAAATTTAGTCTAAGAAACATTTACTTTTCCAACACTGAAAAGAGGGAAAAAAATGAAGTAGTGATTTATCCCACAACAAGGTCCACATAGTAACAACAGACAGAACAGTCCAGATGGTTCCCCAAGGGTGAAGCTGGGGAGGTGAGACAGAGTACGAGAGAGTGTGAAACAGAGGCAGGTGTATGTGTGCATGTTTTCTCGCATGTTTAATCAGCCGTGTGTGTATTTACATCTGCATGTATGTGGCTGAGCAGGTGTGCATGTGCATGGCTTTCTGCAATGTCCGTTATGTATCGTATGAATGTTTCTGCATATCTGTGTGTATTTCTCCATCTCCCTATCTCTTTGTGGGGGCATCTGTTGTGAACCCCTGCCTCTCACCTCAATTTCCCATCCCACAGTCATGTCTGTCCTTCTTCCTCTTTTATATCTAAGAGGACAGCATGACAGAAGGCAACACAAACTACAAATACCCACTGGTGTTTGTCCAATGTGATGTGTGCTGTTAATTGAAAGGTGTGTTTACAGATGGATGTGGTTATGTGTGTTTTTAAGCATATACGCATTTCCTTCTGACAGCCCATCTACCTGATACAAGCTGTGATGTTCAAGCTTTTAGTTGTATGGATAAGTGGTTGAATGGCAGGGTTATGTGTGTCTTTATTTACTTTATTTATTTGAGTAATGATTTAAACACATTTTATTTATTTATGTATTATTATCTCACTAGGGATATCGGGACATAAATCTTAAATAAAAAATTACATTCATGCAAAGTATTA
The DNA here is from genome assembly GCF_041146795.1 of Maylandia zebra. Lineage (NCBI taxonomy): Eukaryota > Metazoa > Chordata > Actinopteri > Cichliformes > Cichlidae > Maylandia > Maylandia zebra. Next base: position 16,738,545 of record NC_135181.1, read on the forward strand.
GGAGTAAGGTTCTAAAGAGTCATTTTGTGGGAACAAAATGTGCTATATCTTGAATTTCTTATGCAGTGCTGTGCAAAAGTCTTGATCAGTCCCTTATGTCTTTATATTTTTCTAGGAAAATAGGATGTAGGCACAGAGATTGAGACAAAAATACACAGAAATGCAGTATATAAGAGAAAAATAGAATGTGTACAATTCTACGTGCAATCCTTTTTTCTTTGCAATTGAGAGGTGCTCAAATAGGTGCTTGAAACATTTTTATTTTTTTTAACTGAGAATTTTGAAAAATGCAGACAACAGTTTTCAAAATTCATTCAACCCACTAGACTACAAAAAATATTTGAGCAACAGAATATTTTCTCAGAAGTGCAGTGACCAAGTGGATATCAACAGTTAATCCTGAAAAGAAGACCTTAAGCAGTACCTCTTATCCGACCCACCATAGTGTTAGATAAACGCACTCAGAACATGTGTTATTGTTAAATATGCTTGTTCTCAGTCTCTCCTGTCTTTTCCTTTCCTGCAGCGTGTCAGTGCCATACTAATGGTTCTGTTTCTGAGGTCTGCAACCAGGAGACTGGAGAGTGCCACTGTAAGGAAAATGTGCTTGGACAGAAGTGTGACAAGTGCAGGGTAAGTGTAAAGTTTTCTCTACTGACATCCCTGGTTTGTGTTGATGGACTTGTAGACTTTAATTATTTCCAGCTCTATCTCTCTCTTTTTTTTAATCTTCTGTTTTTTCTTTCTGCAGTATTATACCGACAGAGTATTTCACATCTGTGTTTTTATTTGAATTTATCTTGCTTGTCTCATCACATATAATGTGTTTTTAACCACTGGTATACAGAGTACCGACAGGTCAAAGCTGATTAATGTGTCTGCTGCTGCACAGTAAATGAGGTATTATAAGGCAGTCGTGACCTTTAGGTGCTTATATGTCATTGTTAACCTGTTTCTGCAATTTCCCAGCACCTACACAGTTTTTACTTCTAACACAACCTAAGACCCACATGCAAAGCTTTTTCACAAGAATTGGTTTACAGTTGCATTGACAGTATTTGCAATATTTAACCTTGTGTTACCCTGTATTTCAGTTAGCCACACAACACAACAACCGTGTAATTCGTTAGTGTGTAGCCTTGACTTTTTTTAATTTTCTTTTTAACTCTACTGTTTTTATTGCCCTGCTTTCTTACTCCTCCTTGTCTATCTATCCTCCACTATCTGTATTCTGATTGGTCCAGCCTAACAGCTGGTGGGATGCTGAGCATCAGGAGTGTATGCCCTGTCGCTGCAGCCCCTACGGATCTATTTCTCAGCGCTGTGACGTCGAAGGCCGCTGCATCTGTCGCCCTGGCTTCGTGGGCCGACGCTGTGATCTCCGTCGCCTAGGTTACGAAAGGCGGGAGACACGGCGGCCCGTGGAGCGCATCTCAGTGGACTCTGCGCAGCAGAGATGGGGGGGAATAACCCGCACGGGTGGTTGTCCCAGGGGCGCATATAGGCCTAAGGCACGGGTAACACGCGCTGCATGTGGATGGCAGTGGTGTGTTTTTAGTAGCATGGATGTGCTTTCGAGATAAACTCTCTTGGTTAAACATATTGTGGTTTTGGTTTTAAAGCAGTGCACGGCAACGGAAGACAAGTTTATATATAAGGGTTTTGTGAGCATGGCTCTTCCTCTGTGTGTGTGTTTCTTTTAATTCTGAATGTAATCAGTAAAATGTCATCCCTCTGAGTAACTCGAGATGTTTGTTGGGGCTGAAAATTGGCGTTGTAAATGTCAATAGTTTTGGCAAATTATGATGTTCATGATGTTTTTTTGTTTTGTTTTTGTTGTTTTTCTAGAAGTAGACACACTAATGAAGCTATTTTTTTCTTTTAGTTGAGCTTTTTTTCTTTTTTGTTGTCTTTTTTTTGTATGATAACTTCTGAAAATACCTTTGATTAAAAAGTATTGAGTCAGGCTTTATATAATATGATAGTTTAGTTGGCATGGAGATGTCAGATAGCTTTCAGAGATCTATAGCAATTTTTAGGCGGCCTCTAAGCTGAAGACTGATAGAAAATAAAGGTGACTGATTTTGCTAATTTACAGACAAATTTTACTCTGAATAGTTCATAGTAAAATATATATATATATATATATATATATATATATATATATATATATATATATATATATATATGTATGTATGTATGTATGTATGTATGTATGTATGTATATGTATATATATATATATATATATATATATATATATATATATATATATATATATATATCCATAGGTCCCTCATCCTATTCATGTAGCCCCTTCCGCCGGGGTTAAAGGTGTACTCTCAGTGGCAAGGGAACAATAAGAGAACAGCACCACCAAGGCTGGAGACGGAGCAATACTGGAAGAGCATATGGGAGAAGGATGCAACCCATAACGGCAATGCTCAGTGGCTAGAGGATCTGAGGGCTGACCACAGCGACCTCCCTGAACAGGGTCCAGTAACCATCACAGTGGCAGATATCCAAGAAAGGGTCTCCAGTATGAAGAGTTGGACAGCACCAGGGCCCGACATGGTTCACGCCTACTGGCTGAAGAAGCTGACTGCACTCCACGAGCGTCTGGCAGCACAAATGAACCAGCTGCTAGTTAACGAGAGACACCCGGAATGGCTAACCGAAGGCCGGACGGTCCTGATCCCCAAGGACCCCAAGAAGGGACCGGTCCCCTCCAACTACCGACCAATAACCTGCCTCAGTACTACATGGAAGCTCCTGTCAGGCATCATATCGGCTAAGATGAACAGGCACATGGGTCAATACATGAGCGGGACACAGAAAGGAATTGGCAAGAATACCAGAGGCGCAAAACACCAGCTACTGGTAGACAGAACAATCAGCCGAGACTGCAAGACCAGACTGACCAACCTGTGCACTGCCTGGATTGATTACAAGAAGGCCTATGACTCAATGCCCCACAGCTGGATACTGGAATGCCTAGAATTGTACAAGATCAATGGGACCCTAAGAGCCTTCATCAGGAACTCAATGGGGATGTGGCGTACAACACTAGAGGCCAACTCCAAGCCCATAGCACAAGTCACCATCAAGTGCGGGATCTACCAAGGAGATGCTCTGTCCCCACTGCTGTTCTGCATAGGCCTGAACCCCCTCAGTGAGATCATTAACAAGACTGGCTACGGATACCGACTACAGAACGGAGCAGTTGTCAGCCACCTCCTGTACATGGATGACATCAAGCTGTATGCCAAGAGTGAACGAGACATCGATTCACTGATCCACACTACCAGGCTATACAGCAATGACATTGGAATGTCGTTCGGACTGGAGAAGTGTAGTCGGATGGTAACAAAGAGAGGGAAGGTAGTCAGAACTGAGGGGATTGAACTACCAGAAGGCAACATTGCAGACATAGAGGACAGTTACAAGTACTTGGGGATCCCACAGGCGAATGGGAACCATGAAGAGGCCGCTAGAAAAGCTGCAACCACCAAGTACCTGCAGAGGGTCAGGCAAGTCCTGAGGAGTCAGCTGAATGGTAAGAACAAGATCCGGGCCATCAACACGTACGCCCTGCCCGTGATCAGGTACCCTGCTGGGGTAATAGGCTGGCCAAAGGAGGAGATAGAAGCCACTGACATAAAGACAAGAAAGCTCCTTACCATGCATGGAGGGTTTCACCCCAAATCCAGCACCCTGAGGCTGTACGCTAAGCGGAAGGAAGGGGGCCGGGGACTGGTGAGTGTCAGCACCACAGTCCAGGATGAGACAACGAACATCCAAGAATACATTAGGAAGATGGCCCCAACTGACCGAGTGCTCAGTGAATACCTCAGGCAGCAGAAACCCAAGAAAGAGGAGGGAGACGAGGAACCATCATGGAAGGACAGGCCCCTGCACGGTATGTACCACCGGCAGATAGAGGAGGTGGCTGATATCCAGAAATCCTACCAGTGGCTGGACAAAGCTGGACTGAAAGACAGCACAGAGGCACTAATCATGGCAGCACAAGAACAAGCTCTGAGCACAAGATCCATAGAGGCTGGGGTCTATCACACCAGGCAAGACCCCAGGTGCAGGCTGTGTAAAGATGCCCCAGAGACAATCCAGCACATAACAGCAGGGTGCAAGATGCTAGCAGGCAGGGCATACATGGAACGCCATAACCAAGTGGCCGGCATAGTGTACAGGAACATCTGTGCCGAGTATAACCTGGAAGTCCCGAGGTCAAAATGGGAGATGCCCCCAAGGGTGGTGGAGAATGACCGAGCTAAGATCCTGTGGGACTTCCAGATACAGACGGACAAAATGGTGGTGGCTAACCAACCGGACATAGTGGTGGTAGACAAACAGAAGAAGATGGCCGTAGTGATCGATGTAGCGGTTCCGAATGACAGCAATATCAGGAAGAAGGAACACGAGAAGCTGGAGAAATACCAAGGGCTCAGAGAAGAGCTCGAGAGGATGTGGAGGGTGAAGGTAACGGTGGTCCCCGTGGTAATCGGAGCACTAGGTGCGGTGACTCCCAAGCTAGGCGAGTGGCTCCAGCAGATCCCAGGAACAACATCGGAGATCTCTGTCCAGAAGAGCGCAGTCCTGGGAACAGCTAAGATACTGCGCAGGACCCTCAAGCTCCCAGGCCTCTGGTAGAGGACCCGAGCTTGAAGGATAAACCGCCCGCAGGGGGCGTGCTGGGTGTTTTTTTATATATATATATATATATATATATATATATGTGTATATATATATATATGTATATATATATATATATATATATATATATTATGGAATGCCCTTTAGGAAAATATTATATATATATTCCAACCAAAGTCTGAATATATAGAATGATCTTTTGAATATATAGAATGAAGCTTGAATATATAGAATGATCTTTTGAATATATAGAATGAAGCTTGAATATATAGAATGATCTTTTGAATATATAGAATGAAACTTGAATATATAGAATGAAACTTGAATATATAGAATGATCTTTTGAATATATAGAATGAAACTTGAATATATAGAATGAAACTTGAATATATAGAATGATCTTTTGAATATATAGAATGAAGCTTGAATATATAGAATGAAACTTGAATATATAGAATGAAACTTGAATATATAGAATGATCTTTTGAATATATAGAATGAAACTTGAATATATAGAATGAAACTTGAATATATAGAATGAAACTTGAATATATAGAATGATCTTTTGAATATATAGAATGAAACTTGAATATATAGAATGAAACTTGAATATATAGAATGATCTTTTGAATATATAGAATGAAGCTTGAATATATAGAATGATCTTTTGAATATATAGAATGAAGCTTGAATATATAGAATGATCTTTTGAATATATAGAATGAAGCTTGAATATATAGAATGAAGCTTGAATATATAGAATGAAGCTTGAATATATAGAATGAAACTTGAATATATAGAATGAAACTTGAATATATAGAATGATCTTTTGAATATATAGAATGAAGCTTGAATATATAGAATGAAACTTGAATATATAGAATGAAACTTGAATATATAGAATGATCTTTTGAATATATAGAATGAAGCTTGAATATATAGAATGAAACTTGAATATATAGAATGAAACTTGAATATATAGAATGATCTTTTGAATATATAGAATGAAACTTGAATATATAGAATGAAACTTGAATATATAGAATGATCTTTTGAATATATAGAATGATCTTTTGAATATATAGAATGATCTTTTGAATATATAGAATGAAGCTTGAATATATAGAATGATCTTTTGAATATATAGAATGAAGCTTGAATATATAGAATGAAGCTTGAATATATAGAATGAAACTTGAATATATAGAATGAAACTTGAATATATATAGAATGAAACTTGAATATATAGAATGTATGAACCTCATTTTTAGAGATGATGTGTTTCTGAATTCTCTGCCTTTACAAAATGGCATCAGCTGAACTATTTCAGTACTTTTTAGAGCTTGACAACTGTTTTGCGACAGCTGTTCAAACTGCAAATGGTAGAAATAATTTGGAATTTATACTACGTCACCTTGAAGAACACGTTTTCATTATTGCAACATTTCTAGTGCTCATGAATAATGTTCAACAAAACGTTTCTGGGAGAAGATTATGCACACTTCTTGAGGGAATTTATCAATCACTGATGGAGATGTCAACTGAGCTAACACTTCGAGCAGAAGCTGAAGCACATGTTATGGGCTCATTATATCATTCTACATCTCAAAGAGGAAGGCCAAGGTAAGTGATAAAAATGGAAACAAATTCATTCATAATGTGTATGGCACTTGAAAGAGTCAAGAGATGGCAAACAAGATAATGAATGCAAGAAATAAGAAAGAAGTTAACATATTTCTTCTTTTGTTTCTAACTCTTTTAGGTACAACATACCAGCTACTCAGCTGACTGACATGCGAGACTTGGGGTTTAGTTGGATGGCCATATCTCAAATGTTGTCAGTAAATGTTCGAACACTGTACAACCACAGGATACAACTAGGTTTAGTGGACTATGGAAATTTTAATAATATTTCAAATGTGGATCTTGATCATCTCATTACTGAGATTCTTACACATACCCCTGGCTCAGGAGAATCCTACATTAGTGGTAGTTTGAGAGGAAGAGGAATCAGAGTTCAGCGGTGGCGAGTGCGAGAACGTTTAAGAATAGTTGATCCAGTGGGAAGAGCTTTGAGAAGACGGAGAGCAATTCAGCGGAGGGTCTACAATGTCACTGTCCCAAATCAAGTGTGGTATGCCTTTTTTCACGTCTTAAATTTGATTAATGTTAATTATTACTTCCTGCATTGTAGTAATATAATATTTTGTTTGTGTTTTAATAAACAATGTTGTATAATGTCTGAGTTTAAAATATTGTTTATCTCCAGAAATAGTTTACATGACAGAAGTACAATGTCAAAGTCATAGACCTTTATTTTAATGTACATCTAGTGTCATAATAATAATAATATATTTCTTCTTATTCCAGGCATATTGACACAAACCATAAGTTAAATCCTTGGGGGTTTGTGTTTCATGGAGGTGTTGACGGCTACAGTCGCTGCATTACCTACATGAGATGCTGCACAGATAACAGAGCATCAACTGCTATGCAACTTTTCCAGAGTGCCGTTGATCTCTTTGGCCTCCCACAACGTGTCAGGGGTGATGCTGGCAGTGAGAATATTGATATTGCACGGTTTATGATTGAACATCGAGGGCCAAACAGAGGAAGCTTTATGGTTGGACGAAGTGTGCATAATCAAAGAATTGAAAGATTGTGGGGTGAACTAAACAGAGTTGTGTCAGCATACTTTAAAGACCTTTTCCTCTTTATGGAAAATGTTGGGATTTTAGATAGCACTGATCCATTTCATATTAGGGCTCTTCACCATGTATATCTTCCAAGAATTAACAGATCTGTGGATGAATTTGTAAATCAGTGGAACCATCACAGCTTAAGGACAATGGAAAATCACTCCCCGCTGCAGCTGTGGACTGTTGGAATGTTGCAACTTCCTCAGCATCACAGACCGCTCAGTCAAGTGCACTTCAGACATCGTTCTTACCATCACCAGCAGTTGACGGCTGACTTGAGGCAGATCGACCCCTTGAGTGACGATGGAAATCATGGGATAGAAGTTTTTTTGACAGCATGCCGCATGCTTCAGTTAAGTTATTAGTAAATTTGTTTGTGTTAATTAAAAAATGTATTTGAGTGCCAGACACTAAAAATTGTGAAATATCATGATACTGAAAAGGGTCCAAGACTATTATTTAGGTAAAAGAAAGGTAAGCTAAAAAGACTGGTTTTATCTTCATATTCACTTGTGCCATTTAAATCATAAAAGTAGACAAATAAAGTGTTTAGACTACACTTTTCTTTCATGACAAACCATACTTGTCACAGTACAAAATGTTACAGTATATGTTACATATGATTGTATGATGTACTAATGTATCTGTTAATAAACAGGAATTATGATTCATTCATTAAATAAAATATGTTATACATTTTAAACTCTTTAAACTTTTTTTTAAAGACACAAATTACATAAAAAGTAGAAACACAGAACACTTTATTTGTGTATTTCCAGTACCCATAGGAAGGAAATAATATTCTGCAGTAATAGGGCTGGTCTTAAAAAAACAAAATGAAAGAGGAAAAAAACCCCAAACAATCTACAATGAGCCTGTGTTATCAAGTAGTATAGTAAAATATGCAAACAAAATCCTTAAAACACTCCCTGCAAACCAGGTTATGTTTATTATCATTATCATTATTATTATTGTTTATAATACTTTGATAATATATAATAATTTGATAAGATTGTAATGTCATATAGTGTGATATAATGTTCATATTTCAACCTGTAACATAACCAGGTTTGACCTAACCAATGTCTGTCACATTTATAGACAACTTTGCTGCCAGTGTTGGAGATACTGTCTTTCTACCTTTTAGTATGTAGGGTTACTGTAATACTTTTCAAAACTTTACCCAAACCTAACAAAAACATTTTTAAACCTGTGAGTTAAGCTAAAAGTTAAATGATATTAATACAAAGTTCTGTGTAAAGCATAAATGTTCAAATGGGACACTGAAATAAAGCTTAACTCATCTCATTTGAAAATTCACATTATGTGGAATAGTTGAACACAGGAAGCATTTGAGAAAACTTAATTCTATATAACAATGAGATTGTGGCATATTATTTTGCTCACTGCAGGGGTGCTAAATAATGTAATGTTACTATGGGTCATACCAGAGACAAAACATGCCATATAAGCAGGAAAACAAATTAACTACAATCAAAAAACAAAAAAATGCCCCACATGTATAAACTGAAACAAAATTATTCTATCCATTCTCTTCGGCTTATCAAATCCATGTCTGATTTGAAAGTAGTGTGCACTGCATGAACTGGTATTTAAGCTGTAATTTGAAAGACACACATGAAGCTTATTTAGGCTATACAGTCCTACTGCTGTCCAGGGTGTACTCTGATGCGGGGTTAACAACATTAACAAAAACAAGAAAATAAAAAATGCATATGCAAAATAGAAAAAAACCCAAATCCTCATCATGTCACCAATCCTTAAGAAAACACATCATGCTCTTCCAAATCCTGGTGAATTCCGTATTGCAAAATCCATGTCTGATTTGAAAGTAGTGTACACTGCATGAACTGGTATACGAAGGATATTTTCACAAGTATTGGCCACTGGAAATCTGCAGTTAGTGACGAACTCAAGGCTTGGCTTTGGAGAAAAACCCAGGGCTGGTATGCTGTCACATCCAGTGCAGAAAACAAGAATATCTTCCAAAGAGACATCATTTTCAACTATAAGATAGAAAAATACAAAATCATAATGATATTCTGACTAAGACTACTGATGTACAGATACATTAAATTACCAAAAGATTAAATCAAAAGTGAAACATGTATATATTTTTAAAAGTAAGCTGTAATTTGAAAGACACACATGAAGCTTATTTAGGCTATACAGTGAAACCACAATGTCAAAAAAAGAAGTTAGTGGAGACCACAACATATTAAATGTACGTGGATGCAGCAATAGCCTATTATTTGTACTCAGTATACAGGATTGGTAATAATTTATTTATTTAGTGATCCTCCTATTTATCCTGTTATTTATTTATCCTGTTAATACACTGAAGTCAAACTGAAATCACATTTGGATACAATGTTCTTTGTAAACCCAGCACTTGCATCAGTACTATCTATCTACCTTTTTTGTTATGGCATCTATGTCTGTAATTTCATGATGCTGCTGCACAAAAGTGAGAATTTTGATTTATGGTCAAACAATGTGCCAAGTAGTAAACTCACATTCTGCCTCCTGAAGATAGTCTTGCCAGAAAGCCAGGGTCCGGCACTCATCTTGAAATGCATTACTCCCTCGTTCGGAGTGAATGATCTGGAATAGATTCTCCATATCAGTTGCTCTGAGAGCCATTCCAGCTTTCACGAAAAGGCACTTCATCTGAAGAGGGTATGTCTGTAGAGCATCTAGGACACCTAGAGACCTCAAGCCATCTCTGAACCTAGCCAAAATAAAACAAAATCAAATTGTATTTTATATTACTATTATTATATTTGTATTTGATTGGATTTGGAACCTGTATCATAACAAGAGGTTTTGAGGTTTTATCAAGAGACATTTCTGAACTAATTACATTTTACTTTCCTGTGGACTGCTGTATCAGAGGTGAAGAACATTTTTCCCCTTACAGGGCCAGACTGTCTTAGATACAGATAAAGAATGCCTATACATGGAACAACTGAGCTGAAATATGATACACAGGGACCTGTCATGAATTGTAGTAAAAGTGACAAATTGCTTTCAAATACATCTGGTCTCTTGTTCCATTGGCATACCTTTTCTGTCAGTCTACAATCAACCCAAATGCTACTCAATTTGAATCTATTTTTATTTACATATTTAAACACATGCCTACATCGGCACAGATACGTTTTATGTGAATTTTAATTTCATGAATGAAAGATATCTGTTTTGTTATGAACTGTACTAGCATGGAGCGCTACAGACCTGTACCACCCAAACAGGCTAATACCCGTTTCACAACACAGTGACTTTAGTTTGACAGGCTTAATTTTTTACCATTACAGTATGTGTTTAGACATACCTTTCAAAAGGTGCACGGGTCCGTTGAAGGACATACCAGTGAGCCAGATCCAAAGCAGTTTCTTGTTTGTTTTGAAGTGTTATGCAAACATTGTGACCAGCAAGACTGATCAAGTTGGCTGCCTGTGCAACTGCATCTTGCAGCTGTAGATCATTCTCGGCCTGTATGATCTAAAAACAATATGAGGAAATTATAAAATGAATTATTTGACTCTACTATTTAGTAGAACATACAAAACTAATAGCTTCAGTGTTTAATTAGTACATTAACCCTATGAAACCCCATAGCCAATCAGGAGGCTGAGGTATAAGTTATTAAGCTGGAAAACAAGTGCAATCATTAAATTCTGTAACCAACAGAACCAACAGAACCATAACCTGCCACACACATTTTTAGTTCTTCCTTCTTGTAGCCATTAAAATGTTTGATCTTTTACTAGAAAGGTGCAGGACTCGGGCAAGAAAAATTAGGGAAGTGTTAGTAAAAATGTTGGACAAGCAAAAAAAGACCTACAATGAAATTGAAAGAACCAAAGGAAAATATACTCACCGACTGCACTTGTGACCTTGTTTCCTCATCAGTAATATGATCAGTGCTGACTTTTACATTGTCTGGACCCTTTTGAAGACACTCATAGAAGAGTTCAGACAAGAAACATGGACTCTGTCCCCCGTGGGCAATTGACATTGCCATGATCTGGCCAGCATAGTAGTATCCATTATCTTTCATTGCTGTTAACAAATAAAATAAAACATCATCTCAAAAGCTTGCATCATTATTTTTGTTACTGTGGCATTTTTTATAGTACAAGTTACCAAATATTATTTCTGAAAAAAATATTGCCCATACAGTTGCACCCATAATAGTTTGGATAATAACAAAATCATCTTAATTTTGCTGTGCACCACCACCTTGGATTTTAATACCAAACAATCAAGATGATACTAAAGTGCAATTCCTTTGAGGTATTTTATTAAAAAATGGCACCAGCTGATTAGGAATTACAGTCAATTTTATACATTATCCACCATCTTTAAAGATGGTTGCTTTAGACAAGTGATTGAAAGCTAACACCATTTTATGTATTATTTTTAATACAAGGATTAAAATTCTTTACAATTCTTTACAGCCTTACAGTCAGATCAGGTAACTGAGCTGGCTTGTTATGCTTTGGGTTATTATCAATTTACACTGTCCAATCAATTTAGCATTTGCATTTGGCTGAATCTGAACAGATTGCCCTTTACACTTCACAAATCACCAGTGCTATCATTGACAACAGTAGTGGCTTGGTTCTATGGCAGCTACTCATGCCCGTGTCATAACACTGCTTCCACCATGTGTGACTTAAGCTATTCTTTTCTTTACTATGCTTTTCTCCTTCCATCATTTTGGTTAATCTTGGTGTCATCTGTCCATATCTTCATAGTAGTATAGCATAGTTCTTTTAGATGTTTTCTGGCAAAGTCCTTCCAGTTATTTACTATTGCACCTTGTTGTAAAACATCTGTGTTTCCATTCATAAGTGCATCTCTTGATTGTTGAATTACACCTTATCAGTCATTTGAATAATTACTTTTGAGAAATGAGAGAGCATGTATAAAAATGACCAGAATTTCTAAATATGTAGTACTGTTTCAAACCTTTCAACTAAAGCAGACAATCTTCCCTTCAGTCAATCTAGGTTTAATTTTTTAAAATCCTCTGTGGTGGTACAAAAATTCTGTCATTGCCAAAAAAATGTGTTTAGTTAACTGTATGAGATACTAAACTCGTACATGTAATCACAAACCAATTGATGTATAATGTATTGATGTAAAATAAATCAAATGGCAACAATTAATAAAATCATAAGTACCTTTAGAATTGCACGTAAGAACTTTAGCATTGGGTGGACCTTCAAAGATGCCAAGTTTGTCCTTGACTTCACAGAGGCAAAGTCGGAAGAACTCCCGAGTAGGTCCTCCATTGTCAACAGCACCCTCAGATATTCCATAGTCATCAGTAAACTTCACATCTATTTTTTTCTCTGGTGAAAAATTGGATCTGCCCATGGCTCTGGATGCTCCATCCCACACATTTCGCCTTATGATGTTGAAGCGTACAGTGCTGTCATTATTTACTCTAGTAACAATCTGCTCCAAGATTCTCTCTAAGCTCTGGACGTCACTGAAACATACACACACACAAAAAAAAAACAGTAAAGAAATATACTAGTCTCAATGGCAATAACCCACCAACAGAATAATGATGTACCATTCTTAAGACTGTAATTGATATTTAACAAAAAAGAGATACAAATCAAGAATGTTTGTGATAATGGAAAAAAGATTAAGTTTAAGTTAAACTAAGTTTACATTTTTATCTTGTCATAAATACACTAGTATTTATAAATAGTATAAATACACTATATAAATACAAGCAGAACAAGAAAAACAACAAGATCCAACACTGACAACCAACCTCCATTCAAAAAAGTAAAAATAAACCAAAACATATATCAAGTAAAATATAAGTAATCTGATAGCCTTGGTAATCTTCAAATGACAACAGAAATCACAGGTTGCAGTTCGTAGTTTGCTTATTCAAACTGATCCAAAACTAAACAGTAGATGACTCCTTTTCCGCAACAAACATAAAATAATGGTTAATATGTTGACCTTTCAACATGTAAAAGTTTGTGTTGTACTGACCTTTCACTTGCACTTGAGTCTAAAGACCTTGAAATGGCTTCTTGGAGGTCGGGGTCATCTGACAGGTATTCTTCCTCAAACAGGCCAAGATATGTACTGCAAAGCCAGAATGTTTTGTAAATTATTTAGTTAAATGACATATAAATGATGTTGACAGAATTACATTATCACAATACATAGATTGGCCTCAGCATTATTAAAGTTGTGTGGGATCATCTTGACAGAGAACAGAACAAAAAGCCTGGAAAACTATTCCTGAACCATGCTTAAAGAAATTCAATAAAAAGAAGACATCACCATCAAGAAAGCTTGGTTAAGAGAGTTCAAGCTATGTTGAAGACTAAAGTAGCTCATATCACATTTTGAATTTTAAGCTCATTAAAATTCTACAAGTTTTGTTCTACTCTAATATACTGCGCTTCCATGTCTGTTTGTAGACAGAATTTTGTAGACTTCAGTAAATCACTGCGCTTCTTTCCTATTTTTCCAGCAAAATACAAAGAAAGCAGGGGTGGGTCATGACTTTTGCACAATATAGCTCAAAAGATTAAAAGATACAAACATGTACAAAACACATACCTGTAGGATGTGCTGGATAAACTTGGCTGGGTAGGTCCATTGGACACACTGGAGGTGTTACTAGAGAAGACACGTGTGTCACCAGTAACACTGGCAGAAGAACCCGCTGATAAGCCAGGTGTGTTGTAACTGACAAAGGCAGATGTTCCACTGGAGTAAGGCTCATCCTCATCAGTAGCAACGACAGCAGGATTGGTGGACATTGTGAGGGTGTCAGCAGAGATGGAAGATTCAACAGTACAAACATCTTGGGTAGCAACGCACCAGATGACCTCATCATCAACAGACATGGACTGTGCGTTAACAATGGGAATGGCTGAGGGAACTTCTTTAGAAATTTCAACTGTGAGAACACAAAGAACAGGAGTTTAACTTTTGAATAACATCTAATCACATTTATAGCTTTTGCTTTTCATGTATTTAGGGGTACATTTCTTCCTGCTCAAAATATTAAACTAAATTTAAATATGATTTTAACAAAGACTTGACACTTAGCTAAAGACACAATGCCTAAGATGACTAAGTAACAGACACTGAACCAACTTAATTTACAGTTTATTTGGAGCGACTTTTAGATAGGAATATTTACCGCATTTGTCAGAATTCAACGTTTCTGTGAAATCCTGCCTGCTTGTATGGCTACTCTCTCCATCAGAATATGTCTGTAAATTAAAACAGATAATACATTTCATTATACTGACAACAAAATGTCATAATAAATATTAGTAATATGTTTATGTATTATGTATTAAAACATAATACAAGTGACAATGTTTAAGGGAGTTTAAAATCCATCTTTGCCTTTTTCACTCTCATTTTATGAAAATACATACATTTGCTGAAATGATCAGGATTACTTACTGATTCATTGTCCTCACATAAGATGACCTTGTCAGGTCTGACATAAATTGACTTCTGATGAAACAGTTTTTTCACAAGGTCTCCATTCAAAGTCTGTTTGGAAGTCAGTGATGGCTCAACTAGTTTGGTGTGGCATGCCAGCAAAATCTGTAGCCTAGGGGAGGAAGAAAACATAGTGTATATGAAATTTTTGTTAAGGCTAACAGACTACAATACAATACAATACATTAAAAGGCTTAATTTTTGTTAACTCTAAAAGATATCAATCCAGTCATCTGATCGGTGCTCCCAGATCCTTTTTGGAAATACCCAAAGTTGACCTTTAATAGTATAATAATCTAAGTAACAAAAAATATATATTTTTTTATAAAAAAGGATCTAATGCTTACCTGCATCCTTCAACAACTGGCTGGAAGGCAGTCCTTATTGCCTGCATTACTTTGTCTGAGTCCCAGTCACAGCTAAACTCCAGTGCAGATTTTATATGTCCATTTTCAAAAAGCCAAGCTTTTTTGTTACGCCTTGGCACATGTGTAGTTAGATGGTCTGGCAAGAGAATCACTTCTTTGGTGAAAGACTGAGCCACAGAATGTGACCTGCTTAGTTGTGCTGGAAACCTAATGGAGGATAAAGGCAAATTAAACATTTCTGCATGTTATATTACACTTCTCTGATCAATGAAGTACATTTAATTAAAAAAATACACCATGCTGTACACATGTCTAATCTGCATTAATAAACACCCTCTAGCCCCATGGTAGCTAGGATAGGCTCTTGGAATCCTGAATTGGATAAGTGGAAGAGAATGGATGGATGAATGGATGGATAGATGATGGAAGATAGTGGGATGGATGGGTGGAGAAACTTAACAATCACATAAACAAATGTCTTCAATTCACGGAGTACTTTTTGTTGCTTTAAAAAAGGTTTCATTAAATTATATACTGCCAACAACTATGTATTGTAACAACTGATGTGCTTTGCTTTTACACAATGTTTGCAGATTAAGCTTACGGGACGTGAAATATTATAGAAATGTTTCCACAATTAAACAAATTAACTGTTGTGCACAGTTTAGTCTCCACGTCCACACGCTGTCAGTCTATCGCACAGTTTTTTTGTTTTGTTTTTTTGTGATATTTTTGTTTACTTAGCTTCGTCGAGCAATTGCAACCTACGGGCTATTACTAACCTTCCACTAGTAATTTCAGTGCATTTAGTTCTGTTCTTACCTCTTCTGCCTTGGGCCCTTTCGAGTAAAAGGTCTAAGATTGTAGATGGGACCTGTTGTGGGGCACTCCTGTGATGTGGAAGGCACGTTCTCCATAACGTTAGCTGGATAGCCAGGGGTTATCTGACCGGAGAGGTTCACTGCATTTGGTCTTCCACGATGAAAAAGTGAATAAATTTCTTCATCAGTAGTACGATGCGGTACACTAGTACAAATATTAGGTTGGCCAGAACATGCATTTGCCAAGGTGTTAATTAGCTCCTCATTACTTAGAATTTGAGCCACAAAATTCCGTGCGGACTGGCTCATAGTGCCATTCCTCGCAGGTACAAACAAGGAAAACACTAGATGGCGCAAGCGCCTCCGTGACGTCAAGCTTCATTCTATATATTCAGAAGATCATTCTATATATTCAAGTTTCATTCTATATATTCAGAAGATCATTCTATATATTCAAGTTTCATTCTATATATTCAAGTTTCATTCTATATATTCAAGTTTCATTCTATATATTCAGAAGATCATTCTATATATTCAAGTTTCATTCTATATATTCAAGTTTCATTCTATATATTCAAGTTTCATTCTATATATTCAGAAGATCATTCTATATATTCAAGTTTCATTCTATATATTCAAGTTTCATTCTATATATTCAAGTTTCATTCTATATATTCAGAAGATCATTCTATATATTCAAGTTTCATTCTATATATTCAGAAGATCATTCTATATATTCAGAAGATCATTCTATATATTCAAGTTTCATTTCATATATTCAGAAGATCATTCTATATATTCAAGTTTCATTTCATATATTCAGAAGATCATTCTATATATTCAAGTTTCATTCTATATATTCAGAAGATCATTCTATATATTCAAGTTTCATTCTATATATTCAGAAGATCATTCTATATATTCAAGTTTCATTCTATATATTCAGAAGATCATTCTATATATTCAAGTTTCATTTCATATATTCAGAAGATCATTCTATATATTCAGAAGATCGTTCTATATATTCAAGTTTCATTTCATATATTCAGAAGATCATTCTATATATTCAAGTTTCATTTCATATATTCAGGAGATCATTCTATATATTCAAGTTTCATTCTATATATTCAGAAGATCATTCTATATATTCAAGTTTCATTCTATATATTCAGACTTTGGTTGGAATATATATAATATTTTCCTAAAGGGCATTCCATAATATATATATATATGTATATATATATATATATATATATATATATATATATATATATATATATATATATATATATATATGTGTATCGGACCCTTATTTAGCTGCTTGTATCATATGTCAAAAAATATTTTAATGATCCGTTCATAAATGTTTGCTTTCTTCTTATTGGTTGCCCCTCACCTGGCTTGAGCAAACAGAACGTTTTTCTAAAGAGATTCAATTCAATTTTATTTTATTTATACAGCACTAAATCAAAACAACAGTCGCCTCAAGGTGTTTTATATTGTAAGCTGGATCCTACAATAATACATACAGAGAAAAACCCAACAAACCCCCTATGAGCAAGCACTTTGGTGACAGTGGGAAGGAAAAACTCCCTTTTAACAGGAAGAAACCTCCGGCAGAACCAGGGAGGGGTGACCATCTGCCAAAGAGAGATCTATTATATGGTCTTTAATACTTATATCCAACGTTATATATTTATAAAGATGACCCACAAAAAGGAAAAGTAATATTGCCTCTACAATTATTTCCTCAGTTTTTCCCGTCTTTATATTTTTCCAGTCTTCTAAAAAGTCTTGTCTGTTTTTCTAACCGCTTTATCCGAATTTGAGCGTGTCTGACATTTGTTTATCCCGGATCAGTTTATACTTTGTCATTTCAGCTCACTAACTCAATGCCAATGGTCTGTGTGTTTCTCCAGGCTGGGACTCATGGCCTTACCACAGGTGGAACCTGCATCCCATGTCACTGCAATTCATATGGTTCCAAGTCATTCGACTGTGATGAAAACGGTCAGTGTCGGTGTCAGCCTGGCGTCACCGGACCCAAATGTGACCGGTGCTCACGAGGATATTTCAACTTTCAGGAGGGAGGGTGCACACGTAAGCACAGAATTTTTAGTCTACTTTTCACAGAGGGCTTTTCCTCATTTCAGTCAACAAATGCAAGTCCGGAATTTGTAGCAAAAGTAATGTCAGCAATCCTCCCCCTCAAAAAAATCCTCTTTAAATTACCGTTCTGTTCTTCTTTTCTTTTTAATTAGAATTTTGAACAAACTAAGATAAAGAAATCATATTTCTATCCCTTCTCTGCCCTCAAGTATTGTTTCTGTTGTGCTCAAGAAGAGACAGAGTTAAAACAGCCTGAAAAAATATGTAAATCGTAACGAAAAGTAATAAATTGGAGCTGCTGCTTTCTGCTACGCTGCAATTTACTTTACTAAAACGCAATATACTGTCACTATGGACATTTTTATTCCGGGTTCAGATGAATGTGATTATAGTGTTCAGCCACACCTGAACTTTCAAAGCCAGACAGCATTTTGTAATATGCTGCAATTGTTCTCATGTACTTTTTTATGTCGTGACATGTATTATATACAGCTAAGCAGTTCCCTCAGGCAAAAGGCCTGAGATGGAACCAAAAAAAATCTATACCTGTAAATACACAATGAAAGGAACAAATGAAAGCCAGAAGAAGGAAAGGGAGACGCAAAGCAATGAGTAAAACATTGCCAGGAGAAACTAGCTGCTGAAGGTCTTTAAAGAGTGAACACACACACACACACGATAAGAAAAGAGTTGTTATTCATGCTGTTTGGTCAATAAGGAAAACGGCAAATAAAAATTATGTGTCTAGGATATTTATAGGAGACAATGTTTAATAGATCCATCCATCCACTCTGCTTAACTGGTAGCCGAAGCCTCTCCCAGCTTACATTGGTTTATCCAATCAAATATTAGTCAAATTTACTGGAATATCTATTTTAATGCTTGATTTAAAAAACAACAACAAAAGGACACGACATACCAAACTGTAGCTGTATGTGTGTGTGTATTTATGCAAATTGCATAACTCTATATGAATGTTCAATGAGGCATTCTTCAATTAGTTTATCAATTTGTCTAATATATATTTATATTTATTATGTTAACTTCTGTTTCCCTTATTGCACTCTGTGACTGGTGCCGTGTAAAATTGTGAGGGTTCCAGGTAATTAATTTTCCACACCGAATGCCAGTCTTCATCCTGTAGCGGTGATTCAAGGTCCGAACCCATTGGGATGTAAGAACAAGCACGCGTTTCTATTCGCACCTCAAATTAAAGGTCAAGGTTTGTACATCAGTGATTTGAGATGGAAGTGGAGACAGAATTATTCTGTGCCAATTAAGTCAGAGTGTAACCCCTAAAAAGAATAGAAAGTGAAGGTATGTGCTGTAAAATTTCAGTATGTTTTATTTATTTAGGAAAATGTTTTCCTTATGTGCATTTAATGTTGTATTTCTCTTGAATTTGCATAAATGACACAGTTACACTCATGTCAGTTGCCCAAATAGCCAGGTGAGTTAACATTAGAGAGCTATGTTTACCTACCACAACAGTAAGTGTCTCTTATGAGTCTCTGTGTGTGCCCTCTGCAGCAGTTACTACCACAAAAGACAAATTCTTCCCTCTAAAAACAACCCCAAAGCTCTTTTTTTCATACCAGCCATTATTAAACTGGCCTTTAAAATTCAATTTTTGTTGATAACAGCTGATTTCTTTCCAGCTGCTATGCTCGCTCACCTCTCTTTGCTTTAAATTCTCTTTAACTACCTTTCTGCCTCTTTTACAGCATGTCAGTGCAGTCATGTGGGGAACAACTGTGATGCTAACACTGGGCAGTGCATCTGTCCTCCGAACACAATCGGTGAGAGGTGCGATCGCTGTGCTCCCAACCACTGGGGGCATGACATCGTAACTGGATGCAAGGTAGGCTGAACAGTGAGCGTCCACATCAAAGGACACTCACTTATGAGTGTACATACGGACACCACATGCCATAATGAATGGGTTATTGAACATGAAACAGAAATATGAAGGATACTGAAGAATGCTTTATCACCACACAACCTTGGGGCCTTCTGTAATTATAGAAAATATTTTTCAGACAACACATTTTTGTTAATTTATTTATTTACTTATTTTTATTTTTTTAACTTTCACTTCTAAACCTGAAACTAACAGGTATGTCTGTGCATTTAATAAAAAGTAATCATTATTTGTGAAATTATAACATATTTTCAAATGTATTTAATGTCTTTCTGATAAAATTAGAAATTCACTGTACTCACTGATCCAGGTGTTTAATTAATATTTTACAATAGATGTAAGTTAAGTGATTGTTTGTGTATATGATGTTATTATGTTATGTATAGTGTATGTAGGTAATTTTTGGACTACCCTTGCCTTGTTTCCACACTCTTATAACCTGCTTTCAGTTCTTTATACCTCACTCAACTGATCTCTACATGCTCCCTTTCTTTGGCATTTTGTTTTCTATTACTGTGTTGGTTTACTCAGCTTTTTTCTTTATCTTGTTTTTGTGCTTTAGAAGGTGTTGTTTTGCTCTGAAACTATTTGACCAATGAGCCGTGAGGCAGCGATAACAGTAACCTATTAGAAACAGGAACAGGCTACTAGTAATTAGACGCTTCAACCTAATCCACAGGAGTACACCGGGACAACTAAGAGAAGAGGAATCAGACAAATCTACATGATAAAAAAAACAAAGAAAATCACAAAGCTACAACCTAGATGTCAATGAGGTCTCAGTAAAAGCACAACAGGAAGAAAAACACAGAGCGAGCAAAAAAAAAGTTAATTTCAAGGTCATGTGGAGATGCTCAAAACAAAAAAATGTCATCAGCTCATAAAATATTGCTGAATATTGGGTTATTAACTCTAACAGTGTTACTTTGGGTCAGTAGATCAAGATTTCCTATTTAAAAAATTTCGATTCGGAGTTGAAAGTCTTGCTGTGATTCTGTCGTAGTTCCTCTCATTTCAGCAGAGACATAGTTTACTTGATGATATTTGTCCATCTGCAGTCTTTGCTTCTGAGCATGCAAAACAAATATCTACTTTTTGTGGTGTTTTCATCTTTAATTGCAACATCTATTAGGGGAACATGGCATTATACAATGATGTCCACTGTAACAAGTGGAGGTTCTTCTCTCCACTCATGCATACATGAGTGGAGTTGTCATGCTCACTTTGTGGACACAAAACCGTGACTGAATCGTTGCACTAAGATACAAGTTTGTGTTATACACATACAAAGTTTTTCTTTGATGTTTTCATGTCTGAATAGAATTTGGGTTTTTTGTGTGTTTATATGTAGGAGTGTGGCTGCAATGTGATCGGTTCAGTGACCCAGCAGTGCAACGTAAACACAGGCTGCTGCATCTGTCACGACTCCTTCAGAGGAGATAAATGCAATGAATGCCAGATTGGATACAGAGACTTTCCTCAGGTAAATGGTCCAGATTAAAGCTGCTAATATTTCTCATATTGTCATAAATGTCACTTTTATCTCTGCTGACATGAAAGACGAGACGCTGGAGAGAATCCCTATGGGGATTCAGTCATTAGGACTTGATAATGTTTGTAGCTATAGTTGGACAAGCAAAATAGATTTTCATAGACATGACGATGCTGTTGTCATTAATTTTATGAGCACTGAAAACCTGAATAAAAGCATTTGTTTCCTTTCCTATTTATAAAAGTCCAACAGTTTCATCGAAGCCAGTATTAGATCATTTTTATGGCAGAGCCAAACTTTTCAAGACGTGCTGATATTTCTGTATCACAGGTGCCTTTTATGAAAATGAATTATTAAAAAAAACATCCTATAGCTTAAATATAGAGTGACATTTTAATCAAAGCTTAAATGGACATTATTGCCATTTTTTTGTTTTGTTTCAGTCTTTCTTTGATAAGACTTTGAAAGTTTATACATGATCTTATATTTGTCATTTGGCTTTGTTGTGTAGCTTATGATAGAGGAGTTGTTTTGTTTTTAGCACGGTTACTGAATCAATCAAGGAAGACACTCTTTAAAAAGTTCAGAAAAAAGTTGTTTTTTTACACTTTTCAAACCAGAAAAATTCTGGTTCTGGTGTTTGTCTGAAATTCTCAGTTGACATTGGAGTGAGAAGATAATGGCAACATTTTCATTTTGGAGTAAGTTGTTTAGTGAAGCATAAAGCTAGGACACACTCTGCTCCCTCCTCTAAGGCCTGTCATGTTGTTGATAGCAAAAACTTGCTGTTTTTTTTCCCCCACAGTGCGTCCAGTGCAAGTGCAACATCGCAGGATCGGACAGCCAGACTTGCGACCAGGAGAGAGGAGCCTGTGGCTGTGCAGATCGAACAGGAAAATGTAGCTGCAAGGTAACAGCCACCTTTTCACATTATGTTAAAGACTTATTTTATTCATTTATTTATTTATTTATTTTTCTGGCAAGATACTGGCAGTGTCCAGTGAATGTTTTTATGGGAAAGCGAGAAAAAGCATGTGCTGTTTATTATTTTGACTCCTCGCAGAGATGATAGGTTAGATTTTAAATGTCAGTGCAGATTTAAAACCTAATTTGCATGCTTTCACTGTCCTTTCTGTCTTTGTGGGGAGCCTGCCCATGTTTGTGTTTTAAAGTATATGTGTGCGCGTGTGTTTGTATGTAATTATTCCAGCAAATGTCACCGTGCCGAGTATGACTGACATCTGCGCACGATGACCTCCATATACTGGAAGAGACATACATGCAAACGTATGAGGTGTGATCAAAAAGTTCAGTGAAACGAGCCAGAAAACTTGCAAAAGTGCGAAAGGACAGAGCAGAACTTCCAGGAAGTGATCTAAAAATAGTTGTGGTGTGTGTGTGAAGATAATCTTGGAGGAGAGATCAGATAAATTTTATGGCCTGGGTCCCAAAACGTTGTCATCACACCTTGTACACTAACAGATATAAAGATGCTGTCATGGTTTGCAGACCAGAACTCAAATGCAGGACATCAGAGGCAGAATGAATAAATGGGAAGTTAATTTTTATTGCTTATATAAGTCCCAAACAAAGAAAGGTCAAAAGGTAAAGCATAAATCTAAACTGCTGGGAGCCAGGGGAAAACCAGGAAACACAAAGAATAACTCAGATCACGCCCCACCACACCCTCCTTTATATTTCCCATTTTGTCATGTGTCCGTCAGCAGTACTCTTCACTTTGACTGATACTCACTGAAATAGTGTTGTCACAGAAGGTGAGATTCTACCACTTTCCAGCACCAACCCTTATTTCCCTTGTTGGAAATAGCGATTTCATATTTACCTGAAAAATATCCAATGTTGTTTTTCTGACTATCTTTGAAATCATATTTTTTCCACAAGACACAATGTGGCAAAATTACTAAGCTTTAGCTCAATTTTCTTAATTCGAAACATTTTCTTCATCCCGGTAGAGGGGTCTTTTTGATCATGGTCAAATTGTCTCAGTGCAGTAGTAACTTTACTTGATGAATAGTTATGCTTGCATTATCCCTGCACTGCTTCTGATTTAGCATCTGTATGTGTGAACTATACACATCTGATGTTTCCTAGATTTGTCCTGTCTGTGTGTCAGAGAGACAGAAATTGAGTTACAGTCAGAGTAGTTAAATGTTCTACCTGAGAAAACTGAAATTTGATTCATCCATCACCATCATCTCTCTCTGTCCTTGGAAAAACCCTGACAGGCACATTTTTACAGGAGTTACACACATATAAAGCTTAAATTTTACACCTCTTATCGTCACGTTGACAAGGTGATCGCATTACTGCATATGCACTCTTTTCATCATTACCTTGCTGAAGATACACACTTTCACATATTTGATAGAGACTGGTCCACCTGGCATCACTTTTCATCTCTGCTGTCACTTACTGATCACATTATGACACACGCAAAAATGCAAACCTTTTGCGCATACACACACATATACCACCTGATTCATGGCATGTAATGAGGCTTTACATTACTGAGTGTCATCTTCTCTCTGAAAAGGTAGGAGGTTGACTTGCAATCACTCGGTCATTAGTAACCTGTCTCCTGTATGTAGACATCCTGTATGTTAATGTGTACCTCTCTGCCTAGCATGTGATCTACCTACATTGCGTTATATCATCAGGCACATCACTGCTCTTCAATTTTGTGCTTTAACATTAAAACTTAAACGAAATCATGTCATAACTTACTAACCCCTAAATTAAAAGCTGCTGCAATCTAAATATATTTTTTTAATAAAGCAAGCAGGCAGAGATAAACATTAATGAACAATCTGGTAGGAAAGTCTTCAGCATATGCATGATGGTAAATGGTAAATGGCCTGTATTTATATAGTGCTTTACTAGTCCCTAAGGACCCCAAAGCGCTTTACATATCCAGTCATTCACCCATTCACACACACATTCACACATGAATGACACATGATGAATGTTGCACATCAAGTCAAGAATGTTCCCCTGCATGAAGGGGAACATGCATGCATGTTGGCTGTTG
The DNA here is from genome assembly GCF_041146795.1 of Maylandia zebra. NCBI lineage: Eukaryota > Metazoa > Chordata > Actinopteri > Cichliformes > Cichlidae > Maylandia > Maylandia zebra. Next base: position 16,763,203 of record NC_135181.1, read on the forward strand.
TTCACAAAACTTACAAAAGGGAAACAGTAGAGTTCTGAAAGAAAGAAAACCATCAGCCTATCAAAATGTTATCGATGCCTTCACTTTTGACAGAAGCAATAGAATACAGAATGAGAAACAGGCACATTCTGTGCGCTCGGATTCAGCCAAATGTATTGGATGAGATTACATCATTCCACAGAACAGTGATCATAAATATACAGCTAAGTAGCCAGGGAGCTTTTCAGAGGGATAAGAATGGGAAATACTTACCACATATTTGTTACATTCTTTTGTTACAGCATTTAAAGTAATAAAATAGCGTTGTAAAGAATTATTGCTCTGAAATATTTCCGATACGTGTCCTTGTTATAGAAGCTGCTCTGCTGCCTGTCTGGTAAGCAGTGCAAAAGGTGCAGTGCAGGATTATCAATGATGGATAACAGTTTGTTCCATGATCTCCTCTCAACCACAGCTTAAAAAGTGTCCAATTTGCAGCCAATCACAGAGCTCCCCTGATCAGTTTATTTGGTCCGTTGGTCACACAAGCTTTGATGTTGCTCCACCAGCAGACCACAGCTAAGTACACTGCGCTATCCACAACTTACTAATAACTGCTACCACTAACTACTAATAAAATATCTCCAACACCAACGTGGAATATCATACCTGAGCTGCATTCCACTTTCTGAAGACTAAAGACATACAAGAGATCAGTGTGTCAGCAGTGAAGGAAAACAACACTAACGACTTTGGGTACATCTTTTTTTTTAAAGTAAGGAAGTACAGTATATAGTGCATTTAGGTTAACAATTGTAGGGAATCTGAAGAACAATTAAAGGAAATAAAACTGTCACTGTGCACCTACCTTTGGGGCTGTACAGGGACTGAATAAAGTATAATACAGTTATGAGCATTAGTTACAGTAATTCAAATGTGGGTATGTGTGGATTTTTTGGTATTGCTGTATGTGAGCATGCAGTGGGATTTTCTTTCTTTTGTGATACAACCCCCCCCCCCCCCCCCCCCCCCCCCCCCCCCCCGCTCCCAAAAAAGAACTGTTGTTGATTATGATAAACAGCCCCCATAGTGACATAATGATTTACTTTTAATGAAGAAATCCTAACGTGGTCCTCTCTTCCTGACTATACCTTCCCACTCTTCCCTCCTCTGTCCTTTCTCACTAACCTGCAGGACTTTTTGACAGAACTCAACATTAATTGGATGATGTTGTGTTGACAGCACTGTAACTTTCCTTTGCAGAGAGAAGGCTTAATGCACAGCCCTGTCCACAATTCCATTTTAGACCAGTCGAGTCTCAGCTTATTAACTCACAATGTAAACAGCTGGTCCAGATTCTTATTGCCACCCCAGTGAAGCCAAGACACCAAATGCATTTCCTGGCAAGCATATAAACTAATCAGTTAAACTTTTTATGACATCTAAGAAGATATTAATCATTAAATTGCTGTAAACACATAACTAGGGCTACTTCTGGACTGCTACTTTTATCTGAAGGGTTTAGACTTTCAGCCGTGCTGACATGTTCTTGAGTGAGACACTAGATCCCAAGAGTACTATTAAGCTAAATGTGCTTTATAGCCTCAAGCAGAAAAGAGTCATTTAAAGTATTTCCTAAAGAAATGTTTTCATTTAAAGTATGCATAGAAAGACTGGCTCAAAGGTTGCTTTAATTTGCTGTGTCACATTTTAGGAAAATGTGGAGGGAGACTACTGCGATCACTGTAAGCCCGACACGTTTGGGTTATCCCTACGAAACCCGCTGGGCTGCAGCAGGTGTTACTGTTACGGATTGACCCACTTCTGCACAGAGGCGCAAGGACTTATCAGGATGTGGGTAAGTAAATGTATGTTTTTTGAAATGTTTAACGGATGAAAAGACAAAGAAAGTTTAATTTCAAGTCAATTCTGAAACATTTGGAGGATTTTGATAGCAGTGTTTTATTTTGTTCCCAAAAACTTTCTAAAAAATAAAGTAACCAACAAAAGCAAAATATTGCTGTATATTGCTCAAAATGCTGGTGATGTCTCTAGTGACTTTAAAGCTAATATTATGGTCTGTATCCTTGTTCACTTATGAGTTGTTTTGCCTGTAGTGTGTCAGAAAAGAGGACGTAGACAGTCGTTTTCTAAGCTGCCTATTTGATTTACACGCTGTCTACACTAGCTTACTTGCTGAGATAACTCATTTGGCAGCCGGCTGCCTGCAACTGACTCTGCATTATACGAGCGTTGCCAAGTAGACTCCATGTCCTCTGCTCATTATGTACAGATGATCTGCAGCTTTTATGAACATTTAATCTTAGCAGATTTGATTGCACCTAATTTTGCTCAGTGAAAAACCAAACATAGTTTTTTTTGCCAGTAATCATAAGCATTGTTTAATGATTTTCTCCTGTACTGCAGATGGAATTAACAATGTTATAAAAAGACAGACACCTCCAGTTATTAAACAAGGTTAAGGGCTTTTATAGTAGCTCTGATAGCTGTGTCTTTTTGAAGACTGTGGATGCTGCATTGTTTGATGCATTTACGAAAAGTGGGTATCAATACAAGAGATAACAATTACAAGCTGATGAGGGCAAAACAGAAAAGCCATGGACCAACAAAAGCCGTGTGGTGTTCACTACAAAAGTTTCACCTCACATTGGTTTGCAGAAACAAGAAGTCCTGCAGTTGCAAATCCCTCTGCTGCCCACAAACAGGGCTGTTCACAGGCTATTAAATGAGTTAATAGGTGTCTGTAGGTTCTCAGTCACAGGAGACTTAAATGTTTGAGTTGAAGCCATCTGGACTTCTTGAGGTTCTCGAAGATGTTTCACATCACACCTGAAACTTCTTCAGTTCTGGCAGCTGATACGGAGATATGTGAGCAGTTAGGATCACATGGGTCAAGATTTGAGTGTGCGTTCAATGATGGTTGTTCCAGGTGAGCATAGATGTCTTGTTGTACTCCTCTCTTAACCGTCTGTCTTCTTTGACCAAAATGTCAACACCTGTATCCTCAAAGGAATGTCCCTTCTCTTTTGAGAGCAGATATTCACTTAGTATTCACAGATTTGCCTCTCTGGGTAGACTTTGTGTTGTTATTGCAACCTGTGTAGCAAGTATTGAGTTATTAAATTAGCAAGCTACCTAAAGACTAACATTGGGATTCATAGCTGTTAATGTGTCTAAAATGTATGAAGTTGTTTTAACAATGAAAAGATGAGATTTCCTACACTGTCAACATAATCAAGGAACTTTTCCTGCTGTTCAGTCATCCATTGTACATGTTTTAGAGAACATAAACATAGGCGTGAAAATGACATGTAGCAACTTGAAGTCAAAAAGAGAGGTCTGATAGATTTAGAAAGACACTCAGGAAGTTTACAATCAGTTGTTGAGGAAAGAGTGTTTTGAATAAGGCCCCTTTATTGTAGAAATGGTTGCAATCAGCAATAAACTGCCGTTTCCGTGGTAACCCGTAGAGTTTTAGGAGGGTGGCGAGAGGCCTCATTTGAACAACAACCATTCACTTCATTTATTGTTGACTGGGTGGACAGACAGAAAGAGAGAAAAAAAATGGAGAGTTTATTGGAAAGAGGGAGATTTTTTTCTGAACCACTGAATCGTGAGATTACACTGAGTGAAGTGGGATATATACACACACACTATGAGTGGACACTATGCACACACACACTATGCAAACACAGTACACATGCATTAATTCACACTCTTGAAAACTCACACTACATCGGATTACATAGAGGTTTTACGCACATACAACTTGCTGCACACAACTTTTTTTGAGAAAACGAAGTGTTAGATGGGTGAATATTTAATGAAGATTTGCACCAGCATAAAACTGTAAAAGCTTTTACCTTTATGTGGAATTTCCCTTATCTGTGGGAAAACTAGGAATATTAAAGCACCAGATAGAAGAAAGAAAACATTGTAAATATCTGAAAAAACAAAAGCATGCATGCTTGCTTTAAGTCTGTAGGTAAACTGTAAAGATAATGCATTGATTATATATATTATATACAAACTTTGTGATTTTTAAAGAGGTCTTGAACACAGGTCTTTTTTACAAAAGTTTTCCTTTAGACATGAGATGCCTTTTCACTCATTTTCAGTCCAGTCCTTGGAACGTTGTTTGACTGTAAAGCCACTTGATGCTCAAGGGATCAACAACTGTTGTGGCTAGCTGTAACAGGCATCTTAAAAAACTTTTACTAGCAGCCTTTTGCTAAAACATGCCTAAGATAGCACAGTTTGGCAGGCATAAAAACACATTTCTGCACCAACAAAGGTGATTCCGAAAGAGCTGTTAGATGAAAACTTGGCATATTGCCACACGGTATGCAGTCTCCTTAAAAATGTGACAAAACTGGACAAAAAAAGAGGACAAAAGAAGAAGCATCCTAAAAAACTGCCACGGGTGCTGACGCAGACGTGTGAAGTGGTGAGGAGTGTGGACCCAAGTGCAGGCACTGATGACTGAGTAGCTGTGAGTGAGTTTTATTTACAGCGGGGGAACGAAATGCAAACAAAGGCAGAGCATCTTAAAGTCATGAACTTGGGAAATAGAAAGAAATTTAGCAGAGACACAGGACCTGAGATATACATCTGGTCCTTCATGTCTGTGAAGGTTCTCAGTCATCCAGGTCATCGTAGTCAAAGGAGCTTGCAAAGAAAAGCGTCTGGACTTCTTTAAGTTGCTTGAAGACGTTTCACCTCTCATCCGAGAAGCTTCTTCAGTTCTAAGGTCAAATGGTGGAGAGTCCCAGATATAAACCTAGTGGGAGTATCCCCCCACAGAGGGACAAAAGGACCCCCTGATGATCCTCTAATCGCCTGAGCCAAGGTGTGAAACTGGGTGTGGGTCCCAATCAGCCAGAGTTTCGGGTGTGTTCATTGTGAAACCTGGCCCCACCTTATCATGCGAATTCCTGAGGTCAGATGGCCCAGGATGTGAGTGGGCGTTAAGGCGTCTGGGAAGGGATCTCAAAACTGGATTATAGATGGCAGAGAGTTGGTGTCGTAAACCCCCGCCTCTGTTCAAAGATGGTCGCTCACAGTGGACATAGATGGCTTCTTTCACTCCTCTTTCAAACCATCTGTCCTCTCTGTCCAAAATGTGAACATTGGCATCCTCGAAAGAGTGTCCTTTATCCTTAAGATGCAGATGGACTGCTGAGTCTTGTCCTGTGGAGGTGGCTCTTCTGTGTTGTGCCATGCGCTTGTGAAGTGGCTGTTTGGTCTCTCCAATGTAGAGGTCTGAGCATTCCTCGCTGCACTGTACAGCATACACCACATTGTGAAGTTTGTGTTTTGGCGTTTTGTCTTTCGGGTGAACCAGTTTCTGTCTGAGCGTGTTGCTGGGTCTGAAATACACTGGGATGTCATGCTTGGAGAAAACTCTCCTGAGTTTCTCTGATACACCGGCTACATAGGGGATGACAATGTTGTTGCGTCTGTCCTTCTTATCCTCCCTCGCTGGTGTCTGGTCTTCTTTTCTGTGCCTCTTTGCTGACTTTAAGAACGCCCATTTAGGATAGCCGCACGTTTTGAGTGCTTCCTTTAAATGTGTGTGTTCCTTCTTTTTCCCTTCAGGCTTAGAGGGAACATGTTCTGCCCGGTGGTGTAGGGTCCTGATTACTCCAAGTTTGTGTTCCAAAGGGTGATGGGAGTCAAAGAGGAGGTACTGGTCCGTGTGTGTGGGCTTCCGGTAAACTTCGATGTTGAGTTTGCCGTTCTCTTCAATGTGCACAGCACAGTCCAGGAAAGGCAGACAGTTGTCCTTTGTGTCTTCCCTGGTGAACTTGATGTTTTTATCCACAGCGTTGATGTGCGCAGTGAAGGATTCCACTTCTTGTGTCTTGATTTTGACCCAGGTGTCGTCCACATATCTGTACCAGTGGCTGGGTACTCTTCCTTTGAAAGAGCCAAGAGCCTTCCTTTCCACTTCCTCCATGTAAAGGTTGGCTACAATAGGTGACACGGGGGAGCCCATGGCACAGCCATGTTTTTGTCTGTAAAAGCCTTCGTTGTACTTGAAATATGTAGTGGTGAGGCAGAGGTCTAACAGTGTGCAGATCTGATCGGGTGTGAAGTTAATGGTATTTTTTACCATTAATTTGATTTCTATTTAGATTTTTGTTAGAAATCCATTACTCTATATTAATGTATGCCATAGTAATATGTAATAATAACTTATGAGTAACAGTTAAGTAAGAAGCGAGCAGTTTCCCATTTCATGTGTGACTACCTCACTTATACAGGCAATATTCCTAGTATATCCATGCTTTAGTAACTTAATAGATTCCAGAAAATCTGTGCACCACACCAAAAAAAACCCTTCCATAATGCCTCAATATTATTCACGCAATATCCACATATCAACACTTCTGGACAGATGGATCTTTTTTTAAAGTGTTTCACTGAACCACAATCCACAGTCAATAATAAACTGTGATATTATTCGAGTAGTATTGAAATATATACACATAAAATGAGAGCTGGAGAGAATGGAAATGAAAGGGGTAGTTTTTCTCCAGACTGCTTGTAATAACTGAAATATTATATCAAAGAGAAAGCTTGGCACATCAGATTTAAATTATATCTAGAATGTAAAGGAACAAAGTTTGATCACTAAGAGAAGAAATTTTATCAATTTACTGAAGAAAGAAACAAACACTTCCTTCACTCATTAATAACCCACAGGAAAAAAGGAGATTTCTTCTGTATTGTTAGTGGGGTTTTTTTTTTAATGAATAATCTGTTAATGTGTCGCTTAAACACATTTTTGAGAGTGAAGGTGTTCCCTTGTACAAGACAGAGTGTGAACACGGTAAAGAAATTCTTCTTAATGCATTTAGGTTCAGAGCGGGAGTAAAGGTTATTGTTATATCACAGATAAGTCTTCACCTACCTCAAAGGATGAGAAGTACGCCAAGATCTATTCAATCTCATTTGAAGGATTCTCTAAAAAACTCCCATCATGTTTCAATCAAGTGTGTGTGCAGGAAGTGCTTCCATTCGGACCGTTTTGGAGGCCCAATTACAAGACGGCAAACAGAAAAAAAAATAAGAGAAGCTGAAATTTTGTCTGGGCATCTCAGACAAAAGCCATTTGAAATGGCAAAAAGATCAAAAGATGGTGATGAAAGAGCTTTGCTTGAGTCAGCATCGTCAGGAGGTGAAGAAAGTATGTGGATAAACAGGACAAGAAACACCACTCTGTCCAGTTATTGTTACACATTCTGTTCACTCGTATACTAGAGGCTACGCAATGAACACAGACTCCTTCACTGCTCGTTAGAAAGTTTTTAGCATGTTCACATTCTTTAGGCTTATGCCATTGAAAGTAACTGTTGTACATATTCTAAGTATTTGTATTATGCTATTTAATTTTCTAATAAACAGTACAATCAGGTACCCTAACAGTATGAACAGAAAACAGGATTATTCTCTTAAACGATATCTTTTGGCGTCATTCTGCTGGGTTCCACAGGCCACTGCATTAATATTGTCATGGTTATGTATCCCAGTTAACACTGAAGCCGGAGCAGACGGTGCTCCCCTTGGTGGATAAATCCAACGCCGTGGAGACGAGAACAGGAGTTAGCTTCCAACATCCTGAGATCATCGTTCATGCAGAACTTATCACCTCAACTCTGTCTGAACCATACTACTGGAAACTGCCTGAGCAGTTCAAAGGCTCTATGGTAGGAAATATCACAATGGGGTTTTTTTTTATTGTTTGTATCATCTTGGATTTTACTTTGGTATTTACAAGATAGTGTGTGTATAGTGATAGACGCTAACAAACATCATGTCTTTCCAAATATAATTGCAAAACTCATGTCACACCTGCCGTTCATTATACATTCATATATTGCGTACAGATCCGTTGTTTTGCATGCATGTAAGACAAAACGGCAAGGTATTCATAGAGAATCTCAAAAATAATGCTCAAAAATCCAATAAGTACAATGTTGGTGATTGTTTTGTGTCATTGTTTCTCTTAAGATCACAGCATATGGGGGGCAGCTGAAATATGCTGTGTACTATGAGGCCAGAGAAGAAACCGGTCCTTCCTCCTATGAGCCTCAGGTCATTATTAAAGGTGGTCCTAACCACAACATGGTGATGACACGCCGCATAACAGGACTCCAGATTGGTCAGCTCACCCGCCATGAGATTGACATGACAGAGGTACAGTAATGGTTTAGAGGTGATAAGGAAATTCATAGTAGTAGTAGCAGCAGTAGAAGTAAATACTGTAGGAGTAATTTAAAATTAATTGTTTATTTTACTCCATGCAAACAGGGTTTCTTAAACTGAGTGCAGTGATGATGTTGATTGTGTGTGTGTGTGTGTGTGTGTGTGTGCAGCATGATTGGAAATTTGCAGATGGACGGACTATGACTCGAGAGGACTTTATGGACATTTTGTTCTACGTGGACTACATCCTAATTAAGGCATCACACGGCAACTTGATGAGACAAAGCCGGTAACACACACACACACACACACACACAGAACAACTTAATCCTCCATCTCCACACATTGGGACAATGGCTAAATAAACATTACTTTTGTAAAAGTTTTCAGGTGCAATAATGCAATTTTTTAAAATCTATTTTTTTACTTTACTTTTTTAGAGTTTTGTTCATTAAACTAATAAATTCAAAGATTCTTGATTTTTTTTTTCTCCCAGTATTTCAGAGGTCAGTCTGACAGTGGCCGAGGAGGGCATACCAACCAAAGAAAGCGAGAAAGCCCACCAGATAGAGAAGTGCGATTGTCCAATTGGATACTCTGGACTTTCCTGTGAGGTGGGGACACAATTAAATACCTGCATGCATTCACACATGACACCACACATCTGAAGACCAAATATCTGCAAAGGTCTTGTAAAAGAAGCTCAGTAAATATATACAGCTTACAGATGGTGGGTATAGTGCTCCATAGTATTTGCAAGTAACTGTTTTTTTTTTTTAATTAATCATTTAAAATTTAAAAACAGGTGAAACTTGGAGACTATCTCATATAGAAAAGATTTGAGGACATCTCTCTAAAATGAGGCAGCATGGTTTGCAAAGTATCTGAACAAACCAAAAGACTTATTGAGCAATGTCCTTTGGACAGATGAGCGGAGATATTAGATTGTTGTTTTGTTTTTTTTGCTTCTGCCTGGGGATGCCACATTTTTTAGCTGGGTCCTGTAACCCAATATGAGTTGTGTGTTGAAATTAATTGAGTGCAGCTGAGAAAAAGGATGCAACATTAAAACGAATGAAAAAAGACAAAAAAAAAAAGTACGATAGTGTGAGATTCTTACAAAAAAAATCACAAGAAAAACTATTTAAATTAATAAAAGTTCAACATTAATCACAGAGTGAGCTGAACTGGCTGCTTCCTTCAGAGCTCGGAAGAATTTTTTTTTCCTGCTTCTCTCACAATGAGAAAGAATGAGGGGAAAATGGGCGCACAGACATGGCTTTCAGTACTATCTCAAAAGTTTCTAATTTACATTTAGCTCAGCATTTTAAGCCTGTCGGTGCCTTTCAGACCCTCCTGTTTTTCTATTCTGTTTTTTATTCTTTTACTTTGGTTAGTCAGGATTAAGCCTCACTGAGCATCTCCTCCACTCAGTTGCGATTTTGTCCAACCAAATGACTTTCAGCTGCATCCAGCTCCTTTGCTTAAGCCGCAGAAATCTTATAGCTGTGACTCAATCTTTAGTCTAATGAGGATTTTGAAGACACAGCTTATGATACACTGACACAACAGTTCTGGCTAATTCTGCTAGGCAGCAGTGCCCGAAAGTCGTTTAGGCATTATTGTGTTAATCTTAAAGGTATACAAGGTCTTCTGGCAAACTTTTAACTGTGTTCTTCAACTTCTGTTTCACTTTGTTGGATTTTATTAGTTGTTCAGAGCACATATTTTCTGGAAAAAAAATAACTTAAAAGCTACAGATACTATTAAAAATGGCATCTAAACTTAAAATGTTCAGGTTGTTGAGGGCTTAGCTGACAGATGGCCATTTCTATTTGTAGCTGCCGACGTTGTTAATAAAGTATTTTTAAACAGGCGTTTAGTGCTAGCACAGGGAACAGATGGCTCTTTAAATGGACTCCATTAATTATTACTGAGCAGGAGAGAGAGGAATAGAGAGTTACCTTGCATGTGTGTGTCTGTATGTGTGTGTATGAATGGATGCAGTTTTGTGTGTGTGTGTGCATTTGGCAGGTACATGAGGGTGTGTGCCTGTGTTCAAAAGTTACTGAAGGGAGACACCTTTGTGTGTGTGGAAAAAAAAGAGAGCGGTCAACAACTGCCCAGAGAAGTAATGATTGGGGATTATTATGTGAGTGTGTTCCAGTGCCAGGCACAGTTTGATGTTACCGTGGGAACGCACACTTCATCAAACCTGTAAAAGTCTACTTCTATTTTTAATCTTTGTCTCTGATCTAAATCTTTGCTCCCATTATCTCTCCGTGCAGGAGTGTGCTGCAGGATTCTACCGTCTTCGCAGTGGTTTCCTGGCATCTGCTCCAGCGTCCAGCGTGCCCACGGCTACAGGCATGGGCAGCTGTGTTCAGTGTCAGTGCAGTGGGCACTCCTCCTCTTGTGACCCTGAGACATCCATATGCCAGGTAACTGTGTGTGTGTGTGTGTGTGTGTGTGTGTGTGTGTGTGTGTGTGTGGGCATTCTACCGCTGGAGACCATCCTAGAGCCATATGCTGAGCAGTTTCTGGAGGAAAGAGGTGGATGAGGGTGCCGTATAGGTGTGTAGGTGTGTGTTGGAAAGGATGTCTGGTACTGTAATTAGCCCTCCAATAATTAACGACCTCCAGCTTTCTCATATTTTATGTAATTTCCTCTTCTGTGGATCTCACCCAAAGTTATGTCTGAATATTTTTTTCAAGCAAGGGCTATTAGTTACAAGTAGTTACTGTATATAATGCTATGGCTGTATGACAGAAAACAGTGGTTGGAGACAAAGTTATTGCAACTTTGTGTAATAAACATACAATCTTGTTGCCTTTGAAATGGTTGCTTCAATGATAGAAACCAGGTCTACAAATGGTCAGTTGCCATCAGACTGACTTTAGCAATCTAAGGGCATAAGACAGAGTCAGACTCCTGTCTCTTTGTGATTGAATATAAGAATTGCATTGCATGTGTTTCTGATTAACTGTGCTAAATTTTCAAAAATTCCTCCACATAAAGTGACATAGTTGGTGCAGGACTGCGATTTAGCTGCAAAATGACCAAATGAATCCTATTACAAAGAGATGTGTTGCAGACGAGTTAAACGCATCGGTGCATACTGGCTTCAACTGTAACCTGTTGGCAGTCTGTCTACATTAAAAAACACTTTCTCAAGTTGCAGTCTGAGTAAGACCGTGATCATTTGGAGACAGGTTGGGTACCATCGAGTGACCTGTGCAATCCTTGCCGTCAAAAGTGGTCTCCACAGCTACTTGCAATCAGTTTCCAGTGGGGAAAAAATTCAGTACCATCACCAGACACTGATTTTTGTGAGTCGTAAGGAAGTCGCTGTTGTATTTTTAATCTAGCGTGAGTCATCAAAGGAGATTTATAACATCATCTTGGGCAGTATTGATAAAATTATAGGTTTATGTTAGTTAACACATTATCAATGGCTTGCTGTAAATAGATGTTCAATATTTATTGAAATGGGTTTAGTTCCTCAAACTGTGTTGTATTTACCTATGTTAGATTAGGGAACTGCATAGTGTGTTGCTGGACCGATGAGTCCTCATATTCTGCGAAAATACACACGCTCATATGCATGCCCTCAGTGTGAAACCAAATAGTTTTTTAAACCTTGTTTAGTTAATTTCAGTATTATTTTACTCGGATACATAACAGTACACATTTTTGTTCATCATGTAGTCAGAAATTCCCAGAATTTCTGGAAGTTTGCTCATAAAAATCCAAAACCTTTTCTTTCACTTTCAGATTTTAATGTAAGTTATCTACCACACTGAGGTGACAAGAAACGTGTGCACACAGACAAACCATTTGACTTAAACAGCTAGTGTTTTGATACTCTTCTCCCAATCGCCTGCTTTGACAGGTTATACTCAGAGAATTGTTTGTTTGTTGAAGTTACAACTTCTTACTTAATTTCTTACATGTTCTCAATTTCTGTTAATCTAATGGCACCTTAACGTGTTGGCATCATGTCAGAATTAGCACCTTGGCCACTTTTCTGTGAAAGTGATTTATGTACTATTACTAACTATTAGTCTCATTAAGTTAAAACATTTCAGTGCAATCTGGGTGACACTGTAAATATTGTGCACTACACCGAGTACCTTGACTCTCCGTTTATCACTACTAAAAGTATGTTTGAGTAAAGCGATGAAGTTAATGTAAAAATGAATCGTACTTGAATGGTAGAATGCTAAATGTAATATCAACAGCTTTCCAAACAAATGGGGGTGGTTGAATTCTCATGGAGCCTTGTATACCCTTTTGCATCTTACTTGCAGCTGTTCGTGGCAGCTGGCTGTCATCCCAGAGCATGTTTATGCCTCAGGTTTGTGTCCAGTGCAGCTCATTTTTGTTCCGAAAAGTTTGCTTGACATGCTTAAGGACATACAAACAGGACAACTGAAAGAGTCAGCTAAACAGTGTTTTCATTCCAATTTGTTTAGGTTGTAATGCATCAATGTATTTGTTGCCCACTGTCATTTTAAAGGAAAATTGAACTGCTTTCATTCTTAAAGGAACAATAATTCCCTTCCAAATATGGATTTAAACCACAAGTCCTAAACATTCACCATAAATTCATGGATAATAATGGTAATTATACAAATTCTGTCCTTGCTCAGCTTAATATTCCAACTTTAAACCCTAAGTGTGTGGTTATGTACTGACTTTTTTGCCACTTTCAGTTTCTTTTACTGTCTAATTTTTGTCAGTTTCTCCATTATTTCCATGACTTTCATCTCTGCCTTTCTTCTGCATTCCTTGTGTTGTTCCTCCTTCTGCCACTCCTCCAATTTATCTTTTTTCACCTCATTCACATCCCCTAAATTCCTGTTCTCCTTTCCCTAGTTATATATTTATTCCTCTGTTGTCTTCTTTCATCTTCTTGCCCGTCTTTTGTTTCTAGTTTTCTCATTTTTCATTTTCCCCAATCCTCCTTAACACCTCCTTGGTTTTACCAATTTGTTTTTCTCTCTCTTTCTTTTTTTTACTACTTCACACCCTCTTCCTCTCTGCCTTCCAGACGTTTTTTCCTTGCCCATTTCTATCTTGCTCTCCATAACAGCAGCATCATTAGCATTTTCTAACCGAGCGGGCTAAATTGAAAATGCTAAACGAGTTTGTTTCTGTGGTAATTAGAGGTAACGAGGAACACAGGAAGTTAATGGAAATGACTTGCCTCGTTAAGAGGCGACTTCCTGTTGTACTGATTGAAGTTCCTATTTATAACAAACAATCCGAACACATAGGACAGGACCCTGGGGATATGAAAGAGAGAGGTGCGTGTTTGTGTACAATATGTATTGCCGTTTAAATTGTGTGCGTTAAAATGATTGAGCTCACAGTGAGTGTTTGAGGGTGGAGGTGGAATAGGGGGTATTTTGTTGTGTGTCCTAAGTGCCTACAGTCTGCACATATTGTACAGAATTACTCTATATAAAAAACATGCCATATTTTTGCCATGAGATGTACCAGAATGCACAAAGGAATAGACACTGTGTCCGTGTGTGTGCATGTGTGGGTGTATGAGACTTTTATAACAAGCATAGCTAAAAATAAATTACAAAATAAACAGAAACATCTGTGGATATGAAAATATTTTAGATATATTTAGATCTCTGTGTGTTGTTGTACCCATGAGGCTATCTGAACAACAGCAAGAGTGAAATCCTGCGAGGAAAATTAGTATTTCAGATGCTCTTGAAGAAGGAAGCTTATTAAAGTCTTTGACGTGTGAGATCGCACCTGTCGGCTAACAGCTACTGTAGCTGGTCGCTCTTGGTCTCACAGCACCTCATCATGCAGGAATGGGACTGAGACCATAGTATAGTTGGTCACACATTATTATGTGTGACCAACTATATTTCTTTTCAGAAATGGTCTGTCTTAGATAAAAGTTCACCAGTGCAAAAGCTTGTACTGGCTCAGCAACTGTAGGTGGTGAAAAGAAGCGAGTAATGATTTCCCACAGAGATTCAGAGCAATCAACACTCACTGTATACTTCTATTAGTTACAACTTGCTAGTACCGGGCGAGACCTCTTTTCCCTTCAGAACGCTCTTAATTCTTTGACTCAGACATTCAGTATTTTTCTGAGATTTTAATCCTTACTGCAACATCACCTTGCAGTTGCTGCAGATTTGTCAGCTACACATCCATGATACAAATCTCCCATTCCACCCCATCCCAGATCTTAATCTACTGGACTGAGATATGGTGACTGTGGAGGTCTTGTGAGTACAGTGACCTCATTTATGACATGACATGTTATCAGAACATATCAGACCAACAGACCAAATCCATCAGTCAGAACTGCTGACATGAAGAAGGGGGGATCCATGCTTTCGTGTTGTTTATGCCAAATTCTGACCCTAACGTCTAAATGTCACATCAGTAATTGAGACTCATCAGACCTGACAACATGTTTCAATCCTTGTAGTTTCAGTCTTCTGTTCTTAGGTGATTAGTGTGGCACCCAATGTGTTTCTGTATTTCCTTAACCCTTTTACTTTAAGTCTCAATGTGTTGTGCCTTCAGAGATGCTCTTCTGCAAACCTTTGATTGAATGAGTGGTGATTTGACTTCTTGTTGCTTCCTATCACCTTGAAGCAGCCTGGCCACTGTCCTCTGACAGCAACAAGGCATTTTCACCCAGAGAACTGCTGATCACTGGATATTTTCTGTTTTCAGACAGGTGTAAGCCCCAGCAGTTTCTAAAATACTCGGACTATCAAAGCGCATCAAAACCAGCAACCATCGTAATTTCAAAGTTACTTAATTTGTCTTTCTTCCCCATTCTAAAGCTCAGTTTAGACTTACCAGGTCATTTTGACCATGTCTACATACCTAGTTGCATTGAGTTGATGCTATGTAATTGGGTGATTAAATCTTAGCATTTATGCCCAGTTGAACAGGCGTACCTGACAAAATGGCTGGTGAGTGTATACGTATGTTAAGATAGTAAGTTTCTCAATTAATAATTAATTCATCCATCCATTCTCTTCCGATTACCCTTTTCAGGGTTGCGGGTGGGGGGTGGGCATGTCCCAGCTGTTTTAGGGCCCTAAGATAGCTGGAATAGGCTCCAGCCAGCTCCAGGATAATTATCCTTAGGCTAGGATAATTTACTGATAAATAAAAGGGACTGTGTTCATCTTTCCCTCTAGAAAAAAGCAAATCAAAGAGACGGCCGGTTCTTGACATTGAAGAGATTTAAAGTGAAATGACCCATCTGTCAACATGTTGTCAAACATTTCACTGAGAGTCTCTAAAGTGTCCACATCAAAGCTAAGCACAAAAGTGTTCGAAAAGGCTGTTGTTAGCACCAAAAACTGAAGTGACAGCAGGGAGGTATGCTACTATTATTTCTACTTCTCTGGTATTGATGAAACTCGAACAGCGGTGCCAGGATAATTATCTCACTCACCAAAAAACAAGCCTCTTCAGTGTTGTTTTGTCAGTAATGAAGGAGGTAATGACAGGTGACCCGGTCTGTCATCTTTTCAATTATTCATTATCAACTTGAAAAACATGGGAGACACAGCTTAAGAGATATACAGATTTCTTCTTTATTAAAGCATCTGAAACACAGTAGATTTTTTTTAGTCTACATGCCCTTGAATAGATTCCCATTAGCCCACAAATGCCTGTAAGTGATTCCAAAAAATGTTTTATCATCTTGCTCAAGCAAATTTGGTGTCTTGCTTTTTATCGTGCCAGGGGTGATTTCCAAAAATAATGTCCAAATGGGAGTGTAGGTTAATTTTTGTTAATTTAATTAGAAAATCTGTTGATTTTAGAGATGAAAAGCTTTCTGGAGAGGCGACATGAGTTTTCTTCTTTGTGTGTGTGTGTGTGTGTGTGTGTGTGTGTGTGTGTGTGTGTGTGTGTGTGTGTGTGTGTGTGTGTGTGTGTGTGTGTGTGAGAGTGTGTGTCACCATCTTAAAGTTGCCTTCATTATGCTCAGTATGACATTCTGTATTTATTTCCCATCCCAGCACACACCAGGAATTTCTGGGTGGTGGGTGATGGATATTTTTGCACCTACATATTGGAGTAGGTTAGAGTCATGGGGGAGTTGGAGAATGACTAAAGGTAAATAGAGTGCCTTCGCATACATGCATAGCATTATTTTTATGTGTGCACATTTGTGTTGGTAGAACTGTCAAGACAACACAGAGGGTGATCGGTGCGAACGCTGTGCACCGGGATTCTACGGCGTGGTCCGAGGTTCTCCTGATGACTGCAAACCCTGCGCCTGCCCCCTTACCAACCCACAGAATAAGTAAAATTTCTTGCAACCTATCACTACAAACTTTAAACAATATTAATCTGTCATTTTATGCACATTTTATCTTTTCTGTCCTCTCTCCTCTGTAATATAAATAGACTGTATGCTCCAAATGTTTTAACATTTCTTTTGTAATGTCTGTGAAAAATCTCTTTTCATATCCAGTTTCAGTCCCACCTGTGTAGCAGAGGGGTTTGATGACTACCGCTGCACCGCCTGTCCTGAAGGATATGAGGGCAAACACTGTGAGAGGTCAGACACATACAAAGAAATGAACAAGCATAGAAGTTTGGAAATCATCGGCTTTTAATGTGGACTGCATGGATATTTAAATGCAAAGACCAATACAGGGAATACGAGTTGATGTAAAGTGGAATCCAAAAGTCTTAGTCGACCCGTGATAGTTTTAAGAGAGACATTATATGGAAAGAAGTGGTAGTGGCAGTTGCCCCATGCCCATCCCCAAAGAGCCAAACTTCAACTTCATACCAGCCAAACCTGGAAATGCATTGCCAGTTGTTTGCACTGATTTGAATATTTAGAATATCCTCGTATGTGTTATGCCTAAATTCTGCTGTAATGACATGCACTTGAGGTTTACATGAAAACATCTCAGACCTTGGGATCCCACTGTGAGTATTTTGCTGGTGAAATAATTTGTGATATCTCTTTACAGTGTGTGGTTAACATATGTTAAAATTTGGTTAGATTTGAATCCTCTCTCTCTCTATGTGATCCCCCCTGTTTAGGTGTGCCACTGGTTACCATGGTAATCCAAGGATACCAGGTGGCCACTGTGAGGAGTGTAAGTGTTCCTTGTGGGGTGCGTTGCCCGGACCATGTGACCCTGTCACGGGCCAATGCCGTTGCAGGGTTGGGGCATCTGGGATGACGTGTGACCAGTGCATGGATAGGCATGTGTGTGGACCATCTGGGATCATCTGTAAGACTAACGCACAGCTTTTGGTTACTCATTCTTTTGTTTTCTTCATCATTTCATTTTTTTCCCTTCATCTTTTACTGTGTTTTTTTTTCAGAGTGGTCTAGTGTAAAACATGAAAAAATGAAGAAATAATGTGGCTGAAATTTTTTATGCACTTACCTTTAAATGGAAGTTGAGAGATTTTATTATAAAGATTAATCTGCAGTGAAAGTTACCACCAGTGGTGGAAGTAACCCAGCGTAACAGCATGGGGTGTCATGCTTCATGAACCCCACAGACATGCTCTCTGTCTCTTTCTTCTCTGTTCTTCTGTTCCCTTCCCTCTGGTGGCTCACCTCCCTTCATTGTCACCTGATGTTGTGATTTTTACTTTATTTTGGCAATGAAATGCAAATGAACAGTCAGAGCTCCTTTCTCCAGTTGCCATGGGAGACAGGAGATTGTGGCAGAAGTCAGATTCAAGTCATTTAGAAAATAATTTCAATGTCATTTGGAGCTAATTTAAACTTAATATGACCATAATGGCAGGGCCAATTTGGTGCCATTAGCATGTCTAGAAGGAAGTCTATGTGTGCAAGTGAGAGCACAGAAGAAAGGGTAGTAAGACAGAGGTTGATGTGAAATTGCTGCTGTCAGGTCAGTGAGGAAATTGCTTGCTCAGGTCTTTGTGTTCAGACACAAAGCGTGTGTTCATAAATTGGCAGTGCGTGTGCCGCAATGCTTCCTGACACCAAACCGCTCGACTCTACGTCCAGGCTATAATCCCAAGTCCTGATGGTTTACAGAGAATGGAGTGATCACACTGCTGTTCACTTGTTGAAGAGTGATTGCACTCTGCATTCCTTCTGTTATCTGGCCTTTCTCCCATTCTGTCCAATGCCACTGAGCACTTTTGGAGTCAGAAGTAGTGACATGCATGCAGCTCCTAAATTTGTTGTATAATGCTGTTTGCTAAGAATTGCCCCTTAATGTCAATAGATTTTGTAATGGGTACATTAGTAAACGCACCCAAAGAAGAAGAAATTCAGGAAGAAAATTGAGAATAAACTATACAGTATCATGGTGTACAGTTATAACTAAAGACTATATCTGCTTAATAATGGAAAAGAAACTTGCTGGGCATTTTATATAAACTTTAAAACCAAGATCCATATCACTACATGACGTTCAAAGCCTGACCAACAGAATCGCTAGTGCTTGATCTTAACAGGTGGATAGCATTATAGCTATGTAATAAGTCAGGATATAGCTTATTTCTAAATTAGATTAAACTGAATTACAATGTGACTGCAATGGGCTTCCCTATTAAATGAAATAATTCAATTAATTTTCCCATTGTCAAAAATTGACAAATATTTTAAGTGTTGTAACTTTAATTTAGACAAACTGACTTTGGACTTATCAGTCTGATGCAAAATAATTGGGAACACAATATATTGATCACTGAGTATTCAGAAGATGGAAACCGTTGGTGGGTGGAACATTTTGACCATCACTGTCCTGTTTTTATGGATCCAGACATCACATGAGGGAAACTGAGGGATATACAGATTCATTTTGGTTTTAGTCCCACCCTGAAATAATACTTTTCAAACTTAAAAATACTTGACTGTAAAGTCATTAGAAAATTGCTTATTTTGGCCATAAATTTGGTGATTAGTATAACTTTCATGTTATAATCAAACTTCAATCTCCATCTTTTTTCTTCTGTCTGTGTATATAAAGTTTTTGTTTTTTTAAAGACACAGGTGGGGACATTTGCGCTGTTGTTTCTGTGAACTTGCTTAGTGCCACACCTTTAAATTCAGTGGTGTTTTGACACCTACAAAACCTACCTACTACATAAACTGCATTACATTTGTAACCCTTACAACTCTTATAATCTCATATAATTTACTATATCAATAGAAGTTTACTATTTTATTATCACACTTCAATAGAAAACATTTACACAATAATATTACACTTGCTTGGTGTAAATACATATATCATTTCAATGGCACACTGGAAATGATTGCAATGATAAAACAACTGCCGTTGTATAGTGACTCACACATGTAGGATAATATTGTGTGTCATTATTAAAATCCACTATCAGCAGACTTCAACATACTGCTTACAAGCTCCATCTCTGTAGTACAAAATGTTTTCCCTCAGTGCTGAAGTTAGTGAATGCAATCCTTCATCAGTGAGCTTCTTGAATAGCTTTGATTTGACAAGCAGCTATTTACTCCCACATACACAATGTAGTCTGCACACAGTACACTGTGTGCGCATATATGTGTGGGTTTGTGTGTATGCATTAAACTGCATGAACGCATGGATTTATTTGTGTTTTGCTGTTTTGTCAGAGATTGATAGAGTAGAAACTGTTTTTATTTTATTTAATTTTTCTTTGATTTCCCTTGTCAGAAATTTTAATTTGTGTAATAAATCAGCCTCAGGCTGCAGAAGGCAAAGAAATTCATACACACGCGATATAGGAGAATGTGTGTGTGTCTTAGTGAATTCCCTGGTGTGCGCCGTGCATATTTGTGTGTGTGTGTGGGTGTCTGTTTGTGTGTTTTTAGCCTGCAGTGTGTACTTGTAGTAGGCACTTTTGCCCCTGCGCACTGAATTTCATGCATCACCAGCCCTGTCTTTCTGATGCCAGAGCCACTTAAACAGAAAAACACAAGCAGTCACCACAGTCCCTTATTGATGTGTTTCTGAGCTCGCCCATATAAACACACATTCAGTTGTAAAAATGCACTCAAAACTCAAACTTTCTCGAAAAGTTAACATGTCAGCTCACACACAGACACAAACCCATAATGACTGTTTGTGGTTTTAGTCGCCCTCATGACTCACTGCCTTACATCTGACTGTGTGTCTTTACTTGTTTCTCCAGCCTGCGATGATGAGTGCTCTGGTTTGTTGATCAGCGATATGGACCGCCTGTTAAGCATCATCAATGAGGTCACTTTGACGACACCCCTTCCACCACCTTATAAGGTGTTGTACCGATTTGAGAACATGACAGAGGAGCTCAAGGTAAGAAAAAAAAATGTGTGAGAGTAGTTGGAATTTACTTTTATTTAACCCATGTCATAACTACAAGTGGTTTCATTACTTTGACTTACTTTGACCACCTATATGTGGCGTCCCTCAATTCGATGCCTTCAAATTTCCTCCATTTGAATTCTGGAAAAACTGAGATTCTTGTGTTAGGACATGGAATTTTCTCCAGTGAGGTCGGTCATTACACCAGCCCCCCTGCCAACAATATCAAATATTCTACTGAGAACCTTTGCATCGTTTTTTGTTTTGTTTTGTTTTGTGAGGCTCTAAGATCCAAATCTTGTTTCTTTCATCTAAGGAACATTTTAATCGGTGCCTTGTCTTACACCCAGTAATTTGAGACTTTTAATACTCCCTTTAAATTCCGCCCGACTTGATTATTGTAACTTACTTTGCTTCGCTGTCCTCCTTAGCCTGTTATTCCTTTTGTTATGATGCATTTCTCTTTTTACTCTTTTACAATTTTTATTAGAACAGCAGATGCTGGTATCTAATGTTACCAATGGTTGTGACCATTGGTTGCATACTACTTTTTATGAGGCGTTACTTGAATGCTCTATGTAGGGCATACTGATACTCATTGTGCATTCTAACACTACTACAACATGGTAAACTTATCTAATGAATCTACTGATTAACATGTGCATGACATGTTATGATACTTCGACTGCTTCTGTTTGTGAACCATTCAAATGCTGCCTTCTTTTTCTAGTGAAACATTTTTTTTGGCCTCACTATGATGTGTCAGTCTCTAGTGGGCTCATTACTTCCCCCTGAGGTCTAAAGACCACTGGTACAATTATCAAGTCACAGTGAGTCCTACACACACCACAGGGAAATATGTACTTTTGTGTTTCAGCCCTGTGATAGACTGGTGACATGTCCAGGGCGTACCCCACTTTTTTACACTTTTTAAACTAATAGGCGGCATAAATAGCCTACTAAGTTGGACAAGCAGTATAGAAGGATGCAAAGATGGCTAGATGACTGAATGGAAACGTTTTGTGCTTCAAAGGTTTTACAAAAGAAAATATGTACTATAACTACTACTTGGTTTATTGTAAAAAATAAACCAAGTAGAAAGCATTTTAATGTGCTGTGTAATCAAATATATGGTCGTACATTGAGACACTCACTTTAGCTCACTTAAGATGTTCTGTAGGTAAAGGATTATCCTGCATTAACACTCCTTAGTGAGTTTTTCAAAATTTTCCAAGCGCTTAATTACAATTCCATAAAGTTGCCACATTTATATTGCTAATACACACTGCACTTTGAGACAATTTAAATATGTTTATCAGATGTGTTTACAATTGAATTATTTATGTCTTCCTTGCCTTTTGCACGCACTTGTTTATTCTTTTCTTTTTAGCTCTACGGCACAAAGCCAGACAGTTCAAAAGCCTAGCCCAGGGCCAAAATGTGTCAGACATTTCTCTCCATAATTCCTTCATCTCTCTGTTTCTCTCTGGCAGCACATGTTGTCGCCTCAGAAAGCTCCAGAGAGATTACTGCAACTGGCTGACTCCAACCTGGGATCGCTGGTTACAGAGATGGACCAGCTACACAGCAGGGTAAAAACCTTTGAGTTTTTCTTTTGACTCAAATTTTGTCTCCATCGTTGTCTGCCTTCGTCCTGTCTTTATCCTTGTTTCACTCTTTCTTTGTGTGCAGCCGGAGAGCAAATACACATTGTGACAGGCACTGAGATCATAGTTTAAAGCATTGTGTGTAACAGTTTTTGCTGTCTGGGATGTCAAAATATAGATATATAGTACTGAGACACTGGGAATTAAGTGCTGCTATCCACTGAAACATGCAATCATAAATACAGATAAAGGATGTAAGGTAAAAATCGAGTTTGTACAATTCTAAAAGTCTTCTCTTACGCAAGCTTTCTTGAACTTTCTTTCAGAAATAGTTCTCCAGGCTTCTTGAATGAGATTCAAAGCTCTTCTTTGGATGTCGATTGCCTTTTGTTCCATTCTTTGTTGAGATAATCTAGATTTTAAATGCTAACATATACCAGTATTATTGAGGGTCAGAGAAGCATATTTTGAGCATTTTACTAATTTTTAAAGCAGATTTTTACACAACTTTTAAATCCTATATTTTTACATGCATGTTTCTTTTTAGTTGTGTATACTATGCAAAAATAATGAAGATGAAGTGCAGAATAACTTGTACCAGTTGGTCAAAAATGTCTTAAAGGGCATTTTAAGGACTTTATCATGGCAGTTTCACTTTGATGGTTTGTTTTTCAAAGCAAACCTGATGTCATGAATAGCTTTCCCACCCTCTGGAGCTCTGTGTTGCTTCTTTTGGCCAGCTATATCGCTCAGCTGGGCGCGGATGAGTAGCTAAGTGGTTGGATATTAATAAAATAAAGTGGTTGTCACACATGAACTCCAGAGAGTTCCAAAGTTTTCATATCTCACATGGAATATACAGCTGGAAACAGTCTGTTTCAGACAGTTTGGTTTAGTTGAGGGTTTTGCAGGACGGAGGACACCTGACACCTACTCATGTTCTCCCTGAGCCTGCGTAGGTTTTCTTCAGGTACTCCAGCTTCCTCCCACTTTCCAAAGATAGATTAATTGGTGATTCTAAACTTGGTGTGAATGCGGGGTAGATACAGGTCTTAAGCGCACAGATTAAAGTGCTCTTTGAATGTGTGTGAAAGCCCATAGAGTGATATATAAATCGAGTCTAGTTTATTCCATCTATTATTCTGTGATGCCACAGAATAAAAGTTCAGGGCTGCGCTACCTGTTTGAGAATCAGTCCATGCATAAAAGTAATTAAGATGAAAAGTTAACACTCTAAAGTTTTATATACCACATAAATAATGAAGTATTCTACAAACTCTTTGTCTAATACGCGCTCATTTTTTACCATTTTGAGAGTCAAAGTTATCTGTAAGAGTAGTTTACCAACACAGAAGGAAAAAAACACTTTTTGAGTGGAGGGGACCTAAAAATACCAAATGGAGAAAAATAACACTCACATTCGTGCTGTCAAGCTGCAGCCTTTTAGGGGCTGAGGCCTTGACATTTGTTGACAGCAATACTATCCCCCACACCCCACACCCCATCGCACATACACACATACTCTCACACAAACCACCTAAAATGATATAGCATGGTCTTGTCAAATCACAACAGTAATTACCTACACTTTCTTTTTGTCAGTGTGTGCGTGTACATGTACATTGAGTGTATATGGAACTGTTTTCATGTCTGTCAAAAATTCATCCGTCTCTTGTTTTCCTGGTCCTTTGTGAACATGTTAATGTCTGATATTTTGTTTTCATTTCATGTCAGTAATTCATTTATCCTTATATTTGTTTGCACAGTATTATCAATAGTGCTTATGTATTGCTTTCATCGCCCTTTACGTTGAAGATCTCATCCTTCTTTTTTCCGCTCCATAGAAGTCGATACGTTCACTTATTCAGCAGTTGTTCATTATTTTATAACGTATATGTCTTTGTGTACAGGCCACTAAGGTGTCTGCTGATGGAGAGCAGGTTGAGGATGATGCTGACAGGATTCATAAACGAGCCGAGGACCTGGAGCAGTTCATCAGGGACACACTGCTCGGAGCTAAAGGTAGCAGAAATGAGAAGCACCTCTCCCCTATTAGCTTCCTCTATATCCTGCCAACTGGGATTTCAGGATTTATCTGTCTATTGTCTCCCTAGTTTCATCTGTCATTAGAGCACATTTCATTAAATTAGAGAATATTACACGTAACAGATCCCAATGGGAAATTTGGGTTATTACATTTCGGGAGAGTGGGACAGAAGAGTATGAAAACGTAATGAAATGAATAATTATCATGACAGAACACATTAAAAACTCCATTTAAATAAAGATGCAGCATCTTCAGAATGACACTGAAGTTGAATTGCACATAAAATAATTACTGTGATAAGAGCAGTGTCGTTACAACCAAGACTCATTTCAGCATTTACTCGGAGTAAACAGCTTGTATTCGTTCTATTCGATCATTATTCTTTGAAAGTGTGACATTTTCAAAGTGAGACAAACAAAACATCTTAGTACCCCCTTGTAAGATCACTAATGGAAAACGTAGCTCAAACACAGTCGCTGATGGGCCAGCTGCCAGTGCTCTGTGCCAGCTGCCGGAGTAAAGTGTTGCCTGACCAATAAAGACAGATCCAGCAGGCTGCAGCATCGCTAACCACAGTGATAAAGAGAGCACCTACCAAGATAATTGGGTGCAACAACTCAGTTGGCTTTGTTCGTTTTGTAGGTAGTTGGCAAGCAACTCTTCCATTACCTTGAAGAGTAGCATCATGTGGCAAAAGAGGCTTCTAAAGCACAATCTAGCTCATGTGCACATGAACTACAGTGCTACACAAAAATCTTGAGCCAGCCTTTCTTTTACTAGGAAAATGGGAAATATGTGCAGTTATTTATTGAAATGTGACCACATAATTATAGTGAAATAAACTGTACAAGGTAAAAACAGTTTGTACCATTCCAACAAGCTTAATGCACTACAAAATCGATATTTGGTATGAGCACCTTTATTCTTCAGCACAGCCTGAACTCTCTTAGCCAGGTTAGAATTGCTTTTAGTCCTCAGGAATAGTTCTCCAGGCTTCTTGAAGGACATTCAAAGCTCTTCTTTGTTTAAAAAATGCTGAGGTCCGGGGTCATTTATTGCCCTAGCAGTGTGCTTGGGATCATGGTTATGCTGAAAAACGAAGCAGTTTTAAATCAGACGCTTTTTCCAAATGGAATTTCCCGATGGATCAAAATCTGATGGCATTGTTCTGTGTTCACAATTGTTCATAATACCCAGTTTTGACAAGTTACCCAACACCACTGTTTGAAATGTAGCCCCAAACAATGATAGATCCTCCACTATGTTTTATAGATGGCTGTAGGCACTCACTGTTGTACCTGCTTCTTGACTCCATGTATACATCTCTTTATACATTTTGACAATGCCTTGTTGCAATGTCTGCTTCTTGTGCAATAATGCACACCTCTTACTTAAAAATTGCTTCTTCCACTGAGATGGTTTCTGATGAGGCTTTATTGAACAGTACATGGATAAACTGAGGGGCCAGATGAATCTCTTACATGCTGTTAATCTGCTGTAGTCTGCCACTTCTTCTTTGGATTATCTCTTGTTTGCTTGGCATATCTCGGACTGCCAAGCATTGCCTAACGATACAATTTCAAACTAGTTGTTTTTTACACTTGAGTGATTCATAGTTCAGTGTTTATGGCCTTAACATACAAGAAAGGAAGAAAAAAACATTCTTCTGAAAATTGTCTGCTACAAGAAAAGGACTGAAAATAAGTGAAAAGCAGCCAATATCCAAATAGACATTTTGTAAGACCTTTAGAAAGCCTGGAAAACTGTTGATCAGGAACACTTTAAGAAGTTACTCTTCCTCCCGAGAAGAACGGATCAACATCTTTGCACAATACTGTACTTATTGTGGGTTCTCAGTCATCCAGGTCATGGTAGAAGCTTGGAGGAAAAAGTACTGTACTTGTTCAATCACAAATGGTAGCTTGAGCAGCATTGCTCATGCATACACAGATTCATGCTTCAAAAAAATTTTTTAAAGATTTTTTTCCACATTGGCCTTTTTTAAAATATATTTTTTCATGGTAAATGTTCAGCTCCTGTTCACCAGCTCGTTGCTGTGGTGCTAAGTATGTACTGCAGAGTGGCGTTTAAAGGAAAAAACAATAAATAATAAAACAATAAAGAATTTTTGCTGTGTCTTGATAAGAGGCAAGAGAGCGGTGAATCAGAACGGTAACGTTGCATTTCAGAAAATTAGAACAACAAGCTTGTAGCTCAGAAGGAAATCTTTGTAGGTTTAAGAATTCAAACAACCCTGCTGCTTTGATTCACTGTTAATAGAATAATATTGGCTTACAGCACCTTTAAATTAATTTTCAATTAATTTGAACCAAAATATTTTCACAACTTAAAGGTATTTCTTCACTATTATTTGTTTGTTTGTTTGAGTTCTTCATGTGGTGTCTTTGTTTAACCACGAATCATATATTATCCATGTAGCCACAGATTTAGGGATAAGTACTGTCCAAAAGCGGGATGCTGGTGTAAAAGAGTCTCTCAGGACTTTGCAGTTTTTTCCAGATGGTTTCCTCCAGCAGTGACGACTTCAGGCAGATTGCTTCTTTCTTTGGCTCTGTCTTACGCACACATGCGCCCACACACACTCACACACAAATATATACTCTGCATATGTAACTAGCAGGTCACTCAATTCAGCTCCAGTCTCCTTTTTTTTTTTTTTTTTGCTGGTGCAGCTGCTGCATCTCCTCCTTCAGCTCTGTCAACAGTGGCTTCGTGACCAGCTTGTGATTAGTTTTCTTCTTTGACTCAACACAAAATAAACACAACAGATGATAACTCAAGTATAAAAGAGGTTTCACTGCTTTGTTTAGGGATTCCAAGCCATTAGCAGTCTTCCGTGTGGGAGTGGACGAGAATTGAACGTGTAGCTTTTGAGCTTTTGTTTAGCCAAAAGTGCTTTTTTGCTCGACACTTTGGTTGTACTAGAACCCTTCATGCTCTTCTTTACCTACTATTACAGCTGACACCACATTTAGTCCCTGTTGTTTCAATATTAGCCTTAAAGTGGACTACTACACTTTTTCTCTGGTAGTGTGTTGCAGTGGTGGAATCTAAATAAAATGGACAAAGTTTCGAATAATGAAGTTAGTTTATGTGCAAGTTATCCCTATAAAGACTTTGAACTATCCTAAATGAACAGTTTCGAACAATCGTTTGTACTCTTGGTTGTGTATGTCACTGAGATTATATCCCTGATGTGGTTATCCCTGGCACATGGCTCTGGCTGTGGGAAAATCAGCCTATTTGTAAAGCCTCTGTTTACAAGGACCAGCCAGCAGTGAACTGGCTATGTGGGCACTAGGTTAAACAGGTTGTTGCCGACAGCGGGTGGACTCAGGTCCAGTGTAGGATGAACTGTGAAGAAAGAAAAGCTACTCCCCTTTTTTCACATTTAACAAAGTAAACATCAGTGACACAATTCAATGCAGTGTGCCATCACCAAGATATTTTTTTAACCCACTGCATCTTTGGCATTAGAAAAAGCTGCCGATTTCAAACAGTCTCCACTCACTTGTTTTTGAACTCTCATTTTTAGATAAACTTTGCTGTCACAAAAGTGTTTTTTTCCCCCTATTCTGAGTTTTTTTTTTATTACTTGTATTCATGCTGGCTGGAAAAAGGTGTTTTAGTATGGACAAAAGACACAACCCTTTAACAGAAAAACTAAAAACACTGCAGCTCCATGGTAACCACCTAAACTTTATCTGCTGATAAAAGCTCCATAGCGAGCGAATAAGTGGATCTTGAGTGCAGCTTGGTTTGTCACCTGTTTCCACAGTCGCTCCCTGTTGTCTAATGTGTTGTTCTCTGTGTTTTCCCTTTCAATAACTGCTCCAGTTAGACAGTCAAAGCTTTAAAAAAAAATAATATTCTTGTTGGTGAAAATGGTTATATATATAAAATAGTTATATATGTGCGTGTGTGGCTCTAGTTTTAGTCACTTTATCCTGAGCAACTCTAATTGAATTCTACTTAGGCTTAGCACAAATAAATCTATTTATAAGTGGCTCTTCCTCCCCTTTGCTGATATTAGGTGGGAACAACAAACAAGTGTGCTCTTTCTAAAACTGTGTAGTCAAATAATGAAATATTTTGATTTCCACTATGAAAATTTTATGGCTTGTGTGATGAAAAGAAAGTTACTAAACCAACCCATTCTGGCTGGCTGTGATGAAACTGTCCTCTTCTTGTTGTTGCTCCCAGCTCTCTGGCCCTCTGCCTAATCATTGTGTGATTATGGTTGTGTGCGCGCACGTGTTTGTTTCTGAGAGAGGAAAAGAGAGACTGTGTCGCAGCTCACTGGATGATTGAGAGCAGCAATTAGAGACTTAATTAGTGGCTATCACAAACGCGTGCGCATGCACACACACACACACACACACACACACACACACACACACCAGATACACAAACACTGATGCCAATGTACACACACATTCATACAGCTGCGCATGCACAGCCACACACATGCACACACATAATAATACTGTACACACTTTTCTCTGTGTGCGTGCCTGTGTTTACTAGATAGCATAATATGATTCCATCCACGTTTTAAGTGTTTAATTGGCTTTTAAATCCTACTATGTAATTATATGGCTGTGACACACACTTACAAACTCATAGACATACGCACACACAAATGCAACATGCGCACACATACACACATGCAGTACAGCTGTTCATTAGCATGATGGCTTTACTTCTGTCTTGGCTCTAATCACGGCATGTTTACATTTTAAATGAGCGGAAATGCTGCATTGCCACAACTGCGCACACATACACTCAGGCCCACCCGTACACAAACACCTTCCAAACACTCACATACTCCGTTTAACTTTGAACTTACTTTAATCATATTGTGTTTACATTTCAAATGAGAAAGGATTGCAGCATTACAGCAGACACACAAACCACACAAACACACATTCAGTTTTTCCCTCTTCTGTTTTCGTTTTGCATAAGCAAATACACAGACACACTTCTCATTAGGGTTGCAGCAGTTTGAATAGCCATAGAGTCTCTTTTTTTTACTGTATTTTAATTATTGATTAGTTTGAGATTTCACTAGCTGTAATTTAATTAAAGAGGGGCAGACATAAACTCCTTTGCTTTGAATAGAGCTTTAGCGTGTGCATTTGTGTCTTACTGTCAGACTTTGCCAAAGACAGAATGTCCATCAGGTTTGGCGTGTTCATCTGTTTGGCTGTGGTACATCTCTGTATATATGAAGAGGATTTCTGTGTGCACTTCTCAAACTGTCCCTAGCATCCACTTCTGTCACACCAGTCCTCTGCATGTCCTCCTTCACTCCTATGTGGTCGTCCTCTTTTCCTCTGGCCTGGCAGCACAGCATTCAGCAACCTTTGTCCAATACATCCACTATCCCTCCTCTGCACATGTCCAAACCATCTCAGCCATGCCTCTCTAACATTATCTCCAAACTGCTCAGTCTGAGTTGTCCCTCTGATAATTCTACCTTATAATAATGCTGTGGACTGAACAGGCAAGATAATACTTGAAAACACAGTGTTTCCATCATTAGATTAAAGTCATACAGGTTTAGAAAATTCAATCTGTGGATGATGAATTTAGTATTTTGTGCAGTTTCTGTCCACTACTTTAGTGATGGCTGAAATTTCTCAGCAGCTAATGGATTGCCATGAAATTTGTGCTGAATCATTTGCTGAATGTTAGAGTGTCCACTATCCGTTTTGTAAATTAACAGTTTGCGTGGTGTGAACATTTTCAGAATGTAGTTTTACTTCTTTGCACTAAATAGTAGGGCTGTGCGATATGACCCAAATCTCATATCCCGATATAAGAATTCTATCGTCCCAATAACGATATAAATCACAAAAATGCAACATTTTCTGTAAATTCTGTGAATCTCGGGAAGCTCGACTTGCAGGAAGTGTTTCCAGCTGCGCGTCATGTAGCTGGAGTCGAGTGTTTTAACCGATGCATGAAACTACACATTTTTAGACATAAGTTGTAACGGCTGCCGTTTTCTTTGTGAGTATTTATTACACGGCGTGCTGCGGGGAAAAGCCTGTCCTAACGTTTGAGTCTAAGGTTTA
Organism: Maylandia zebra; assembly: GCF_041146795.1. Taxonomy (NCBI): domain Eukaryota; kingdom Metazoa; phylum Chordata; class Actinopteri; order Cichliformes; family Cichlidae; genus Maylandia; species Maylandia zebra. The sequence continues at coordinate 16,793,475 of NC_135181.1, forward strand.
TTTTTTAGCACCCGGCCGCTCTTTTTTTACTTCTCATCTGCAAATAACCTGCTCTTTCACGTGATTACGTTTATTTTGAAAAGTCTCAACAGGATCTTGAGTAGTGATGTGCGGATCGATCCTGAAATATCGATTCCTCCGATACCAATCATTTATGGTCTAGAATCGATTCTCACATTAAAATATCGATATTTTAGTAATATCATTCGGATTGTCTACATTCAAAGGAACTACTTCCTCTTCCGCCTTTCATAGTCATGTGCGAAATACGGCTGTATAAATGTCTCGCGCCCCTTGGCGTGCACACGCACAACAATGGCTGAGCCTAATTGGAGTCATGTGAGGACTTATTTTACCTCCACAAACAGCTGAGACGTGGTTTGCGATACATGTGGCAAAAAAGTGCTCCAAGAGTGAGGTGTTATGGCCATACTAGGGCTGTTGGGGGGGAATACATTTTACAGTGTTTATTTATCGGATAAAATACGTTAAATGTTTGGCCGACCCGGAAACAGCGGGGGTGTCCAAATTCAGAGGCCGCTTCCACCTGAGGACCCGGCCTTCGTGGTCTAAAGAAAGCCGGGTAGTACGTCATGAGTTCCCTCGGTGGAGTGAAACTCTGCCGTCTGCTCCTTGCTATCTAAAATATAACCGGGCGCTGGCGTAAACACTCGACCGTCTCACACTTCTGTTTAATCATTTTCTTTTTGACGTTTATTCAGCTGTATGAAAACCCCAGAGGAACCCTCCCGAGGGATTAATAAAGTTAAATTTAAATTAATCGAATCTAATAACTTTAATCTCAGCCAAACCGATTTACTCACGAACAAATAAAACACTGAAAAAGCCAAACAATAACATTTTTAAGTTATCTTAAGTGACTTATATATCATGTTTAACCCGAGTAGCGAAAGACCGCGGGGGTTTGAAGACGATATTTGAACTACATTCTCACCTGAAAATATGTTAAAAGTTTTTTTGCGACCAAGAAAGAGAAATAAGAGTAATATTAAAACCAAGTAGCTGTCACCATTGTTGGAAACTGGAATTGGATTCTGCGATATGGTTTTTCAATTTTGTTGTCCGGGTGGAAAATCGGGAGAAATTCGGGAGAATGGTGGCTCCGGGAGATTTTTGGGAGGGGCACTGAAATTCGGTATTCTCCCGGAAAAATCGGGAGGGTTGGCATGTATGGTTGTGGCAACATCACTAACCTTGTCAAACACCTCAGAGTAAATCATATCACAGAATATGACGAGCGTATGTTGAGACTGAAGAGGAGGAGAGGGACAGGTGCTGCTAGGGCAAGACAGACGTCTCTCACAGAGTCCTTTAGTGCTGCAGGCAGGCAAGGTGTTCAAATAGCACAACTTCAGGTTTTTTTTATTTCTATATGATGAACTCTGCATTATTAAGTGATAAGAAGAAGTAATCTGATGTCCTGTAATCATAATGATGCTATAATTTGAGATACAATAAATAAAATACGTTTTTGTACAAAGTATCAGTATTGTCGATACCACCCTGAATGTTACTTGGTATCGGATCAGAAAGGAAATCAGTGGTATCGCACATCACTAATCTTGAGCTTTATTGTGAAAGGTTTATGTGGAACATAAACAAGCGAAAACGCGATGCTGTTACCGTCGTTGTTGCTAACGACAACGCATAAAAACAGGCGCTTGTCTGTCCGTAGTGTGGTTATATAAAATATAAGAGAAAGAGAGAACTTTAAGAAATGAATATAGCCACTACAGTGACCATCAAAACAATGAAAAAATATTGCCGTAAACAGTTTATTTTGCGACACCATGAAACAAACTATAGTGTAAAATGAAACGATAGATGTTTTTATATCGTCATCCGATATATATCATTATATCGAACAGCCCTACTAAATAGGACATTTTTTTTCATGTTTTTATCCATCTTTATGGAGTTATTTTGCTTACACAGTTGGGCTGTATATTGCCTATACACTAAAAGGAGATTGACCCTCTTGGCTGTTTGTCTTGTATATAACAGACTAACTACTGAAAATTGTCAAAGAAGCTGATCATGGTGACAAATCCACAAAGAACTGACAGAGAAATCTTTAGCTCTGATAAATAGATTAGACTCTCCCTTTCATGCACCAAGCTCTGGTGTGTTAATGTTGTTTTTAAACTAAATTTGATCATCTAACAACTGAAAATACCCAGATTATTTTCCCAGGAGAGAGTAAAAAATAAAACTGCTCTAAAATATAAAGTGAATATGTCATTACAGGAATTGCTGGCCAGTGTATAAACTGATTTCATAAGATGATTACGTGTCAGTGGTGTGTTTCAAAGCTTGTTTTGAAGTTTTTCTGCTCTTGGTTGCTGAAAGGTTTGTTAGCGAAGCTAAGCAGAACTGTTAAGGTGACTAAAATAAAAACATCCGAACTTGATAATACCTATATATTTAAAATATAAAAGTTCATTATTAACCCTGAGGAAATTTCAGTGAATCTGAAATGCTTGTAAAACTGTGACTGCATGAATTGAGTCTGTCCACCTGCCGTGTTCTAGATTCAGACTACTTTCACGTTGTGTCTTTGTCTCCAGACCTCGAATCAAAGGCTGCTGAGTTGAATCAGTCTCTTTCACGGAGAGGTGGAACTCCAGAAAAAAGCCTGAGCGAGATGAAGGAGGAGATCCAGGCTATGCTGCATGAGATGAGGCAACGACAGCTGGGAAGGAAGAAAGTTATTGCAGAGGAGGAAAACAAGTATGGAAACACATGAACACATATGTACAGAGGTCATGTTTTTCTATCTCCCACACACACACACACACACACACACACACACACACACACACACACACACAAAAGGAAAACTAAGTAAACAGACCAGCCATTGTTTTAGACATATGCAACGGAGTGTGTGCAAACCATAAGGTGGTAATATACAGAGATAAAACATGCTAACAGTCATGTCTGAGTACAAGAGAAAAAGTGAGCATCCATGCTATGGGAACTTTTTGAGGATGCTTGATGTTTCTCTTTCTCGCTGTCTTCATTATTTTTATTTTATTTTTTGTAAAATTTGTAGATTCAAATCACAACTGTTATCTCTAGGTGCTTTATAGTGGAAAGAAAAAAACCTAGTGTAACAGTGGAAATCACATCAACCAGACAAATAAATCTATGATCAAGCATTGGGTGATGGTGGGAAGGAAAAACTGCCTTTTATCAGGAAGAAACCTCCAGCAGAAGCAGATTCAGATAGAAGCAACCACGTGCTGTGACATGTTTGGGGGGGGGGGGGGGGTGAAGCGAAATGAAGAAAGGAGAACAGGGGGAGACAAGACGAAAAAGTCCATGTGGGAGAGAGAAGACACAACAGTGCCATGTAAACACACAAAGAATAAATTGAGGTGAGTGGAGATGAAGTGCTCAGTACATCACAAGTCCTGCAGCAGCCTGGACCTATATCAGCATAACCAAGGGATGCTGAGGGTCATGTGATAAAGCCAAAAGTTTAAGCTTTATCAAAAGGCCAAAGTTTAAAGTCTAATCTTAAGTCTGTCTACCAAATTCAAACCGGGAGCTAGCTCCACAGGAGAGGGGCCTGATAGCCGAAGGCTCAGCCTCCCATTCTGCTTTTAAATACAATATGAACCACAAAATGCTCTATTAAGATAATATAGTACTACTGGCTCTTTAAGATATGAGGAGGCCTGATTGAGGAAGATATGAGCGGACTTTCTACAGTAAATGGGATGGTTCTTATATAGCACTTTTACTCTACTTGAGCACTTAAAGCGCTTTATACAACATTATACATCACCCATTCATTCAAGCACTTTTTTCTGTGCTTAAGCGCTTTCTGTCTAACATTCAAACACATTCACACTCAGATGGAAGCATTGGAGAGCAACTTGGGGTTAGTATCTCGCACAAGGATATTTGGCATGCAGACTGGAGCAGCCAGGGATCAAACCACCAACTTTCTGATTAGTAGATGACCTGCTCTACCACCTGAGCTACAGCCACCCCGAAAATGTGAGGAGAATGATTTTAATTCAATTCTTGATTTAACCGGAAGCCAAAGAGAGACACCACCATCTGGGAAATATTATCTTGCTGCAGCATTTTGGATCAACTGAAGGGTTTTCTGAACAATCTGGTAATATTGGATTATAATAGTACAGCTTGAATATTCTGAATGCTTATTTAATTCACAAACTCGCTTTTCAGCATCAATTTGAAACATGATGTTTCTAAATTTTGTGATAATAAAGAGATAAAAGAATGCAGATGAAAGAAATCAACACATTTGCTTGATGTGACTCCAGGATTCCACCTACCAGTTATTTTGCTCTCACTTGTTCAAGACTTTGCATTTACTTTGAGCTGTTTTTACTCATGAAATTGTGAGTGGTGCCAGGACATTGTTCCAATGTGTACAAAACACTCTGCTTCAGAGATCTTCTCTCACTTGTAAATACTCGGTTTGATTTTAGCAAGGTTGCTGCCTGGGTAGAGTGTGCAGAAGGCAGGAAGTAAGAAATACATTCGCTTTTTGCAAAATCACCTTTTGTATTGTCACAAAGTGGACATTTCTACTTATGGTTTGCGGTAAATTAGTTTGAAAAAAATTAAACTTGTGTGTAATTACTTTGTAAATGCACTATGTTTGTTTCTGGCCATTTAAATAAAGAAAATTCTGCCGCGTGTATTGATAAAGTAAACTGCAAATGATGTCAGACTTGATATTTTCAAGAGTTAGAAACTAGTTTCATTTAGATTCTATTTGTTTATGGAACTTTCCGTGAATGCCGGGAATAAAAGAAAATCACCTTCATTTGTAAAACAACACTGCACTGAGTATTTGGAAAATTGTTAGGTAATATGTAGAGGTTAAATTAAGCAAACCCATCATTCCTTTGTGATTTCTTTCTTTCTTTTTTTGGACATTGGGTATCAGATGTAAACCACTCCCACTTACAGAGATCTGATTGCTATGTGTCCTAAAGCCCTGTTGATGTTTCCCCCTTTGCGTTCCCACACTTTCTGTCTCTCTCAATGCATTTGATGGAATTAGTAATCTGTTCCCGTCTTCCCTCCTTTGCTCCCTCTCTTTGTCTGTCCCTTTGAGCAGTAAATGTTGACAAGGTCGATGAGTTAATTAAAAGTATCACCGCGGGGGCAGAAGCGGAGAAAGACACAGCCATACAAAGAACAGGTAGTGAGAAGAAAAGTCACAGAGGGACAGGGGAACAGCTAACAGATGGACAGCGAGTTGTGATGGGATAACATATGAGGAAAAACAGAGACAAAGAGAAGTTGCCACTGCTATTCAGTGACTTGCCTGTCAGTTCACAGTGCATTATTTCACTGAGCCCTGAGGGGAGCAAAGAAAACGCTAGCAAAAAACAAGTGCTAAAATGAGCAAAGCTGGCACAATTATGCATACTGTTTATATTTCATCTAGATATGCCAGAGTTCAAAAACTTTGCAGTGTGCTGCAAATGTTACTTTCATTCACATGCAGCAGTAGTATATAATGATGTTGTAATAATTAATTGTTAGATGCGCCCGTTATATTTTTTTAACTTTGACTTTCTCTTGCTATTCTCCACAGGGTTCATTAAATTGTCATCAGATCAAATCATTACCTTCCATATGTCCCTAAAATTATATGAAATTGTCCTCTGAGTACTCTTAACTGGAGGACACTAGATCCTTGTAGTCCTTTTTAATGCTGAAGGTTAAAAATTGCACTCATTACAGGACTCACTGGTAAGCATATGGCTACTAAACTGTTTGAAAGTATTTCTGCTTTCTAAAAGTTCACATCATGGAGTAGGGGTATGTCACCAGGGTGCAGAGGAGGCTACCCCCCCCCCCCCCCCCCCCCCCCCCCCCCCCTCTGTCCCCTTCTGGCTGCCTCTGCCTCAATTTTATCCCACAACTTAGACATTCACATTACTCACACTCTCATTACACATACATATAGGATCTTGGGGGTGGGCACGATACACGGAGTCCAAAGTACCATCAGGGTGTACACCTCACCCCTGGCGTCGTTGCCCACCTCTCAATTTTAAATACACGTAGACATTGAGGGCTAGCAGGAGGGACCATGCGCTTACCTGCTGCTCTCTGGCAGGTAGCTCCATGCCCTCCTGGGTTTTAAATGCACCTTAGAACACACATGCATCAACACTACAATGAGCGGGTGGAGGGAGGTTTGGAGTCTTCTCTCACCCCCGTTCTCTGCGGCCTGCTGGAGCGGGGGGGCTAGGAGGAGGAGTTGGCCGTCCGACTGCGGTCTGGAGTGTGGGGCCTCCCTGCTGCTGCGGAGTCGGGGCGGTCTGCCTCCCCCCACCGCAGGGAAAAGGGTAACACCACCTGGGTCTGGGTGCAGTTCCCCCCTCCAGGGGCAAGGGTACCTAGACCCGGTTTGTAGAGTACGCTTGGGGAGTGTGATCGTGTGTACAGCGTCTCTTTATGTCTGTCTCCACGTTGGTTGAGTGTGGAGTAAGTGCATATGAGAGCATGAGGGTGGGAATGAATGTTTGTGTCTGTGTGTGCCTGTATGTCTGTGTCTATATGTCAGGTTGGGTATCAGACGCCACCTCTCTGGGGACATCTCAGGCCCTCCAAGGTTTGGAGGCCTATCTCCACCCACCACCACTTCCCCTGCCAGTGGCGGACTCCCTCAGGTGTCGGTGCGTTGGTGGTTCTTTGTGTCTGGGGGTGGGCGTCCGGGTACACACCGGCTCACACCATTGGTGCTCTGTGAACGTTTTCCCTTGAGTCTATCCCCTATGTACACATCCTCTGATGCCCCGAGCCAGCTAAAGAAGAGAATATTTGCTACAAGCCACCCAAAATGTGAAGTGGTGACTTTTAGGTGTCTTCAACATGACAAGATGTCCATGTTGAAAATGCTCAATGTCTCGGTTGTTGCAAAACAATCATTGCTGCCCACTGGCTAGTTTTCCTTTTCAAGTTTTTCATTTTGAGAAGTCTTTTCTGGAAACATTCATGATGATGCACTGCGTTATGCAAAAAGCCCCCTAAATTCATATAAAGGCTGAAACAGGGGCTTTAGAAAGTTTACACTCTGCCAACTTTCTCACCTTCATACAGCTGGCCGTGTATGCGACGGCCATGAATGTTGCAACATAAGTTTCAGAGATTGTACTCTCCCATCCAATTTTGTCTTTGGAAATATGTGGCAGTAGAGACTGTTTGAACACCTATGAAGTATTTCTGATGGAGTATACTGGCTCTCTAAGCAATCAGTGCTCTGCTCTTTCATTTGCTGGATGCCTGGTACCACACCGCTCACCTGAAAGCCATGCACTCACTTGCTTCTACTGCTGTTTTCATTTCATTTCATAGCCTAGAATGCACATGGAGTGTCTGAGTCTGCCTTTCCCATTGAGGAAAATGACTATTGTCACCTCCCCACTCTCAGCCTTGCTGAGCCTGATGTTGTAAAAAGAGAAAATGGATTGTTCTGTAAAAGCCAAACACAAACATTATACATAAATACATTTGCAAATGATCCATCCCATGTTAGATACTCAGTGTGTACTGCACTTAGAATGAGAACAGCACAACAAAACTATTAAATTTTAATGAAATGTCCCTTAAACAAAGCCTGATGACAGCTTACAATTCCTTTTATATTAAACAAAGTCTCTGGATTGTTGGCTCTGGATATTTGTTGCAGCAAGCTGAATGCAAAATTTATGCCTCGGAGTATTTCTCAGACAGGCAGCCTGATGAGGCTCGGTTGTTAGGTTTTAGTTATCTTTTAGAATCTCGTTTTCTTCCAGTTATATTTATTGCTGTTACCTATATAGCAAATTCTGTTGCAGTGTATATTACCACGTGTTGCTTTACCCCCTCACCCACACAGACACGCATGTTAGAGTGATATTTGCAATGTTTTACATTGCTGCAATTTAATCTATCTTAGCCTGAGGGGTCAATAGACAAACGCTGCTAATTTCAGACCCACATTTCAGTGTTCAGTCATATGGAGTGATTATTGTCTTCAGACTAGCAGAGGGTCTTTCACACATAGCAGTAACTCCCATCCTCTTGTCTCTTCTGTGGATTCTAGTATTCGCATGTGATACTTTAATCCACTGTTCTACTAAGTCATGTATGACACTGTGCAGTAACACTGTGGGATTTAATGGAAATAATCCAGTCTCTCGCTCTCTCCTCTTTTTCCATTCAGTTTAGCAGAAGAGTTGTATCAGAAAGTCCAAAGACTCTTTGGTAAACCGCATCAGGCCACTGAAGACCTCAAGGCAGAGGTGACAATTAATTTTACTTATTTGTCTTCAGTTTTACTAAATGAATGGCTTAACACCTCCTTATCTTCTTTCTAAGATAAAAGAGAAGCTTTCGGACCATGAGGAGAAGCTCAGGGATGCCCATGGTCTGCTCATCTTTGCCCAGGGACAGACAAGTCTGGCTGGCTCACTGGCTTACCAAAACCAAGCTAACCTCACAGCCCTGGAGGTACAAGCACGAGTTTACATTGTGACCTCGTGTCCAAACTGTGTGTTTTGTGTATAACTGATATTTTGAGATGTCAGTTAGTTAAATGTTGTCATAATGTGGTAAGCAAAGCCTCTATGCCTCTTTAACTATCACACAATGGGGCGATCGTGGCTCAAGAGTTGGGCATTCGTCTTGTAATCGGAAGGTTGCCGGTTCGAGCCCCGGCTCCGACAATCTCGGTCATTGTATCCTTGGGCAAGACACTTCACCCATTGCCTACTGGTGGTGGCCGGTGGCGCCAGTGTCCGGCAGCCTCGCCTCTGTCAGTGCGCCCCAGGGCAGCTGTGGCTACACTGTAGCTTGCCATCACCAGTGTGTGAATGGGTGGATGATTGTGTATAGTTAAAGCGCTTTGGGGTCCTTAGGACCAAGTAAAGCGCTATACAAATACAGACCATTTAGACCATTGACAGTAGATTCTGTAAAAACACCCTTCTGTTGGCATTACAATTACTTGTCAATGTATTTGCCGTATACTCTAAAGTGCTGAAGCGAGCAGTATTTCATAAAAACCGACTCTGAACCTGAAGCATCTACATGAACACTGCTGTGTGATGTCTTTGTTACTCCCCATTTGCTCTGTACTTTCTACTGTGGCCTGGATAGCTACAGAAAAGAGCACCAAAATGACTGTTTGCACATTTTTGGACCCTTCCATGCACTTGAGAGAGACCAGTGCACAAATTTATGCTCATACCAATAAGCATGTTCCAGTCTTTAAGAAGTTGGGTCACAAAGTTAAAGGCACAAGGCCACACGTTACCCAACGTCTGATAGTAACGATAACGTTTTAAGTGTATTTTATTTCTGACTTTAGACATAAGACAATTAAATCTTTTAGTTTCTGTCTCCTAAACTGAAAAAACAATAAAAATGCTTAATAATCCCAAAGACTGAAATTCACCATCTATAAATCATTGATGCCACTTAATCTTATTTTGTTGAGAAGCCTTTTGCATGTGATTAATCATCAAGAAGGGCTTAGATGCAGCATAACCTCTAACAGAAAAAAATAGCAAACATTTATTGAATAGATTATCCTACATATCCTACAGGAAAGATTATACAGTCTTCTATCTCTGACATACTCAATCAATATAGTCTCACAGCAATTTCATTAAATGCACCTTGCTAGTTATGGCTCACTACCCCTTTTGCCCTCAGAACTGTCTTAATTCTTTGTGGCACAGATTCGACCCAGAAACACTGCTTAGAGATTTTGGTCCATATCAACCCGACGGCATCACACAGCTACTGCAGACTTGCCAGCTGCACATCCATGATATAAATCTCCTAGTCCACCACATCGCAGAGGTTCTCTGTTGGATTGAGATCTGCTGACTGTGGAGGTCATTAAGCTCATTGTGATGAAACCAGTCTGAGATGATTTGGGTTTTGCGACATAGCACATTATCCAACTGGAAGCAGCCATCAGAATGTGGCTACACTGGGGTAAAGAGATGGACTTGACCTGCAACAATATTTGGGGAGGCTGTACTGTTTGAATGATGCTCGGTTGGTACTAAGAGGCTCAAAGTGTGCCTACAACATACCCCCCCACACATTACACCACCACCACCAGCCTCAACCAGTGGTGTAAGGCCAGATGGATCCATGCTTTCATGTTTTTACCACCAACTCCTGACCCCACCATCTGAATCTGGTCCTGTTTTCTTTTAATGCAGAGGAAGCGATCTGCAGTCAGCGGAGTGAAACAGGAAGCACAGAAGGTTCTTAGAGAAGGAGAACGTCTACTGGGTGAAGCGAACCAGCTTTCTGACAACGTCAACAAAGAGATCGAGGTACGGAAATAAACCTTTCGTGCTCTGTAACACTTTAAACCTCTGTCCACTCTAGAATATTCTGCCTCAGGTTAGTTGTATTGCTTTTGTCTTCAAGAAAGACAAATTTCAGTTCGGCACATATAATGTTATTGTTATGTTTTATTAGCATTAAAAGTCACTTTTATGTAGATCTGAGTCTCTGTTCTCTGTTCACAGGACTTGGAGGAAATGGCGAGTGAGCTCGGGGCTCTTCATGGCCGGCTGGATGACAGAGTCAGTCACCTCACTTATGGTTTGAGCGATGGTCGCCTGGCTTATCGCGTGCAGGATGCAGAGGAACATGCCAAGCAACTTAACAACTCTGCAGCCATTTTAGATGGGTAAAGGGAGTATATTTTTACAGTACAGAAAAGCACACACATAGGCCCAGGTAGTATTTACTTCAGGCCGAGTGTGATTTTAAAACGGGTTCATGTTGCTTTCTTTCATGTTGTTGTCTTTTTTAATAACATTTGCTGGTTACAGCTTTTTATTCAGTTTCATGTAACTGTAAGTTAAATATCCAAATCGACTCTTAAGCGCTAAAAGCATACCATCATCAACTGCACGCTCAGCTTCACAGTTCAGTTAAGCTAGAATATATTATGCTCAAGTCCACCCAAAATCCAACTAATGGCAGTAAATGTTGAAACATGAAAAGTTCTGGAAATTCTCATTATAACTTCCAGTTTAATTTAACTGCTTACCAAAGTGTGTATAACAAATAGAATAGGAAATCAATGTCCATTTCTTCCTCTCCCCCCCCTCTTCACAGTATTTTGGCTGAAGCTAAAAACCTTTCCTTCAATGCGACAGCCGCCTTCAATGCCTACAGTAACATTAAAGCGAATGTTGATGCAGCAGAGAAGGAAGCAAAGGCAGCCAAACAGAGGGCGAGCGAGGCGCTGGCACTGGTAAGAGGACGTGCACTGTCACGTATGGAAACACATGCTGTATGTAACTCGCCCTGTATTCAGCTATTGTAGATACCAAGCACAAGCAGTTTAGCAATCCGGACCATGAAAGTGTTCTCTCAGCACAAAAGATAGTGTGTGTGTGTTTGTGTGTGTGTCGCATGCAGTGACAGTAATGTAAGCTTGTGCTCTCCATTAGTCATGGCTGAGGGATCAAAGCACAGCTCTGTCCCTCTTCTTCCTTCCCTCTCTTTCTCATTATCATGACTCACACCTGAATTCTTCCTTTTTCCTTCTTTTATTTTTTAATTTGTCCCGTTTCCTATTCCCTTTCTTTTTTTTCTTCTTTTTTTTCTTTTTCCCTTGCACGTTTTTACTTTTTTTTTTAACATTCACCTTCATCTTTGATTTTTTTTCTCCATGTATTTCCTCTTCTCTCCTTTTTCACTTTAATTTCCTCTGAGCCAGTTCATTCGTCTGACCGTCATTCTGCTGATACTTTACCCTTCTCTTGTTGACTCATGCGGCTCGTTTGCTTTTTTCGCCGCCTTAATTTTTTCTTTTCCTTTGGCAAGTAATATGTAAAGGGCTAAAAGTGAAAAGCAAAGGGATGAAAAAATGATTCAAAGGGTTGAACACGGAGAAACAAAGTGATGAATAGTTAAGTAATTTGAATCCCTTTCTTAGAGGATCATTTAGCAATGCGAAGTAGTTATGCTTTGATCTTACAGTCGGTACTTCTGTATGCAGATTACTGCACCTCTACATTTTTTTTTTTAAATTTGTGTGTGAACCCAAAAATACTTTATTCTGAGAGCATTTTAAGTCACATAATTTGCACTGTTGCTCCTTGTATGCAGGCTTTAGGTCCAGAGATCCCAGTAAAGGAAGCAGCTCGAGATGCCCTGCAGAAGAGTCATGTACTGTTGGATCAAGCTAAACAACTTCAAAATGAGGTCCAAGGTACTGTCGGTGTATGTGTATCCAGAATGTATATTATATATAATGCAAGAAATAGGTTCCTTATACAATATAAACAAGCCTTCCAATTTTAGAGCAGTGTATCTGATATCACTGTCGTCCTACATTTGCCTCTCTATGCCTTTTTCTCAGTCACTCTTTCCCATTAGGGAGGTGAGGGAAGTGATTTCATTAGCAGGCGGCCTTGGCTTCAAATCAAACCACCATCATCATTTACTTTGTGTGTGTTGTGTGTGTGTAGAGAATGCAGCTGGTGTGGCCGGGCTGAAGGGCAGAGTTAAAGCAGCGAAAGACAAAACCAAAGACCTGCTGAAAGCTGTCAATGGAACCATGGCAATGCTCAACGCCATCCCCAACGGTATGATTGCATCATTGTGTGTGTGTGTGTGTGGGGGGGCTGTGCATGCACACAAGTGTGGGCGAAAGATAAAGACAGAGTGGATCAATATCAGTGTGTGGATAGAGGTCAGTTGCTCGGGTAAACTCAACTTGACACATGTCAGTACTCACAGATACGCACTCGGAAATGCACTGCGGCGATAGCAAAGTTACTGAACTGAAGTGTTACACATGTTTGTGTTTGGATCGACACAAAGACAGCTCTCAAATGTAGCAATAGTAACAGTTCAACATGGAAACATTTGCCTTAAAAATAAATGAATATGAATAATAAAGAGATTTTTACAGGATTTCCCTAGTGTGATGTCACCGTCTGCTTAGAGCAAATATTTAGCGTGATACTTTTATAGTTTCAGTCTCAAACAATAAAATCTGTTCATAGACTGGCCCTATGCAAATGTTGTATCAAAACAAGCTGTGTTTTTATTCTGGAGACTTCTCACGTCCAGGATGATCAGAGCAGGGATTCACATTTAATCATCCAAGTTTCACTTTCTTTTACCATGATGTCTAAGAACTATAATCCTTGATACTAAGTGATGAATTTAAAATTATTGTGCAGCGTGAACTGAGAGAGCATATATCTGTGTGCGCGCATGCGTATGTATGTAATGTGATGCCATAATCAAACCAAATTAATGCCATTAATTGCTTTGTGGAACTTACAGAGTCCAGATCTGACCTAAGAGCTATCTTGTTATTTCTTTAATAACACATAAAAATGATAGTAAATAAACTGAACAGTAAAGTATATATTTGTTTAAAAATTTGGGTTTGCACAACATCAATGTAAATTATGGCAGTTACAGTACACATCTTTTATGTTTCATCCTTTGACAGACACAGCAGCTAGGCTAGCAGCCACAAAGGCTGTAGCAGCGGATGCTAACGCCACAGCCATCGACGTCCTGGAGCGTCTTGGAGATTTGAACCTGCGACTTGGTGGACTAGAGCGCAACTACACTGATCTGAAGGAGACTGTCAGCGAAGCCAATCAGATGATCCAGGACCCTGAGAAAAACAGTAAAGTGCTTTTCTTTTGGTAGTTAGTATGCATAGTCTAATATTAGTAGGCAGGTAGTAACTAATTACTCTTTCTTTACTCTGAAAAGAGTGAGCTTTTGAACATTTTTGCAACTCTTACATCCTAATTTGATAAATTAATAACAAAATGTTGAAAATGATCAACTGGAACATTTCCAAACTTTTATCTTGTTGTTGTCTCAGATCTACGTAAATTCAAAATTGAAATTTGATATATTTCTCTCTGTTTCTCTTTTTTTCAATCCCCACAGCAATCAGTATGTATATTTCACTTACTTTAATTTGAGCACGTATTATACGTGGTGCACCAATACCATATTTTAATTGCAATATCTCACATATTTGTTTTGCTTAAATACAATAAATCACAGAGTTCACACTGTATTGAGTCAGCGCGCTCTTCAGTCAGTATCGCCTATGGCGGCATAGGCTGATTTCGACAGCAGTATTGGAGCACCACCCATTAATATTGTGATTATCTTTAATAGCTACACGGTAAACAATAGTTGCTTCTAATAAAGCCTCCATTCGGCATGAGCATGAGAGCTCTGCACACTGCAAAGCATAGCACTTCTTTTTTTTAATTTTTATGTCTTCTCTTTATTTTTATCTTTCCTGGATCTTAAGCTGATACAATTTCTCCAAGTAAATAAATTAGAAGCAGTTCTCTTTGAATGCTGAGTTACACTAATTGTTTGGCTCTTACTGGCTTTGCCATCTTTCTGTCTCTTCCTCCACATTTCTCCTCCTCCAGTGATTTCCTCATCTACCATTATTTCACTTCGTCTTCTGCAAGCTTTCTCTTTCTCTCAGCTGCAGTACTGTACCGAATAGTATCATGATAACAACTATGGTAGTGTTCTGTATCGTTGTATTTGATCTCTCTCTACCTTCAGTTCATGCTGCAGGAGCAAAAGTGAAGGATTTGGAGGACGAAGCTGACAGGCTGTTGGAGAAGCTGCAGCCAATCAAAAAGCTACAGGACAATTTGAGGCGCAACATCTCCCAAATAAAGGAACTGATTAACCAGGCCAGGAAACAAGCTAATTCAGTAAGTTGTTGACACACTGCCATGTACAACTCCTACTCATAGTTGTAGGAGATCACATGTTTTATAGTAGTTTAATGTTCTTGTGCAAGATTTATTATGATTTATTTGAACTTCCAGAAGCATTTGTGGCTGGCTAACACTTCGACAGGTTGACCAGGAGAGAGTTGGACTGAATGTGTTTACATGTACGAGGCCCAGCCATGGGTCTAGTAGGCTTGGTTTCTTTTGATGACTTTCTTCCACCTCACCCCTGGGAGCTATTTAGAAACATGTCGGTGCCCAGCGGTTGGTTAAAACTCTGTTGCAGGACTATATATGGCATAATAATTCAGGCATAATCTGCCTGCATTTATAAATTAGATATCAGTCTATCTGAGACTGATTGTTCTCAGTCCAAGCTGGACTTGGAGGCAAATACCGGATGTTTTCTTTTTAAATACTTGTGTGTTATTATACAATATATAGGATAAATTCAAACTAAAATCGAAGATTCCTTTTTGTGGAAACATTCTTAATACCTTCACTCTTTCTTCCTGTTTACAGATCAAAGTATCAGTGTCTTCGGGAGGTGACTGCCTCCGTAGTTACCGCCCTGACATCCGAAAGGGGAGGTATAATACCATCATTCTTCATGTCAAAACCACCACACCTGACAACCTGCTACTCTACCTGGGATCAGCCAAATATGTAAGCACGTCTCAGAAAAACACAGGAGCATAAAATCAAAAATAGTTTGAACTTGTACAGGTTGTTAATTTCTAAACAAAAACCAAATCTATTGCCTTAAAAATGTGTCTTTATGTCACAATTTAAATATGAAAATGTTCATTTTTTAAAAAAATGTTTCATATCGATGCATTGTTCTCATTTAATTTAACACTCAGGTGCTATGTAGAGCACCATAACATATTTTTTTTCTCTTGAAGCGTTCTCGTGTACCATTAGTCTTGCATTAAAAAGCACACACACTTGTCTCTTTCCCATAAACCGGCCCTCTCACACACCTTACAGGTATTCCCAAAGTGGCTTGTCTAATATGTGAATAACTAATACACATTGACACATACTTGCAGGCACCCTATAAACATAGCACTAATTTAAGTCACCATGCTACTCCCAAGGTGTGCATACGTGTGGGTTTGGTTGTAAACACACGTGTGTATCTTGATGAGCAGCACCAATTAACAACAAGTTTATGTTGCCATGTACTTTAGCCTGATTTCCCCTGAGAAATCTTCACTGCATCTGACTGGAAAGTGTGGAACATTCATATGTGTGTGTTTGTGTGTGTCTACTATTTTCTGATGGTGAATAATTCAGTTTGTATAGTAATTTTGTGTGTGTGCATGCACGCCTCTTACATTTTTCTAATAGCGTGTAATACTAGTTGAATAGTAACGATGCTGCCCTGTGATCTCTACTAATGAATAATCGGCATTACCCTGGGGAGACCAGAAAGATTAGTGCATGCACTTTTGTGTCTGTGTATGCGTGTCATTTGTGTCTTCAAATGTGACCCCCTGATAATCTCTAATTGCGCATAATAATATATGAATTATAATTCTTGGTATGCACTTCAGCTGCATCATGAAGATGAGAGCATATGCTGAAAGTTCACTTTTTTTTTTTTCATACTCATACATATGTAATAAGAGCATTAATCAAAATACAGCAAGATCCAGTAAAAATCCACTTACAAGGACAGATGGAGAAAAGGAAAGCTTTTGTAGCCCCGGAATAGATAAGAACTGGGTATAAAAGTGCTTCACTGTTCAATCATTCACATTTTAGTACATAAAACCGCTGCATAACTCCTGCATTGTGTCATCTTAAAAGCATAGACTGTGTATAAAAGACACCTGTATCGAGGGAAAAGTAAAGCCACTGCCCATCACTTTTTACCTTACAGTTTGCCACTAATGGACATTATAGGCTCTGGTTTCATAGGTCACTCTATGCTAGGACATTTCCAACAACGTTATGTAGGTAGTTGCTTCAGTTGCTCATAGTTTAACTCTGTAGCTTCTTGCTCCACATGCAGCTATTTTGTGGTCGAAACAAGTTTCAATTTCACCGGCATACTGTGGTCTTACCATGCATAACTTCAAGCCTGTATATAGCTTACATGTTATTTCTCTTGTAAATCATTTTAACATGGGTACCTTTATTGGCTTCACCACAGATCCCAGCTTGCTAAGGAGCTAAAGCATGATTGTTGGTTGTCCATTTCTAAACAAAAACCAGTATAAATATTACCACTGCACATTACGTTGTTATTTGCAGAATTCTAGTAGATAAATGATTCCACATTCACAAAGGTGTTTAAAAAAAACAAAGTGGTTAGCAGTGTCACCTCAAAGCAGGAGGGTCGTGGGTTTGAATCCACCAATTTGCTGGGGCCTTCCTGTGTGAGGTTTGCATATTCTCCCTGTCACTGTCAGGGTTCCTTCTGGGTATTCTGACTTCCTATTACCATGTTAGAACAATTGGAGAATAGGTGAAAACTGGCCATAAGTATGAATATGAGCATAAATGGTTTTCCCTACCTCTCCCCCTATGACACCTGGAGTATGCTTCAGAATCACCGTGACCCTGAACACTGTATATCTCGAGTTTTCTCCAAGTATTTTTGAATGTTTCATAAACTGTCAACTTGTTCATGTGCATTACCCACAATTACATAAAATCAGTATCTGTATTCATCTTGTTAAGCGGATAAATCAGCACTAAGCACAGTAACCTTAACCTAAAATAAATCACAACAATGCAGTTTATTCAGCATGTGTCTACTTTGTCTCAGGTTGATTTCTTGGCATTGGAGATGCGCAAGGGGAAGGTGAATTTCCTTTGGGATGTGGGTTCAGGTGTGGGGAGGGTCGAATATCCCCATCACACCATCCATGATGGAAACTGGCACAGGATCGAGGCGTCTCGGTAAGAAGAGCGCACTCATTCATGTGTATGGAAATGTGCTGTACCTTTGACACGTATGGTTTAAAAACTGATGTTACATCTTACATTTCAGGAGTTTTGAGAAGACAATAATAAGAAAACATGCGTACACCCACACACAATCACAAGAAAGGGGTATAACAAAAGAAAGTTACTGTACTTATACATCTATACATGTCTGTATAGATGTATATAGCTAATTAGTTTTCTACATTTCTTTATATTTTTTTTTGTCTGTGATCCCGTCTAACCACAAGCAACAGTTGTAACCGACAGTTGTTGCAGAAATAAACCAACAGTTACCTAAGGACATCTTCTCATTCATGCTACTGTGGAAAACGCACTGTTTCACTTGGGAAATCAAGAGATTGCAGGATGTCAGCCTGTGGCACATCATTGCATAGATACAGTGTAATCTAACAAACTAGTTTTCTCTGTGAAAGCTGCAGCGATGTTTTATGCAAGACCATCTAACATCAGGCCAATTCACACAAAGGAGATGGCCCATTTGCACCATGTATTTCCATCTGAGAAATTTCCCAAAGGTGTCTTCCAGTGGAATCACGCAGACTATCGGTCTTAAGTGTTCCCCTACACAATGTAGAAATCTTGACTTTAAACTCCAAGGTGGCCAGCTGATTTTGCCATACATCTCAGAGTTTTCACTGCAACAAAACTGGCTCCACACTCTGTTTCTATCATTCTTCTTTAGCACCAAGAGTTTATAAAAACTGATTCCAAATGGCTTCAGTCATAACAAATCTCTTCCAGGCAGTACAGAATGCCAAGCAAAAAGACAACAAACCCTCTTCTCATTCTCTCAATACAGCAATGGGTTGAATGGTACCATATCAGTATATCCTCTGGAAGGCTCTATGGCTGGTATGATGCCGACCCCGGCCAGTGCCAACTCGCCCACGGCCTTCACCATCTTGGATGTAGACCAGAACGCCTACCTGTTTGTGGGAGGGATATTCGGCTCTGTCAAGGTGCCTGTCTGTCTGTCTCAAAACATGAAGAACCTGTCTTCCTGCTGTGTTTTCTCATGATTATCTTTTTTCTGTTTGTCTTTTAGAAAGCAGAGACAGTAAGAACAAATACTTTCACAGGCTGCATGGGGGAAACCTACCTGGATGGTAAACCTATTGGACTGTGGAACTACAGAGAGAGAGAGGGAGACTGTAAGGGATGTGTCGTCAGGTATACAGTCACAATTTAATTAGAAGTTAATTATTTTATTCTTCCTTACTGATATTGATAGTGTAGTCTTTTTATTACTCCCAGTTGTATTCCTAATCGTAGATATGTAAAGAACATTTTATACAGGAACTAGGATTTATTTATAAAAACAGCTGTCTTTTGCAGATATTCTGGTTGGTCTAATATTCAAGTGAGCGTCTCATTGTCTCGCCTACTTTGCATTTAATTATTTGTGACCTTTCAAACTCAGGCAGTTGGACAGGAAACAAAGCAGTTGTAAATTGGTCCTTTTTTTGTAGCCCCCAGCGCTCCCACGGTGAAGGGACCGTTCAACTGGATGGAGAAGGCTACGCTGCAGTGGGACGACCCACTAGGTGGAACCCAAATGTCTCCACCATCACTTTCAAGTTCCGCACGTTCTCCTCTGATGCTCTGCTCATGTATATGGCAGCTGAAGACATGGTATGTGTTTAATATGGTATTAATACCATGATGGAGACAGATATTTTGTTTATTGTGTAAGTTGTGAGGCTTTTTAAAATTTATTTAGACAGTACAAATACTGTAAAAAGTACATCAAACAATCAAACAGGTGTCATGCTCTTACTGCTTGTGTCTTATGAAAATTAAAAAGAAAACATTACAGTTCTCTTTATGTGACATTAAGAATAGTGTCCAAAATCTGCTGTTTTATTGAGCAGTCAAGATTTGATTAATTGATAAAATAATTTTAACCATTTTCTTCAGTCTAGTCCATATTGGGACCCTTTGCAGTATATTTTACACAGTGTTGTTAAATCCTATCTTTTCAGACTCGTGCTGTTATTGATTTGTACTGAATTTGAAACGCCAGAGTGTCACAGCAGTCTCTCCCTGTTTGATGCTCTCTGCAGAAGGACTTCATGTCTCTGGAGCTGTCAGAGGGTAAAGTGAAGGTTAACTTTGACCTTGGATCTGGAGTTGGAAGTGCTAACTCATCTAAGCGCCATAATGATGGCCACTGGAAATCCCTCACCATGTCGAGGAACAAGAAACTATGTAAGCCTTCTTATATAACCTGAGCTGTGAATTAATGGAACAGATAAATTAGAGGGTATACATATACAATCTCTCCGTGTTCTGTTGCTGATAATGTATCTTCAACTCTTAACAAAGCCACGGTGTCCATAGTAGACGTCGACAGCAGTGACGAGGAAAAGATTGTGGCCACATCTCTGGGGTCAGCTACTGGTCTGAACCTTAAGGAGCACCAGAAAATCTATTTTGGGGGTCTGCCAACGATTGGAAATTACAGGTACGCATAAAGTGCTGTAATTTACGTTGGTTCAGTTTATAAAAGCTTACATGATGTTCTGTGTGAGAGCTGCATATTGTTTTGCATTTGATTTACAGAAATGCTCTTTAATATTTTTGAATGTTTCATTTGCGTTAATTCATATACACTCAACAAAAATATAAACGCAACACCTTTGTTACTGCTCCCATTCGCCATGGGATGGACGTAGAGACCTAAAATTCATTCCAGATACACAATATAACCATCCCTCCCAAACAGTGGTCACAAATCAGTCCAAATGTGTGGTAGTGGGCACATCTGCTATAGAATAGAATAGAATAGAATAGAATAGAATAGAATAGAATAGAATTCAACTTTATTGTCATTGCACATGCACAGGTACAGGGCAACGAAATGCAGTTTGCATCCATCCAGAAGTGCTTTAGTGATATAGATATATTACAATATATATTAGCAATAATATAGATATGTGAGTATATTACAGAAATGGGTCTATTATGGTATGTTATAATGTACACGGTATGAAGTATGTTGTGAATATTCTATAACTATAAGTATGTACAGGCTGTAGTGAGTACAAGCTATGTACAGGATATGAACAGGATATAAATATGAAAAACTATACAGAATATGAAATAAATAACTTTACAGAATCTGGGATATACAGCTATACAGAAATGGGAACTATGCAAGTTGTAAACAGTTGTAGGATTAAAGATTATCGAATGTACAGAATGATTATTTACACAGAGCTATACAGTAGTGCAGTTAAGATAAGTGAGGGTGTAGATAGTTTCTACAGAGGCTATATAAAGTGCTAGTGGTTGTGAGTGGTGGTTCAGTCCATGTTATTATTGTGTTTGAGGGTACAGTTGTCCATTGTGGGTGTGTGTATGTTCAGTCCATGAGTTTAACGTGGGTCAGATGTCAGGAGGCAGAGTTCAGGAGTCTGACAGCTGTGGGGAAGAAGCTGTTCCGGTACCTGGTGGTCTTAGTCCGGAGGCTCCTGTGGCGCCTCCCAGAGGGCAGGAGGGTGAAGAGTCCATGTGATGGGTGACTGGGGTCTTTGATGATTTTCCCAGCCCTTTTCAGACACCGCTTCCTGTAGATGTCTTTTATGGCAGGAAGTGGTGCTCCGGCGATGCGCTGGGCAGTTTTCACGACCCTCTGCAACGCCTTCCGGTCCGAGGCAGAGCAGTTCCCGTACCAGACTGTTATACAGTTGGTCAGGATGCTCTCGATGGTGCAGCGATAGAAGTTCACCAGGATGTCTGAGGACAGGTGGTTCTTCCTCAGAGTCCTCAAGAAGAAGAGGCGCTGGTGAGCCTTCTTGACCAGCTTGGAGCAGTTGGTCGTCCAGGTGAGATCCTCGGAGATGTGGACTCCCAGGAACTTGAAGCTGCTCACACGCTCCACAGCCGTCCCCTTAATGTGGATGGGTGGATGTGGGTCAGCATTCCTCCTGTAGTCCACGATGAGCTCCTTGGTCTTCTCGGTGTTAAGCAGCAGGTTGTTTCTGTCGCACCACTCAGCCAGACGATCCACCTCCTCCCTGTAGGCGGCCTCATCGTTGTCACTGATGAGGCCAATCACCGTGGTGTCATCTGCAAACTTAATGATGGTGTTGGAACCATCAGCAGGTCTGCAGTCGTGGGTGAAGAGGGAGTAGAGGAAAGGGCTCATCACACAGCCTTGTGGTACACCGGTGTTCATTGTGATGGTAGATGAGCAGCGGTTATCCAGCCGGACATGTTGGGGGCGGTTGGTCAGGAAGTCCAGTAACCATTTGCAGATGAGGGAACTGATACCCAGGTCTGTCAGTTTCCTGATGAGTTGTGAGGGGTGGATTGTATTGAATGCTGAACTGAAGTCTATAAACAGCATTCTGGCGTAGGTGTTGTTGTTGTCCAGGTGTGAGAGGACAGAGTGCAGTGCGATGGAGACTGCATCCTCTGTGCTCCTGTTCCGGCGGTATGCGAATTGGTGGGGGTCCAGGGTGGGGGGGAGACAGGATTTGAAGTGTGCTAGGACCAGTCGCTCTAAGCACTTAGTGATGATGGGGGTGAGTGCTACTGGGCGGTAATCATTGAGGCAAGATGGGTTGGAGTTTTTGGGTATCGGGACGATGGAGGTGGATTTGAAGCAGGCCGGTACCACAGCGTGGGCCAAGGACAGATTGAATATGTCTGTGAGCACTCCTGCAAGCTCCCCAGAACACGCTCTGAGAACACGCCCGGGGATGCCATCAGGGCCTGCAGCCTTGTGGACATTGATCCTGCTCAGCACCGCTCCTACATCGGTGGGGGAGAGAGTCATAGGTTGGTGGTCTGGCGTCATGTCTGCTTTGGTTGTGGTTGTGGGGTTCCCTCGCTCAAAACGAGCATAAAAGTTGTTGAGCTCGTTGAGGAAGGAGACATCAGAGGATGCGGGGGAGGGTTTGGTGGTCCTGTAGTCTGTGATGGTCTGGAGTCCTTGCCACATGCGTCGGGGGTTGGAGTTGGAGAAGTGTTCTTCTACCTTCTTTTTGTAATGGTGTTTGGCTTTTTTGATGCCCTTCTTTAGATTAGCCCTGGCTGTACTGTAGGCGTGTGCATCTCCTGACCTAAAGGCAGTGTTGCGGGCCTTCAGGAGGAGACGGGGGAGATAACCCATCCCACCTCACAGGTGTGCCACATCAGGATGCTGATCTGACATCATGAGTAGTGCACAGGTGTACCTCAGACTGCCCACAACAAAAAGGCCACCCTGGAATGTGCAGTTTTGTCTCACAGCAAAATGCCACAGATGCCACAAGCAATGAGGGAGCGTGCAATTGGCATGCTGACAGCAGGAATGTCAACCAGATCTGTCGCCCGTGCATTGAATGTTCATTTCTCAACCATAAGCCGTCTCCACAGGCGTTTCAGAGAATATGGCAGCACATCCAACCAGCCTCACAACCGCAGACCTCGTGTAACCACACCAGCCCAGGACCTCCACATCCAGCAGGTTCACCTCCAAGATCGTCTGAGACCAGCCACCCAGACAGCTGCTGGAACAATTGGTTTGCACAACCAAACAATTTCTGCACAAACTGTCAGAAACCGTCTCAGGGACGCTCAACTGCATGCCCGTCGTCCTCATCGGGGTCTTGACCTGACTCCAGCTCGTCGCCGTAACAGACTTGTGTGGGCAAATGCTCACATTCGATGGCGTCTGGCACGTTGGAGAGGTGTGCGCTTCACGGATGAATCATGGTTCACATTGTTCAGGGCAGATGGCAGCTGAGAATGTCCCAGTTCTTGCATGGCCAGCATACTCACCGGACATGTCACCCATTGAGCATGTTCGGGATGTGCTTGACCGGCGTATACGACAGCGTGTACCAGTTCCCACGAATATCCAACAACCTCGCACAGCCATTGAAGTGGAGTGGACCAACATTCCACAGGCCACACTTGACAATCTGATAGACTCCATGCGACGATGTGTTGCACTGCATGAGGCAAATGGTGGTCACACCAGATACTGACCGGTTCTGGGTCCCCAGACACCCAATAGCGCAAAAAACTGCACATTCCAGGGTGGCCTTTTGTTGTGGGCAGTCTGAGGTACACCTGTGCACTACTCATGATGTCAGATCAGCATCCTGATGTGGCACACCTGTGAGGTGGGATGGATTATCTCAATATAGCAGATGTGCCCACTACCACACATTTGGACTGATTTGTGACCACTGTTTGGGAGGGATGGTTATATTGTGTATCTGGAATGAATTTTAGGTCTCTACGTCCATCCCATGGGGAATGGGAGCAGTAACAAAGGTGTTGCGTTTATATTTTTGTTGAGTGTAGTTTCCTCATGGGAAAGTTATTTTGACACTTTGAGGCAGTTAAAGTAGTAACAGACCAAACCTCTGCTCCAACATATCCATTATGTGGGATAATGCTTGCTACTAAGCACAAATACATTTTTATCCTATTTCTAAGCCCCATTCCAGAAATAGGATAACAATTAGGTCAGTGAAGACTCTGAGTTTGTTAACCCTGAGATGAGAGAAACGCCATATGTTCTGATCTGAGAGTTAACTTCAACTTTGAGCCTGTAACCGGGGTAACCTACTCACTGGCAGGATTTCTTCAAGTTAGTTTAGCTCCTCCCCTCCTCCTGCACCTGAATCAGCTGTCTGACACTGGCTATCAAACCTCATAGCAGAGTGAATTAAATGGCATAAACATTAAAAACAACTTGACCAGTTCAATGATCAAAGTAAAGATGGCAAGTTGAATTGAAGGTTTAGTTTAAGAATGTTAACATGTTTACCATATGGTTGTGTGTTTGCTAATGCTTGAATGTCATGTTCCTTCTTAACAGCATCGCAGCCAGGTAAATGAATGAATAAATAAATAAATAAATAAATACATTTTATAATCAAGCACAATAAAAAAATCAACTGTATTCACTATTGAGCTGTGCATGAGGCTGACCTGCTGATAATGCTGTACAGCCCACACTGAATGTACGTTTGTTTGTTGGCTGGACTCTCAGAAATCACTTTTTCTATCCTTTGTTAATCTGAATTTGACGTTTGTTCAACAACATTTTGGTGGAATAACTCATATGAATAACTCCCTTCCATATTTTATTGGCATATTCAGTAGATTTAGATGTTAATCTACTTCCTGACATTTTCGAGATTGATGGGTAACTTAAAAAAAAAGTGTATTATGCTGCTAAAAGAATGTTTATTGCAGTCGTTGACGAGGATTATCATATGCTGGATATTTTTTAAGAACTTTCTCTTCAATAACAGATACTCATCTTGAAATGAGTAATATAGAAAAATATCCCAGTGCATTTGTATGGACAAACGACATATTCAGATTATTCTTGTTGCTGTTTAGGTATCACTCTGCTTGCGAATTCACTGCTGCAGTAATTCACTTCTACAAGAGCAGACTGACCATTATTATGATTATTGAATACTCCAAAGTAAAACTGTCTTACACTTCATATAGGTCAGAGGTCATTCTGAAGAGGTATGCGGGCTGTCTTCGGGACATTGAAATCTCCAGAACGCCATATAACCTTCTGAGCAGCTCAGATTATACTGGTGTGACTAAAGGATGTAATGTAGAGGTAAGTGAGCTTTTATGAAACATCCCGTATGATTGCTGACCCTCTGGTTGCAGTATTATATATTTTAGATTTGCCATATATAGAGAGAGATGTGTGAATGGGTCAGGTCGGCGAATATGTACATATAATTAACATAACATCCACTAAATGGGGAATCTGAAAAGGCATTAAAATCTGTTGATTGGATGACCTTGAAATTCTACAGCTTTTTTTTCAACAGCACATGTCACTTTCATTCTGATTTGCCTTTCACTCGGTTGCTTCTTTATGTAGGAAGATGGTTTCCGCACAAAGAATAAAATAAAAAGGCACAGACGTGTTTAATCTGCAGTACCCTTTCATATTCATGTTCCTCTCACAGACACAAACTATGCATTATGTATTAATCAGTGCATTTGTAAGAATATACACACTTCTTAAATTGCTTTTTATATTTTAATCTTTCAAGCCTATTATGCAAACACACTCATGGAGCTTTCAACAGCCATGCAAGGTTTTCACCATGACTAGTGCTATTCATTTACTTATAAAAAAAAATGCAGCCAAAGCATATCAAGGCCCAGAGAATGTTGAAGAAGATTGCTGAAGGTCTTTCTCTTGTTTTCTCCGTGTGGTGGTGGTAGAGAGGAGGTCAAAGGCTGGGGACCTTCGTCTTTTGGAAAAAAGCAAGTCGTTATTATGTGAATGATTTAAAATAAAGACTTAGTTTAAGCATAGTATAAAGTCAGGTTAAGGTTAGATGTAGGCAGTTAGTGGTTGTAAGAAAAAAAGAAAGAAAGAAAGAAAAAGTCCTTATTAAAGTAATAAAACCGCATGTGGGTAGTAGGTATGTTAAATAGAGGGGGAGAATTTCATTTTTACAACTACCGTAACAAAAGGAAAGCTGGATGATGATGCACCAGAAAGTCTGTGTGAAACAGCGTGCCACTAAAATGTGTTGCTGTTCTTTGAAAAACCTTGACTAAAATATCAGAAAGTCATATCAATTTGATCAACTACATTCAGACTTTTTTTCACTCTTTTCTGTTTGACTTCTGCATTGTAGGCATGATGAACGGTGCTGAACTAAATAACTGATCTGTCCATTGACAAAATACATGTCAAGTGAAACTGTTTCTTCTTTGTTTGCAGAACCTGCACACAGTCAGTTTCTCTAAGCCAGGATACATGGAGCTGAGTGGTCTGTCGCTGGCCGTTGACACAGAGATCAGCCTGTCATTCAGCACTCTAGAAGACACTGGGACCATACTGCTGGCAGTAGGCGGAGGGTCACCAAACAAACAGAAGGTTATTGTTATTTTATTAGGGGGTTTTTTTTTTGGTCCATCTGTTTTACTCACTGAGTCACTCCAATACAATATACTTCTTAAATCTGAGTTGATCAAGTTCCTCATTCTGTTATAGTTGTAAGATATTTCTCATGGGTGGGGAACAGTGTAATATGGAGAGTAGCTTCATTTGAAATTAAATACTCATTCACCACTAATCACTCAAATCTTTCTCTATTGTCACCAGTTTGTGTTCAATATTTTTTCAGAAAATAGTTAAAAAATTGTTAAGTTGTTGTTAATAATTGCCATAAAATCTAATAAAACTGCAAGAATGTACAGTATAATCATTTATTTTAAATATAGTACATATATAGAATTTATGTAGTATGGAAGTGAAATACAATATAAAAATTGTTTGGTATATTGTTTCAGTCCATCTTTGTATTTGTGCTAAAGAAACATTTCGAAAACATCCATTTGACTTTAAAGGGTTAAAACAATGTTTGCTGTGTAGTGACAAAATTTGCCAGTGTGTGCATGGTAACATAACAGCGTGCCTGTTGTCTAATAATATGGCTTCTATTAAAAACCTTGTAATGCAAGCTCAGTTTTTTCTGGTTAAGTTTCTTGCACATCTGCCCCTTTTATGGTACAGTTAAACTATGGAAAACAGCAAAGCCAAAACTATTGTGAGCGTTTGCATTGAAATTGTAATACAAACAGCTGCAGAGCAGCTGAGCTACAAATTGATCGCAAACTGTCTGCGTCTATAAATTTATGGCAATAATTTGCCAATCTGTGTGAGTGTTTTCAGTCTGGTCAAGGTGGACTCAAGTGACTCACTTGAGTAATCGCATTACTCAAGTGAGTAATCCAGTGTAACTGTACCATTAGGTAATGATAGCACTTTATGATAAAGCATTGTGAAGCTATTAGTAAGGTGTTAGCAAGTGCTTAATTCATCATTGATACAGCATTATTTCTCCTTAAGGCCATTTATAAATATGATTCATGACTCAAAGCTGTGCATGGTGTAAGAGTAGCAGATAGATAAACATCTCTGTTTATAAATGACATACCAAGGCGGAGTAATATGTATGTAAACAATAAATTAAGCACTTCCCAATACCGTACTAATGCTTAATAGTGTGACATTATTAGAAAGTGCTACCAAGGCAGTATCAGAAAACTTATTGGAAGAATCTGTGCACAATAACATTGTTCTGAATATCTTTCCAATCCAGGCCCGCTCCACAAGCCTTTCAAAGTCCAAGAGGAAGAGAAGACAGTCAGGAGAGGTGGGTTCACCATGCACAGTTTGGACCCAAATGCTGTCTTGTTTGCCTAAGTGAATGGCAGTTACATAAGTGCATATTAATGAGATTTGCAGTTTTTGGCAACTGAGCTAATGGGATTGTTGTTTTCCAAAATGCACACTCTTACTTATACACACCCATAGATGTGCAAAGACTCATACACACCTTTAGTAGCTGTTGTGGAGGTTCATTGTATAGTGGCGATCTTAGCTTTTAGCTGACTTTGCCAGTGCGTCCACACAGTCACACAAGCAACTTTTCTGTAAGTGAATTAAGTTTCCATGAGTGCATATTAATGAGATTTGACTCTGTTGGCAACTACACTGATTAGATTGTTTCACAGCTGAAACACCTTTTTTTCCACGTGCACACACACATGTGCACACATGCCTGTCAACCCTAGCCAGTGCTAAATAATTAAATCCATTATTTTAACTCCCCTGAAAACACCATGGGCAGCATGTCATATTTGCAGCTGTGTGTGTTTGTATGTGCACATAAGGGGTTTGTGTGTCATATCAGGTGTGAGGATGGCACTCACACGCGTGCAAATTTAAATGTGTGTCGTGTTTTTGTGTGTGAGAGAGGTAGAGAGGACAGAGGGTTACCTCTAGCTTATCCATCATCACTGGTTGTTAGGCACATAAATCTATTTTTACTAACTATGCTGGCAGGCACAGCATTTGTGTGTGTGTGTGTGCGCCTCTGTACGTGCGTGTGTGGAGAAAGGTTAAGCGAGGTTAAAAACACCATCAACTCAACTTGGCCCTGACTAATGGCTGTTTTAGAGAGGGACACAGAGAGAAGGGGACAGGAGACAAAGGATGGAGGGATGGAGGAGAGAGATTTAGAGGTGAAAGTAAGGATAGAGAAGTAAGAACAAAGCTAAAAAGAACGGAAATGAGATGATGGGGAGGATAGTCTGCTGTGGGAGAGAACAAAAATTGAAAAAATGAAAAGAGCTGGGAGCAAAAAAATGAAAGGACGGGCACAGAGGAGAGGTAAGAAGAAAAGAGGTGGAAGAATATCTTAGATGAAAAACAGTAGATTGTTTTTAAGCTGGCCAATAAAGAAAGAAAAACAAATAATCACCTGTAGGTAAAAGATGGAGACCACCATGACGTCACAGAATATTTGTAAGCATTTGAACCACGGCGACTTTAACCCTTTAAGACCATAGAGCCAAGTCCGCCAGAACTTATCTTTATATTTTTACATGCTGTAGTGACATTTTTGGGAGCATTTCAAGTTGCTATACATCAATACAACTGTCATATACCAAATTTTAATAATATGTATGCATTAAGGCCATAGTAACTACATAAATTGCAAAGAAAGTGCAATAAACTACAAAAAAATGAAAATCGTTTTAGGGTTGTTGTTTTTTGTTTTTTTGTTTTTTTTTACATATATTTCTAGTTAGAGAAATTTAAGAGGTTTGTCCCTCAAAACTGTAAATACAAAAAAGTTGCACAAAATAGTTTCCCACCACAGGAAATTAATTTTTTACTGTCTTCATAGTTGGATTTTTGAGATACACCAATTTTTATATACTGCTGGAAAACTGAAAATAACGCAAAACAGAGCGTGCCCGCTTCAACCAGTCTTAAAGGGTTCAAATGAAAACTAATAGCCCTGCAAAACTGTACTGTTGCAACCTGTCGGTCAAAATATAGCCACACTCCTGAATTATACCCTGTTTTTTTCACCAGATTTTCACTATAGTTGTACATTCAATATTTCACATGAGTAGTGATTGACAGTATAAACTTACTAGGAATGTGTTTACTGAGGATATAGTGAACAGTATCAATTTTTTTTTTTGCTTAGACTTTTATGAATTCCTGTTTTAACTTGAAGAATTTCCCCATGTTGGCAATGCTAAAGAATGTGCACGTGTGCTATCTCCGTCGTTTATATACAGTCTATGGGAAAAGTCAGGATATGCACAAAGGGAGGAGAGATGGTAAAATGATGATGACAGTTTTGAGGTACATCTAAGAGTTCCTCACTCATTCAAAACAACTGAGAATTTTCTTTATACAAACTGGAGATCAAAACTCTTTATCTTTCCTTCTTATCCACTGAATGATTGCACTAGTTTTTTGCACTAGCCTCGAGATATCACATTACTTTTTGTTTTTAATTAAGACATTAGATTGTCTCATAAAATGTGGAAAAACATATTGAATAGGCCTGACCTGAAAGACATGGACTGCACAGTTCTACCTGCTTCAGCTTTACACTCAAGATATCGAATGAGAAATGCAGAAAAGCATACCATGTTTTGCATGAATGTTGTATTTGTGCACATTCTTGTAAAATGCACCTGTATGTGAGTCTGCATGAGTGTGTGTGTGTACGCATGCGGGTGTGCTTTTGTACCCATGTATGAGTGTGAGATGGCGCGGCGAGAGCCATGTTGTACCTACATCTCAGTTCAATTTGTCCCCGACCTCAAATTGAAATTCCATTTTCAGGTGGTAAATTGTCTCCCACTTCGCCCTCTGGCACACAGTGAATTAAAATTCAAATTAGCCTGACCCTGCACCACTGCTCTCTAGCACCTCTCTGTCTGTCTCACTCTTTCTCTCTCTCGCCATCTCTATCGTGCTTGCTGTTTTGCTCTCTGCCCTCTCATCTCTTCCCCCTATTATCCTGTCCTCTCCATTCCTCTCATCTCTTGTTATCCTTTCCTCCCCACTCCCCTCGTCTTCCTTTATCTTGCTTATTTCCCCCCAATTTTGCTCTATATACCATATATCTCCCTGCATTCACCTCACCATTCCCCCTACCCTTTCTCTGCTCTAATCCTCACTCTGTTTTGCCTCCCGTTTTTTTTTTCTGTCCGTTTCATCCAATACCCTTTCTTTCCCTTTTTTCTTTTTGCACAATGTGGATATAGAGTTACAACCAAATGTGCATTTAGGTATTTATTTATTTGTGTGTGTGTGTGTGTGTGTGTGTGTGTGTGTGTGTGTGTGTGTGTGTGTGTGTGTGTGTGTGTGTGTGTGTGTGTGTGTGTGTGTGTCTTCTTTAAAACAACATAAATGGATTAGAAGCTAAAACAACATTGTTGTTGTTGCAGTTCCCCTGTGTGTTTTTAAGAAATAATCTGTAATCAAACACCTACATTTTCATGTCATTTTCTACTCATCAAAATAAAGTTTCTGATATATTACACTGGACTGAATGTACTGAATTTAAAAACATAAAGTCCTTTTGCATTTACTTATGCAAATTTACTTGAACTTTACCATATTCTGTCTCCTAGGGTTAGTTTGAATGTACATGTTGACCCTGTTAATAAAGTTTATCTCCAACTCTGGCAGCCCTACCTCTCAGTCATGCTGACCAGAGGTTCGCTGGAAGTCGTAGTGTCTACCGGCAGCCACAATCGGCGACAAGCCACCAGACGACCTGAACAAGGCACGCTGAATGATGGCAGAGAGCACACACTCCGCATAGAGAGGCTAGCTGGCAGGTTAGCGTTTGTTTTTGTTATGAAGTAACAAACTCCTGTTGAAGATGTTTTATTGTGTGTTATAATCCATTTCCTCATTTTGGAATTTTTCTTTGTTTTCCAACAGATCTTTTGCTGTCCACGTGGACGATGAAGCCAGGATGCAGGGTATGCTTCCCAATGACCAGCCATTGAACTTGCAGCGTATCTTCCTTGGTGGTATTCCCGCAGAAGTAGAGCAGACCTCCAGCAGAGCCAACATCCCCTTCAAAGGATGCATATGGAACCTCATGATCAATGCTGTGTATGTTAAACTTTGTCACTCTGTCAGATATAACTGTGAACAGATTTGTTTTCTACAAATTTATTTGATGCAGGCATGATCTTCAGTTGAACAGCAGAGTGTTTGGTGTTTTTTAAGATGATTAACAGCAGTTTATTGAAATGCTTGTTTAGGCTGTAGACTTGTTTTTAAGTTAGCTTTTAAAAAAATTGGATACAAACAGTGTGGATCTGCCACTAGAAATGCTTCTGTCTCCTACGATGTTGAGATCACACATGGGTGAAAGTACTAATTCACTTTACATTATGTTTAAAATGTTCCCGTTAAACCTGTTTGATCCATATTTAAACACTGTACTTACTGTCTTAATGATCACCATAGACATTATACACTGACAGGTTAAAGTGTAGTTAATGCAATTGCAGCAGGTCACGGTCGTGCTGGTGGTGTTGATGATGATAAAGCCCGTCTTTCTGCCTGAACAGCAGTAATTGAACTGTCCAGCATCATAAACATGCTCATAACTCAGATTACACCACCTCGTCTTTGTCTGTTTATGATTGCGTCGTTCCCTTCATTTCAGCCCTATCACCCCGACCTTTTCTAAGCTTACATCTGCGTGCCTGTCTGTCAGTTCACTCAGTGTCTGAAACAACCTCTCCCCTTTAGGACAACCTCCCTTTAAGCCAGGGGTGTCCAACTCCAGGCCTCAAGGACTGGTGTCCTACAGGCTTTAGATGTGTCCTTGAGCCAACACAGCTGATTTAAATGGCTAAATTACCTCCTCAACATGTCTTGAAGTTCTCCAGAGGCCTGGTAATGAAATCATCATTTGATTCAGGTGTGTTGACCCAGGGTGAGCTCTAAAACCCGGAGGACGCCAGTCCTTGAGGCCTGGAGTTGGACACCCCTGCTTTAAGCCATAAAGATCTGGTTGGCAGTCCCATCCAAATGAAAGGCCTGAGTGCGAATGCTCTGCTCACACATATGTATCTAAATGATGAGAGCAGGAGTTGGAAAAACCCTTGTAAGCTGAGCTTTTAGAGCATTCTGAAGCCTAAGCGTTTGGCTAACAGGGATTGTTTAGTCTTTCGTTGGTTTTTTGCTGGTATTGTATCTAAGGCAGAACCACTTTTGTCAAAGAAAATGTTATATCCATCTAAAGTAATGTTATGTAACAGAGCAGAACAGGGATCGGTGACAAAAGATGTGAGAGGCTCGTGGTGAAGCTGGTTGCAAAGTGCCTTGAAGAGAAAAAAGCAAGTGGAGACAGGCGAATAGCTACTTAAAAAATGTGCCCTGTGTGAAACAAATATATGTATAAATACTTGGAAGTGTATAAACTGAATCAGCTGGCATCAGTTGATGTATTGGAATCAGGGGCTAAACTTGGTTTTGGGGCTAAACTTGGTTTTGTGGCCTGCCTGATCTAAGACTATGCTCAATTGATTTAGCCATAAAATTATGTGCATGTCAGGCCTGTTGTTTTTATTCACCAGCAGGGAATCCACCACACGCGACAGTGATGATAGTCATTTCAGCCTGATATTTCTTAGTTGCAGTTTTATTTGTATATGTAAAATACTAAATATCTAATTTATTTTGTGAAGAAAATGAAATTAAGGCTTGAAATAATAAACCATAGCAAACCTTGATACTTACAGATTTATTTAATTCTGCTGTGCACATGATTTTTACATCTAACTGCCTGTTCCCCTCTCAGTTTGTCAGATTTCGCTCAGCCTGTTTCCTTTGAGAATGCTGAAATTGGTCAGTGCCCGAACCTCACCCCACCGCCACCTCCACCTCCTCTACCAGCAGAGAAGAAGCTCGAGAAAGAAAAAGAGGATTCAGAGCCCTCAACCCCCATCTCACCACGTCCAAGTCCTCCTGCTGTAAGTTTAATATAGCAACTAATAAAGGATGTTACAACTATTAAGTAAATTGTAATGGCCATTGTTTTTGTTAGTCAGCCTGTTTTAGACTGTTTGAACATTTTCAAAATATAAAAACAAATAATTATGTGCATGTTAGGCACATAGAACACAGTGTAGTAAAAAGACACACATTCACCTGTGTACAGCTGTCCTACAGGGCTACAGTGCTATTTTTCTGACTCTGTTATTCAGAATATACTCTCACTCCCTTTCTCTCTCTGATGAAATGCAGCCATGGCCTGCCGTGTTAGCTTAGCAATTCATCACACAGCAGTTGTACAGCCCATTAACTTTTCTTTATAGTCCCTTTAGCCTTGAGTCACTAAACGCCAGCCCTGGCAGCCTGTCATACAGAGTGGAGCCATGGCGTTATGCTAGGCTAACTGTGCATACAATTAATGCTTTATGAGTGCAGAGGAGCCAAACACTCTGAGCTAACATTTAGCCACTATTCTAAGAAGCTGGCAGGCGGTAAAGTCAGTCATTTTTACACTCTTAGCACCGGGTTAGGCAAGATATATTTCACATATATGGCTTACAGCAGGCATAGGTTATCAGTTACCCAGTTAGCTGCTAAACTACACCTCTTAAGGAACATTGATCTTCAAGCACAGAGCCAAAGAACTCTCCTATCCTAGCTATAATTCTGGTTTGTTGCTTTATGGGCTGAGAATTCATCTGATTTTATGATTTAGACTGCAGGCTGTAAAAGCCACAGTTCTGAGTTCTCATCTACACATTAAGTGTTATTAGGGTGGTTTTTTTATGTGTATTTATATATGTCATGCTTTGTTTGTTTGGTGCTTTGTTAAGACTCTTGACTCCTAGAGAAGTCTGTTAAATTAACATCATAATGTAGTATACAGCAGATACTATAGAAAACATCATTACTGCCATTTTTGTCTTGTACTGGATACAACACTGTTAAAATATTGACATGTTTTCACTATTGAAAAACAGTTTTTAAAAATTGAACAGCACAATTTTGGCTATTAGCACATTGTTTTCAAATGATTAAGCAATGGAGCTCTGCACACAGGTTGTGACATGAATTTTTCATCAGCAGTAGGAGGATTTTGTCAAAATGAAGAAGTAAACACTGGTTGAATCACAGTTGACAGAACACAACAACTCAGCATGCGTATGAATGAAAAGAGCGTCTTTACTTCCCACTTCTCTGTCACGGCTTCTGTATTTGTGATTCTTCTGATAGTCACCGAGTACCAAGTGAGGGGTCAAAGAGGCTCCATAGGCCTCAGTGAACCTCTGAAAAATATAACTCAGACTTTAATTTGAGCATTTTCCTTTTTCTCTTTGCATTTTGATTGATAATGTGACAACTGCCTCTAATTAGCTTT
Organism: Maylandia zebra; assembly: GCF_041146795.1. NCBI lineage: Eukaryota > Metazoa > Chordata > Actinopteri > Cichliformes > Cichlidae > Maylandia > Maylandia zebra. The sequence goes on from NC_135181.1 coordinate 16,828,441, forward strand.
TTAAATCTCAGGTCTATAATTTCCTTCATTTACACTGAGCTGCAACATTAATAATGTTAAACAGGCTATATTTTCAGCTGCAAAATTAGACTTTTTCTTTAAAAAAACCCAAAAAACTAGAAATAGGCCTTGATCTATTCATCTGTTAGAAGAAACTATGGTAAGAGTCTATAAGGAATGGGAACCGTTGCTTTTTGGCATTATCATCTGCTCTGTCATCATTCTGTCTCTCTGGCTGCCACTAATCTGCTTCCTTCCAACTCTCCAACTGCTGACTTGCAGGAGGCTACGTCCCCTTCCCTACCTGCTGCTGCAACCCGTGCACCTGCTACTGTAGCACCGTCCAGTGATAAACAGAAACCCAGCTCAGATGTGGTACACACACACACATGCAAACACACGAACTCAGTACTGGTTTGCTATTATTAAGTCAAGTGTAAGATTGTGTCACTCAGATTTTGTGATTTCCTCTGTGGCTTTCAAGCCCAAAACTTGTCCATTCATACTGAAGACATGATCCAAAAAAAAGAGAAGATGACAAATAAATAATTTAATCTTTCAGAAATAAAAACTGTATTATTTTCTAGAAGCGCTAGTTAGCAGACACTATTCAGAGAGAGAGAGAGAGACATTAAACAGTTGTTGGTAACTATTCTCAGACACAGATTTAGTGGACTGGAGAGTAACCTTGTGTTTACTCCACCCATGGCATCATTCCTTCTTTGGCCTTAGGCTAACAAGTTATCATGAGACTGACCCAAGGTTCTCTTCTATCTGTCTGCTACTTGAGGCCAGGCAGAGAAATTGGTGCAAACACAGCCCTCAACTGGCAGTGACTGACCACCTCTGCCAGAGCAGCTGAGGGTTAAGTGCTTTGTTCGAGAGCCCTTAACATTAGGTACTGAGAAGAAGAGGGGCTTTCTTGTTTGATATTCCGATGGTGTATCTGTTATAGTTTGGGATGCACCAGTTTATCAGCTGAAATTAACCTTGTTGACTGACTTCAACGCATTGGCAAAAGAGATGACATTCACTGAGGGGAGTGTTCAGCATTTATTTTGTGTGTTCCATCAATTTTGTGGTCTCTGGGATTCAGTTTCATTTAAAGACAGCGTGGCAGGGAAAATCTGAAAGACCTGAGATAATCAAATTGAGAAATGTCTCTGTTTTCATGGTAAAAAAGAGCGCATGAATGATAAAAACTAAATAAACAGAAAAAAACAAAGGTTCACAGGATTCTGGGTACTCCTGTGAAAGACTAAGAATGACCGCATCGTGACTTGGTAGCTTGTAGAACAACCTTTAGCGGCAATACCTTGGAATAATAATCATCTATATGCATTTAACAGTATCTCACATTGTTGTGGAGGAATCCTGGCCCACTCTTCTCTTCGTCCCACCATAGCATTTCAGTCAGGTTGAGGTCTGGTCATTGAGTTGGCCATTGCAACATCTTGGTTCATTTCTTCTTCGGCCATTCTGTTGTAGATTTGCTGCTGTGCTTGGGATTGCTTTCCTGTTGCAGTTGCAAGCTTAAGACTTTTTCCTGACAACCGTTCCAAATAAGCCATACTTGTTAAGTCTTTTCTCTTTTCCTTCACTTTCTCTAAACATTGCGCAGTTGGACCTAGAGGGGAATTTTCACTCCTGTGATTGTGCCATTGTTTTTAACACGTACCTGAATGCTCCAGACCAGCAAACTACCACATAAGTAGTATGTATTTTACACCTGTAAAGCTATTATCCCAGATCAGTTTGTTCTGCAGTTCTTGTTCCTAAAAACTTTTTTCCAGTGGCTGAAATACAGTAAGCACAGTATAGACTTTATAACTATAGAAAGTGGTGGAAACTCTTACCTACACACACAGGCTCATCTTCACTCGTCACAGACACACACATATATATACAGTGGGGCAAAAAAGTATTTAGTCAGCCACCGATTGTGCAAGTTCCCCCACCTAAAATGATGACAGAGGTCAGTAATTTGCACCAGAGGTACACTTCAACTGTGAGAGACAGAATGTGAAAAAAAAATCCATGAATCCACATGGTAGGATTTGTAAAGAATTTTTTCGTAAATCAGGGTGGAAAATAAGTATTTGGTCAATAACAAAAATACAACTCAATACTTTGTAACATAACCTTTGTTGGCAATAACAGAGGTCAAACGTTTACTATAGGTCTTTACCAGGTTTGCACACACAGTAGCTGGTATTTTGGCCCATTCCTCCATGCAGATCTTCTCGAGAGCAGTGATGTTTTGGGGCTGTCGCCGAGCAACACGGACTTTCAACTCCCGCCACAGATTTTCTATGGGGTTGAGGTCTGGAGACTGGCTAGGCCACTCCAGGACTTTCAAATGCTTCTTACGGAGCCACTCCTTTGTTGCCCGGGCGGTGTGTTTTGGATCATTGTCATGTTGGAAGACCCAGCCTCGTTTCATCATCAAAGTTCTCACTGATGGAAGGAGGTTTTGGCTCAAAATCTCACGATACATGGCCCCATTCATTCTGTCCTTAACACGGATCAGTCGTCCTGTCCCCTTGGCAGAAAAACAGCCCCATAGCAATATGTTTCCACCCCCATGCTTCACAGTAGGTATGGTGTTCTTGGGATGCAACTCAGTATTCGTCTTCCTCCAAACACGACGAGTTGAGTTTATACCAAAAAGTTCTACTTTGGTTTCATCTGACCACATGACATTCTCCCAATCCTCTGCTGTATCATCCATGTGCTCTCTGGCAAACTTCAGACGGGCCTGGACATGCACTGGCTTCAGCAGCGGAACACGTCTGGCACTGCGGGATTTGATTCCCTGCCGTTGTAGTGTGTTACTGATGGTGACCTTTGTTACTTTGGTCCCAGCTCTCTGCAGGTCATTCACCAGGTCCCCCCGTGTGGTTCTGGGATCTTTGCTCACCGTTCTCATGATCATTTTGACCCCACGGGATGAGATCTTGCGTGGAGCCCCAGATCGAGGGAGATTATCAGTGGTCTTGTATGTCTTCCATTTTCTGATGATTGCTCCCACAGTTGATTTTTTCACACCAAGCTGCTTGCCTATTGTAGATTCACTCTTCCCAGTCTGGTGCAGGTCTACAATACTTTTCCTGGTGTCCTTCGAAAGCTCTTTGGTCTTGGCCATGGCGGAGTTTGGAGTCTAACTGTTTGAGGCTGTGGACAGGTGTCTTTTATACAGATGATGAGTTCAAACAGGTGCCATTCATACAGGTAATGAGTGGGGGACAGAAAAGCTTCTTACGGAAGACGTTACAGGTCTGTGAGAGCCAGAGATTTTCCTTGTTTGAGGTGACCAAATACTTATTTTCCACCCTGATTTACGAATAAATTCTTTACAAATCCTACCATGTGGATTCATGGATTTTTCTTTCACATTCTGTCTCTCACAGTTGAAGTGTACCTCTGGTGCAAATTACTGACCTCTGTCATCATTTTAAGTGGGGGAACTTGCACAATCGGTGGCTGACTAAATACTTTTTTGCCCCACTGTATATATATACATATATATATATACACATAAATTTCTGGCTAAAGGACAGATTCTATTGGTGTGACCTCCAACCAAAGACCTGAATGGAAGACCGTCTTCCCATTGTTAGCTTAATGGAAATACGCAGAAGGGATGAGAGAAAGGAAGGGAAGAAGAGGAGGATGGAAAAGGATAGAAGAAAGACAAGAGGGAAGAGAGAAAAGGTGCAACGAAAAGGGAGAGTCTTTCTGAACAGAGTGGCGCTCAGCTTTTGTTGGCTTAATGGAAAGACGGAGGAGAGGAAGTGCGAAAAGAATGAAAGGAGAGGGAAGTAAAGGACTTCTGAGCAAGTGACGTCTGCCTTTTGTTAGATAGGGGAAGAATAAGAAAGAGGAAAAAGACTGAGGTTGAAGAGGAGGAGCGGATATGGGGACAGAGAGTGATAAGAGGTGAGTGTCAGCTGTAACAAAGCAAGGTCACGGTGTGGGGAATGTCTTCACTTGAAAGGGAACAAGAGAGGATTGGAGATTGAGACACACATACACTCAGTCGTCTCAGATCCTCTCTCTCTTGCTAACTTTGTCACGCACTCACACTTGAAGTATGGCAAAGTACCTTTATCACTTAATAGGCATTACTGTATATTCAAAAGAGGAGAGACACAAACTAGAGGGTGAAGCTTTTGGAAGGGGGGGGGGGGGGGGGCAATTAGGGGGCGGGGGGACAAAGGAAAGACCAGATACTGAGGTGTGAACAGAAGACTAGTCTAGATCTGGAGAGACTATTAGAGGTGATACAAGGTAACAAAATGAAGTAGAAGCAAAACGGAAGGACTTCAGGTGACTGTAAGTGAGACAAGATAGAAGTGTAAGATAATAAAAAATAGAGGGAAACAGATAAGGGCCAAGGACAAGAAGTAAAGCAAGAAGTAGAGAGAGAGGACAATGACAGGAGGGTACGATGGGAGCAGAGGGTTTGGTAAGTAAAAGCCAAAAAAAGAGGTGTAGAAAAGTGGAGAAAGTTGAGGGAAATAGAAGATCAGTACAGTTTGGGAAGAACAAAGCAGAAGAAAAACCATGTACGGTAAAAGAATGTGGAATGAGTGGGATTTATCGGTACATGCTGGTACAGACAGCAGGAGGAGAGGGAAGAAAGGAAAACTGGGTGGGTGGGAGGAGAGGCAAAGATGGTAAAGCAGATGATGGGAGCACAAAGGACGAAGAATACTACAGGAGACTTAGACTGAAAAAATGAATAAGAAATATAAACCAGTGAAGATGAGCATTATAGGGGGAAAAAGACAGATGTTTTGAGTTTTGAGACAAGCAGACAAAAATAAAGGAGGTATCATTTTTTTTAAAAAGGAGAAGGTAAAATTGGATATTGTTTTAGAGTAACCAACAAAGTAAAGTTGCATCTGATGCTAGTATAGGAAAATATGAAAGCAGAGGGAATAATTGTGGGGAAATAAAGTAATTGTAAAAGTGAGGACAACGGAAGGAATAAATAAAGTAAGGAAAATGAAGAAGCAAGATAAAAGTATGCAGGAGTGGAGGGAAAATGAAAGCAGCAGATGGGAGGATAGGTGGGCATCATGAAATTAGGGAAAAATAAAGACTTTGACAAGGAGGAAAAGGAGAAGAGGTATAAGAGTGAGGAGGAATTAAATAGAAGCAAGCAGAAAAGAGAAATGTCTTGGAAGGCCTAAAATAAGATGGTGTGAGATACAACAATGACACCTGGTGGTTGTTGACTGAACTGCAGAGTGCGGGAAGAGAGAGCACATAAACACTAATTGAATAAGTTACTAAAATAATATACAGCTGAAGCAATTCAAGAATGAATAGTGGAATTGTAAAGAGGGCCTCGAAAAGCGCTATATAAATGCAATCCATTATTATTATTATTATTATTATTATTATTATTATTATTATTAAGAGAAAACAGCTGTGATGCCTGGTTTAGATGAAATCAAAACATGCACAGGGGTCCTAAAAATTAGACGATTCCATGTTCCATAGCAAAACACCAAATCTGCCATGTGACCAGCTGTTTTGATGTGATGAAGAACATAATTGATAAGCATGACAAGCATCCAGTCTCCCGTTTTCTTAACCACTTAACCACAGGCTTATTGGAAGGATCTGAACCTACCTATGATGATACGCACACCTTGGGTTTCATGGTCCATAACATAGCAGCAGTGCAAAAGATTGAGAATGTTATACTGGACTATACTGTGTTTGACAATCAGAATATTTTTAATTGACTGTATTGTTTAAATTAGAGTTTTAAAATTACATCATAAATACCCCATCTAAAAACTACTGTGCCTTTAAAGTGATTTTTTTTCAAACATTTTCAATGATTTCTTATGTAAAGTCCTGTTTGGTGCGTCATCGTGACCTGCCAACCCTGCGAGCCCTTGCAGATCAGAAGAACGAACCCTATTAGTGTGATTGGCATGTGTTCTGCCTGGGTGTTAGGGTTCACGTTGACAAGAGCCAATTGAAGCGGTGCGGTGAGACCTTGTCACTGTAACTGACATGTTATGTCCCAATCTCCAGGAATCATGTGCATCAGCTGTGGCCCCAGCAGCACTTGAGAAGGCCTATCAGTTTGGATTGACCAGAAACAGCCACATGAGCTTCGCCTTTGATGACAACAATGTCAGAGACAAGTATGTTCAAAGCAAATGAGCTTTTTCAAATGAATAATGGATTTGAGTTATTTATTTTTTTAATGGTTCTTGGCAAACATGTAGACAGTGCTGCTTTGTGGAATTTAGGTTTTTACAGTGGAGTTATGCAGTAGCTGTCATAGATGAGACAAACCTTTGTAGTATTGTCTGAAACTTGGATGTAATTGCAATGAAAATATTCATCTCAATCAATTTGAGTTTATTGCAAATTATTTACTGTAAAGAAAAATGTGCAATGGGAGGAAATATTCAAATATTATAAAGTAACAGTTGCATGATCACCTTAGTAAGAAATTGTAATATGCAAGTAGAACTGTGTGCATTTGAAGCACATTGTAAGTATGTCATTATTACAGATGATATGCCCTTAATGTTTTTCTGAATAATTACATAGTTGGATGAAGCAGCATAAAAAGAAAATACTGTAAAAGTTAGTCACCCCAGTTACAAATGTAGCTACAGGATAACCCCACCACCTGTAACATAGTTAACATAGCAACCCCAGATACGTGTGTGTGATCTGCAGTACGGAGCACATTTCTAAATAAATAAATAAAAAGCAGAAGTGAGCGGTAGTTTTGGCAGGATGTGATTCCTACAAACAGAAAGGTGTACACCGGGTCAAAATTTACTGTATAAGAAACAACATCTTAAAAAAATGAACATGTTGGCTGGACCAGCCGTCAGAACAACCCTTCTGGTCCACAGCAAACTGACAGTAACAAAAAAAAAACACACTCTACAAACAAGGCGAAGGTCTGAGTATGCTTTAGTTGTTGTCCTGGTGGTCTGTGCAAACAAGGGATTTGTGTCTTGGGCAGTGTCTTTAAGAATCACACTTGTAACATTTAATTACTTCACATGCTCCCTAAACTGCAAGGCAGCCTGCTGTCCAAGTAAATCACCATGTATCCATTACTCTGTGTATCTGTCAGTGCTAGAAAACACAAACCTGACTCAGATATTGAACTCTTCAAACTTAAGTTTGTCCTTAGAAACACTTCTTGTAATAATCAAGGCTATGCAGAACTAAAGACAATTACTAATGTAAATCTTTGGGGTGTAAAATATGGTTTGAAATATTGAAATGGTACAGTCAAAGAACATACTAGACATTATTTTGTATGCTGTATGCCCTGATCTCAATCAATCGAATCGTTTGACTAAGATATTAACAGAAACTGGTCACAGTCCTTTAAGATTTCCTGTCTCACGCGAACTCTTAGTATTAGAATTTAGTAATGTCTTTTTGCATCAGTAGCATCAGTCACATATTTCACGTAGGCTTTTTTGACTCTTTATTTCTTTGTTTTCAACCATTCATTTGTTCTTTAGGCTGTTCATGGTTGCTTTAGGTTGTGATCTTTTTGGACTGCTCCTACAGTAACTTCAGAGTCACAGGCTACAAGGCACAATGATTGCAAGGAATCCAGGTGCTTAAGTAGCAAAGCCTGAAAGATCTCTTGCAAACCTAAAACATGCCACAATGTGGTCGTGCAATGGTTTTCATTAACTTAAATTCTAAATGTGAACTCTAGCAAGTTGTAATGATTTATGCATCTGTTTTTTTTCCTGTTATGCTTGAGTTCTTCTTCACTAGGACTTCAGGATATATGGTGGATGCCAGCTTCCAGGAGAGTAGCAACAGTCCTGTATTTCCTCTATTTATACACAGTTTCTTATTGTGGATTTCTAAACACCCAGGGACTTAAATATGCTTTTGATGCTTCACATACAGTTTTTCTATGATGCTCCTTTTAGGTCCTTGGTTCAAACCGACGTATCTTTCTTTAGAGAGCAGGCGATGTCAGTAAGAAGACTCCATGTTTTTATTTAAAGAGCCTCACAGCTCTACAGCCACCTCCCTCTCTCCAGTTAGCCTTAAGAGAAATCATTAATGAAGAGGTTCATTTCTTTCTTTCTTCTGGTCTGAGTCTGTGTGATTACAAAAAATACAAGTGTGTCATCAGTTTAGTCAGATCCTGTTTGCCTTGACAATTCAGAAACCCTGTCTTGCAACTGTACTACAATGTATTCCTGTGTTTGTTTGTTGTGGGGTTTTTTCTCCACAGACTGAAAATTGAGTTTGAGCTGAGGACAAAGGAGTCATCCGGTCTTATTTTCTACATGGCAAGAATCAACCATGCTGACTTTGTTTCCATACAGGTAACTATCTAATATACTGGCAGGTGTTTTTAGTTGTTTCTCTACTGCTGTTTGTCCTGTAGTATTTTTTTAGTTTAAGACTTAATCTCATAAAGGGATATAAAGTTTGCTCTTTGTGTGTTTGATTTCCAAATTAGGCCCAGTAGGTACACACTCTGAACTGCTTTTACAACTTAAAAGGTTTCACCTGATAAATTTCCAGTTTGATTTCTGTCTGTGCTGTAGAACTGTATAGAGGCTAAAGCTGTATGTACTCTGTTTTACATGTCTGCTTGTTATTCTCCTTCATCTATCATGAAAACCCTTTTTTATTCTTTAAGATCAAGAATGGTCAGGTTTGTCTGGGTTATGATCTTGGCCATGGAAACATATCTGACTGTGTCCCATACTCCATCAATGATGGAAGCTGGCATAAGGTACAACAGTTCTTAAGTTTTTAACACATTTCTTCAATTATTTGAACAGCATCTCCTGTCTGGATTTGATCTGCATGACATCTTGTATGCAACATTATGATAAGATTCAAAATCTTTACTGTTTCAAGAGCTTAACTGCAATAATAAAAGTTCTGTTGCTTGTTGTTTTATAGCTCTTAAAAGAATTGTTTATAATAGAAAATCTGCACTTTCCTTATTAGGAATAACAATTTGTGTTACACTGCAATGAACACATTGAAAAAGTCACAGCACGTAAAGACAAGTTGTCAGTCTTCATGCGTCCAAGGCAACGTTTTAGTCATTGATGAAACTATCGGATGCTTGTGATTCAGTTACTTCACCATGTCTACTTCCTTTTTGTTCTCTCTCTGTCTCTGGTTTTTGTTCCTAGATCAGCGTAACGCGTGACAGGCAGAGAGCCACGCTTATTGTGAATAGGCGGTTCCAAAAAATGATGTCAAGTCCAAAGAAGGTGCTCAGAATAACTCATACATGTAGCATAACACAATGCATGACCTGCAAAAGCCGTAATTTGCTCAAACTCCGCTTCTCATACGTTACTCATTACTTGTCAGTGACATCAGAAATAGTCCTTGGACCTGTACTATAAATGAAGTTTATACATCCAAGGTGTTATTCCTTATCTAGCTTCTTAACACTGGCAGTCCTGCCAAACAATAAGTCAACCTAGGGGTTTGATATCTAGCTACAAGCACATTTACGTGAAAGAAGTGGTGTTGGCAGCGTCTGCTGGCTGCTGGCGTGTATTTTATGAAAAACTTACACTATAATATTTCAGAAATATGAAGAGGTTAAACAGAGTATCTAAGCTGTAAGCATCAATCCGTAAGTGTCCATAGTGATGTACACGCTAAGAGAACCAGCTCCATAACATTGAAACCTAGAATTAAAAGTTGAACTTGCATCACTGAGCCCAAGTCCTGTTTCTGCCCTCTATCGTCACAATGAGGTAGTCAAACTCTTGCCATTATGTCATTCAGTAAATCATGAACTTAAACTGTGGCTAACACAAAGTTTCACAATGATTTATGTCAAAGATGTTGTACACAGCAGTGCAGGAAACCAAAATGAAGTGTTTTACAACACTGCGTAGCACAAAGGAAAAAAATCACAGAGGAAGCATCAGAAAAGACTCTGTTGCATTGGGAGAGGAAATATTTGTTCATATTTGGACTTTAAACTGTGGCCCAGCAAGGGGGTGTTTTCACTGTTTGCATTTCTAATTTTATATTTTTATGCTGTATTTTTGTGTCTTGTCAATTTTCTCTGCTACATCACCTTGACATGGTCATCTCGAGACACATTATTGTAATAATAAATAATGTAGGACGCAGACAGACAGAATTGCTTTTATTATCTGTACTAATAGAGATGAAATTGTGTGTCAAAGTGACTGTGAGCACTGCAAAAATATTGCGTTAATGAACTGTGTTCTTGTTGCCAGGCTGACCTGTTAGATGTGGTGGGGATTCTGTACGTTGGCGGATTACCACAAAACTATACCACAAAACGAATAGGACCGGTAAAACACACGCACACACACACGCACACACCATTTAAAAATAGGTAATAAGTCTTTCATTGCATGTCAACACATGCCATCATATTTTTATTTCGGTGCTTCACTTGTTTGTTGTCAGTTTAGTTGTTTTCGATTAACTGAAATAGCTTGAGTGTCATTTCAGTATAAAACTTAAGAACTTCTAGCATGATTATCCAGTTTTCGAGGACTGAAGTTAGTATCAGTCAGATTTTGAGTGATTTTTGTTCAACGAAAGCCATTTTTATCAACTCTTTTTTTTTCTTCATCAAGATTCTCTATAGTATCAATGGATGTATTCGTGACCTTAGGGTGGCTGGAAGCCCTGTAGGAGGTGTTTCAGGTAATGGTTTGTATTGTATTTAATGAGTGCCTATTGGTTTTAATGTCTCTTTTGTTTTGTTGTGTTTTTTTCTCAAAAGAATAGTGTAACAGCTTGATATACGAGATGTTATTTTTGAATGTGCCCAAATAGTTTTTATTAACTTGCTCTCGTTCTATCAAGGTTCTTCTGAGTCCATGATTGACTTTAAACTAGACATGGCCACACCCACATCCAGTCATATGGTTGGAAGGTGCTTCGTTGCTACTGAGACGGGCACTTATTTTGAGGGCACTGGCTTTCTAAAAGCAGGTGAGATGACGCTCAGAGCATGTACATGAAAGGGGAACATAAGGCTGGGATTTTTTTGTTTTATTTCATTTTTTTCCTGGTCATGTTGTACATGCATATAAATTACCTAGCAATGACCTGATTTTGGTTCTTTTGCTGTTTTATTTTATTTTATTATATATTGATCTGAATAAATTTTACTTATTGGAATGTCTTTGTACAAAATGTGCCTTCCATTTCTCACCAACAGTTACTCTTTGTCTTTATCTAGTCTCATCCTATAGAGTGGGTCTGGATGTGTCCATAGCATTAGAGTTCCGAACCAGCAGAACCAGTGGAGTGCTTTTGGCAGTCAGTAATCAAGGCAATGATGGACTGGGGCTAGAAATTGTCGATGGCAAGGTACGCAACAATCATTTATGGCTCAGTCGCACCAAATATAGTGTGTATAGTAAATATAGGATAAGACCCTCCTTGTGACTAGAAAAAAACAGCAGGGATTGCACTGGATTTTTTTCACCTTTGCTGACTGAATGCAAGTAGTTGTGGTGACCAGCTGGTTGTCCAGAGGTTGGACATGCAATGCCCTTAACCTTTGGGTAATCATTTCTGACAGATTTATCAGCAGTAAATCTTTGCTACTGTCTGATTTATAAATGCAGAAAAATTGCCAACACATTGCAATCAATCTTGGTCACTTTGCACCAATGAGCGCAATTTGTCTGTGACGTGTTCCACAATAAGTTTCCTGTTGTTAGACACACTGAGGGACTCTACTGAACCGGTTGCCAACTGCTTCCATTGCCATATTACAATTAAATCACAGACATCATGAACTCCTGAATTTTAGTTTCAGATCTATGAAGTTCTGGCTGGACTTTCAACATAAGTACTTAATGTGAATTTCTGTGTAACAGATTTGCGATTATTACAAACAGATTGCATGTAATTAACACATTGAAGCCATTCAGTTGCAGACTGACACCGTTTGGTGCAATTATGGTCACAGACATAGCAGCCATGTTTGAATTGGCCGCTTTCAGTTTCATTGTACATGGTCTTAATAATTTTGTTAATGTTGCAATTTCCAGCCACTGTTGCACTGCGCAGTGGTTCTCAAACTTTTTACATCATTCCCCACGTGGCAAGAAGAAATACTTTCAAGCCCCATCTAAACAAAATAATGACAGAAAAGCCTGGCTGCAACTTTATTTAGATAATAAACTCATTCACAATGAATCATTCAGTAATTTTTGTTTTAAACAAACAACTTTCATTTCAAACAACTATTTCTTAACTTTTAGTCTGCACCACTTCTTCAAAAAGGTAAAAAGTTAAACAGAATGTGAACATTGCCAGACATAGAAAAATAAAATTCAGTCTTAGTCTTATAAAAAAAGAAATCCCCAGAAACTTGTGAACAGAGGTGAAAAATATATAATTTAGTGAGAGTTTAATGCTATTCACTCTTAAAGGCTGCAGTCAGCCTGTTTTTGACAGCAGAGCTGCGGCGGGGCGTGGACTGGGGCGTGGCTGCGGGGGAGATGGACGCACCTGTGCGGCATCCCCAGTCACGTCTCCCCAGCTTAGGACAGAATGAACTGGGTCCTGTTGTTGTTGTTGATATGTGTAGGCTGTAGCCGAAAAGCTGCATTCGCGTGTGTAAGTCGACAGGCGCAATATAGTGCGAACATGCAGCCCAATCCTGGGTTTTGGCACCACTGTAAACGATGGACGACAGACACAACCACATGTTCGCACTTTTCACTACACTTCTTTATTGCGGCTGTTGAATTACACGCGTGGCTGCGTGCAGCTTTTCAGGGATGCAGCGGATGCGCATATTATTAACGTAACTGCTGCAAATTTCTTGTTTCTTTCCGCCGTAAAAGTGATTCTGATGTTAAACATTAGTTCTGCATGACTTTTCTGCCAGGTAACTTGCGCCCCACCTGTCAGAACTCCAGTGGGGCGTGCCACACACTTTAAAAACTGCACTAACCTGACTGTAGTATAATGGACTGTAGTATAAAGGAATAATATTTGTGTGAAATGCACATATTTAAAAACTCACATTATAATATTACAGATATATTAAGCGGTTAAACACTGACTTTTTTACTTATTTAAGCAGGACAGTATAACTATTGAGATCAAAAATCTCTTTTACAAGTGTGTTAGTTTTCTAGGCAAGAAATACAGCAGTGAAGTTGCAAAAAACTGGTAACACACAGAAAAAAATACACAAGTTAAGTACTCTAAAATAAAAACAATAAAAATAAAATACAAAAGCAACCAAAATGTATAAATGTCATCACCAATAAACCCTGAAAAATCAATAAAAGTAATTCCCACAATTTTTTGATTAATGGAAGTCAGTAAGACAGGCGCAGACCATATAAATAAGACCTTAAAAATAAGAATGTACCAGTGGCTGAGGCTATGAAATGACAAACAGACCTCCCAGCACAAGCACACAATGTACAGTGGCAGGTAAACGCTTTAAGGTTTGTAATAAATCTCAGTGCTCAGTTATAGAAAGAATCCAGCATATGTAAACGTTGTAATATAAGTGAGTATCTCGACTTTTAATATATATATTTTGTTCAGTAAACATGTTTTATATCTTGTTTGAAAATTATCCATGGCTCTGCTCTTTCTGCAACAAAATCATAACAGAAGGTCGTCGTCATTAGCAACAACCGAAGCTGCTGGACATTAATGTGGAACGATTGCGATAAATAAATAAGTTAACGCTAAGTGACCTCTTTGGCGGTTCTAGCATTAAAAATTTCCTGGATATCTTGAATTAGTTGTCAGTAATCTGAAATTGATTTAGAGAGTCACAGCAAACTTAAATTATTCCAATTCAAGTCTTCCATAAGAACCATTTACTTAAAATTCCCTTTTAATAAAAGCTTCATTAAAGAGGGTAGTGCACTTCTGACAACTGAGGATGTTCTGGAGTAGCCAAGTGTAATCTGGAGGGATTCAAAGGATCAAGTACCAAAAACTGAAATGATCAAAAACTCACTGATTCAGAGTTTTTGCCAAATATTATAATACCCCTGACTTTTTTAGGTCACTCAGTCCTATATACATATAATACCCATCAACACTAATATCTGTATTTGTAATAGATTTGCCTAACCAGATTTCAAATTAAACTATAATATTAGAATGTGCTCAAATGCTAAGCATAACCATAGCACATAAACTATGTATGTTCAAATGAAGAAAACATAAATCTGTTTTAAAATCAACAGGAATGTTAAACCTTGTGCTGGAAGCAGGCCCGGAAATAAGAAGCAACAGAAGAATTAAACACTTGTCCTTTTTTAAGATTTTAGTCCATTGTAAAATAAAATAAATGCTGCTTAGAGGAAAAGGACATTGATACAAATTTGATCTTAAAAAAACCTTAAAAAATAGCAAAAATAACATAAAGGGAAAAAACCTCCAGAGAGAAAGCTTTTTCAGTTGTGAGGTTTGGGACTATCAAACATGTTCTTGGTCCATCTCCACAAATTGAGGATTTTATTTTTTTACATAAACTTGTCACAAAAAGTAATTTTTACTTAGTATTTTTTGTGAAAACTTTATAAAACTTTTCACAAACTAATTTCAAAGAATTTCGAAGAATTATGAAATTAGTTTGACTACATTCAGTAAGCTTGTTTGTTGTTTCCATGTGCCTTTCCCTCCCTCTTAGCTGCTCTTCCATGTTGACAATGGAGCTGGGCGCTTTACGGCAGTGCACGTTCCTCAGGGAGAAGGCTTCTGTGATGGACAGTGGCACTCCGTCACCGCCACCAAGAAACGGAACAAGCTGGAGCTGGTGGTTGATGGGAAGCAGAGCGATGCAGCCAGTCCGTATGCACACTCTGTCACCTGTGACACCAGCGACCCCATATATGTTGGAGGATATCCTGGTATGAATGCCACCTACCTAAAATGATACTTGGACAAATGTAAAGAAACATGCCAACACATATGAATTGTTGTTAGCATATATAGAAAACATACTTGTTACAGGAGAAGAGCCTGTTCAGGGATTATGGAGTAAATTTGATTATGTGTTTTTGTTTCTGTCTCAGCTGGAGTTCACCAGGCAGCTCTTTCTACCAGCACCTCTTTTCATGGTTGTATAAGAAACCTGAAGATCACCAAGTCTTCTAAGACCATGGAGGTGCACTTCAACAAGGCTCTGGAGATTAGAGGAGTCCAGCCTCTTTCCTGTCCCGCTGTCGCTGCCTAATTCTCCTTACTGCTTTTCAATAAGGTCTCAGCTTTCCCAAGGGACCTAATGCCAATTTATGTGTTGACCCATTTCCTCAGAGTGAATTTGTGTGTTAGCTGTGTAGTCATTACTCTTTTAAGTCCTGCAACTCGTGACACGTTTCACTATTCCCAAATTAGTGTACCTTTACAGCCATTCATTAATTCTACTCACAATTCATTTGTTTGGTGTAAGTACCTAAAAAATAAGTGCCCAGCTCAGCTACACTTTTTGCATTGTAACATCAAAAATGTCTTTCTGAGCGTTTTTCTTCACTCAAATTGAAATATAAACAACAACAAGTCTAACCAAACAATTATTCTGATGCTACCAACATGCTATTGCTCAGTGTGATTTTTAAAGTACCAAATTCGTCCATCAATCTATCCATCTTCTTCCGCTTATCTGGGGCTGAGTCGTGGGGGCAACAGCCTAAGGAATCCTCCCTCTCCCTAGCCATCTCCTCCAGCTTGTCTAGAGGAACACCAAGGTGTTGCCAGACCAGCCGAGAGTTATAATCTCCCCAGCATGTCCTGGGTCTGCCCTAGTGCCTCCTCCCGGTGGGACATGCCCAAAACATCCAGTAGGCATCCTAGCCAGATGCCCGAATCGCCTCAACTGCCTCCTTTGGAGGAGCAGCGGTTCTATTCTGAGCCCCTGCTGGATGGCTGAACTTCTCACCCTATCTCTAAGGGAGAGGCCAGCCACCCTTCGGAGGAAGTCCATTTCTGCCGCTTCTCTCGCTTTTGGTCGCTACCCACAGCTCATGACCATAGGATGAGGGTAGGGACGTGGATCGAACGGTAAATCGAAAGCTTCGCTTTTACACTCCACCCATCCCAGTTCTTCAAATATAACCTTAAACATCTACTAAGAAGTTGTCAGTTTATTATCAGACCTGCGCACAATGTGAAGCTCTGATCAATAAATTTGTAATGGCTATGAAGTGAGTCTCACTGTGTTTCAGTTTGTCATCTAAAGTATTAAAATCCTGCATTGCAATACATGTGCTTACAGTACTCAGGTGCTGCTTTTTGGGATATTTTTTGGTGTTTTGAATAAGTTCAGTTTTGTCTTTTATCTTGGAAACAGTTGCACCAGGATTTGTTTTGTTTTTTTCCTGTCTGTTCTTCGTATACCTTCTTTTCTAAAAAACGGTTTAGAACGTCTGAATTTTTGATCAATGTTTTTAAGCAATAATGCACAAGAAACATTTAAGTGTTTTGATCTCTCCCACAAAACTTGAGTATGCACTTAAAGCTTTACAACTATATGTAGAACATACACTAACGAATCACTAAAATATAAAAGTAAAATAAAAAATTTGATACTCGGGACAAAATGGTTTTATCCAGGAAGTGTACAGTTAGATCCATAATAATTTGGCCAGTCACTCATTTTTACCTCTTGACTGTAAATTGCTGATAGGGTATTGCCGTTAACTTTGTGAACACAATAACTTGAGATTGAGGCAGTGTACGATGTCTAAATCAATACTACAGGTGCATCTAGTAAAAATCTCAGACAAGTTATGAATATCAGTGACTTTGACCTTAAGGTCAAAGTCCTTTACCTGCACTGACATCTGTTTGGGTGTCATATTGACAGTCTCAGTTACCAAAATGAAGTTCAACATTTGGAATTAACCAGAGGTGGGTCGAGTGTTTGTCATGGAATAACAAGGCAACAGTCTCAAACTTCTTGTCAATTGTCAAAATACTTTTGAGCCTCTCAAAATATTTCTAATACTTTTGCTGAACCTCATGAATTAAAGCTGAAAGTCTGCACTTGAATCACATATTGCTGGATTTGAAACCCACTGTAGTGGTGTATAGAGGGAAATCTAAAAAAAGATATGCCTTATTCAAATATAACATGGAGACTATTGGAATAAAACAGTAGTCATACTTGTTTGATGAAGATTAATATAAGACTGACTTACAGGAGGAAGATAATAATAGAAAAGAGAAAAAAAAAAGTACCGTTTCTTAATAAAATGCCCACCAGATGGCGCTATTGCACTTCACAGCTATTACTAAGATGGCAAGATACTAAAAGCTCTTTGTAGCATTAGATGTAATAATCAGTCTTTATTTCCCAAGCATCAAATTCAAGAGCGACAACACTTTAAAGCTGCACTGTTTAACATTTAGGTTTTAATAGTACATTTCTAAAGCGTACTTGTTGCCCAGCTGTAATGGTTTTGCTCCACGTGCCAGCAAATGACAGAAAGTGAGACGTTTAACCAGTACTTACTACCCAACGGACACTAGGGGGCAGTATGTAACTACAAAGTGCAAAGATGCACCTGTTACATGTTACATGCATTTATTCTGGGATTTTATTGAAAGTGTCATCTGATGCATTTTCCCTGTAAGAAGAAATGGACATGCTGACATAAGGGTCCAAAACTCCGTCTTTATTGTGCATTCCTCTTTTATTGTCATCTTTACACAAAGTGAAGAATGGTAAGAAGTCAGCCAAATAAACATTACTGTGGCCGCCTGCAGTGGAATGTTTAGAAGATAGAGTAAAGCCTAACCTTTATCCACCCACCCGTTTAAAGCAATACAACTGTTTGTAAACCTACCAACTCACCTTTTTATGACAAGATGTTCACCTCTGGGTGTCCACAACATATGTTTAGGGCAAAGTAATTATTGATTTGTAGATTAAGAATATGTCCAAATGATCAGGTCAACACTGATTTTGGTTAGCTTTCCAGGATACGTGTGGCCTTCGTGTTTGGTGCCCTTTACTTGAATTTAAAAGCAGACATTTCAGCTTGTGCTTGTACTAACTTCAGTATTAGTAGCTACTGTTGCACATACTAACACATACTATTGTACCAACTACAGTACTACATTACACAGCTATAAGTGCAGGGAGACAGACAAAAGCAGCAAGTGTGCTGATTTAAATGTGAGCGCACACTGTAACCAAGTAAATCGGCATTGGACATACAGAGGCATATCTTGTGTCATACAATAGTAAGTTGATCTAAAAGCTTTAGTCAATCATAAGTTCAGTGTACTACACCACCTGGCAGTCAAGCATCTGTAAACTGCTCCCAGTGTTTCATTCCCTTATATCATCGTAGTGAATGATGAGATAAAACAGCTAGCTACAGCATTTAATCTAAGTCTCGTTTGACATCTGTCAAGGCATTCAAGCATTCCGTGTTTATATCACTGAAAGTAAAAGCAATAGCCTCTTCAGCTACTATATTAACATGAGAGTAGATAGAGAGAAACAACTGAGCCCGGCTTTCCTTAGTACAGGTGATTTTTGTAGAAACTTCCTAAGAGGAGTAGCATTGTTTATCATCTACACTGTGACAGCACTGGTGTCAGGTCTGGTGACTTATTGCATGCTGTCGGTCCGCTTGAACTGATCTGAGGTGAGTTTCACATGTGGTAGTAGTCCAATCCAGTGGTGTAAGCTTGTTTGGCGCACTTATCCACCTCCCATAGCTACACAAGCACACCCCAGGGTCCTTTTCCACCTGCTTCCCATAGGTAAGCAGCTCTTCTGGGTATGGTTCCACCTATTCTTCATCCAGGCCTTGTCAGGACGACTGCATGAGACCCGTCAGTCGTTTGCCTGTCAATGACTTGCCCTGGAAAAGAAGAGTCATAGTTTAAAGTTTTATTCTCAAGATTTCTAAGGAGCTAAGGAGAAAAAGAAGAAGGATGACCTGCATGCACATAGAGCTTTGTCTGCAAAAATATATTAAATACATTATATTAGCCCTGAAAAAAAAAAAGGGGGGGGGGGGACAGTAATGCAATGAGAGGTGCCTTAGGGAGCTCCAAGCTTGCCATATGAAGTCCAATAAGACTTAAATAACGTTTTTTTCTTCTTCTTTGATATCAAGCTCATAATGTGTCTGCAGAGAAATGCATAGTTTGGTCACAGTTCCATGTCTTTGCAAACCAAAGGCTTCATCTATTGAACTGAAAGAAATAATGCATTTCATAAAGCAAAAACAAACATGGCAACACATGGCAAATGGCACCCCAAAGGGAACACTGAAGAATACAGAAATCACTCAAACCGCTTAGCTGTAATTTTACATTGTAATTGTTTTGCCTGCATCCTGCCTCTTCCCTCATTTGCAGTCACGCAGTTAGGTAAACTAATTTGTACAATGGACAGTCCTTTATTACTCAATACGCCATTCTTTTAAACCATTGTTTTAAAAAAGTAAATGTCCTTTGTAGCTGCAAAAGTATCTAATGACTACAAAAAATACTTCAGCACAGATGTACAATTAAAAAAAAGTTTGATAAAGTAGCTGTAATAATTAAAACCAGACGCAGCGGGACACTCACCACACTGCGAGTGAACTTCTCCAGGGAGGTGCGTCGGCCCTGCTCCGTTTCAGGCTAGAGTCGAGCAAAAAGTAAAGAGTGTGAGAGTTCAACTCTTTCGAAGCCAAAATTGCATCTTTCACTTTCAGAGTCAGTTCGCAAAAATTGCACAAGATTGCAGGCATATTTTTAAACATTACTGATATTACAGTAATTGCTGGAAAATACTATGCCGTATTCCACTTTCTTTTCTAAAAAGGGCTGTTAGCAGTCGTCTCAGCAATTTAGCTGACCGAATGCGGTGCACCCCTCATGCCTCATAGCTGGCCCTGCTAGAGGCAGGTTGCCCATCAATCCAGTGTCAAACATGTCAAAATGCCCTTTGACATATTCACAAATTATACTGTATCTCATGGTGTGTGACTGTTACAGTGCTGTGTGTGCACTTTGAGCAGTCATTAAGTCATAAAGACTGGTCCACTTATCTCTACCAAGTAAAGTCGGGGAGCCTGCCTTAGTCTCAGCTTCACTGATGCTAATGTTCAATGATACAGCTTCTGTATGTCCACAGAGAGTAATTCATAAATAGATGACACAGTCACTTACTTTCTTCCTCGCCATCAGAAGGTCCTGGTACAGGTTGGAGCGCAGGAAACGTGAATAGCTGTCACTTTTCATCAGCTTGTAGATGTGGTCCTTAGAGGTCAGAAAGATGGGATACACAGCAAGTAAGAAGGAGAAGTTTGCGTCGGAAGGATGGCGGTGCAATTCTGCTATGTTTATATATAACTATGTGTCGATGATGTACAAAACTTGCCAACTCAAGCAGAGTAAACTGAACAAGACCCTCTCAGTGGGAGAGGATGATTGAGGCACACTGCCAGGTAACTGACAGGAGAAATCTTTTCTTTGTTTAACTCGTCCCATTTAAGCCTGTGACACGAGACGGAATTTAATAGATGCTACGCAGCGCCCAGTACCCCCCCCCCCGCCCATCTATCTCCCAATGAGACGTATTCTCTGGAAATCACTCCACAATATAGACCCATTAGTTGATACTGGTGAAGCATGTAAGAAAGACAAATGGAGCAGACAATAGTGTGGGGCAGAGCTTCTGAAAGAAGCACAGAAAACCCACAGAGATATAACCAACTTAAGTTGGAATGTAGAATAGAGCCTTGTGGTAATACTCTTGACCTCAAGCAGGCCTATTTGGAGTCAGTCACATAACTGGGGAATCCTGATACACAGGAAATTACTGAAGCTTATCCCAGCTGTCATAGTATAGGTCAACAGTCTATTGCAGGTCTAACACAGAGACAGACAACCAGTCACACAATTAGGTCATTTAGAATTAAACTTCAGAAGCATGGCGGTGCATTAGTTAGCATTGTTGTTTCCCAGCAAAAAGGTCCTGGGTTCAAATCTGCTGACTGGCTGGGGCCTTGCTATGTAAGTTTGCCTGTCTGCTTTACTTTTTCAAAAGTCACTCCAAAGGATATGAGGTGTGTATTTGCAGTGTAAATGTGTTGCAATCACTGATCAAAAGTAGGGACATTTTTCTCAGTAGTGAGAGAACAGAATGAGGCTAACTGAAATAAATGCAATTTGCTAAATGACTCCTTTTCTAGGATTCACTTAGTATTGTAGTTCACCTTTTATTATTTATGAGTACCACTAATTCTCAGTTCAGCCAGACAAATTTCAGCTGGCATTTGCCAAAAATTTGCATAAATCTGGACAGGATTTTAAGAGCAGGTTCTTTTTTTCCCAGTCATATAATTTCTATATGTAGGTTTAAAGAGGTTGATATATTGTTACATCAGCTCCACTTTAAAACCCTGTGAAGTCCGACTGGTTTTATAATTTTCAAGTTCAAATAATTTTACTTGAGCTCAAATGCACTGCATGCTCCTCTGCTTCTCACCTGTGCATCTTCGTAGCTGTATCGTCCAGGGTCTTTCAGGTTTTGGCTGGTGCGTTCGTAACTGTGGGAGTCCAGGTTAATAGAGCTGGGCGCTCCCTCTGCCAGGAACTCTGCCCAGATGTCCTGTGCCCTCTGTGCAACTTCGTGCTGAGGTATCCTCTTTAATTCCTGCACAGCCAGCCAGAACCTGCAACAACACGACCAGAAACACACATCAGTGGCATAGACCTTTAAATCTGCATGCTAAACATGTAACTGGTGATAACTTATCTTTAGATAGATTAGCGAGTTTAGGACAGTGAAAGCTTTCTGTATGATTAGAGCGGTAAAATTAAAAGTGAAACCTTCCTGCAAAGCAAACATAGTTTTCTCGAAACATGTCAGTATCCAGAACATTGACTTACATGTATTTGATTTCTTTCTTTCTAAAATGCTCTTAAAACTTTCTCCTCCTTTCCTCGACGACACACGAGAATAATTTTCTTTTAAATATTGACACAGAGAAAAAACTTAAACTGTGTTAAATACCAGGGGCAGCAGAGAAGCAGACTGCCTGCAATATTAGTTTCTATCTATATTGATCTGTGGACTGGTTTAGCAATATAGAGCAAAGCACCTCTGGGGTGTGCTTTGCTCACTCACTCTCTATTTCTCAATAACTGACACTCTCTCTTTCTGTGCCACTCCTCCAAAAGCTCCCTCATAAAACCAAAAGCAATTAAGGGTCCAGAAGAAGAGAACAATAGATGGAGGTGAGGAGACTGGTGGCGTAGCTGAAGGGTGAACAGCGATGTGAGTGTATGCCCTCCCGCTCTGCATCTCACCCTGCTTATGTGTGTGTGTTTTTTCTCTGTAGTGGATCTCCCCCTGGCTCAGAAGTATCAACAACCTCCATAGTATCAGTTCATCCCCAGACTCTTATTCCTAACACGTTTCTGTCTCTCTCACTAGATTTCAGAGATGCCTCATCTCTCTCTCCCACCCACACACTATAAAACACCCACTTATTGCTGCATAGGTGCATAAGGGACTAAATATGACAGTGCCTAGTGTGTAAATTTGTATTTAATGTGAGCTGTAAACCATTACAAGAACAAGTCAAAGAAATCAAAAACATTCATGGACTTAAAAATTAAACAGACAGATTGAGGAAAAGTTGCCATGAGCCTAAAAACACGAGTTTTGAAATGTTTTGTGACGTGTGATGGATCGTCGGGCTAGCGGTTTCTCTTAGTATGCTTACTGCCGGTGCTCTACAACTCTGTTTTTGATGTGTAGACAGAAGTAAAGTAGTTCTGTGAAATCTTATTTCCCTTTGAATCTTTCCTTTAAGGCACGACAACTTAAATTACGTCTTAAATGCATAGGAGGAGTGTGGTTGTCTGTTTAAAGAGGCCCTGTGGTAGGGCACGTTGTGTACTCTGCACCTCACCCAGCAGAGCCAGCTGGGACAGGCTCTACTGCTGCTGCTATGACTTTTAATTGAATGAGCAGTTAAGAAAATTGATGTGTACCTCATTAGCTCAGTCTTGTTATTTTTATCAGAGTTGTAAGGCTGCATCTTTTTCTTCTCTTCGATACAACATTGTTGTTTATGGTGATAAGACCTTTCAAAAACTGTTTTTATCTTAGATTTATCCAACAGAGTAAAAAAAAAAATACTAGAAGAGATACATCTGCATAACATTGTAGCTCAGTATTGCTCCTTTCTAATACTCTTTTCTTTTCCTGAAATTTCGATGAGCAGAATTTTAGTGTGGTTTGTGCGCTTCTCTTTAAGTGTTCTAGGTATCTAAAAACTGGCAAACCTTCACTTGATTGCTCTTCCATGTTCCAAGTGGGTTGAAATGGTAGGTTGGAACAATGAGGTTGCCAAGAAGAAATAATTTCTGCCTATTTTCATGGAAGTGAAAGCTTTTGATCGACTCTTATACTCTCCTCACGTTGTTAAAGGGGAGCTGCACAAATGTCCAACTGAATGTCTTAAATGTTATCCTATGAAGCACAGAGGATTTGTTATAATGCAGAATAAGCTGCCTTTAAAAATTCACCACAAAATCTGTGCTTGTGCACTACTTGCCTTTCTTCATTAATTGAGTTCAGTACAGCATGGTTAAAAAGAGCAGGAAAATATCACTTCAACATACAACAGTGATGACTGAAATATATTTTGCTCACCTGAGATTCTCTGAGCTAAACTCTGATTCTAGAAACTTGAGGAAAAGCTCCTGCCCTGCTGGATCTTTCAAGGCGTCCTCCAAAGAGAAGCCCCACTTCTTCACCCTCTGCTGACTGGGCTCCTTACTAGGAAAGATGGAGATAGGGATTGGCAGTTTATTGTTATATATGTATATATGTATATTGCAGCCCCTCTATAAAAATATCTGTGGTTCCAAAATTATCAGTGCAATATATTTGTGTTCCCCTCAAATTAAGCTGAAAAATCTGTAGTATTCACAAAACTCTACTTTCAATATGTTTTTGACAATAGTTACAATGTCCTTAAAAAAATAAAGAATGAAACTAGTGTCTGAGACTTAATTACAGCTGGGAAAGTGTGGACAGATCTAAAAAGTGAAAACAGAGGAAAGATGAAGATAGAGATGAGACATTAAAACTGCAAAATCCTCCTGATCTTTGGGACTCACGAAAGGGTCTGATGTGGATGTGATACTGGTTTATGAAAAGCTGCACATTATGACAGTGCTCATCTGAAATCCAATCATTACAATCTCTGCAGGGAATATGTTCTCTTATCCTGCAATTAATCAATTCAGATGAATTATTAAGCTACATTAGGCACAGTGATCATGTGTCTGATCTAATGAATTCCTGCGTATTCAGCAGTTCCAATCATAGTGCACCTTGTTGAGAGCACTACTTTTCTTTATGTTTAATAATTTGGTAGCAAGGCAGTTCATTTGTTTGATCGGTCTTATATGTGTTTTCTTTGATTTGGGCTGAGTGATCTGTAAATGTCCGTCACTAGTTCAAAAGTTCTCTGCCAAAGCAATTAGTGCTTGATCAGTACTCGGTCAGTCACACTTTGGCTTTACAAGAAAAAAAATCATGCCTGTATAGCAGCTACACGCCTCTAGAGCGTGAGTCACACGTTTGATTCCCACCTGGGGCGTCTGTATCCAGTAAGGGTCTTAGGCTTGACCCTCCATGCTATATGAAGTCATGCCGATACCCAACATCCACATTGACAGCGAAACAACTAGTAGCTCAGTGTTCCAACATTTAGAAGAAAGGACTGTTCTCAAAGCTAGAGACTGACGAGGTACAACACACATGTTATGGCAACAGGGAGCCAGGACAACAGGTCAGGGGGTAGATATCATGACCCCCCCACCCAAGCAGGTATCCGTCTCCTTGAGTGCGAGAGTCCTGAAAGATAGGATCATGGTGAAGGTTGACCTGACTGTGTGCTAAGATGGATCAATACATGAGGAGGACCACTGCTGTTCTGCATATGTCTGAACACACTATGGATACGGAATTGAGTTGTCAGCTATCCTCCTGTGGATTTCATCAAGTTGTATGCCAAGAACGGGATATCGATCCACTGATCCACACCAGCAGCAATGGCATCGGAATGTCATTCGGGCTAGAGATGAAGGTGGTCAGAACTGAGGGGACTGAGCTACCAAACTAATAAGATGGCCAAAACAGGAGATAGAAGCCACTGACATCAAGACAAGGAAGCTCCAAGCAAGGAGGGTTTTCATAGCCTGTCAACGATGTTGATCAGCTGCGTATATACGAATGTGAATCGTATTATTGGCTGGACTGGGGATAAGGAGGCATTGTTCTAATCCCATAAGGGAGCAGCCAGTCACTTACTGACTAACACTGCAAAACAGAAGTATTTACTTTAATTCCAAGTCAGGTTAGATTTTTTTTTTTTTGTGCCCAACGCAGATTTTTTGTGCGCAGAGACTGTGCCAGCAGTACGCAATTGTGCACGCGCGCAGCTTAGATGGAACATTGCTCAGGAACAACATCGGAGAACTCTGCCCTAGAAGAGCGCAGTCCTAGGAACAGTTAAGTTACTGCACCTCTGGTAGAGGATCCGAGCTTGAAGGATAGACCGCCCGCAGGGGTGAGAGGGGAATTTTAAAATGTTATTTTATATATAAAACAAAAAAAATTCTTACAAACTTATCCAAGATACTAAAGTTGCCCCCTGATGCAACAAAGTGTGTTTGAATGTCGGGAAAAAGCACTTGTATTTATGTGTATGTGAATGAGGCTTGTTACAGCAGTAAGATGGTGCTTCGAGTTTTCAAAGACCATTTAGCATTTAAGTTAGGAGAATTGTGCAGTGAAATTTCTGATTATCCAGATCGTTTAAATTTTTGAGTTGCAAATCAGGGTTAAAATAAGCTGATAAGTAGCAAAAAGAAATACTTTGGAATGAAAGCCGATCATCAACAATCGTTTCTTCAACGACTTTGTCAGGACTTGCCTGCTGTCAGCAACTATATGATCAAGAGCAGCACATGGAGTGCGTTCACACTTGAATTTGCCTTTTGTGAGATTGGTTTCGGTCTGTTTGATATTTACTTCCAAAGGGGGGTGCAGTGTGAGCTTTCACACTGCACACACCTGAGATTGTTTAAAAAAGCGTTGAATAGGTGTCCTTGAAAAGAATTCCCTTCCCCTATGGGCTCTATGTGAAATTGGTTTTGAGATTTACACACCAAAAGGCAAAAAGGAAGGTTATAGGTTACAGAGCCCAACAACAGAAAAATAAATTATTTTAAAATAATCAGTGCAAACAGTTTCCTCTAAAAATACCATGATTATGAAAACAACAACAAAACAGCACGCAGAGACATCTTGACATATCCACTGACAGTGATCGTACCTAGCCTCCAAATCCCAGAAAGTGGGGTCATCGCTGGTCCAGGGGTTGGATGGTTCAGGTGATGTCACAAATGGGTCATACTCCAAGTACTGCTCAGTGTAGGCTATCAGACTGACACACAACAGCAACAACACACATGGACACACATGACAAAGGAAAGGAGGCATTAGCTTATCATATGTTTAGAGACAGCAGTGACATGCTGATGATTTGAGGTAAATGTTAATAGTGAACCGCATGTTTTTCTGCAGTAAAATTAAGAAACTGATGTCCTGAGTAGTCTGAGACAAACGGTAAGTGAGAGACAGAGTGAAGCAGAATGTCCTTCACAACAACAGCAACACTGTGCAGAAAATATTTTCCTTCTCACAGATTAAACAATAATGCAAGAATCCCCAATAACATACAAATGTATGTACTACAACTTCGCTGCACTGCCAACGCATGACCTCAAGCTGTACGAAGGCGAGGAAAAACACACAACTTCTTCTCTTTACAGCAGTAATATCCTTCTAACCCTACGGTACAAAAGCTTCATTATATCTAAATATGACTTTTTGATTTACATATTACAACACATGAAAATATGAGCTATATACATAAAAAGAAAAACAAAATTATAAAAATTACAAAAAACTGCAGAAACTCCATTTACTTATGTGTTTCCAGACCTTTTATTTTTGATGCTGATTCCAGAAAGTTTTAAATTGACTAACAAATAAATGCAATTCCAGATACCAGGATCCATAAAAATCATAGACACCAGGCCAACAGAAGTTATAGAAGCTCAATACAATATACAGTACATTCTGTAACAGCAATGGGCAAGATAAGCAGGGTATCAGGACCACGGACAGAGACAGCCCAGAGTTTGTTTGGATGTTCCTGTGCAGAGTTCTCTGAATGAGCAACAACGTAGTAGAAACTTGATGTCCACCTGAGGATGACACCTACAAGAGCTGCCCAGCCATGAAAATCAAAGCTCCCCTGCACAGTTTAGTGCTGTTGTTAATGCCAGGGGAAGTTTAGAAGCAGAGCACTGGTGACTTTTACACACCAAATACCTCAGCACTTGGCGACCCTAACCTGCAATTAAACTCTTCCCTTTTGCAATAATACTACATAAAGTTGATTTTAAAAGGAATTTCTTGAACTGACTTGATAATTCATTGAGTGACTCTGTGAAAGTGACCCATTCTTTTGCAAATGTTTGGAAGGATATTATAAGCTTTGGCAATGGGACTGAAAACAATAATGCTGTGTGTGGCCCAGTGCTTATGTCCACATAGTGTAGTTAAAGACTTGTTCTCAGTTGAAGTTCAAATCGTTAAACAGGGCAAGACGGTTGAAACTGTACAGTGAGCAGTTTTTTAAAAGACTACAAAAACACAGTGTTTTGTTCTTAATGTGTTAAAGGAAAAAGCATAGACTTTATGGGGCTGGAGTATTGTACAAAAATTATTTAAAATGAAAATTGTGCAGTTTCACATCACATCCCAAACATCCTCTCTAGAACCCTTGACCCTATTGTGTATTATTAGCTCAATACTTATTCAAATTTTGAAAATGTGACATCATATTGATAAATTCAAGAGAATGAAAGTAATGAAAATGCATGTTGAGCCCAAATGGTAAATGGCCTGTATTTTTTATAGTGCTTTACTAGTCCCTAAGGACCCCAAAGCGCTTTACACAACCAGTCATCCACCCATTCACACACATTGTCTTTAGACCTGTATATCTAATAGTCACACTGAGCATGAAAATCCAGGGACAAAATACAGTCTTACTGAACCACTTCATACCCAAACAGCAAAAGCAGCACTCTGGACTCTGAATGTCAAACTGAAACCTCCACAGGTCCAAATAAGGTGTCAAGAAACCTATTATCCCCTGTCTGCCACTCCTCTAGGAGAGTTACAGTAAAAGGTAGGCCAGTAGCACAGAGCTTTGTCTGATTATGGATGGTCAGAGAGTACAGGAGATGGGAACGGAGTACCTTAGCGACAAAGAGTGCCTCACAAGATTGACAAGATAGAGATTGGACATGATGCTGTGCTCCATTTTAAATGTGTATGTGAAGTAAGTTTCCTGTACCTTTCAGCAACTTTGGACATCTTCATGCAGTGACGATCTAGCTGGGTATTCAGGAATACGATCTGAAAAAGACAATGAGCAATAAACTATACCAAAAAATCTTTTTATATAAAGGTTTTTGAATCTGATTGCATGATCTCAACTAGAGCTAGCAAATACCTGTAACAGAAATAAATGAAAAGGAGCTTGTTGAGTCAGCTGGCAGTGTCTATGTCAATCGGCAATACTGTTAGTGCTACCATTTCTCATAATTACTGTTTGTGCGAGAAAACAATCCAGCAGATTTGAAAAGATTTGACAAGGTGGGCACCGCACAAAATGCGTTACAATGTCTGCCAATCTTCTCTGTAATTGGCCTGCGGCTGTGAAATCCAGTGCTTGTGGCGTTAAAAGCAGAAAGAGCACAAAACACTGACATCTTCTCTAATGATGGCTTATAATTTTGTCAACATTTGAACTGATTTTTACCTCCTTTTCTACATCCTCCTTGGTGCCTTTCCTGCAGTGGTGTAAAGGAGTGTGTATGGGACTCTGAGACTGTGTTCCCTCCTCTATCACACCATACACCGACTGGGCCATTCAACCATGATGAGAGAGAAGTGGGTAAGTATTAGAAGGTACACTTATTTTCTTGCAGTGTGGGAAATGATATGTTATGTTGTTTAAAAAATGCAAGGGACATGAATTTTAACACAACTTACAAAAAATTTTAAAAAAAGGAATAAACTTGTTGCATGGGGTATATTTTAAAAAATCTCTTTAAAAAGATTCCTGTCACAAAGTTGACAGCTAAGGTTTTACCTTCTTAACTCTGTGAGGATTCTTCATGCGTCTACATTTCCTGATGTCCATCTCTGTGGTGTTAACACATCCAGGCTGCAGAAAAAAACACCCCAAAGAAAACAATGTCATTGCATCAGCACTATTTGAGAATGCGGATTGGGTGGGTGGCTATAATCTCACATAGACAGGAAGTGTGTATGTGAGACTTACCACAGGTCTGTGGACATCCCAGAAAGCTCTCTCTTGGCTGTCCAGGATCTTCCTTTCAATTTTATCCTTTTTCCTGTCAATCCTGCAGAATAGAGCAGTGTTTTTTAACAATAATGAGGCTCAGAACAGACTCAGTCTACAGTGTACTCTAGCTTCATACACACTGTCTGCATCCACATACTGTGTAACTCTGTGTTATTCCAGGTACTTGAGTACTTCCAGTTTTTTGATATCTACATTTCATTTTTTTCAAAAAGAAATTAATTTAAAAATTAAGAATATTCACCGTGAGTTAAAAAAGCATTTAAAATTGTCTAACAGGCTTCAAGAATAATAAGAATAACAATTGTATAATTTGTTGATCTTCATAATGTTTAATAGGTTATGACTTTAACTTTTAACTTAATAATTTTAAGGAATTGCTACTTTGCATACTAGTATTTAAAGTCTTTGACCCCTGGCAACGTGCATTATGTTTGTTTATGTGCTAGACTTCCACATTGTTACTTATTTAGAAGAAGAAGAAAAATTAGAAAACATTTTAATACTAGTTTCGTGAATCATGATCAGATTAGAAATGCTGGTCATATATACCTGGAACCAAAACATGGAAGCAAATGTAATAATAGCAGTTCACTTTATTTCACAAAGATCTTGGGAACATTTTGGAAATTACAGCTTTCCCTCAGACTGATGCAACTGTGGATTCATAATCAAAAGAAGGCTGGCAAAGGATGGTGGAAAACAGAGCAGTGTGTACAGTCTCCACTCTTCTTCCATTTTCGAATTTCCATGTGTTCCAAGTAAGTATTGCCTATGTTTGTTAGTTTAAAGAGCATCTGATGTGAAACACACCTGTAGACACGTCAATCCTAATCTCACAGTGGTAATCTTACACAAAACCACACGTACAAATGCTCACTTCTCATGATTGCTTGTCTTTTACCTTGAGTGTGAATGACATCAGTGCATGCACTGCAGTTTCATGTGTTGCCTTGGTAACAGATCACACTTACTTGACCTGGGCCTCAGCCTGCATGTAGATAAACTCCCACTTCCTGGCAAAAGCTCTCTGCAGCCTGGCCAGGTTCTCCTGTTAGAAATGAGAGAGAAACATTATCAAAAGTCAACAAGGAAAAACAATAGTTGGGAAAAAAAATACTGTTAAATACACTTGACAGTTTTAAAGTTTGAGTCTGCTCCAAGAAGTAATTTAGATTTCATGCCATCACAGACACACGGCTGTCTGACCTTTAAGAGGCTGTATTTTTTGGTCCCAGAGCTTGACGCACTGATCAATACTTGGACTAATAGCTTAGAGCAACAGTTCAACACTCACAGCCTCATAATCTGCCAGCTCCAGCCTCGTCTTGTTCTGCATGGTCCGCTTGCACAGGTAAATAGCTGAAGGAGAAAGAGAGAGAAAGAATTAATCACAGAGACATCCCTGTTCCTCCTTTTCACTCATCTGTGCTCATCTCTCACTCTCTGTGCAACCCACCTCTCCTCTCCTCACCACCCATTTTACATGGACTACAATCCCTCTCAAGCTGCCTGCCCACCATTGGGATTATGAGGCAGTTTTAAGAGTCCCTGAACTCCCAAACCAAAAACTCCAGTCGTGGCTGTGTCTGAAAGGATGAAGGGCAGGAAGTGGAACAGTGATTGACTAATCATGTCAGCTGTTCGCCTCCTCAACTAAAAGTACAGTGCTTACTGGGCTTCAGTGCTTTGCTCAGTGGGAGTTTGTTGAGCTTTAGTTATAAATTGCAGGCTTATGCCTTCTCATCTGTTTACGGTTGCTTCATCTTTCTTCAGATCAGAAAAATCGGAAAAAAATCTACATAGTCAAGACTTGAAATGAAACACTGTATTGAAAAGAATAGCACGGTTATATCAACTCAATAAAAATAAATAAATAAAGGTTAAAACTCTGTGTCTTGGTGAGACATTATGACATGAAAATATGTAGTTTTCATCAATTAATAAGAATATTATGACATATTGAAATTAATGCATAAAGTTGATTCTCTTTATCTGGATGCAGCGTTTTCTGTGGAAGAAACGATTTGTCACTCATCCATGTTACTTGGTCAGGCTCAGCTGACTGCAGGCATCCCCAATTAGTTACTTATTAATATTCCCTACAGTGGGATATTTAATTGGTGTCTGCTTGTTATAATCACTTTTTAAGCTACACGGTCTAGCTTTTGCTGCATAAAGCTTGTTCAGAGTTGAGCTGACAGACAAAAGTTAGATAAATTATCCAGTTATAATCTTTCTGCTCCTAATAAAAAGGCAGTCAGAAAACATGTTTTTCCAAAGGTTTTGCCTCAAGATCAGATGTAGATTGATAAGATCCATATCTTATCCCTCAGTTATTATTGATGGTTATTCATACCCTGCTAATGTTGGAGGTGTAGTTTGCACTTTACATAATACCTCAGAAGCAGCTGTTGTAAATTAGATTAGAGACCGGGACCACAGAAAGCATTAGTTTCACCTTAAATTCAGTATAACACTAGCAGGTTTCGTTCCATGCAGTGATGCTATATTACTGTTTCCAACCCACGTATACTATTTCTAATCCATTTAATTAATCTTATGACTAAAGCATTGCTCTTTAAAACTTAAAGGACAATCAAAAACCACAAAATGTCAAGATATTCCTTGAAGTTTCTCACCATAGTCTGTGTTCTCAGGCTCCCAGCAGTTGGACGGCCAGAAATATGGCGCCTGAGGACAAAACAAAGTAGAAATGTGAAAATCAAAAGTGATGCTGAATTGCTGCTGATTGTTCCCTGAACCTCCCAGGTCACGATTTATGAGTCAAAACTATTTGACAAAACTGGAGTGATGATGATGACCTTTACAAGATAGCTGTTTGCCTCTGAGACACAGGGGAGCACATGATTGTCTTGCTTCACCAATCAAAATATTTTTTATTATCAGGGCAGGAGAGATTCAGAACAGCCAACTTCTAAAACTTTTCACACCTCTGCAACACCCCAGGGGGCTATTACTCATGGAAAAGTATTGCAGAAAACAATAAAAGAATGACAGCTGGGAAGTAAACAGTCAGAAAACAGAACAATAAGCCGCCAGGCAAAGAACAGACAGGACAGGTTCTGTATTTGACAAAAAACTATGTAAAACTGTTAAACGAGTCCAAACCATCTGTAGTATTTTCATTGAGAAGAGATATTACACAATTGTGATTTTTCTGCCCTGTGTTTCTCTTTATCTTGCACTTGATTTGCCTCCAAAAGGAAATGCTAATGAGTGGTGATTATCTTTATGAAGCTCTTTCGGCTACAGCAAATAGACCTCCTCTTCCTCCCCTCTTTTATTCCACTTCACTTTGAAGGAGGAGAACCAAGGTCAAATAACCTAATGTGCACTGTTGGTTTAATTAAACTGCTCTTCTGGCTTCACTGGAGATTCAATCCTGTAACTGCAGTATGTATAGGAAGAAGATGCTACATAGAAATCATTCTAATCGCACCACATGCTGCTTTTGCATTCACAAATGAGGAATTTGAAAACATGGTTTCCTTTCTTTAATTAGAGACTTCAGTCTGGCATAATTAATATGCAAGCTTAATGCCACTGCCTTATCTGTGAACAGTGAAGGAGGCACAAAATGTCAGCCTTACTTTATTTTTTTTTGTTCTTTGATATGAGTCTCTAATTGTAGTGTGGGCTGCTACACTACATGTCCCTGTAAAGATTCTGGTAGCTGCCTATTTGGCCCGGACCAGACCTGCTTCCTCTGAGCTCTTGATGAATATTTTAACAGCTCACCATCCATTTTTAATAGGGTCACAGGATCCCAACATAGTACTGAAGAAACTGTAGTGGACAGGGCCCCAGTGCTTCTATAACGAAGCAAGTAATCGTCAGTGGCTGATTGGGATATTGTAGGCGACCCCACAGCTAGATTAAACTTGCTGGAGGTTTTTTATTATCTCTTACAATTACACAGAATGAAGAAGGCATTAGTGTGAGAGTCATGTCTGGCACAAAAGGGAACATAAAAGGGAACATAAAAGGGAACATTAAAGAAAAACTATTTTCATCTATTGACAATAAAGAGCCGGTACTCGAAACTTACTATATCTACATTTCAAAAGCTATCTGAATGTGCTGAGTCAACCACAATTTTTCCACCATGTTAAGAATAGCTATCAAAAGTAACATCCATCCATCCATTTTCTTCCGCTTATCCAGGGCTGGTTCGTGGGGGCAGCAGCCCAAGCAGAGAAGCCCAGACCTCCCTCTCCCCAGCCACCTCCTCCAGCTTGTCCGGGGGAACACCAAGGCTTTCCTAGGCCAGCCAAGAGATATAATCTCTCCAATGTGTCCTGGGTTTGCCCCGGGTCCTCCTCCGCGAGTCGCTACCTTATTGTGGTGGACGGGTTTGCGCGACCCAGGGATCCCAGGGGCTATGTAGGGCTGTGCAATATGACCAAAACCTCATATCCCGATATAAAACATCTATCGTCCGATAACTGTATCATTATCGGACGATAGATGTTTCACAAAAATTTAACATTTTCTGTAAATTCAGAGTTTCAGGTAATCATTAGCTATCCAGTTTCATGTAGTGGTTCAATCCCTTACTTACTCACTTGAATTTTTCACCCGTCTATACAGAAAATAATTTTACGATATTTATCAAAACAAGACACTAACCTAGAATTAACCATGAAGTATCTAAATGCTGATTGTCACGTTTCTCATTAAGCTTCACATCAGGTATAAATCTTGAGTTTGCTAATAATTAAATGTGGCCATACCTCCTATAGCCTTCTCTGTGTTTTTAACCACTTGGTGTGTCCGCTCACCTGGAAGCGGTAGAAAGTTCCATCGTCTTTCAGGGTAAGGACATGGTCTGAGATTGGGAAAAAGTACCCCTGAGCTGCAATTAAACTCCCAATGTGCATCGCCTCAGCTGTAAAAGGAGCAGAATAAAGAGATAAATAGATTACAGTAGATTCCTCAGCATTGCAGACAGTATTTACATTGCAGTATGGATAGAATTAAGTTGGTTGAAACAACATCTAGACAATGAGATCAAATATGACAGTCATGGAACTGATATTTTGTAACATTACATTAATACAAAACTATGAATCACCTGCCAAGTATACCATCCCTGGAATATTTTTTGAAGTGGAGCATTTTAAGAAATGCAAATATATCAACACAGCTTGTTGAACTTTTGTTTTTGTTTGTTTGTCTGTTTAAAGTGGCTTTCTGCTAGGACTATGGGAATCAGAGGTGGTTGGGATGTACATGGATGACTCAGTGACTGATTCACTGTCCAGGCCGTGGGCTATTGTACCAACAATAAACACTGCTCTCCCACCACCAGGCTTTAGGTCAGGCCAACGAAACAACAAATATAAAACAAATTCTGTTTGTTAAAAAAACAATCTAGTTGCCTCTTTTCCTGTTTGGTATGTTTTCTCTATAGTATTAACTTGTAAATGTTTTCTACAGATAATTGCCAAGTTTTTGTAGTTAGGTCTTCTGAACAACAATGCACCTGCTCACTATAAACATCTCTTCATTGTAAGCATTTATTGCAGGCAATTGTTCAAAAACCTATCATAAAGATAGACACACCCCTGTATTTCTTATTATATAGCGTGCATGCTTTTTATAAATAAATCCTGCTGTTCTGCTATCATGGGAGGTTGTGGCATTTAGAAATCATTCAGCAGAGTACACTCTGCTTTCCCATTTTAAAAACATACCTGGATCCTCAATGGACAGATTCTTCATCAGCCACTGTACAATATCTGCACCTGTATCAGATCAGATGAGGATAGATAAATAGCTGCGATACATGGTGTGTTTACAATAATGTACTGAAAGATATAGATTTGGGATTAAACATACAGCAGCCCGGGGGGGCAGGATAGAAGGACACAAAAAACAAAACAAGGGGGCTTCCATTGTTGGGGCAAAATATACACTCAACAGTCATTTTAGTAGTTACCCCTTGGTAGTAACTGGTTGGAGTGGCTTTCACCTTCAGAACTGCCTTGATTTTTAGTGCCATAGATGTAACAAGGTGTGGGAAACATTCCTCAGAGATCGTGGTCCAATAAAGTCATGATAACATTTTGCAATTTCTGCAGATTTGTCAGCTACACATCCAGATCTTTTAGATAGAGAATTGGCAACTGTAGGCCATTTAAGTAAAATGTAATGTTAACCATGACCAAGAAACCAGTTTGAGAGATTTGAGCTTTGTACTATGGTATATTATCCAACTGAAAGAACATGGGTACTGTGTGGAAATACAGGGATGGATGTTAACAGCAACAATGCAATGCTCGCTTGGTAGTAATGGACCATAGTGAGCCAAAAAAATATCAGATCAGGCAACATTTCTTTCATCTTCTGTTGTCAAACCCTGCATCAATTGTAGCCTCAATTTCCTGTTTTTAGCTGGCAGTAGTGCCATTCAGTATGGTCTTCTGCTGCTGTAGCTCATCTGCTTCATACGCTGGTCATGGAAAAAGTGGTTATTTGAGTTATGGCTGCCTTTATGTCAGCTTGAAGCAATCTGACCATTCTTAGGTTTGGACCACTCAATATAAAACTAGATGTTTGGATGGGGAAATCCCAGTAAATCAGTTTCCAAAATATTCAGAGCAGCCCATCTGACACCAACCACCATGTTCAAGGCCACTTAAATAATCTTTCTTCCCTATTTGGATGCTCGGTTTGAACCTCCAACCTACATGCCTAAATGCACTGAACAGGTGTAACTAACAAAGTGGCCAATGAGTGTAAATACACAAGTGCCCCAATTTACACTTCCAAGACAAAACCTAAAGGTAATAGAATGATGATAATAAAAGACATAAGACATAATGCATAATCAAAGGCTTTCTGCATGCTAAAAACTAGGTTAGCTTATCAGTATTTTTCCCTCTAACAGAAAACAAAATCTCAAATGTTTCAACTATTTCACCCAAAACAGTGGTATTCGTTTGAATATAAATATAAAAGATTTTAAATGTGATCCCATACCTCAAAAGATCAATATTTAGAGACTTTAAAACTCTATTAGAGTGGAATTAGAATATCTTCTACTTTCCTTAGTGAGGTGATGTTTAATTTCTTCATCAGTTATTAGTTTCTTAGCCTTCAGCACTCAGCTGCAAACATTTGAGAGATACTGTTCTGCATATCCATCAGCCGCTGGGGTAATTATGTTTATTGATATGCTCTGCTTATTGCATATTGGGTATGCATCTTCCATTAATGCAAAGACTGGGGTAGTGGTGGTGGGGGGTGGGGGTGGGGTGTTAATAGTCTATGTTTTTGTTTTCATCATTTGTTTCATTCGTTTGCTGTGAAAGCCTCCCACTGCAGCACCAGCCTGTTGGAATGATTTATGCTGTCAGCGAAAGTGATTACAGCCAGCTGGCAAGGGGGCTAACATTCATCCCTACCCATCAGGTTCAACTAACAAATAATGTTTTCTTTTGTTGTTTTTACTTCATTTAAATTCAAAGTTTATTCTGTTGTTGGACAGCTTGACGCACAGATCCCCACAGTCGCAGCTCTACGGGAGAAGTCAGGGGTTGACTGCTTCACTTAAGGGCACCTTGATAGTAGGACAGCATTAGTCATTCTGTTTATGCACTTACACACTTTTTCAAACGTTTAATCATATGTTGTCTTCCCACTTTTACCTAAAGCTATTCAGCTTTTCTGTGCCTCAACAGACTGAAATGCAGCCACCAAGCAGATGATTATTTGAATACAAATGTGGGACCAAGCTGGAGAGCTAGGATGTACTGTATAGTGTTTCACAAAATACCTTGCAAGATGGATTTTTTTGGATGCCTACCCTTGTGTTGTGAAATAAACTAATGCTCTGTCTAGATGACAGGCAGGAAATTGATATCCTGCTCATACCTATGTGTATAGTGTATCATAAGTCTGCAATTAACAGACAGTTTACCTTTTTATAAAGTCTACCCAGATTGTTAATATTTCCTTTTTTCAGGAATAATTCTTCACATACAACCTTAAAAAGAAGCTGAATAAGTAAATATCTCAAAATATCAAATTAAAGTACGTTGATTAAATTATCCTGGAATAGCTGATTGAACTGTCATTTTTCAGCCTCACTAAAACAAGAGGCCCAACAGACATCAGCATTTTCCATCGTCTCATTTTGTTCTCTGGGCACTTAATGTCCATCAGTGATGCACTTCTATAGTTAATGTTTGTACAGTGCAGGTTAGGTCACTTTTTGCTTGACATCTGTCTCTTTTGATTTCTTACCCGTAACGACACTGGGGATTTTCGTCATGAAACTTTTGACAGTTCTGATGGGTACACCGTCCGTCTCGTCCTGGATGCGAGTGATAATGTCTTCAATCTGTAGAATAAGGCAGAAGACAGAGTTTAAAAGTTTGAACAAACGGAAACTTTTATCCATGTGAGACAAGTATTAGTTAAATGTACTTTATTTGGATTTTTCTTAAGATATTTAAACAGTTGATCTTTAAGTTGAAGTGCTGCATTACTTCAAACCAAGACAATGGCAAGCGCTATGATTCATATCTATGCCATCACAAAGAAAATGCAGGATCAGCTCACTTCTCTTCAATTTATGAAGACAAGACTATCGTTAGCTGCAAAGATGCTGCTACAATTTCTACTGTAGAATAAAATATGTCTTGAAAGAAAGAAAAATGATATCATTCATTATATGGTCTAACAAACCAGTTAATTACATTGACTTTAAAATTCAACTGTTTATAAATGCTTCATGGAAATTGATACCAGTGAAAAAACACAGGTAGTTCGTGAAAAAGAAAAGCTCTTCTCCTTTTTCACTTTTTATAGGTTTAACTATACACTTCACCTCTCGCTGTAATGTTGTTTTAACCACAAGACTGAGTCACATGATAACTGAGTCTAATCTAAGCAGGAGTTGAGGTTCAGCAGGACAGCACATATCTGTGGCCCTTAATTACAATTGCACAGATGTTAAACGAAACACGTCACCCACTTTGCACTTAAGTAATCAGATTAGTATTTGATTATCTGGTTTTGATTGCAAGGTTGACACCCCCTCTCTCTTCACAGATGCTTTTTTTGTTTGCGTCAGGGAGTGGGAAGTGAGAAGCTGGTCGCTTTGGAGACAGCTATCGCACACTAACGCACAACCCGGCAGCTATATATAAACCCTGAATGGAACCCAGAGCAACGGCAGAGAGGCAGAGATAACCACATATGCTTTTTACATCTACACAATTAAAGTGATTACAGAAAAGAAGTGCATTTCACCAGTTTTGAGAAAAACACATTCTACTTCCTACCTGTAGTGCCCATAGTTTATTTTACTGCAAATATGTCCTCAGTTTGTGCAATTTTGCGACCCTTATGAGTATATTTATAATGTGCAGCTGTCAGTGGAGTATAGTTCTAGGAGCCACCCACGCTGGGTTAAAGCTGGTGACTTCCACAACACTCATGCAGACTCAATGTACAGTCTGTTTAAGACTGAACATACTATTCATCCACACAGTTTTTCAATATTTCTTTTTTTTTTTTTAAAAACATTGCACAATATCCAAAATAATTTAACAACATTGCTTTGCTGGTGTGCTTTTTTTACTTGTATGAATAGCAGAATCCCGTGGATGCATAAAATCACTTCTTCAATGGCCCCCGTCTTTAGAAGCATTAGAATTTTGCTAAAAACAAGCAAGCATACAAACGTAGGGTGAGAGAGGTTAAAGCTGGCTTTAAATCTGCAAGAGAAGAGAAATTCATCCCTTTCATAAGAACAAAAGGAGCAAAAGCAACATATTGGCTTTGCTCTGTGTCTCTTTGAATAACTCAGCTGGGTAAAAGTGCTGTTTTCGCCACACAATTTTCCACTGCATGACTACCAGCAGTTTTTAAAAATATCACAGCTGGTTTTGGTTTGTTTTTATTGACAATACCCCAATGTGATTGCTATACAAATAAAATGCTGTACTCTTCTAGAGTCAACCACCTATTAACTGGATAAACACAGGCAGATAGAAAACTGGTGACTGAGACTAAACAGAAGCTATAGTTTATGCTATATGAAAGGCATTTAAGCTGCTTACACCTGAAAGTAATTAGGTAAATTTACCACTATCTCCTATCATAACCCTCCTGTCCTGTTGCAAGTAGACAGGTGACGTGAAAACGCAGTATTTGTGTCGTCGAAGGGCCTGCAAACATTCAAAAAAAAAGAAATGACTGAAACACATCTTTCTCACTTTCCAGCACAGATGCTTCCAACCAGTCTGGAAATTCAAACTGACAAGCTTCCTGCTTTTACGCCTCTGGCCATCAGACTGCTGTCACCCTGTTCCTCTCTATAGATCCTGGCTGTCTGCCAAAAGCAAAGACATAGAGAGCTCCGGGCTACACTTCAAAATCAATACAACTAATATGATTGTAATAAGATGTTGATAGTGTGGAGGTAGCTGCTCAAATGACTTTAATGGCTTCCACTATCATGAACAATCTACTCCTGCTCCATTAATGAAAATAGGCATTCACAACACGTTTACTTCATGCTACAACAGCTGTCACCCACTGAATCTAAAATTGCCCAACACTACTTTGTATATCTGTGACGATGAAACACGAAAATGGTATTTTTGAAACAAAAAGGAGGAACATTAAAAAACAATTTTCTGTGTATTTTATAATATTTATCGTTACACGTGACCAAGTTGAGTCGCTGTTGTATTACATAAGTTACATAAGTATCATAATTATTAATACCGATTTGCTGTATGTGGTTGGACTTACTGCCTGTAGCGTTTGGTTTGCAGTTTTTGGTTATGGAGTTAGACTCCATTAGGTGTGAAGCTCCCCCAAATCTGAGGCCATGACTCTGAGCTGGAAAATGGAAATGGCTGAGGAAAGGTTGCTGCCCAAAACATAGGAATTTAAGTACAGCTGTGGAAAAGAAAGTTTTGGAAGCAGCCAGATGCTGCAAATCAAAAACGCACTTGAATAACTGGTCATCAAAATTCCCCCAAAATACTCTTGGTCCACTCCGCAGATTAAAAAACTGGAGATTTGATACAAATTCAAATACGAGCCTTAGATCAATAAGACTTCACCTCATCACACAAGTATGGACTCAAATATCTAATGGACTCAAGCAAACAATTACTTATTTAACTCTCTATTTCTGTGCCTGTGAATCATTTGTTTTCAGCTGTCTCTTAGCTAAAAATATTATGACTACTGAAGAAGAAACTTGCTGCATTGAGAGGAACGTCCACAGGTTAGTCATAGCACTTTGCAATATGACATTAAGCCAGGTTTAATGTTTTTTTCTTGCAGACCCTGTACTGGAACCCTGATGCAATGACATTGCGATCTTTTACCCCCATAACTGAAGACTTCCTTTTAAAGCACAATCCTGGTGCCCTAACATAACATTTTAAAACTAGATTAGTTCAAGATGACTGTTCCGTTTAGATTACTGGTTGATTAGATTGGTAGTTATAATTACTGTATGTGTTGTGTCAGTGTAGATCCTCACAAGTCCATACAAACATATGTGCATGTGTATATAGTTTTGGGGTTGTGTGCTGTATGAATGCGCCTGCTTGTTTGTGTCTTGGCTTGTAGTGCAGCCCAGCGGGAACAGATTTCATCAGACTTATTGCAAGCCGGTCTATTTAACACGCCTGATTACAGTATTATCACCACACACTTAGCATGGACCAGCTAGCGGGCTGGCAGGCATCTTGGCAGACAGGTTGGTTACAGGGAGAAAAGGGCTGTGCTACTGACTGTGGTTTAATGATCTCTTTGGGCAAAAAAAAAAGAAAGAAAAAAGAATGTCTATCTATTTGTACTTACCAGACATGCCATCGTCATGGTCCCTCACTAAGCCATTAATTGTCTGATTGGGTATCGTACTTACCTGACTGTTACGCTAGAGGGGTGTCAAACTCAATTGCAGAGGGGGCCAAAACTCAAGGCACACTTTAGGTCACGGGCCAAACAAGATAAAGATTTATCGAACACACTAAAACAATGTTTTTTAAACACAAATATGAAGGAAAACAGACAGGAATATTATTCCAGATTAAATCAACTTAAAAAAATAAACTTTAACTATAAATATTTTGCTCCACATAAAAATATATCCTGTCAAAATTATGCAAGTTAGAAATATCAACATGCTGCCAAAAACCCCAGAAAAAATAAATGAAAGCATACACAAGGTTGGAGCCGCATGTAGACGGAGCTGGGCATTGCTGCAGGAATGGAACTAATAAACTGTGCGGGCCATTCAGTGTCGTACTTTGCCCTGAGTGTCCCATTACACTGCAGCTCCATCTGAATCTGCACAGGTGCAGTTCAGCAAAGTCCGCTGACTTGGTTCAAGTGAGGCAGGTTGCACTGGTGCATTTGTGACAGCTTCACTTGAAAT
This sequence comes from Maylandia zebra, assembly GCF_041146795.1. Classification (NCBI taxonomy): domain Eukaryota; kingdom Metazoa; phylum Chordata; class Actinopteri; order Cichliformes; family Cichlidae; genus Maylandia; species Maylandia zebra. The sequence goes on from NC_135181.1 coordinate 16,870,372, forward strand.
GCCTTCACCGCATCATACATGCCATGTCCATGTACTGACAGATTTCCTTGCTGAGCTCAAAAACTCTATTGAGAACTTTTCCCCAACTCAGCCAACGGACCTCTGTATGATGAGGAATGTCGGCAAACTCTGAATCTATTTCCCACATGGAAGGAAGTGGAATTGTCCTTGGGAGGTAATTTTCCTGTCGGGGCACTGATAGGAGATCCGTCAGAGTTACGACTCCTGGGAGACCCGGGCAACCCTTGGATAGTAAGTTCAATAAAAATATGGGGAAGAGTACTTAAAAAGTACCATTTAAACCAGAGGGCCGGTTTCCTTAAATGGTTTGCATATGACCCAGAATTTTTGCCTAGTAAGTTCGACTCGACATTCAAAACATGGGCAAATAAAGGTCTCACCACATACAGTACCTTGTTGAAAAATGGAAAAGTGATGAGTTTCCAAGACCTTAAGAAAAAGTTTGGGTTGCAAAATCCAGATCTTTTTAGATATTTGCAACCGAGGGACTTCCTGAATAAAAAGCTAAAAAATTCTCAGTTATCAACTGGGAATGAAGAGATTATAAATATATTCGAGAACGCGTATAGAGATGGACCCTATCAAAAAAAATTTTCCAAATTATATTGTTCACTGATCAATCTACAGGGTCATGATACAAGATATGTTAAAGGAAGATGGGAAACAGAGAGCAATCTATTCTTAACAGGAGAGGAATGGGATGGGATTTGTAGGCAGCAGTGGTCAGTAACAAGCTCCCCCTCGTGGAGGGAATTCAGCTGGAAGAACGTAATTCGTTATTTTATTACCCCAGCCCAAAAATTCAATTATTCTCAGAATACAACATGCTGGAGGCATTGTGGACATGCAACAGCAAATCATTTTCACATTTTTTGGGAATGTCCCCATGTGGTTCCATTTTGGAAGGAAACACATAAGGTCATGGAAACAATCTTTCAAAAGAAAATACAATTTCATTTTGCATTATTGTACCTAGGCAACCTAGAGAGTCTTAATCTATGCAAACCGGATAAATATTTGTTCAGTGTGCTGTCGGTAGCTTGCAAAAAGGCCATAACTCGCCTTTGGATTAAAGAGGATATTCCTACCATAGATGAATGGATTGATGTGATATATAATATTTTTGTTATGGAAAGAATAACTTTTAGGCTAAAATGCCAGGCGGACGCATTTGATGAATATTGGTTGAAATGGTTGAAATATGTACAAAATGGGAGGCCCGATTTTGTATAATGTCATTGTATTTCTTGGTTTGTTTGTTCTTGTGTTTTGTTTGGTCTTGTTTTGGTCCGTTTGTCTCTTATGTTGTTGCTCGGTTTGGTTTTGCTTTCCCCTTCATGGTGATTAAATTGAATTTGTTGTATATGTTGTATAAATAAGAAAACTAATAAAAATTAAAAATAAAAAAAAGACTGAAATTGACGGTGATTTAAACGTTTAGCTCAGATAAAGTTTACGGTTTGCGTTACGGTGACTATCTGTTGTAAGTCCAACAAGTTTGTCCCAGGGCAGTTTCATGTCGGTTACACTTTGACATACGTTTTAAAAATGTATTTTCCTGTCGCTGTCCCGTGCATCGATTTAATGTTCAGTATTTCCTCTCCACGGATGAAGATGGTCAGCTGTGTTATGACCCAGGGTCATTATTTGTGGTACGGGGTTGTTATTGTTTGTATTTGTATTCAGCGATACTTGTTTCCAGGTGGAGGCCGCCCATTGGTGGAGGAAGGAAAGAGGCCAGCTACAAAAGGGGTTGGACTGGGCCGGTCAGGAGACTTTTCCTGGTTCCCCGTGAGCTGTGTGGCTGGGGACCGTCGTGGCGTGTGACTGCACGGGGCTGCAATATTAATGTTGAAAAAGGGTTGTACCTGGGCTTGGTAGCTGTAGGGGTGGGAAGCCGTTTTCTTTTATTCCCCTCTTTTTTCCTGTTTCGGGTAGGGAGACAGGTTAGAGAATTGTATTTTGTTTTGGAATCGTGGGAGGTAAGTTAGCTCTGTTTTTCTTTCTTGTGTGTTTTGTTTGTTGTTTTGGCATCGCCCACCCTGAAGCTCGCTACCTGTTCAGTGAATAAATTAACCAAACTCGTCATTCTGCCGTGGTGTGTTTTTTTTTGTTTGTCGTTATTATGTATCGGGTTTATTTTTTTTGTTGTGTTGCACCCCGGCTTCGGGCCGGTGTGTAACAGCTGTGCAATGTCCATCATGTCTGTACTTTCATCCACAGCAAGATATTATGCAATAAAGTTTTTGCTTCTTTCACACAACTGGCTCTGCTTTCAGAATCAACTTGTCTCTCCACCATTGTGAGCGGCTAGCTTCAAACAGAAGTTTGACTTGATTGAAGCGGGAATGTTCCCAGTTAGCCTAGCATTCAGCAAGGAGGCTGCAGCGCTGCATTATGGGATCTGTAGTTTGTATATTATTAGCGCCTCATATCGCCGGGCCATGCATAACAATAATAGTACATCTATATAAAATGATCTCGGGCCGGATATAAATGTACGCCGGGCCGGATGTGGCCCGCAGGCCTTGACTTTGACACATGTGCGCTAGATGGAAAAGCACATAAACATGAACATAATATATCTGTATAAAAAAGTACAAAACATATTTCTATACTTTTCTTTCCAAATTAACTTATTTCAGCAGGTATTGTGAAGCATTAGTTGCATAACAGACATGCTACCTATCCATCCATCCAACACAAGGTAAAAGAAAGGTACTGCACACCTAGAATTTCTCCCTCAATGATACAACCATACAGACTATTTCATTGGTCGTTGCATCATAAAACCAGTTATCAGTTGAGAACATTTATTTAACCTCCAGCACTGTGACTAATGATGGTAAAATTATTTACTCAAGAGTTTCTTTTTTTCCCCCAAATGCAAACGGGCTGAAGCATGAGTCAGGACGAGGGCACAATAATTCAAAGCTCAACAACCTGGCATGCACACCTAAACACGCAGAGGAGGCTAACACAAAGTACATTTTATTGTAAAATAGCCCCCTTTTGAATTCCTGTCCCTGAAACAGCTGCAATTAGCCTTTCATAGCAAAAAGCGAATTACGTGGGAGAGAAGACTGACAAGGCCATTACTATGGTTATAATGGAGCAGGGATACATCCTGCTGAGAGAGAAAATGTCAGCCACAGACTTGAAGAATGGGAATTTTTGTGCAGTGATACCTGGGCAACACATTTTGAGAGAAAAGAAAGAAAATTACCTCCTCTGAACCGTGCAGTTCCCAAGCCATCCCCACAGTGAAAGTTAACATGCTGCTAGATTGATAACAGCCTGGCTGAAGGCCAGCTGGACAACAAGCAGATAGATGACTTCAAGTCAACAATCTTGAGTTGAATATCCTCGCTGTTTGTTTGACTGCAGTTTTGATCATTTAATGGTCTCACTCATCTTGATCTTTCCAGACAGATTATTTACAGTTCCTTTAGTACTGTAAGACTATTTTCATCCATTCTAGGGCTCATGAGTTATTTTTGTAACTCATGTACTAACACCAATCAAACCTAAATGTACCTTGGGAGGATTGAATGCCATGAATTTATTAATTTGAATTTTCGGGGAGGCAAACATAGTATGAACAGGAGACCATTGGCTGATTTGGCTCCTTCCGGATCTACTTCAGTAGATTGCATATTACCTTCCTAAGACCATTCACAATCAACTGATTGCAACACATTCCTCTGTGCTTTGAGTGGCACTTGCATACTGACAAGAAACTCGGAAAGAAAGTCAAGAGCCAAGCACAGGAAAAAAGGGATTAGAGATTCTGTGAAAGCGCTTACCGAGAGCCGCGCGAGCAGATACAATTTGTCAAAAAATGCAGCATAATAGACTATGAGCTTAAAATATTCAACACAGTGCAATGGACTCAAGAATCATGTTGGCAATGCAACAAAAAAGGCTCAATTTACATGTGTTCAAGACTGTCACCAGCAGCCTAGCAAGCAGTTTCTTCAATTTCTGGTTTTTATGATAGTCATAGTAACTTAGTCTGCTTTTTGGCTTAATGTCATGCATATATGCTTCATATAGCATGTTTATGTCAGACATTTGTCCCCAATTTGACACAAAACGCGTGAAGTAATTCATCATGCAAAAGTCAGAGTGTCACGGACCCGGCTCTGGAGGACTCGGGGGTCCGTGAGCAGTTTTGACTGTTTTTTTGACTGATTGTTATTATTATTATTATCGTTATTATTTGGTGATGTGTGTGTTTTTCTGCACAATGCTGTGTTATTCTGTGTTCCACTCATTATATGTATAGGCAGGGTGTGGGTGTGTACGTGTGTGTGTGTCTGCGGGTGTGGCTGGAGGATGGAGCACAGCCACCTGCAGGCCTGATGGGTGTGGCCCTGTGGGAGGACTGGCCACACCTGAAGTTCCTGTCACACCTGAGCACACACACGGGAGTCATGTCCCCACAGTCTGCCAGCCAGAATGTGACACAGAGCCAGCCAGTATAGTCTGTATATTAGAAAGTTTATCCGCAAACTCAACATTTAATATCTCACTATAAAGAAATATTATGAAAAGCAGCTGTTTTTATAATTCATCCCTTGTAGCATGCCGTTATGGGTGGTTGACACATGTTATGTTCCTAACAGCAATTCAAAGTAATTACAAAATCTAGCGAGAACTGGTAATAATGCGACATGTGACAGAAACAAATAAAGCACTGAAATTGTGTAAAAATAGTACAGAGAGATCTGATGAAGAAAGATTACCTTGGAAACAGCACAAACCAATCAAGATATAATTACATATCCTACATACATCGGATACATCGGCTCACACAGGTGGTAATTAAACATCTTACCTTCTCCATTAATGCTACTGGGCAAAGACAGAAATCTCTATAAGAAACTAAAACGCTACAGCATATTTCAAAATTCTCTCTCTAAAATGCTAATGGATCATATTACCCATAACACTCCAAATATTTTAACAAATTACGCATCTTTTTTTCCCCATTCTGAATGAAGATATGAAGTTTGCTATTTACAGCTGTTCATGTTGGGTCTAGACTGATACTGACTGGAGTTTGTTTTAATTCCAGATTAGTCCAAAAAAGGTATAGTGTTCAGTCTTATTTTAGTCAGAAAAATCACAACCTCTTGTTTTGAAGCTTAAAACAACTAGGTGGCACATCAAGTGCTGTTGTGCTAGGCAAGAAGCTAACTACTAGGACATTTAACAAGCTCTAACAAGCTCTTTCTGCAGTCCTGGACTGGGAAATGCATGCCAAACCAGGCAACAATTCGTTTCCCAGCCAAAAATCCCAACAAACAACTTGCAACCAGACCCGGATCTTTGGCAAGTAACACCTGTAAAGTGGCTTAGTCATTACGCTGAAGGTCTTCTAGATGCTGACAATCAGCCATACAAATGGAGAAAGCTACTTGCGTTTCAGCTGAAGAACAAGTGCACAGTTGGAAACTAAAAGGTATATCCAGTGGAAATGGGGTGTAAGGGCTTTGTAGTCAGTTTAGCTGTAAGGCTTCAGAGGGGGCTCTAGGAAGGCAATCAAAGCAATCAAAGAACTCGCCATGGTGCCAAAATAGCCAGTCACTGTCTTGGAGTAAAAAGAAGAGGCAATGTCGGAGCCACCGCCTAAAAAATAACTACAAGACTCAACCTGCAGCGAGCCTGTGCTTAGGTACAAAGCCAAGCAATCGTTTCACTAGAACTACATTACAAAGTTGCTTTAACACTTCCATATACTGTAAGTATAGTAACTATATGGAGGGAATATACTGTATCTATAGTTATACTCCAGGCACTCTAGGGTTGGAGATGAAGTAGTGTGTGAAGCCATGCTTTAGTGTGTGCTTGGATGTGTGTAGGTGTAAGTATAAGTGTCATCCAAGGTAACAGTTCCTTCTGAGACCAGTTTTTCTTTTAGTAGAGCACCTTGCCTCCCCTGCAGTTTCTTGCATCCCACTGCTAACGCTCAGAGATCTCTGCACTGCTGCAGATATCACATGATTTTCCTGTAGAGAAGATTACAATCAGTCTTAATCTTAAAATTTGACTGCTGGGCTTAATTTTAAGATTTGACTGCTGGGGGGGTCATTTTTATTGTTTCACTGTGAACTTTTTGTCAGTTTTTGTATTGATATAGTTGATGGTAGAACGGTGCTCTTTTTTCCCTTTGTGTCCCTATGAATAATACCCAAGGCTCTAAGGTAAGTCCACTAAGAATAGAGGGCTGTCTGACTTCCTCTCAAGAATTATATTTTTAGCAATGGGGTGATAACACTTTATGAAATGCTTTTATGAGATTATGAATATACAGTAAAAGAATATGAATCCTCCACTGTTACTTTTGGAGTGTAATATACAGTCTCACAGTCTTCTAGTGTTATATTACAATGTGAATACATTATACATTGGAATACACTGGAACAGCAACATCCAGCGAATGAATAATTTTACAATTCGAGCTAGACTTATATTACTTTGTAAGGAATTTAAAAGTGCATTTTTAGGTATAATTATTTTTTAAAAGTAATACCATATCTTATTAATTTTTACAGAGGGTCTAGATTCCCCAAAAGCCTGTTAAAGTTACATAAGCCAACTCTGTTTACTTGGATGATCTAGCTGGAATAACGTTAGTCCCTGAAGACCTGGACTAAATTCACAGATAATAATAAATATAAATATTTATTAGGAAATTGTTTTTGTGAATGACTGCCCCGCTTGCCAGCAGGCACTAACATATCAAATGTGAGTAAGGCAAAGAGCTACAAAGAAAACTTATGATACGATGAGTTTACAGTTAGGTTAGGTTGACACCAGCTGTATTTGTCAGTGTTATGAAGGTTTTATCTACTGAGTGAAATGCATAGTGGTGCATTTATTCTCTTGTTCAGGCCACACAAGGTATTATCAAGGGCTGTCACTGTGCAGTGTGTGTGTGTGTGTGTGTGTGTGTGTGTGTGTGTGTACAAACAAACCAAATTGTAAGTTATGTAATACAAAATGCAATCTACCCCCCCCTCTGTCCCCTTCTGGCTGCCTCTGCCTCAATTTTATCCCACAACTTAGACATTCACATTACTCACACCCTCATTACACATACATATAGGATCTTGGGGGTGGGCACGATACACGGAGTCCAAGTTACCATCAGGGTGTACGCCTCACCCCTGGCGTCGTTGCCCACCTCTCAATTTTAAATACATGTAGACATTGAGGGCTAGCAGGAGGGACTATGCGCTTACCTGCTGCTCTCTGGCAGGTAGCTCTATGCCCTCCTGGGTTTTAATTGCACCTTAGAACACACATGCATCAACACTACAATGAGCGGGTGGAGGGAGGTTTGGAGTCTTCTCTCACCCCCATTCTCTGCGGCCTACTGGAGCGGGGGGGCTAGGAGGAGTGGGCCATCCGACTGCGGTCTGGGGCCTCCCTGCTGCTGCGGAGTCGGGGCGGTCTGCCTCTCCCCACCGCAGGGAAAAGGGTAACACCACCTGGGTCTGGGTGCAGTTCCCCCCTCCAGGGGCAAGGGTACCTAGACCCGGTTAGTAGAGTACGCTTGGGGAGTGTGATCGTGTATACAGCGTCCCTTTATGTCTGTCTCCACGTCGGTTGAGTGTGAAGTACATATGAGAGCATGAGGGTGGGAATGGATGTTTGTGTCTGTGTGTGCCTGTATGTCTGTGTCTATATGTCAGGTTGGGTATCAGACGCCACCTCTCTGGGGACATCTCGGGCCCTCCAAGGTTTGGAGGCCTATCTCCACCCACCACCACTTCCCCTGCCGGTGGCGGACTCCCTCAGGTATCGGTGCGTTGGTGGTTCTTTGTATCTGGGGGTGGGTGTCCGGGTACACACCGGCTCACTCCTTGGCGGCCGCTTATTGGGGCTCGCTCGGGCCACTTTGGAGGTGGGGTGCCCCCGGCCTCTCGGCCTGGGGCTCGGTCACTCAGGCACAGCTGGCTGCCGGCGGAGCTCACGGGCGCGTCACTGCAACTCCCCCTGGCTTCTGCTCCGCGGCTGCTGAATGAGCTCTCATCTGGGACTCTCCTTAGCTCTTACTGGGACAGTGGCGCGGCTGCCCCTCTGTGGGTCTTCCTTGGTCTCTTGTGTTCTGGGTGCCTCTGGATGTCTGGAGTTTTGATCTCCTCCATACCTGCTTGATACCATAGAGGACAGGGCTGTGGCTCCCCACACTCTCTAGCAGATCATTACATGGAGAAACCTTTGGAATGCAAGCATGCTGATCCACACAGGTATGCACACAGGTGTACACATGGGTATTCACAGATGCGGACTACAGCTTTCTTGGCTGCTGCCTCAAAGCACACTGTGCGCTGTCTATCTTGCGTGCTGCACAATATCGTTTATTATTTAGTAACTATTGATATCTATGACTAGCTAGTTTATTGTGATGGTGCTTTTTTTTTTTTATTATTATTATGTTGCTCTTTGTTGTTTGCTGTCTCCCCTGTTTTTTTTGTTTTTCTTTCTCTCCATACAGGTGACCCAGGAGTTTTTTTTTTTTTTTTTTTTTTTTTCTCTCTCTTCCCCCCTTCTCACCGTCTCTTCTCCCCTTTGGTTTTCTTTCTTCCTCTCCCCCTCTTTCTTTCATTCTTTCCCCCTGTCCTATTAACAAAAAAAAAAAAAAAAAAAAAAAGGATGACAAAGGATGAACTGAAGCTCCGCCATCACGTGATGTCACATGCTGCTGTTTCTGATGTCACTTCCAAAAAAAAAAAAAAAAAAAAATACAAAATGCAATCAATAGGTTAGATTGAGACCGACCAGTCCTAAATGAAAACATGGTATGCTTTAGTTTTGCTAACATGCTCAAGATGACTTGCTGAAGTTCAAACTGAACATTAGAATGGCGAAGAGATTTTAAGTGGCATGTGTTGAGTATTTCAGAAACTGCTGATCCACTGGAATTTTCCTATACAGATACCTTGAGGGTTTACAGAGGATGGTCTAAAAAAAAGAGAAAATATCCAGTGAGCAGCAGTTCTCTGGTTGAGCCGTTTTGTTGCCAGATGTCAGAGGAGAATGACCAGACTTCTTTGAGCTAAAAGGAGAGCAAGAGTGGCTCAAATAGCCACTTGTTACAATACATGGATCCTTGAATCAAATGGGCTATAGCAGCAGAAGACCACACCAGGTGCCACTGCTGTCAGTTGAGAACAGGAAACTGAGGCTATAGTTTGCGCAGGTTCTCCAAAACGAACAAGAGACGATTGCGGAAACGTTTTCTATGGCGTTATTTTTGTGCCTCTATTCTGAGCACATGTAAGAAAAAATTGCAAGTGCAAATGTTGCATTTTGAGGAGAAAATTATTTTGAGCAACGAAAAGTTTAATTTGAGCAGAAAATTCATTGTTGCCTGCAAGAAATGTATTTCAGTGTTTGCTGTTATTCATATACACACACAATAATAGCTGCTCTCGCTCAGTTGTTGGCCACAAAACCAACCAATCACAGACTTGGATGCAAAAATTCTGATTGGTTGTTACAGTCTCCAATCAGCTTGCTAGCTACTGCATTCTGGAAACAGGGTCCAGAATGTAGCTTAATGTAGATTAAAACCAACAATGGTCTTAAAAAATTACAAGTTTTAAAATAAAATAAGTAAACATACTAACCGAAAATGGATTTAGACTGACACTGTAACAGCCAATCAGAATTTTTGCATCCAAGTCTGTGATTGATTGATTTTGTGGCAGACTTAATGGTGTACAGAGAGCTGAGCGTGCACGAAGCAGGGATGGTGTGAGCACGAACGACACACTGAGAGCAGGTCAGCAGAGATCTGAGCAAGAGAAAATGCCAACCACTGAGCAAGAGGGGCTGTTATTGTGTGTATGTGGATAATAGCAAACACTGAAATACATTTCTTGCACGCAACAATGAATTTTGTTTGCTCAAATTAAGCTTTACTTCGCTCAAAATATTTTTCTCCTCAAAATGCAACATTTGCGCTTGCAATTGTTTTTCCCCTTACGCTCAGAATAGAGGCACAAAAATAACGCCATAGTTTTCTGCTGCCACATTTGAATGCTAGTGCCAGAATTTGGTGTAAACAACATGAAAGCATGGATCCATCCTATCTTGTATCACCAGTAAGGCTGGCAGTTGTGGTGTAAAATTGTAGTGGAACACTTTGAGCAGCTTAATATCAATTGTACCTGAATATTGTTGCTGACCCTGTGCATCATTTTATTACCTCAATGTACCCATGTTCTATGGGCTGCTTCCAGCAAGATAGCGCAACATGTCACGAAGCTCAGATCATCTCAATTGATAACAAAATTCATCACAGGAAAACTTATGCTTCCTCACTTTACAACCCAAAACAAAACAATAGTTCTAGTTTATGAGAAAAAAAATGCAAGTTTAAACACTGTAAATGTATTTTTAAATATCTATTTAAATTTCTATAATGCTAGACTAGACTAGCATCAACACCTGTGGTAATGTAGCACCTGTCAAGTACCCCATCATTGACTTGAGTAGCTTGATGAGTTCTTTGCTATAAAAAGGAAATGCATAATTTGCACAAGCTCCCAGGTCAGTGAAGAGGATAATTATGATTGTCGACCTTTTGCTTAAGAGCGAAATAATGTACTGATAATAAATCTCCACTGTGATGGAAATTGCATAATAAAGTCTGAGCGCATACAGTTAATGATCAAGCTCTTGTATGCGAGAACTAAAATGAGAGAACTTGGGTAATCCCACATTCAATCTAAAATCTCACGCAAGATATTAGCGTCTTTCTTCATTCCAGAAGATAATCACCATCCCATCCTGGCAAAGGTCAAAGTAGTTTCGTCAAATATATTAAATGTAGTGACTTCGATCAAAATGCGTGTGTGCATTTAACACACACTTCTCACACAGAAGCACACATTAAATGAATTACCGTTCTCCCAGAGTGGGTGTAATGACTCATAGCAGAGATGGTGAACCTGCTTGTGCACAGTGTGCACAGTGTACGGGGTTTATGTCTGAAGGTCAGATTCGATGGCTCGGTGACAGTGATGATGAGCCTTACTGGTTTCAGCCCAGTGCATTTGGCAGCAGGGTTACATGACTGTTAATGGAAGTGTAATGACAACAGGATGGCTTTGCCACAGTTGACTGCCGATGCATCTCTGCCTGACAGCTGATACCATCCCAGGGAAATATGAGGCTGGTCGGGATTCTGGATCACAAAATGAAAATGTCATTTCGTTTGTTTCTTTTACAACAATAACTGCTGAAAAGATCATCTCCAATCATTCCCCCATAGTTGCTTACCCATGTTTAGCCCCACTGTTCATAATGAATAGACAGCCAGCTGGATAAAATAGTACTGCTGACAAATTAATTAAGACTTAAATTATAATATAGTTGGGCTTTTTCAGTTAGAAGATATTAAATGTGTGTTTGCTGTAGGGAATTCTGTGAGGCCAAACTCAGGTACTCTGCTTCTTTAAACCAAGATGCTGTTATGGTTGGTGTATAAAAGGACATTTCTGCACAGGAGAGATGTACTGTTTGCCAGTAATGGAGGATTAACTGCAAAGCAGTAGTCAGACACTGAGCTGCACCTGAATCCTGTCTGCGCCCAAATTTTAAAACAGAAGCTCACGAGGCATCTAAGTTAAAAGCTGGTTGTTGTTTCTGGAAAACATCTGAGGTGAGAATAATTCATGCAGTTGCTAAATATGTCTTCATTCTAGGTGGGCAATGCTTCATTTTATGGTTTCCTGAGTTATGACACCCCTAATGTGTGGAAGGTAGACTAGATATCAAGGGTTTTCTGTAAGCAATGAGCAAGGAACTCAACACCCCATCAATTAAAACACTACATGACTCCATGAACTAACTGCAGGGCTGGCAACATTTAATGACATTTAATGGGAAGCATGGAAAAGACAGATCATGAAGACGTAACAATAAGGAAGTTTTGCAGAGCCACTATTGATTGAACATATTAGTATGTTAGAGACACAAAGAACAGATGAGGCAGATAACAATGCAAAGCTTTGCAAAAATTTGGTCACGTAAGAAGGATCTGAACTAACAAATATTTTTAACAAGGTTAAGTTACATGTTTAAAAAAAAATCCCCAAAGCTACAGAATTCATTAATTATTTATGAATGAATCATATTTCATGGCAATCCATCCAGTTGTTTACAGCCAATAGGGGAAAGGTCAGAGCACCAGAAACAAATTTATTTATTTTTCCTATAACTGTGAAAAACCACATTTATATTGACATTTTATGCTAACCCATCATGGGCATGTTCAGATATGAACAACGCTCTATGGATATAATGAGAGGTGATCTAAAAGCCAGAGAAACAATACAATTCCTATCAATTATATAGCAAAAATATATTTTTTAAAAATGACATGACATGACATAACTTGCCTTGTACTGTATGTGCACTCCTTTTCAAAGAGATTAATATTTAAGCTCACATGCCGAGGGATTTTTCCTAGTGCTTTATGTTAACACGACTCTGCTTGCGATTTACTGATCCGTCCATCACTTTCACTTTCTAATTTTGAGAAAAAGGAAAGACTATGATAAAATGAGCTAAACTGTCCATCAGATTAGAAAGGGCACCGTACATCAAAGTAAATGGAATAGAATGCTATCCATCTAAACTGCAGTCTGGGACGAAACTGAAAAATATTTTTTGGAAACTGATCTAATCAACTAATCATTTCAGAGTCCAGGTGTTAACTATAGTGCTTTAGTCAGGTAGGAAAAAAACAAGAAAGAGCTACAAATCTAATTTCCATGAAACATAATTTCAGTTGAAAAAGAAACAAATGCTGCAAAAATTAATTGCACACAAAAATGTTTGAACAGACTGCTGTTTCTCCGGCTACAGGAGGTGTACAGACCTACAGCCTCAGCCTTCCTCTGCATAGTTAACCTCTCTGGAACACGACACCTACTGCACTGAGGGTAAGGTGCCCTTGGCGACAATGACGCAACAAGTCGTCTACCTGACTGTAGCAGAAACAGGGAAATGATATGGTAAATGGTCTGTATTTGTATAGCGCTTTACTAGTCCCTAAGGACCTATTATTCAGCTTTTCAGTGATTTTAGATGACTCCTACAAAATGCATTATATAAACTTTTATTTTAAGCTGGATGGCAGTGTTTTAAGCCACTTATCACTGACCTATGAATCATTCGCGCATTAAAAAAAAAATTACCTAACTTAAGTGATGAACCAGTGTTGTGTCTACAAATAACAGACAGTTATGTGTTTGCTACAGAGCAGCCTATTGCAAAAACACATCCTTTGGATCTGGTGATTCATCTACTGCTTGCCAAAGTTTCATGAGAACTGGTTTAAGTGGAGTGGTGGCTGTCCATATTCATTAAGGAGGAGAAATGGGGAGAAAAAGTCAAGGTACGCCAAATAAAACAAGAGCTCGGTTAAAAATCTAAAGTTCTAATGGAATAATGAATTCATATTAGAAATGTTTGGTTTAAATTGTCATAAACATGAACTGAGGAGATCAGGAGAATGAGTGTCTACAGCCATCTGAAATCTCAGTGGAGGTTCTGTCTGTGGTTTGTGGTTGTGTGGATTTCAGCCAGTGGTGTTGGGGAAGCTTGATGGAATTATGAACGCAGAAAAGATCTACCACTATTTAAAGACTAACATGCAGCCATCACTGAGCTATCAGTCATGCACGGGCCTCCCCAGAGCCTGGGCCTCAACATTATTGAGGCAGCGTGGGATCATCTTGACAGAGAACAGAACAAAAGGCAGCCAACATCCAAAGAAGAGCTTTGAATGTCCTTCAAGAAGCCAGGAGATCTATTCTTGAAGTCTACTTAAAGAAATTACAAGAAAGCATAGCTAAGAGAGTTCAGACTATGTTCAAGAGTAAAGGTGGTCATACTAAATACTGAATTCCTAGCTCATTAGAATTGTACAAGCAAATTTAACTTACTGCATTTCCATGTATATAGTATATAGGCTTGCAGCACAATGAACTACAGGAATTGTCTCCCTCAGTTCATCTGCTCATGCTGCCTATGACAACGTGATAATACATCTATTCCCTGAACATTAAGTAAGAGAAAAATTCTCAGCGATGTCCGCATGTTGCTCTTTAAAGCCCCGTGAGGCATAGCAGATTTCATGGACAGCACGCTGCCACAGCAATTCGTCCGGGGAATCGGCTCAGAGAGAATCAATGCTGAATAAAGATTGAATTCATCCAGCATTTCGTGGCAATTGACATGTGCTTTTGACAAATCGAGTAATCCTATTACAGTGTTAAACCTTGCAACAGCTCCCGCATGAGGGAAAAGAATGAACATATAGTTGTTTATACTGTAGTGTGAAGGTGCGCACATCCATGGATTCAAGACCTTTTCCTGTGGCACAGAGAGTAAATTGACCTGTCACTTCCTTTTAAGCACAGACTGAATGTTTAGCTGTAATGAGACTGTCAATTTCCTTCTTCCCCAGCAGAACTGTGTCCTCCTATCCTGCTCTGAGTCACATGGGTCACTGCTGTAGAAACACTGTGTAGACATACTAATAAGAAGATCTGTTTCATTTTACTGATACCACCGGGAAACGACAAGCTTCTATCCACCCTCTGCCTCATTTTTAAAACCTCATTTCAAAGCCTCCTCCCAAGTTGCTCTCATTCCTCTCCCTCGGTGAAAGGCTGTTTTCATGTTGAGAAAAAATTCTGCTTGTAAGAGAGAAATGGAAACACACCAGAGGGAGTTGAATACGAGGGGCACTGTGGGTGAATAAACTGCAAGCAGGAATTAGGACATTTCACTAGATTGGAGAGGTGATTTGATAAACTGTGATGGGGACTTTTAAATAGCAAATTGGGATCTGTTGTAAATCACTTTAAGGAAGCTTCTCTAGTAGTTTAGAAATTATTTTTCTTCTTTAATTAGCTGATTTTACATTGTGTTATATTCTGAATTCCTCACAAATGTAACACAGGATAGAAATGTGTACTCTTAGCCTCTCAGACAGATTCACACCAAACCCTGCCCACTCCAGGTGGAAAGAGCAGAAAGCGCTGTTCATAATCTTTCACATACTCCTGTAATTTGTTTAAACTGGTAGCTGGTTGAATTGCACTTACAGCTACATTAGGTCTCAGAGTTTGGAAAGAGCTCCAGAGAGCTGTTTCAGTAATTGGAGCTCTTACTCCTACATGTATGGTTTGTTATGTCTCAGGCTGCACACACACATTGCTCTGAGTCATGGTAAACTCGCTCCCTAAATTACAGTATGAAAATGGAAAAAAAGGAATGAGTAAGAAAGCATCAGGGGACTCTAATACTGTAGCTGACATTTTCTATTTCTCCATAACTCGGTGTAGAGCAAACTTCAATAACAAATTCTAGACAGCTGACACAAGTTCCTCAAGGCTTAAATTTATTTTTTGGGTTGAAGCTCTTTGCAGGTTTGGCACAGAAAGAGTGGGGGAAAAAAATCAAGTGATCAACTCTCATTTTGGTTGCTTGTTCCTTCATCTAACCCTATAAGACTTATAACCCAATAAAAACATACAGAACTAATTCTACATCAAAACAGCAACAAAGTCTGCAATATAGTATTGGGTATAATTCAAAATACAGTGTTACTCTCTTCTATTGCATAACTGAATGTGAGTTTATACAAATGCAATCAAATGCAATTAAAAAGGACAAAAATGATATATATCTATTTGCTGTTTGACTGACATAATAAGAAAGCTGGATATGATGACAACCTGTTACAATTTGTTTCACAGAGGTATTATCTTTGTCGTTATCAGTGTTGTGTAATTACACTGCATAGACCTGGATGACTGCAATGCATAGGCTACAAAACAGGCTACAGCTAAGGGTTGCATCTTAACACAGTAGCTTCCACTTGGGTTTAAATCAGTATCATGAATCGAGCATTGAACCTTCCCACTTGGAAGTCCACCAGACTCCTAGTTATGCCATCGTCAACAGGTAAACAAGTTTCAGTGCATATAACAGTGTACCTTCAATGTTTTGTAATCATGCAAACTTGTTTACACATCAAACACATCCATATCCAAGCATGCTTCCTTCAGCAGAAAGGGCTGGACTTTTCTAAAAAGGAGACTGAGGCTGTCCACATGTACAATGTTTTTTTTAAACAAGTTTGTAAATATATCTGTCCACATGGTGATGCAAAAACTGATCTGAAGGTCTGTCAAGAGTATGCCAAAGCAACACGTGGCACTGTGACTTGAACCGTGAAGAAACGATGGCCAATCAAAAGTCAACAGACAATAATGATGCCAAAAAAGGCACACAACTTGTGTGCCAAAATGTAAATGCAGAAATAGGGTTTTTGAAAATCTTTACTGTGGCAGGAGTTTTTAAAAAGCTCAATTTTCAGAAATCTAAAATTGCATTTATGTGAAAATTTAAATTGCATTTAAACAAAGTCAGTGCACATGTCCAAAATTAGTATATCCCCAGTTTTATGAGATAAGATGGAGTCATCACAAAAACACCACACGTTTTAGTTTTCCCTTCACTTGACTTTCACTTCGACTCTCACTGGCTGTTAAATTAGATTTAGGTGCCCTCATTGTTTGCATAGGCTTATAATGTTTGGGGTTTGCAATGTGAAAGAAAGCTTAATATTAATGGAAACAAGCTCAATATCCAAGATCTATAGGTGGGTCATAACAGCTTGTGAAAAAACAGCCTATGAAGTCATTTGGTGGAGGAAGGATAGTTAAAGGATTTTACACCCTTTCATATAAAATCTCAAACCTCAAGTGGTTAACCTCTGGCTTTTCTGAAGAGGCAGTAAATGTTTGTGCTTTTAACATGAAATAATGAAAAACATTTCAAAGGAGAAAATCTTTTTATTTCTATATTCAATACCCTAACTCTGCTAATGTGGGATTTACTATATCGACTCCCTAGATGCTGAAATATTATCTGGTGATTCACTTCGCAGCAGTCAAATAATTGCTCATTTTGTCTGAGTCTGAGAGCAATTTGGATGCAGGGAGTGAATTTGTGTTTTTCATTAGACTCCATTTTCAGCTCCCAGTTAAAAAGCAGTTCTTAGACTTGACTGTCTCACATTTGGTGATTCTTTGAAGAAAGTAAGTTGCTGTAGAGCTTGGTTAACCCCTTCTCATAAACAGGGTCATGGTTGGTAGCTTTCAGTAGATGGGCAGTGTCGTTGTTTTGGGCCTTTGACTGTCGTATTTGAGTTTTTGTGGACTTTGAATTATTATTTAATGCAAATATTTTGTTTTATCTTGGTTAGGGTTCCTATAATATGCAGACATGTTTGTTAGTGTTTTCCAGTGTCAAGTTCCCAGTATGTCAGTGTCTTATTAGTGTTCAGTTAGTTACTTCCTGTTTTACTTTCTTTTGTTATCATTGATTCGTTTCACCTGCTTTTTGTTACCCACCCTTCAGTGTGTGTGTGTGGGTGGCTGTCTGTCCTTCAGCTGAGCCTTGCCAGGTCATACTGTGTCCTTGCCTGTCTGTATCCCTGTACCTCATAGATTTTATTACTTTTTTATGCTGGATTCTTTTTTGCTTTCAGTTCTGGATTTATGTTTTGGACTTTATTAGCCTAAAAAATGGCTTGCTTAGTTTTTTTCTCAGCGCCTTGCAGTTGGGTCCTCATTTCTGCGCACACCACACCATTACAAGCAGTTCCAAATTGGTTTTGATCCAGTGCCAAGTAAAATACTTTGCCAGATTCACAAATATTAAAACAAACATTGAAAGGTTTCTGTGCATGTAGACTCAACAGCAAAGAAGCAAAGAGTGCTCCTCATAGAAATCCATCACTTCATTTCTATCTGTACTTTTATATGCAGATTTGGTCCTGAAACACCTTCAGTTTTTGACATCAACATTCCATCATCCCTTTAATGCTAAGTGTTTTATATTTCATGCGTACAGTTTTTCAGACAACCAAAAAAAAAATTAAAAATGCTGGACATAGCAAATAAGCTAAAAACTCATATGATCTGTGATAAACACTGCAGGATGCTCCTATCAAGCAAGGCAAAAGCTTCAGACTGCTCTCATCGCTCAGTTTCTAATAAATCATTTTTCACTTGTGATTTTTTTATCATATCTGGGAGAGTTGTAATTGCTAATATGGTCATTTTTGCCATCAAATGTTAGCTGTGAGCACGTAAGCATTACCTAAATGCTATCCAAACTATTGTATCCAAGGGGGCAGCCAATCAGGAGTAATTTGACTTGAAAGTAGAGGAGCTTAAGCACACACAGTGCATTTTGATGCTTGGAAGATAATGTAAATATTAAATTTTAATTCAATTTAAATCATAAATAAATAGTTGTCTCAAGGTGCTTTGCATTATTGTATTGTATTTACCTTACAATATAAAGAAAACAGAAAAAAAAACATATCAGTCACATGACCTCCTTCGAGCAAGCACTTTAGCAACAGTGGGGAAAAACTCTCACTTAACAGGAAGAAACATCCAGCAGAACCAGCCTCAGGAAGGGCCATCTGCCTCTAGCAGTTGGGGGTGAGTGGATGAAGACAGGACAAAGACATGCTGTGGAAGACAGTCAGAGATTAATAATAACAAATAATTAAATGCAGAGAGGTGTACTGCATAAACACATAGTGAGTGAAAATGAAAGAAACTATCATCAAACTCCAGGCACATGAGGGACAACTAGGTGTTTTTGGGAATACCAGAGAAGGTTGAAGAAGACCTGGAAAGACGGTGATTATTTTAATCAAGACTCACCTGAAATAGAAGATGTAGTTAAAAATATCTGCTTCCATCAGGTTTGGTAAATGGTAAATGGCCTGTATTTATATAGCGCTTTACTAGTTCCTAAGGACCCCCAAAGCGCTTTACACATCCAGTCATCCACCCATTCACACACCCATTCACACACTGGTGATGGGTAGCTACATTGTAGCCATAGCCACCCTGGGTTGCACTGACAGAGGGTTACCAGGATAACTCTTACGGATATGGATCTTTTCATTCTTTTTCATAATCACTTTACTTTTAGGCAAAAGAAAGAATCTGTCTGAGGCTGTTTAGAAATTGTTTTTAATGGGAAATAATTGAGCCAAACTTTCTTGAGAGGCACATTTCCTCAATGATTGAGCACACGTTGTTAAGGACACTAAAGCCTTTGACAGGCCATTCTGCAGCACATCTGCAATTAAACATTATTTCCTTGCTCTGGAAAAAAAAACGGATTGTCATCATTTTGCATACACTTCTCCTTTAGTGTGTTTCATCCTAATTTAGCCACTGCCTGCTGAGATGGAGATGGAGTGGCCCCAGCTTATTTCTTTTCTTTTCTTCACCGAGAAGCCAGGAGCAATTGGCAGATTGAGATTTTGACAAAGAAACAAAAGGGGCAAAAATTCATTGTCTGCCATCATACTGAACTGGCTGGGGTTTGAAAGTGGTTCTGAAACACTCACTTTGACTTTGGGGTACTGTCAGTTTTTAATGCAATAACAAAAGAGGGGAAAAAATGTGAGGAGAGTTCATCTCATATGAACCCTTTATGCCAAAGTATTAGTTGCAAGACGTGAACAAATAATTGGTTTGTATAATTGGATGGTTGTGCTGTTAGTCTAGCACGTTAGGGAAAAAGAGAATTGATGTTATGAATCTATTAGTAGTTCACATGCTAATTGGCGAACGATGCACACCGAGTCCCTTAAAGCTCATTTACACTTGGTGGTCTTTTGACAACCTTCAGTCAGGATTTAAAGGATAGCTAAAAAAAAAAGTAAAGACGTGGCTCCAAAATGAAAGTTATGAGCTTGGCATGCTTCTTCTGGATGTCCTTATTAGATTTGTTTTTAAAAGAAAAGGAAAAAAAAAAGCAAACACCAGAAGTGTCAGTCAGACCCATGACCTCAAACTTCAGGGCCCATTTCTCGTACTGCTGAGCTAATCAGCATTACATTTAAAAAATTCCCATCACAGTGTTTGTGTGTGGACAGCAGGGTCAGAGATAAGGTGACTGTAACAGTCTGACATCTTAAGCTCACCGATCAGCAATTGAAATGGATTTTATATGACCATAAACATCATTTGCTTAAAATTTAATGACTTATATTAAAAAATAGGCCACGTTAAAGTTGGTCTGTGTATGTGTAGAAGCTGTTGTGTAGCCGTCCACATTCTTGTTAAAAAAAAATGGCAAAGATGGATGCATTTAATTCCTTCACTGCAATAATCTGATTTTTCTCAGTCTTTCTATAGTTTAGTTTCTGTCGTTGTGCCACAACTAGTTTTGTAGAGATTGGCTTCCTGTCTCATGTGTTTGAATGATTTGCTTTCAGAGCAATGAGGTTTTCTTTTCTTTTTTGCCAACTATACCGATTCTCAATTTCACTGCTGCTAATAGGGGTTTCAGTGTGGTTAGATGTTATATGTTGTTTTGCTCTAGTTGTGGTTTATTGAAGTTGCCGACTTCAATAAAACACCTGACTCATCAGGGAGATGATTCAACCCACTCTCATGCAAAACATGTAATAGACACACTGGTCCACCGTGTCCAGTTCATCCTTTGCTTTTCCAAAGTGTGAAATGTACACACAAGGAGAGATTGCATTACTGCATGCAGAAGTTGCATTACCAGCATGGGGCGATGATATATTTAAAGCCAAGAAGTCATGTTAGTGCGTGTTAATGTGTTAATGATATCTGTTTAAGCGCTTTCCCGTGATTATTTTCATATTGGCTTGCAATGAAATTGTAGCTTACTGCAATTTCTGCATGCATGTACATCTCGAAATATATACAGTCTACCAGCCAAGCCTATTGCACGCATTGCCACGATATCAGGTTGGATGATTTCAGGATCTTAACCATGTTTGCTGGGATATAATTTTTTTTATATCATTACATTGTGTGGCAAAAATTATTGTCAGGTAGTGATGGTTTCATCAGTGAGCTTGCCCTTAATCCAAGTGATCCTTAACAGTAATCTGTGTTAGAAAAAGTAATGAGACCAGTTTCAGTCATAAGTCTAGTATTACACTGTGAACAGTTATAACTTTGTAACCACTTGGCTATTGGGGGGGGAACAAACTTATAGGCTAAAATTTAATGAACTACTATTAACTTTCAATCTTTTAAAAAAAAATTACCACATTTTATCTAAACTACAGACTTTCCCAAGAATGTGGTCAGTATGTAAAGGATTTTAATGTGAATACTTATCTTTCTATCTTCAGGCTATCTTGGGATGTTATCTGTATCTCCTTTCTGGGTATATCAATGCATCTACCCCCTAATGGTCACCTTTGCCCTCGTTTATTTGCACCTTTTTGTACCTGTGTTGGTCTGATTCTCACAGTATGCATAAGTCAGTTTTTTTCATATATTACGTGTCAGTTTTTGTGTATCTGTTAAGAACTGCTAATCAGTGGAGACGGAGCGATTTTACAATGGAGCAGCCTCATCTGCAGGGTTCACACCAGTCTAATTAACCCAAAGGAACAAACAGCACCTTCACACTTATTCCCTGGTAATTTAATGGACTTCATTGTGTACCACACTACCTGTTATGCAGATAACTAATCAGCAGCCTGGTAACATCATCTGGATGTTTGTCATCTAGTCCATAATGTCAGCTGATGAAGACAGTGGTAATGGTAGAAGAAGTAGCACGTGTAGGGAGTTTTAAAACTCAACCAAATTTTCACTTGTATCAGTGTGAAAATAATTATCTGTAATTAACAGACTGCTTTGTATGTGATACTCCAAGGAAACACTGAGAGTTGGACCATCTGCATAGAAAGTTAGCAGTCACCTCACTTCCAATGATATATTTCTATCTTCCTGGGAGAATTTGTGCTGCACTTTCAAGTCTATCAGTCAATGGTTTTGCAACTAATTATAACAATCTCAGTTTAAGACTTAGGCTAATTTTATTACTGATTTAATTACTGCTTTAGAAAATTGGGGGGGGGGGGGGGGGGGGGGGGGGGCAATTGTGCTTGTACATAAAAATCAAGAGAAAAATCTGGCTTTGGCGTCTTTTATTCAAATGTGATTTCAAGAAACTTGTAAGATGAGCCTGAAATCCCTCCATGTCAGATTGAACCACATCATGCTGAAATAACTGAATGGTTTAAAACATTAATATCTGAGTTTAAAACTTAATCCATACACCGACATATTAATGCTACCAAGATAAGGCATTTTACTGATTGCATCTTACAGTTAAATAAGCAGAAGCTGGTTTCATGTTGGTGTCACAACCCTGTATGTTGTTTTAAAGGCAATTTAACAGGGCTACAGGTTCAGTTTTCTGACATTAACGGAATCACAGTGGCCTTTTACCATCCTGAGAAGTGACTACAGCTCTCCTGCTGCTCTGGTTTATCACTTTGACACCTTTAAATATCATCACAGACTAATGGGCCCCCTGCTCAGTGGCCAAGGATGTGTTTCATGGCTGCACGTTTTATTATACCAGATGGTAACAGATTCATGTGTGGAAAAATTTAATTTTTAATTGTTTTCAAATGATTTCTGCATTTTTCTTATTATTAATTATTACCCGGTGACCTTTAAAAAACAACTGTGTGAATGCTGTTATGATAAAAATAAAAATTGTTAATATTCATGTTTTGTCTCCCAGGTAACTCTTTCTGGGTGTAAATTATACATAGTTGGGAAGTATGCGTGAAATAAGCTTTTTTCTTCCCTTCACTCTGTTTCACCTTCCAGTCCTGCATTCAGTTTCATTCATGTCTTTATTGTATTTGACGCTGTCATTCTGTCAGAAACTGCTTTACACAGCAACAAATGGACGTGTGTGCACATGTGTGCCAGAATGATGGAAAGGGAGAGAGAGTGTGTTATCTCCCCACGGCTACCCCAAAGAATAACTGTCCAGAGTGTTCCTTTTGCCTGGTAATAGTCTGCTCCTATCTGCCTTCATGCTGCACTGAAAAGAAATGACTTTCCAACATTATGCTTTCCTTGACTGCTCAAGCCTGAATCAGCAGCAACAAATGGAGCCTCGCCTTTGGACCCATCGCTGTTTTCATTAAAAGTAATTTTTTGTGACTTTTTTCCCTCTTTATTTTGCATTAAAGAGTCCCAGGCATCAGGAAAGCCACAGAAAGGGCAAAAAGCTTGGCGATTCTACTGGACTTCCTCATCCTGTAAATATGGAAATTACACTAGTTTGACTCTTTATACTCCCCCAAATTTCCCAGCTCTCGTTATAATAAGTGCTCTCTTTGAGTGGCGTATAGAGGCAGTTTTCCACTTTGAGTATAGCATAATGACTACATTATCATTTCACCACAGTTCATTAATTGGAGCATTACTTGTTTATGAGTGGCTAACGGCTTACCAGGTCCACTTTGAAGCTGAACTACAGCAAAGTGTCACTGCAGTTTGAACTTCTGAGGAGAGAGTGCTGGGTTAAAAAATGTCAGCGTCCTCTTGCACACTGCTTTTTAAAATGAGCCGACGCGATGAGCTCTTTTTTTGACCCATGTGCACTTCCTGTCTGCACATCCCCAGGCCCCACTCGTTCAATGGAAGAGTGCACTTGCTGCCATTGCTCCTGCAGAGTGTTTTCTTCATCGTTCGTTGACAAAGCCTCCACTTGTACACTATGGTGTCTTGCCTCAGGGCTCTCAAGTATGGCTTAAAAGGAGTGGCAGCTCTCCACAAAGGCAAAACCAGTGGGCATATTCATCTCCTGGTCATGACAGAAAAAAGCTAAAGATGTAGCTGTGAGATGGGGCCAGGATGAATAAGTGAACCCCGGGGCAATAAAGAAGGCTCGATGAGCAATGTCTGACTACATCACTATCTATCAGGCCATCAGCTCCCAGGGGCTATCACAGCAATCAATGACAGTCCTCAGTACAATATAGAGAAGGTCTCAGCAGTGATAGAAGAAACCTGTCTGCTGCTGTTGCAGCTTGAATACTAACGCCAATAAATGGATTGCTCCTTTGTTCATTTGTTCCCTCCTTCTTTCGTCTCCTGTATACACGGGTCCTTTTTCTGCTTTGGGATGAAAGGCTATGACCCCATTTCTCCTTTTGTAGCTAATCACCAGAGCATCACATGGATTCACAGATTCAAGTAAACCCTAGAAATGAATCTGTAAATAATGGCAAAATAAAACTGTTATTTGGTTCAGTTGCTTTTTACAGGGACTAATTGAGGCTGTTCAGTATTTTATTCAAGATGACTGTTTAATAGCCCCGTTAGATGGACTGCCCCTTTGGTCTTGCTAATAAACCCTGTTGGTTTATTGAAAGGGACAGCTGAAACGCTGAGCCAGTATATCTGTAGCAGATCTTATTCACAAATAAACTACTACCCCTGCTAACATTTGTTATTCTCAGTCTTTGCTCAGGGATTTCACACTAGCATCCGTAAATGCTCCAGAGAAATGAGCCCAGTTTGGTAAGACACACAAATGTGATTTATAGCAGGTGATGGGAAATATCCACGTGGAACGTCATAAGAATATGGATCGCATCTTCTCCACAACTTGAATATCACTGGCTCAATTGTTCAGTTTTTATTTTGTTTTTTTAATCATAAACCTTTGTCAGCTTAAAATGTTTTTCCTACCCAGAGCTGTTTTTCTTTCCTACTGACCACCTGCAAACATCTGCAAAACTGTGACACAACTGTTAACCTGAGTGTGTACTGTGTACTTTTAGCTAATGTCAGTCATCTCAGTAACTATCAGCATGCAAGCATAATCACTGTGAGCACATTAGCATACTGTGCCTCATTGAGTTGCAGCTTTGGCCATACTCATGTTAAAATGCACACCATTTTACAAGTGCTCCAAAGAACCAGCATTCCCGTCAGACCATATCAGACAGCACTGCCAAAGAGAATACATTTAAGCAATTTCGCTGAAGTTAAGGCCCAAGTCACACAGGCATTAACCCTGCAACCATGAGTCACTTGGAGAAAGGTTTTGAAGAAATACTAAACGTGCAGCTGATGAAAGACGGGTCCTTGATGTGATAATTCCTCCCTATGTGCATATTTAAAACTTTAAATCATGAAAGAGAAATAAAGAAAAGTTTGCAGTGATTCAGCAGTGATATAAAATTGAAATTCTAAATCATTTTCAGTCACATCTTGAAGGAATTTTTAGCTATGTGCATTAATAAATTACAGCTCTGAGAGAGAATTCCTTCTTTGGTACCCTTGATTGCCTTATAGCACCAGTTCATAAGTACACTGCAAAGCTGAAAATTGGCACTCAAAAGAATTTACAGCCAGTGCAATGGAAAGATTTCTTTAGAGATTTTTGATTAGACCTATCTTTATCTCAAGATCTACAGAGACTATGGAAAGAATGAGGTTTAAATGCCAAAGAGAAAGAAAGATGCACAGTCCAGCATTTGTTGCGAATGGTATCTAACAGATGGTGTGAAGACAGACTGTTCACACCAAATTCCCACCAGCTGTTTTGCTCCACTGTCTAATGTATTTTTTCCAGTAAGAGATAGCTTGGGGCACTGAAACCAGCGCTGATTAAGACTTTAATCTTTTGCTGTTTCTTCGCTGATCTGCCTAGTGCTTTAGAAGAAAAGCATCACAGGGATAAACCATGAGAATAAAGAAAAGAAATAAACAGACGTAAAAGAAAACAGCCAGAGTAAAGATGATACTTTAGAGCTATTGAAGTCTCAGCCTTGATTCCCAGAAAGAGCTGGACCCTTAACCTGTTTCTTAAATCTTAGTCTGCTCCGTTATGCTTAAAAGCAGCCTATGATCTCTTCCGCAGGGTGGTGGTGAGGGGACCTGAAGTCATGGCCACTGACACTTGCATATTTCTTTCTTTTTAAGCCTGCAAATGAGTTCCGATCAGGCCCAATCTGCATCACTTCCAACAGAACAGAGGCAAAGACATCTGTCCCCCACTGCTCTACCACCCACTGATCAATGGGAATGTGAAATGGTGCATGTTCTGCACAGCGCTCACAGCCAGCATTTTAGTTTTCTGTGTATTTGATTTAAGTCTGACAGTTTCAAACAAAAAGCAAAGTTTTAACTGCGAATGTCTATTCCTGTCGGCCAGATCTGACAGATTGTTTTATCAAGAGACAGAGAAAAGAAGAAAAGAAATATGTGTGGGTTTATGTGTATTTGTGCAGAAGATTTATGCAATTCTTCAAGATTTCTTTCACATTAAAAAAGAAACTAAACAAAACAAAAAAACTCTTCTGTTTTAGCTTTCTAGGTGTGCATATGTGGGTATGTACTGTAAGGTAATTAAGGCTTATTGTTTTCTTCATCACTCAAAGTTTTACTTATTAAAATTAAGTTTTATTGTTTGTTTGTTTTTTGCTTTTTGTGAATCTGTTGGCAGTTTAACGGTTCTGTGCTCTTCATTAAATCTTCAAAAATAACTACAGACCATTTCCAGCACCCACACATTTCTTCCTAAACTTGCAGGCAATCCAAGACTTTAACAATTGTAATTTCTACTGAAGGCAGGTTGCAACAGCAATGTCAGCAGCTCCTTTAAAATCGTACTTGCAACAGCACTGCTTGTAAAAATCATATCCCTACATAGCACGTTTAAACACAGCAGACATTTACCAAAATGCTCCACAGCAGTCAATTAAGATATGATTTAAATCAATTAAAATATTAAACTTTTAAATAACTAAAAATTAAAAAAACTGTGAACAAATGCTTTGCACAGAATGGGGGATAAAACATCAAAGTAATTATTTGAATGCTCGTTGTGATAATTAACAATGTCCACTGCACAAACATCTTTCACCTGTCTTTCAACATAGGTTGATTTACTCACTTTTATTGCAGTCCTTGTATCTGACTATGTTCGGAGGCTTTTTGTTGTTAGCTACTGAACCATGACCTATAAACAACTCAAGTATGAAAAAAGACACCAGGCAACTTGGTAAACAACCAATTTTAAACTGTGTCTTTAGGTACTTTATCGGCAGCTTGTTCCAAAAACATGTCATTGTTCCCCGTTCCTATTAAAAATCTGGCAAGATTTTTCCAAGACTGGACAAATGGAGAGCAAAAAGGAAGTGGCAGGCCTAAGAAACTAGCTTTGAAAGTCATGTCCTTAAAAAACAGGAAAAACTCCAACAAAGACCAGCATTGTTAAATCTGGTTCTTCAGTTAATCCATCTACTGTTCACTGAAGTCCCATCAGAAATGGTCATAGTGGATGAGTGTCTGTCATAAAGCCTATGCCAAATTACACAAGAACTGGACTAAAAATCAGTGGTGAGGTCTGATGGAATGATGAATCAAAATTTGACATTTTTGGTTCAAATTGTCAGTATGTACAGAGGAGGTCAGGACAGGCCTCTAACAGTAAATCTGTACAGCAATCTGTAAAACGTGATGGAGGCTCTGTCGTGGTTTGGGCTGCCTTTCAATCAATGGTGTTGGAAATCTTGTCAAAATTGAGAGAATTGCGAATATAGAAAAGTACCATCAGATTTTGATCCACCATGCAGTACCATTCATTTTTCAACATGAAAATGATCCCAAAAACATAATGTAAAAACGCATAATGTCATGGATTGGCCTCCCCAAAGCCCAGATTACAACATTATGGAAGCAGTGTGGGATAATCTTGGTAGAGATGGAACAAATGCAACCCAAATCCAAAGAAGAGCTTTGAATGTCCTTCATCAAGTCTGCAAAACTAAATACTCGAAGACTACTTAAAGAAATTATAAGTGCCTAAGAGAATTCGGTTAATGTTGAAGGATAAAGGAGGTCATACCAAATATTGACTTTCAAGTTTGTTAGAATTAGACAAACTCTGTTTTTGCCTTATACACTGCATTTCCAGGCATGTTTGCACGTTTCAATAAATCACTGCACCCTTTTCCTATTTTCCTAACAAAATACAAATAAATGAGAGGTGACTAGAGAGTTTTGCCCAGCACTGTATGTCCTCTGTCGACATTTCAATACTGTTAGAAAGGTAGATGATCTAATCAGGAAATAACCAAAGTCATTAGGATTCGTCCTGTAGAAAACATCTGTGTCAGATTTTATGGCTACTGATCCACGACTTTTTTGTTGCTCTTAGTAAAGGGTAGCCTTCTATGAGGTGTGATGAGGAACTAAAGGGAGAGCTCCGCTATTGGACACTGATAATGTTGTTGTGAAAGACTTCAAAGCTTGGATTCCCAAATGCTTTGGAAAGAGTCCTGGCATGCCCCATAAGAGCGGAACAATCTTCTGTTTCCTCTGTCAGTGCTATTTCATGTTGAATTCTGAAGTGTTAGGTAGATAAAAGGATTTTAATGAGTACTGTTCCAGAGACACCCACGTACCCTTCCCTGTTCCCTCTGACAGTGCAGCAGGAGAGCGTTAAATTGTAGGCTAATGGATTTCTCTGACAAACCAAGAATGAAGTTGAAATTGGCACAGGCTCATCTATGAAAGGAAATGCCAAGTGCTTTTTCCCTTGCACCCTTTGACTTTTACCCCCCTAAATAACTAACGTAAATGTGTTTTCTTTATATAATACACAGCTCAAACGCCCCAAAGAAAAATTTAAATGGCAATCACTGGTATTAATTATTGAAGGCATAAGCAGTTTGAAATCATTAGGGGTAGGTGACACTGTTAGCATTGTTTTTGTGTGTACTTACAGTCACTAAGTGATAATCACAGCTGATTAGGGCTGTGTGGGTGCAAAGCTTTTATAAAGGCTGCAAATGCAGGAATTTCCCTGTGGTATGGATCATTTTAATCTTTGTAGTGTGAGAATACATAAAACCTTTGAAGTCATATATAATATCTGGCTGTCATTGCCAGGTGTGATAATGGTGACAGTAATAAAACGACCATTCTTATTTCTATTTATCTTTCATGGGAAAAACTTTGGATAAATTATTTCATATACAGTAATAACAAGATGTGCTGCAGGCAGACTTGGACTCCCATGGGCGAACAGGAAGAATGGAAAATAATCAGCCTCCCCCTCTGATGATTACTCACTCTCTGCCAGGTATGGATGCGTCTGGCTTTGAGACACGAGGTCAGCTCTGTTGGTGTCCCTCACTAGGAGCAATGAAAACTTGTCTGGATTGATTATTGCCCAGGGAGTGTTTGGCCTCAGTTCACTTTCTGCTGTCTGGCTGGCGGCTCTCTGCCAGACAGGAAACTCAAACACCGAGATTTTATGAGAACTTTGGCCTGTCGACTTCTTCCTCAGCGGTTAGTCACTTTCTCTTCGAACCCTGTGGTGAAATAGCATTTAGAAAGAAATCCTAATGATGCTTTGGAAATCAAATTCTAGCCTCAGTTTATTTAATATATTCTGGCACAGCTTCAAACTCTAATCTATATAGACAAGTAACCAGCTGAGAATTCCAAGGAATTATTAACAAGACAGTTAATAATGTACCCGTATGAAATATCTGCTTCTGGATGGTAGTGACATACGGCTATAGTTGCCAGAAACAAATATGCTGTAAGACCTTGAATGTTAGCAAAGGATGTTTGCTAACGTGTTAGTGACTATATCCCTTTTGTTCTTCATGGCTTGTTTGTGCTTCTCTTTGTTCTTCATGCTCATTTATTCTCAAATATTTCACTTAAGAGGGAAAATTAGTTTTGCCAATCTGTAATGCTTTTGGCATAAGACAAAGACATTATGAGCTCTATCATGTGCTGCCCAGACAAATTTCACAGCAAATAAAAGAAGGCCTCCAAGGCTTTCGTTGCTCACAGGACAAAGTGAGGGTTTTGTTTCTTCTGTTTAGAGCACATGTTTCTGCCCATTTGGTAAATTCTCTTTGATACAATTTTAGGAAAATTTACAGTGACCTTGCACAATGAACATTCATATTCCTTCTTTAGACTAAAGGCAAATGATCAGACAAGTGAGGAGACCTGGACAGGACACTCAAAGCCAACTGCTTTCTAATCAGCCGATCACATGGCAGCAATCGAATGCATTTAGGAATGCAAAAATAGTCAAACTGAGTCATCGGCGTAACTTTGTGCTGAACATTGGGGGGACTGAAATGAGTCAAGAAAATCAACAGCCTATTTATGCAAGATAATTCATAGTTTTATTGCGGGGGGGGGGGGGGGGGGGGGGGTTATATTGGTTGGGTCTGATTATTGGAGGGGTCATAACCCCCTTAACCCCCCTGGAAATTACGCCCCTGAACTGAGTGCCAGAATTTGGAAAACATTTTAAGTGATTTTGAACACGGCATGGTTGTTGTTGTCCGAATGTTTCAGAAACAACTGATCTTCTGGGATTTTCCCGCAATGCCATCTCTACGATTTACAGAGAATGGTCTGAAAATAATCCTATGAGCAGCAATTCTCTGATTGAAAATGCCTTGTTGATGCTGCAGGTCAGAAAAATATGGCTGGGCTGCTTGGAGTGATAAGAAGGCAACAGTTCCTTAAATAACCACTCATTACAGCTAAGAGGAAGCAACTGTGAATTTACAACATGTTGAAGTGCCACTCCTGTCAGCTAGGAACAGGAAACTGAGGCTACAATTCGCATGGGCTCACCAAAATTGGACAACGGAAAACTGGAAAAACATATCCTGGTCTGATGAGTCCTGATTTGCGCTGCCACACTCAGATGATTCATTGTGCCTTGTATCAGCAGTTCAGGCTGCTGCTGCTGATATGTGGGATATTTTCTTGGAATGTTTTAGGCTTTGTAATACCACATGATCATTGTTTCCACAAAAAAAGAAAAAGAAAGAAAGAAAGAAAGAAAGAAAGAAAAAGAAAGAAAGAAAGAAAGAAAGAAAGAAAGAAAGAAAGAAAGAAAGAAAGAAAGAAAGAAAAGAATTTGACATTTCTGAAGGCAAAAATGTGTCCAACCCAGCAAAGTGTGCCAAATAAATTGGTTAGCACGTGTATGTATATAATGAAAATGTACTTCCTGTTTCGCCATTAGAATCAAAAACTGGGTGGAAGCAAATCACATCAACGCGTGTATTGATTGAAATGTCCTTAAAAATATAACCTCAGTGCAATAAAGTCAGTGTAAGGAAGATAATGAAACATATGAATAATAAATATAATCTTTGCTTTGACAGAGCGTTAATGGGAGCTGAAGTTCTTAACTGCTTACAGCTGTTTGTTGAAGTTTATTAAATTTTTGTAGCCACAGCAGGAGGCGGACACCCTCAGCACAGATGAGAGAGACTCTATTTTTTTGGACATGGCACAAAAAGCACTTCATGAACTTATTGAAATCACAGTTTATCTTTGGTATTGACAGTTTTAACAGCAGGGGTGGGCAGTTCATTAACACGAGAAACTGGGACTGGGCTGCATTGATACGTTGAACTCAGTCCTGCTCAGTTTTAATTTAAACTTTTTATAAGCTTATTATAAAATCCCCTCCACAACAGTCCTAGTTTTTCCATGTGGGCCCCTGGGTAAATAAATTGCCCACCCCTGCCTAACAGGCTCTAACACCAAATGACATTCAGACAGTAGATCTGCCACAGAGAGATTATAGTAGTAAGCTATAGTCATATTACTTGTTATGCAACTGATGTCCTCGGGTTGAGTACTCTGGTGAGTCACAACTGTCTGGAGTTATTTAACTTGGTCATTTATTTTTCGGTTGGATTTGCAGCATTTTGAGTGCTTTTTTTTCTTTAGTGTTACTATTTTAATTTTGTGAAAATAGAAATATTATGCTCTGTAAGATTTCCAAATGGAATATTATTTCCCATTGTTTTGTTAACTAAAACAAAACTATTTGACTGAAATGGTCAGGTACATGGATTGTCCAAAGAAATGAATCTAAAGAAAAACTTGAAGAGACTTTCAGAAAACCTGGGG
This sequence comes from Maylandia zebra, assembly GCF_041146795.1. Classification (NCBI taxonomy): domain Eukaryota; kingdom Metazoa; phylum Chordata; class Actinopteri; order Cichliformes; family Cichlidae; genus Maylandia; species Maylandia zebra. The sequence continues at coordinate 16,902,255 of NC_135181.1, forward strand.
AGCTACTGTTCAAACCACTTTAAGAAACAATGATAAAGTTCCTTGAGAGCAAAATTATAAGGAATGAGGTGGCTCAAGACTTTTTCACTGTAGTGTATAGTAGTACTGTAAGTAGTAATATCAGTAAAGTTAACAACTAATCCTCTGGGATTAGTTGTTAATTTAGAGTTGCATTCATGAATGAGTAAAGTTGTATTGATGGATTTCCTATCAATGGCATTGCAGCACTCTGTTTCATTATTTAAAGAAAAGCAGCATATCAAAGTATGATCTTCTTAAAAGGGCTCTATGGCCTTTCAAAAAATACTTTGATGCTTAACAGAATGGAAAAGGTTTGGATACGCCAGGGGCAGTCGACCAAGATGAGAGGTCACAACGCAGTAACTTCCGCACACCTAAAGACATCTCTGACACTGACCCGTCCATGTACATCAGTCTGCCATCCACTGTAGAATATGGATGTGTATGATAGTATTGCAAATAGAAAGCTTTTGTTCTCCAAAAAACTCCTTGTTCCTCATCTGCAGTTTGATGAATACCAGCTGGACAGGCATAAAAGCCTGCCATGTAAGGGAAAAAAACAGGGTGGTAGTGTTATGGTTTAGGTGTATTCTAATTATCAGGGACATGATTGATGGAGCAATAACTCCTGAATGTTAAGCACAAGACGAAGACGGTCATGATGCAAGACAGTGGCAAAGCCCACAGCTCCTCTCCCCCCAAAAACGGATTGATCAAAAGTTGCCAACAATATTAGACCTATTCCTTCTTACCTTTCCTTCCTCAAGCTTGTATAAAAACAGTCACTATTAGTGTAAAAAACACAAAAGGCCTTTGGGGGTGCAGCATGAGAGGACTTAATTCTAAGGCAACAAAAACACAATTAGTTATAGCTACAGCCAACTGCACACTAATGAAACTTCTGCAAGTGCACATTGACACTTTAACATAACAAGAAAATATTGTTAATCAGCTGGTAAATATATGCTTAAGATGACAGTAAAATTTTCATTTTCAGCACATTTGTTTTTAAATTAATACTCCTCCATTAATACTAAGCCTCTCCAAATAAGGCTTAATACAGAAAAATACACAGTAATTTACATTTAAGGTAAACCAGAGTCTTTGACTAAACTTCAGGGAATATATTCAGGATGTGAATCCTGGATGTCACAGTGCTGCACTTTGTATGCATTTCATTTACCCAAATCACCGCACTGTGACTCTGGTACGTTTGATAAGTGTAATGCTTCAGTCATGATCATGATGTAAACCCCAAGAGGAAGACGGTGGCTGTTTTTTATTCTGCGCTAGCATTGCCTAAAGAGTATTCAAAGAGTAACTGTAACCAGCTTATTACTCATAGCTTCAAGTGACTAAAAACACCATCACAGAAATTAGGTTATACAACTTTACTATCAATTTTGAGCACGGAAATGTAAATACAGCCACGCACTGATGTACAGACCATAACATCTTATTTCCACAACAAAGGAGAGTAAAGTCCCATATGCCCCAAACAGCAGCTCCTTCTAACCAGCTGAAAGACCCTCTCCAGTTAATCAACTTTGTGTTTTGTGGAGGAAGACTGGCTCCAAGGACCTTATACCCATAAATAATTCATTATTTAACAGAAAGTCTTCTTGTTTTCATGCTTTGGTGCCAGCTTAATGTCAACTAGTGGTACAAGACTCAACACTAACAAGTGAAAATATGGCTAAAAGAACATTTTCACTTTCCCAGCAAACCCAAGGGCTGAAAGTGTTTGGCTGAGTCAGCCTTACATAAAGCACACCTCTCTCTTGAGAGAGTGGAGTAATAATCCGCAACTAAAGCAATATTTACAAATGTCTCTCAGACAGATGAACATCTCAACATTAAGGGTCCACTGAGGGGTCTCCATTAGCCAAAGCTATTGCACAGATTTCATCTTTGAACTCTTTGTACTGTTTAACACTTGTTTATTTTTTCGCTGTATTTTGGCTATCATTCGGCCTCATTTTTGAAAGATATTTCACTAGCTGGGACCACATCCTCGGTAACGATGAGGGATGAGGAAGTGTAGTGTGAACTGGTGCTGCAGTTTGGGGAAGGCCTCGAAGGGGACTGGCGACGACTCTCAGGAAGGCAGATCACCATGTACTAACGAGATGTGAATGAAGTAAGGAAGAGAGAAGAAGAGAGGGAAAATGGGGGGGGGGGGGGGGGGGGGGGGCATGAAAATCAGAACAGCAGGTATTGATGAAGGGGGGCCGGAGGGGGCATGAAGGGGGAGTGGTCCCGCTCCTGAAATTCAGATGATATCTCCACTTAAGTTGGGATCTGAGCCTTTCAGTGCCAACTAAAACGATGTGATGGACCACAACAGAAATTAATAAAGTGAAATAAGCTGAGCACTTGCACGTACTTTTCAGGCAGGTTTGCGTGTTTACTGTTCTTACTCAGTCGCACAGGTTTAGAAACCAGTCTGCGAAAATGTGTATTTGCTGACTGCTTGGTGAGTAGATGTTGAAGGTTTGTGACTGCCTGGATAATTGAGCATACATCAAGGCATTTTCAAATGTTATGACTTTTACTTTGAAAGGGAACTCTCACTACCACTCAGCTAGTTGACACGTTTCTTCAGACAAGTTGGGGCCTCCCATGCAAACTAGGGATGACCGAAGCAACTCCCAGGAACCAAAAGAATCATACGGCGGTTTTCCTATATACCTCTTTGATACCAAGTATCAGCAGCAACATTCAACAATCATCACTCACTAGTTGGTCAGGGAACACTTATTTTTCTAGTGGCAGGTGTTTGATAAGGAGCCATCAAGCGGTCTCTAGGCTCCTGTCGCTGTGGGATAACCTACTTTCTTGTTAGCCCACAAATGTAAGTAATGATGACTGAAGAGTATGTAGATATGTGTTGTGGTGCATGAACATGTTGATGCGTGAGGTGGTTACGTTTTCAGTTAATGGTAAACTGTATGAATGGTCCTTTGAGGTAAAGAAGGTATCACTGGAGTAAAAGATGCTCCCTCTGAGAGTGAACGAATACTAGAAAGAACAAAAATAGCGGGAATAGTTCACACAACACAGTTACCAGTGATCATTGGGGACAGTTCATTGGGGAAACATCACACCACTGACTAGTACTGTGAAATCTGCAAATGTCGATTTGTAATAGGAAATCATTATTGAAGGGTGAGACTGAGCAAACAGCTACAAACTTCTCTACAGAGCTAAATGACAGTTAGTTTGGGAAGTTGGATAACTGGGGGCTGCATGGGTGGCAGAAGGGCGTGAGTAAAAGAAAATAGTTCAGAACTGCTCTTTAAAAACTTAAAAATGAATATCAAGTAGTTCATTTTTCAACATACTGTGGAAGTTAGTTCAAAATGGGGAACTGTTATATGAATGTGAACTTCTTACAAAGTGTAAATGTGCCCAGCATTGCATATTAGCCAACCCTAATTAACCCTCATATCAACTCAGGCATAGACAACATGTGTGAGTCTCTTTTCACATATTAACAAACCACTCTATATGTAACAAGGTATAATTCAAATGGGGTAACCATCTTTGAAAGACTTGTGATGAGTGACAAATTAGAATAATTGTTTTGCAAAACCCCCTAAAGCAAACGTTCAGCTTAAAGTCTGTCTTTTTTGATCAATTAAATGTAACTACCCAACCTATGAAATTACAGATTTTTGAACATTCAGCCTCGTTCAGATGAGGGATTCTTTTTCCCTCGTCTGTGTAACAGAGTTGTGCCAAAGCACAGAAAAGACTATTGAACAGCAGAATAGCAGAAGACATAGAGGACTACCAGGTTTGTACAGCAACCGAATGAAAGGTTCTACCAAATTCCCGAATCCTTTCCAACCACTTCAAACATTCTAATGACGTAAATGCATTCAATATTGCGGCTTGCCGCGAGGTACAGTTGGCTCATAAGACTGGTCATGTGTTGAGAATTACAATGTGCCTCCTCTTCCTAAGCCCTGCAGGTCTCTACTGCTGCATGTCTGTCAGCTCTCTGTACTTTGTTGCCAGTCCTTCTCCACCCAGCAGTCCTGATGGATATTGATCACTTGCTTTCTTTAAGCTCTGTCTGTCAGTCTAACCATCTGAAGCACTGCACCACCCTAACCCTATTAAATATTAATACCAGCTAGCAAAGGCCAATCTCATGGATCAATGCCTCTTGGTGAGTGAAGTGCTACAAACTTTGAAGAGAGGGAATCTGAATTTTTGGCTTTCTTCAAATCCAAGTAAGCGTTTTATTAAAGTCTTAAAGGTGTTATTTTGTTGCAGACAATAACTGTTACACAGCTGCATACTGAATTATCCCTTCATGCGCTTGGTTGTGGTTTTTCAAAGAGAGGGATTGAAGCAAAGAGTTTAATCACCCATGTCACTGAAGACTAGAGGAGAAAAGGCCGAGCCATGAAACAAACAATACGTTTATCTCAGGAGAAAGAGCAGATTTTCACTTTTAGCTACACAAAGGCTTCTTGTGATTGTTTTACAACCATTTTTCCTGAAATAGGAAGTTTCAAAAGAATGAAAAAAGTAGATGCAAATTGTCTCAATTTTCTGTTTGGATGGGGGCAACAAATTAACAGATTCACTACAAAGTAACAGGAGTTTGCCTGAAGGCATTCAGGAAACGTGATAAGGAAAGGATTACACAGGAGGTAAATTAAGGAAATTGTTGACTCCTCTCTGAGAGTATGATTTGCACGACAGAGAGCGAGTGATAAAGCTGTGAAGCACAGAAAAGAAAAAAATAATAAGCAGATCAAAATGGAAAAACAGATAAACAGAGATATGTAGGGAAAAAAAGGAAGACAAAAGAGAGACTGGGTTCATGTAATAGAGAGTCATGCCATTATAGATCAGGAAGGTTTTTCATTGATGGATGGCTTGATGTCTATATCTTAATGGACTCCGTTGATAGGCGAGCCAAGGGAGACAGAGATCTATAAAATCTATACTAATCTGGATTTGGTAAACACCTTTATCTTCTTTTTTCAGAATATGGGGGAATGCCATGTGAGGAATATAGCTCCTGTCTATCTATCCTGGCAGATTTATTCTGGATCCCAGTCTTTTATTTATCATACTCTTCAATCATTTTTGTCCTTGAGCTGCTGTCTCGAAGGCTCTTTCTATACTTCCTTCTCTAGAACTATTATACAACACCGTTGCTAGAGTTTCTTTTTTGTCTATATAATGCTTATTATGCTTAGGGGGCAATCGTGGCTCAAGAGTTGGGAGTTCGCCTTGTAATCGGAAGGTTGCTGGTTCGAGCCCCGGCTTGGACAGTCTCGGTCGTTGTGTCCTTGGGCAAGACACTTCACCCGTTGCCTACTGGTGGTGGTCAGAGGGCCCGGTGGCGCCAGTGTCCGGCAGCCTCGCCTCTGTCAGTGCGCCCCAGGGCGGCTGTGGCTACAATGTAGCTTGCCATCACCAGTGTGTGAATGTGTGCGTGGATGGGTGGATGACTGGATATGTAAAGCGCTTTGGGGTCCTTAGGGACTAGTAAAGCGCTATATAAATACAGGCCATTTACCATTTATTCTACATCAGCTTTCCAACCAGATCTTAAATAATACAGCCCAATAAAATGGTTTCATTACAGAAACCGTTCTCTATTTAAGGGGGACACACTTGTACTGCAAAATGAACCACAGCCACAAAGAGTCTATCAGAACTTTTTTTAAAAAATGCTGGAAGGCAGTTTGAATTGTTATGTACCACTGTATGTGGCTTGTAGAATGAAATGGTGATCCTGTGCCTCAAAAAAGCAACAACAGTGAGCTGTAGCATACAGACCAGGTGTTAGACAAGAACTCTGAATATTTGATTTCGCAAAAAAGGTCTAAGGTTTGGCTTAAAATCCTTCTTTTTAAGCAGGCAGCGTAAATCGTGCTCGTCATCAGCTCATATTGTTCATCTTACAGCATATCAGCTGCTTACCAATCACACTGCTACTTGGCTGATCATGTTACCATTACTGATGATGCATATCACCGTCATCACTCTCCATCAGCACAAGTAATGGCTTTCTTGTTGCTGAGCAAGCCATTACAGCAACATCCCTGTTTTTGAGCTATGTTTTGCACATGTATTGATTGAGGCCCCCAGTGATACTCGGCCATATGGAGTAACTACCAGCCTATATCAAGACTGCAGCTGTAAGCAAAGGTGCTGAAAAAGTTGTTTACCAACAGGTGCGAAACTTTTTATTGATGAACAAATGCTTTAATAACTGCAGTGACACTGCACTCATAAAGATACTAAATGATTCACCTTAAAAGCAACTCAGGCAAAGCTCTAAGGACCAAATTATATATTAATTGAAGAGAAAGTCCTTTATCTGCAGTGGAAACTGTGCCACTGCACAGATGGCTATAGCCTGTGGGGTTCCACAGGGCCATTAAGGACCCATCTTGTTCAATCTTTTTATGCTTCCTGCTGAATCTCAGTGGCACTGCATTCAACAAATCAATGAGTAGGTGCTGCAAAATCCTGCTAAGCAGAGATATCGTTGGAGCACAGATAGAGAGACAAACAATCAATCCAGCGATCTTGGTGTTGTCTCAAATTTAGACAACAGTTTACTTAGTTTGCTCTATTTAGAGTTCATTTTATCAGCTATATCTAATCAGCAACTCCTTCATCTGATTATCATTTTTAACTGCAAAATAAGAACTAAAGAGAGAGCTTTTGCACCAGTGGCCCCCAAAGTCTGGAACTCTCCCCCAGATCTGTGGACTCTGATCTCATTTAAAATGCAGCTAAAACTCTTCTTTTTAACTCTACTTTGGGTCTGTGTGTGTGTGTGTGTGTGTGTGTGTGTGTGTGTGTGTGTGTGTGTGTGTGTGTGTGTGTGTGTGCGCGCGCGTGCGTTTTGATGTTGTAGTATTTTTGTTGTGAAGCACTCTGCAATATTTATCTTTAAAGGTTCTGTATAAATAACATTTTACTTACTCCATGGACCTTTAGGGGTCCTAACTAAAACTAGGAAACACAATCATACAATACCAAGTCTTCTAACCACCAGTCGCTTGGATAATTAATTTTTATATCTTACCACGAGTCTACAAATCAGTTGTTCTGGGCCCCACATATGTCTGACATGCTTGTGCTATATTAACCCTAACCTCCTTTTGAGTCACCAGAGGCTGTGTCAGAGCCAACATGAGACAGCACAGACCTGAATCAGTCACCCAGATGTTAGATAGCACTCACACTCCGTTACATAACATAAGTGAAAGCTAAAACCTGTCGGATTTTATGAAAACTATAAACTTTAACAGTCCAAGCTGTCATCTTAGTATTTGTTGTAAAATATACTTTAAGTGTATATTTTATTGTTTGCAATAGTTTTATTTTATACTTTTATTTCATTTCAGTTTACTTTAGGTTAGTATTTTATTTGTACTTCATTGATATTTAGATTCAGATTATATTTTTACTGCATTTTTACACACACTGGATTGCCTTGTCCAAGACCTCTCTTACTCTTGCAGAAAATCTTACTTTTACTCCACCTACAGATGGAAAGGTAACTGTGAGGACACTCTCGGAAATACACAGCATACAGATAGGACACGATGCAGAGTGAAGCAGGAATCTGATGTGTGGCAGCTCGAAGAGGCACGAGGATATTGACAGGAAGAGATAGAGGAGAAGGGGGAGAGGAGAAGCACAGCAAACTGTATTCAGGTTTAATCTTTCCTTATTCAGACAGTTTAGTGTGTGTGCGAAGGATTTTGGTAGTCCTTATCCTTGCTCACAAGCTTTTACAAAGCCTTAAGTTTTTCTCCATCTTGAGTAAAACTAGAAATTTGTCATAAGATTAGTGTCTCTTCTGTTCCTTTCTGCTGAGCCATTTCTTTTACAAGGCGTTGTTTAAAAACAGGACTGAGCTGGACAGGTTTTATAAAAATATGGATTTATTCATCAGCAACTTTGAGTGCTGATTAAATGACTTTTTACAAGTGAATGAAAACATTTGCAAAATAATTAACGAGCTGAGAGTTTCTTAAATAAACTTAAACACAGGGTCAGAGCCAGAACTGCATTACAAACCAACTGAATATTCATGGCAAGGTCTGTTTTTTAACACATGGTGATATCTTAAAATAACCAGTGGCATATGTAGGCATAGAAGACAGCGTGATATTTGGGTTATTTTTGTAAGTTTTCCACTGGCACTTCAATCTTTCCCATTTGTTGTCAGTTTAATAAGAGTTTGTTTTTAGTCAGTGAGTTTCTGTATTTGTATTAGTGGATTTCAAAGGATGCTGTTTTTCTAATGCAATTTTAAAAGAAAAACATCATTTCAAAGTGTCACTGCTCTAAAAGTAGCCATTTTCCACACTGTCACTTTTAACAATAGAAGCCCACATTCACATGTGACAGCTTAGATTGGAGCACTTGCCACAAATGGACAGTTTAAATAATCGCAGATGTAAAGCCAGCAGACATCTTATCTAATGACGCGTCTCGAAGAGGAAAACTAGATTTTAATGCTTTTTTAATATGTATATTGTCAAGCACAAGTCCAGCTAATTGAAATGTAGAGAAGATGTGAAAGATTGAAAGGTTTCTATTAAATTCCAAACACATGCAGACAGGGATGGGTTTTTTTTTAATCTCCCATTGTGTCACCTCTATTATAGGCATCCCTAAACACTGCTTTGTCTTGCTGTCAGTCATAAAAAGCTCACAGGTACAGCTCACTATTTCATCACAACTTGTGCTCCTGCTAGAAGGTCAGCAAAACAAGTCGGCAAAGGGGAACCAATGAAAGCCATTAAACATATTGCAACTTTCTGCCACTGAGTGATGGAGGCACGTGTAGATGTGAGCATGGCAGCTCATACACCAAATGTGTGTGGTCACAGTTCAGCATGTAAACAAAATTGCACATTAAATTATTTTGGAGAGAAGACAAATGTACAGCTAGGCAGTCAGCTTTTACAGACTACAGCTAACTGTAATGAAAACTGTCAGTCATGCAGTGTCGTGCATGTTTTTCTCAGATCAAAATGATTAGAAGCACATGAGCTAACAGTAATGTTAGTGAAATTTTCCTGCGCTTCCTCTGTTGTTGATGTGGATTCCCCTGAAGGAAATGCTGAAAGGTAGGAAAGAGGTCAGCTGATCTCTCAGAGTGAAGCTAAGTTTGTAGGAATTAATCAAATTTGAAGATATTAGCAAATACAGCAGATAGATTACATAGAGAAAGCCATATTTCCCTTTAGCCGAACAACACTCAAAAAAATGAAATTGGGTGGTTGTTACATGCATAAGATCCAAACTTGTAATTTGAACTAAATAATTCCATGTTTCTATGGTGAACGTGATTAAATCATGTAGCATCTGCATGAAATTCAGCAACTTAATTTGTTCTTGTTGAGATGACATCATACAATCTAGTAAGAGTGGCTGGATCCAGGCAACTAACCACTCTTACTAGATTGTATGATGTCATCTCAACAAGAACAAATTAAGTTGCTGAATTTCATGCAGATGCTACATGATTTAATTACGTTCACCATAGAAACATGGAATTATTTAGTTCAAATTACAAGTTTGGATCTTATGCATGTAACAACCACCCAATTTGATTTTGGGGGTCGACTCACGAAATTCACAAGATCACATTAGATGTCAAACCACAGGAAAATCAGTGGCGTTACAAGAGGCGGACAACCACACCACGTGTATGCTGTTACTATTTCTTAAGGTTTAACTTGTCAAGAACAACAACATAAAGCATCATCAAGCATAGCTTTCCTACTTTTGTTAAGTCTGTATTGACAGATTAATGCCATGGTGGTTCGTGCTGTTGCCTCAGAGCAAGAAGATCCTGGGTTCAAATCCACAATGTGGCGAAGTTTGCAGTGGGTTCTCTCTGCGTACTCTGGTTTCCTCCACAGTCATGCAGTTGTAAGGGTAACTGGTTATTCTAAATTGCCCAAAGGTGTTAAAGTGCAAATGATTGTTTGTCTCTGTATGATTGACTGGCGACCTGTCCAGGATGTACCCTGTCCCTCTTGCCCTATCACTTCCGCAGCCCAGATAAAGCTAAGAAGATGGGTGGATTGGAAGTTGCTGTAAATCCATTGATTTTTTTTTTGGTTGAACATTACTTAATATGAATACAACATGTACTACAGACACAAGTTACATTTCATTCATTCAACAAGATTATCATTGGTGTCACAAACAAATATTTTACTAGTTGATGTAACAAGACTGATTTTTGATGTGCCAAAGTGTTTAAACAATATAAGATGGATTTAAATAAATTTAATTAGACTAACATTGTGCAAACATGTTGATTGAACAAAAGTCAAATTAATTGAATGTTAATGTTAATATTATGTTAAACCTACACACATATATCATGTTGACACAACACAATCAAGATGGATTAATGTAACATGATTTGTTTAGATGGAATATAAGTGGCAAGATAAAATTACGTTCATCCAATGAATTATTTTTTTGAGTGAAGCACAATCTAGTCAGATTAAAAACAACAGTTTAATGCCAAACTGATCCGTCAGGCTTTTTCACATTCCAGACAGATCAGCTTAAAGTGAAATTCATGGTAACACACTTGTGTTCGTTTGTTAGTTTGAACAAAAAAGGGAAAAACAAACCAACATGCACAGAAGCACAGATCAAACTACAGTGGATAGTCTTCTTTTAAAAACCTCACTTACAGTACAAATTAATTCTTTGTATTTTATGATTGTAAATCTCACATTTGATGATGGACCACAGGTTCTCAATGGGGTCCAGATCAAGTGAACAAGGAGGCCATGTCATTAGTTTTTCTTCTTTTATACCCTTTCTTGCCAGCCACGCTGTGGAGTACTTGGACGCGTGTGATGGAGCATTGTCCTGCATGAAAATCATGTTTTTCTTGAAGGATGCAGACTTCTTCCTGTACCACTGCTTGAAGAAGGTGTCTTCCAGAAACTGGCAGTAGGACTGGGAGTTGAGCTTGACTCCATCCTCAACCCGAAAAGGCCCCACAAGCTTATCTTTGATGATACCAACCCAAACCAGTACTCCACCTCCACCTTGCTGGCGTCTGAGTCGGACTGGAGCTCTCTGCCCTTTACCAATCCAGCCACGGGCCCATCCATCTGGCCCATCAAGACTCACTCTCATTTCATCAGTCCATAAAACCTTAGAAAAACCAGTCTTGAGATATTTCTTGGCCCAGTCTTGACGTTTCAGCTTGTGTGTCTTGTTCAGTGGTGGTCGTCTTTCAGCCTTTCTTACCTTGGCCATGTCTCTGAGTATTGCACACCTTGTGCTTTTGGGCACTCCAGTGATGTTGCAGCTCTGAAATATGGCCAAACTGGTGGCAAGTGGCATCTTGGCAGCTGCACGCTTGACGTTTCTCAGTTCATGGGCAGTTATTTTGCTCCTTGGTTTTTCCACACGCTTCTTGCGACCCTGTTGACTATTTTGAATGAAACGCTTGATTGTTCGATGATCACGCTTCAGAAGCTTTGCAATTTTGAGGCTGCTGCATCCCTCTGCAAGATATCTCACTATTTTTGACTTTTCTGAGCCTGTCAAGTCCTTCTTTTGACCCATTTTGCCAAAGGAAAGGACGTTGCCTAATAATTATGCACACCTGATATAGGGTGTTGATGTCATTAGACCACACCCCTTCTCATTACAGTGATGCACATCACTTAATATGCTTAATTGGTAGTAGGCTTTCGAGCCTATACAGCTTGGAGTAAGACAACATGCATGAAGAGGATGATGTGGACAAAATACTCATTTGCCTAATAATTCTGCACTCCCTGTATAATGGGACGCGACATTGCAAAGAGTGATATTATGAAACTTTTTCCTCCTAGATGTCCTACGACATCAACTCTAATCTGTATTATTGTAAAGCAGAAGCATTTAGGAACCGCAGCAACTTAATCGTGATGTGGCAGATGTCGTAAAATTGTAGCGTAAATGTTACCACTACGATGCTGAATTGGTAACTGCAGAACTCCTTTTTTTTTTTTTTTTTTTTTTTTTTTTTTTTTTTTTTGCCTGTCCCGTTTGGCTCTTTTGCCATCAGAATTGTTGTCTAAAGGCAAAGAAAGATGCCCAACGGATTTACTTTACCAAATTGACCATCCCAGCCTTGCCGTAATGGTCCATTTGATTCACCTTTTATTATTTATTTTATTTTCACTTACTGAATACGGGACAGACTCGAACTGCAGAACTCCTAACCTCCTCTGGCATTACATCATCTCAAACTGTGGACTAAAAAGTTTGAGATCAGCAGGCTACACCATCCTGATCCACTTCATCTAAATTCATTTGCAACCAAATTGACACCCAAGCTCCAAACTTCATCTTACCTAACATGATATCTGTTTTTATGAATAACAGCCTTATTTAATAATCCTACTTTCACACCTAATACTCTCCACGTATACACATTTTCTACAAGTTTCTTGAACAGCTAGTTTGACAAAAGACTCATGTAAGCTTTTGACTTGCCGAGGTTTTGGTTGCCTTTAAGTAAATGTGTTTGGCTTTAGTAATGTTATGTTTCATTTCTTTGGTGACACGCGTCTCCTTTATGACTTTTTCAAACACTGATGTTTTTGAGTCACACATGCTTCTAAATACTTTATACAGTTTATATATGAACATTTATTTTTTGGCCTAAATTCAAGTAAATGACTTAAACTTTACCCTTAAGTTACCATATAAAGTAATGAGATGGAAAATGATGCAGATGCTTTTTCATATCCTCTAAGTTGCATTTAAAACAACATTGTATGACTGCGAGACCAAAACTCAGTGTCACAGCCATGACATATCACTTCCGGGCTTCAGCCTCATTACAGTATTACCCTCACTCGTATTCACTCTGTATTTTGACAAATGTTTTGCTGCTTCTTCTGTTAGCGAGGTGTTGTGTCCACACATACTATTGCATTTGTTCTGTAGATGCATTTACCAGAAGCGCTAGAGGGCGCTAGTGAGTATGTTGTTCTGGTTGTGGTTTTGAAGAAGAAAAAAGAAAAATAAAGAAAGGAGTCAACTCCGGTAATCCTCTGTTCCTACCTGCGTGTGTGTGTAATGCTTGCTGAACTAACACCACACAACAAGTGGCGACGAGAGTAGTGGTGATTAAGTTATGGCTCTGCTCTCTTTGCAACCCCCGGCTGTGTTCCTGGATTGCCCGGGCGAACCGAAAATTCCATTTGCTGCGTGGAAAAAGTTGTTCGATAACTACTTGCTGGCGATCGGGGGTAATGACTTTGCTACGGAGAGGAAGAGGGCCCTGCTCATTCACTGCTTGGGAACGGAGGGACAACGAATCTACAGTGCCTTACCACTCGCTACGGATGATTACGAGGGATCCGTAAAGGCTTTGGAAACGTACTTTCATCCTAAAGTCAATGTTGTCGCCGAGAGATACCGTTTCAGGCAACGAGCCCAAGCTGTCGGTGAGTCTACAGATCACTACGTTGCAGCACTGCGTGAGCTCGTGAAACAATGTAAGTTCGGGGCTATGGAGAATGAAATGTTGCGGGATCAACTTGTAGAGAAGACAAATAATGCTCGTATACGTGAAAGACTGCTAATGGAGGAGGATTTGACGCTCGATCGAGCTTTGGAAATTGCTAGGCGTACAGAGGCTGCAATAGCTGATGCAAAGGCCATTGCTGTCGGTGAAACGAAGCCTGTTGCCGCTGTTCAAGTACAAAAGAAGATGCGCAAGCCAAAATACAAAGCAGCTAAAAAAACGGATACAGCTCCGACGTGCTACCGTTGTGGTTCAGCTGATCACAAAGCCAATGATAAATCCTGCCTCGCAAAAGACTGCAAATGTAATACGTGTGGGAAAATCGGACATTTTTCGAGAGTGTGTAAATCTTCTCATAAGCTTGTTAATGAAGTGACTGTTCCTGAAATGTGTGTTTTAACTGTTGACAATTGTGTCAGTGGTGACCCGGCTAAATTGATGTGCACTGTTGCTGTCACTGTACCAAATACTGCGCAGGCATGCACTGTTAAGCTACTAGTAGACACAGGGTCTGGTGTTTCCATACTGCCTGAACATGTTTACAGCACAAATTTTGGCTCAGTTAAGTTAAGTAATCCAGCTGTTCAGCTTATTACATATTCAAAAGAGAAACTGGATGTATTAGGGTGTCTTAGAGCTGACATTACTTACAATGGCAAGAGTGCCTCCACAGATCTCTACATTGTGAGAACAGGAACACCCATACTGGGAATGGACTTGGTGACTGCCCTCCAGCTACACATAAAAGGGGGACAATTAGTCCTTGACAGTCCCAAGGTCTGTGCTGCACTCCAGCAAACCTCGGCTCTGCCCACTCAATGTAAACAGGAATGTGAGTCTCCAGTTGCATTCGGATGTGCAAAGGACTTTGTACATAAAGTGAAGGTGCGACCTGAAGTGAAGCCAATACAGCAGAAACTTCGACGCTTACCCCTGTCAGTCCGTGATGCTGTTTCCGCAGAACTCAAGAACCTTGAGGAACATGGCATCATAGAGAAAATTGATGCATCTGAATGGGTCTCCCCGATTGTAGTCACTAGAAGGAAGACTGGTGGCATACGCATGTGCGTTGATTTGAGAGAACCTAACAAAGCGGTGGTCGCTGACAGTCATCCCTTGCCACTGATAGAGGACATACTGTCTGAGCTGCGTGGGGCTGTCATGTTCTCCACCCTGGATCTTAAATCCGCCTACCATCAGCTAAAACTACATGAAGAGAGTAGAGGGCTCACTGCTTTCATTACACATGAAGGACTGTACCAGTACTGCAGAGTTCCCTATGGGTTGAGTTCAGCACCTGCAGCCTTCCAAAAGATGATGACACAAATCCTACGCGGCCAGAAAGGGGTGCAATGCTACCTTGATGATGTCATCATATACGGAACGTCAGAAGCTGAACATGAGGCCAACTTGCGTGCTGTGTTACACAGAATCAACAATGCAGGACTGAAACTCAATGTTGACAAATGTCAACTCCGTCAAACTACTCTGAGCTTTTTGGGTCAAAAGATCGGTCCAGAAGGTCTGCTGCCAGATGACTCTCATGTCACTGCCATCCTGCATGCTCCGCCCCCTACTGATCCTGCAACCCTGCGCTCATTTCTTGGCTTGAGTGCTTGGTACAGCAAGTTTGTGCCAAATTACGCGACTGTTGTTGAACCTATGAGAGCTCTTCTCCGTAAGGACTGTTCATTCCACTGGAACGACGCAGCTCAAGCAGCGTTTGATCAAGTCAAGCGGTTAATCGTGCACAGCCCTGCCCTGGTGATGTTCGACCCCAGTAAGCCAACCATAGTTTCAACAGATGCCTCAGACTACGGTGTAGGTGCTGTTTTGACTCAACTTGACGGTAATGATGCAGAACATACTGTTGCATTTGCATCTCGCAGCTTGTCTGATGCAGAGAGGAAATACTCAATCGTTGAGAAGGAAGCTCTAGCTTGCGTCTGGGCTGCTGAAAAATGGCGCACATGGCTCTGGGGCAGAAAATTCCTCCTACGAACAGATCACCAAGCACTGACAACACTGCTGACTACTAAGGGCAATAACAGAGCTGGTCTACGCATAGCCAGATGGTCAGCTCGCCTGTTGGAGTTTGATTATGAAGTGGAATATAGAACTGGGTCACTGAACCATGTTGCTGATTGTCTTTCTAGGCTCCCACTTTCCGAGACAGACATGGCATGTGCAGAGGATGTGGAGTCAGTTGCAGCCATCCTCACTGATCTGAGTGCTGTGTCTGAGGATGACTTCAAGTCAGGGTGCAAAGACTGTCCAGTGTTCGCAAAGCTCCGTGTGCAGATACAGAAAGGCTGGCCTGCTAGGAAGACGTCACTGGATCCTGACTTACAGCCGTACTTCCCAATCCGCCATGAACTCGCGCTCTTGAACGAGTGCATCATCAGAGGTACACATCGATTGCTATTGCCTGAGTCGTTGCAGAAAAAACTCACTGATATAGCTCATGAAACTCACCAAGGCATCGTCCGTACCAAACAACGCCTGAGGGAAATGTACTGGTGGCCCAAAATGGATTGTCATATACTGTAGAGACACTGATAAAGAATTGTGCAACGTGCAGACAGAATGACAAGTCCACTGTCACCCATGATGCTCCACTCCAACCCATTCCTTTACCAGCTGCTGCTTGGGAAAAGGTGTCTGTGGACATCATAGGCCCTTTTGAAATAGCCCCTTCTGACTGTAGATTTGCCATCACATTGGTAGACTACTTTAGCAAGTGGCCTGAGGTAGCTTTTGCTCCCCGAGCTGATGCGGCTACTATCATTCAATTCCTTTCTGTAGTTTTCTCTCGTGAAGGGAATCCAAAGACACTGATAAGTGACAATGGCTCTCAATTTCTCTCTGCTGAGTTCACTGACTTCCTGAAAAGCAGGGGAATCCAACACCTGAGATCCTCAGCGTATTACCCAAGAGCTAATGGGGAAGTTGAGAGATTCAATAGATGCGTTAAAGACTGCCTACAGACTGCCTCGATTCAAGGACAACCCTGGAAATCGTTCCTGAGAACTTACCTGATGGACTACAGAGCAACCCCTCATTCAACAACTGGAGTTTCCCCTTCAGAACTGCTCCATGGACGACGAATGAGAACAAAGTTACAGGTAATGGATATGCCTGTTCCTCAGACAGAGAGGCATACCATGTGCGAAAGAGTTAAGAATAAGCAAATGAAAATGAAAGAATACACTGATGCTTGCAGACACGCCAAACCATCCAACTTTCAGCCTGGTGACAAGGTACGGGTTAGGAAGCCGTGGAAGGTAAAGAAAGGCGAGTTAAAGTTTTCCAAACCAAGGACTGTCATGACAAGGAAAGGACCAAACACTTATTTGCTGGATGATGGACAGACCTGGAACGCCTCACACTTATCGGCTCTGTCAGAGCTGAACGCAGGTACTGATTCTGACACAACAATGGACTGTCATAAACCAGGAACTGATCTAGCATCTAACTCTGAGTCTGATAGTAGGCTTAGGCCCACCAGGATGAGGAACCCACCTTGCTGGACCCAAGACTTTGTCATGGGAAAGTGAATGTTACTGAGTAATGTGAAATATGTTAAACGTGTATTAGGTGACATACATCAGAATGATGAAGTCAGGTTCACATAAGAAATCCTTGTCCAAAGGGGGAGATGTTGTGTCCACACATACTATTGCATTTGTTCTGTAGATGCATTTACCAGAAGCGCTAGAGGGCGCTAGTGAGTATGTTGTTCTGGTTGTGGTTTTGAAGAAGAAAAAAGAAAAATAAAGAAAGGAGTCAACTCCAGTAATCCTCTGTTCCTACCTGCGTGTGTGTGTAATGCTTGCTGAACTAACACCACACAACACGAGGACCTCTTCAACCTCTACCTGCTTTGATTCCGTTTTCTTTTCATGCACCCTGGGCGGTCTTTATTTCTAAAAGGTTTCCCTTGGGGGGATTTAATTGCACTGCTCCCTGCTTGTTTTCTAAAGAGGATATTCTTGTTTTGAAGCAGCAGGGAGTATGTGTAAAAGTAGCATCATGCCACGAGTGTTTTTGCAAAAATTAAAGCTTCGGGACATGGGTTCATTCATAGATGTGTGAATGAACCTAACCTTTCATTTAGTAGTTTTAAGCTAACCTATTGCTCCAACACATTTACAAATTGTCCTTGCACCCATGGGTATCTGCTCTCTCCTTGTCTGAGATTAGGCTAGAATTTTAACTAGTGTGCAAACCATGAGATCGTGAGATCTCACATGGTCTGTTTTCACATGCAAGCATCCACAGCCTTCGAAGCAATTTACTTTACTTTCTTGTTTAACAGAAGAATATGCTTTACAAGATGCCCACTGTTGCACAGCCTCACTTGGCTCTACTTGTTCAAGGTAAGTGCTGCTTAATTAGAAAACACAAGTACTGTCCCTTATTGAAACCAATGCAATGTGAGCTTGCAGCTTTGAGTGAAAACACTCTTAACACGTTTTGGTTTCACAGCCAAAGAAAATTTAAGGGCAGCACTGAAAATGCCAACAACAATCAACAGGCAGCTAATAAAACTTATGCTGGTGCTTCAGCTGCCAGCTCCCACAGCAGGGTCCTCTAGACAACAACGTCCGGGGAGAAACACTGCACCAGGTGCAGCTGAAGAGCTCTATGGCAAGCACTTTACTTTAAATGTCCAACCCTATGGAAAGGGAGAATGAAAATTAAGTTTGAAAGCAGTTATACAACAGGCAGAAGTATCAATATGTTTTGCTATTGAAAGTGGAAAGCAGAAGAGACACATCATGGCTCACTAATTATTGTTATCTCTTCTAAATCAGCAGAGTTAATCAGACCGAGACTTCTCTTGTCCATATCTTTTAAGGTTAGCCTGTGTATTAGCTGTAAAATGTGTAATTATTATGCCTGGATGGCAATAATAGCAAAGAAATTATTGTGGAAAGCGCAACAACAGAACTAATAAAATGCCATAGCTTTGTGATACCATTTTATAATGCTGTTCCAATTTGATATCAAACAAACAAACAAAATCCTCATATTTCTGTAATGTGTGAGTACAGGGTAATTAATGCATCTGATCTTCATGCTGCTTATCTACTTACTGTAATTCACATTACAAAACAAAAGGTCTTGATTTCTCTTAAAGAATGTGTTTACTTCTGTTCCCTCTTACCTTAGCAGGCCTTGGACCACAGAATAAAATGATGACTCGAAAAAAAAAATGGAAAAGGCACTAGCTGTTGTTCTTATATAACAAGAGCTAGTGTGTTGGCTAATGTGTGCCTATACTGGGTTTCTGTTATGGACTGTACTGTCCATCACATGCCCCAATAGCCATGGGGTGCTTCACACACTGGTTTTAACCCCAATAAGTCCACACGCACTGAGCTGCTAAGTGTCCCTTGGCTCTTTTCCAAGTGGAGCTGAGACATTGTCTGGCCTACTTCTCACTTTGCTCAAGTATTATTCTCAGCCAACACTGAAACTAAACCGCACAGTAAAGACACAGATAGCCTAGAGGGAAGTGAGAGAGAGATGGCCTGCATGGCCTGCATTTGTATAGCGCTTTTCTAGTCCATAGGACCCCAAAGCGCTTTACACTACATTCAGTCATCCACCCATTCACACACACATTCACACACTGGCGATAGCAAGCTACATTGTAGCCACAGCTGCCCTGGGGCGCACTGACAGAGGCGAGGCTGCCGGACACAGGCGCCACCGGGCCCTCTGACCACCACTGGTGGTGGTCAGAGGGCCCGGAGAGACAGAGAGAAGAGACGGGGGAGAAGAGAGAGAAGAAGAAAATAATAGGGTGTGGTGCAAAAGACAAGCAAGGATAAACAAGAAAGTCGTGTGAGTGGATAATATCATGCTATCAACAGACCATACCTGCCGACAGGTATAAGATCCAGGAATCTGAGGGATTGTCAAGCCTGTTTCTATTTCTAGTTGTAGCATATTCAGACTATTTAATGAAATTAATGACAAACATAACATCAGCTACATGCAAAAAGACTTTCTGATGTCATGAAGTGAGACTACGATATATTAAATCGAACATTTTTATGACATCTCAGCATCTTCAGTGTCACACATTGTTGGTGGTCCCATTCGACTCATGATGCTTTTGTCAAACCACATACAGTGTCCATCTTGGAATATTTGACTGATAAAAGTTGGAAAATAGTTGTCTGCACAGGAATTGACAACTGCTGAAAGAAACCCAAACCAGGAAAAACTAAAATAATTGTACCCATCAATGCCAATATCAAATACAAACTGTGCTGGCTAGGATAAGCTCAGCTCGCTGTATATTCAGGCCAATGCAGTTTCCCTCAGTGTGAGAGAAGCAAATTAGTAAAAGTACAAAATCTATATTTTTAAAGATCAGTTTAAGAGACAATGAAAGAAGTTGCTGTTTTGTGATGATGGCAAAGAGAACAAATAAAGTGAAGAAAGGACTGATTGCAACATGGGAAGAAAGTCTTACTTTCATATCATCCATATAAAGTGTGGGTTGTCTTTTTCCTTTGTGTATGTCTGGCTTTTGTTTATCCATCTAAGTTTTCTAATGGACTTGGGGATACATGTTGAGTGTACCTAGCAAAAAAAAAAAAAAAATCACATTCATTAATCATAACCTGCCACTTGGTGCTGCAGCCTGTGCTGCTTTGGTTTCTGCCATCCTGGAGCTCCTCAGATAAACTCAAGTACCATTACACCTCGTCCAACATACTATAATGGCCCAGATCCACACAGCCCTAGCCTCTCGCTTTGTCTATAGCAACACAAACCCTCATGGTGCCGCCTTCTAGTATGGATACTTAGAGTAGATGAGTCTGAAAGTGAGAAGACAGTGAGCGGCAGTTTCCTGGGTGAAATTGCCTTGTTGATGCCAGAGATCGGGGGAGACTAGCCACACAGAAAGTATGTCTGAATGCACAACATGTCAAACACTGAAGTCAATGGATTACAACAGCAGAAGACCACAATAGGTGCCATTCCTGTTAGCTAAGAACAGGAAACTGAGGATACAGTTCACACAGGCTCATCAAAATTAAACAACATACGAGTGTAAAAGCATCTCTGGCTTGGTGATTCTTGATTTCTGATTTTCTTGAATTTTCAATGGTTGGGTCAGAATGTGGTTGAGACAACATGGTTCAGGTTGGTGGTCATAGCGTAATGGTATGAGGTATTTTCTTGGCACACTTTGGACCCCTTAATATCAACTGAGCATGGTTTAAATGCCCCAGCCTGCCAGAGTATTGTTGATGACCATGTCCATCCCTTTATGGCCACAGTCTACATCTTCTGATGGCTGCTTACAGCAGGATAACACCATGTCACAAAGCTGAAATCATATCAAACTGGTTTCTTGAACATGACTCACGGGTTCACTGCACTAAAATAGCTCCCACAAGCCACAAGATCTCAGTACAACAGAGACATCACAGATGTCCAGCTGATAAATGATACAAATAATGCAGCTGTATGACACTATCATGTCAACATGGATCAACATCTCTCAGGAACGTTTCCTTGTTGAAACTGTGTCATAAAAAATAAGGCTGTACTGCAGGCAAAAGGCAACCTGGTTCTAGTAAGGTTTACTTTGGAGCGATAAATCTGTGCAATGTTACATAATATTTCTAGTTAAGTGTACAGAATTACTGTAGAGCACATACACAGGAAAGCCTTCACTTTTGTTACAGTTAGAAATTGTAGCTGCACTGTAAAACAACAGTTTTATACTAGTAAACCTTGCTGCCAGAACTTGGGAAAAATGGATCATTTAACTATTGATTGATTAAAAGTTTGTCATAATTCTTTGACGTGTTAAATTTTAGAGCTCTCAAGGAACCTTAAGGCTCCTGGGGAGCTGAATCCAAGGATTCTGACATATAGACAGAAACCAATTGTGTCAAATTAGGAAATTATCAGAGCTTAAAATGTGCAGTCCAGTAATCCACTGGTACTATTCTCTTAAAGCAACCCTGTCAAAGGTGTTTACTATCCATCCATCCATCCATTCGCTTCTGCTTATCCTTTTCAGGGTCGCGGGGAGCGCTGGAGCCTATCCCAGCTGTCATAGGGCGAGAGGCAGGGTACGCCCTGGACAGGTCGCCAGTCTGTCGCAGGGCCAACACACAGGGACAGACAACCATTCACACTCACATTCACTCGCACATTCACACCTAGTGGCAGTTTGGATTATTCAATTAACCTATCCCCACAAGCTGCATGTCTTTGGACGGTGGGAGGAAGCCGAAGGAGCCACACAGAAAAGACCCCGGCCTGATGGTGGAATTGAACTCAGGCAACGATGCTAACCACCATGCCACCGTGTGTTTACTAAAACACTCTAAATGAGGCTCGTCTTCCTAGAAATAGAAGTGGTTGCTCAGATTCTTTATGATAATGTCTCCTTGTGAATGTGGAGATGATTCATTCATGTTCAAATCCTGCAAGTAACCACTTCCTATTCATTTGAAATATTTAATATTTTTGTACCTCTGTAGTCGGGACTATCCCGTCCCAGCTGGAGGGGGATAAGAGAGACTGCGTTCAATGGGCTGTGCTGCTTCATTATTTTGGCTCGATCTGCTTGCCTGGCTGCCACGAATTAACAAAACAGGTGTCACTACATTGGGCTGAAGCAGCTTCACAGTGCATTAGCACAATAATGGCTGCAGGTGTATTTATTCACAGTTGAGCTCAACCTTCTATCCAAATATTAACACCTTTCTGAATATATTCACTTCCACACTGAAGAGCTCTCTCTCTTTCTCACACTCTCTTTTTTTCATAATCGTGTCTCAGTGCGGGGAATGTGTGCGTACACGTTTAAGCTTTGTGTCGCTGTAGTCCTTTCATATGCAGTCCTTTGTAATTTCTGCCAAAAAGCGACAGGAGGTTGTACTATGTCTCATTATGGCATAGAAAAGGCTTTTGTCATTGTTTCCTTAACAAAACAATATGGTAATCCCTATTACAGCATGAATATCTGTGGGATTAATTAGGGATTAAACAATTTGCCCACAGGACAAGACCGCTGTATAACCGACAAAGAATTATGGCAGCACAGAGCCCAGATAAACAATAAACTGCACAGTTATCAAATGATATCACCCGTGCTTATGAATTGCCATCTGCATCATAAATATCTTTCATACACAATCTCCACTCTGGTACGCCTACACAATAGCTAATATTTGTTCTAATACTAACAATGTTTCTTTAATATTTCTTGATGGTTTTGTATGTATATTACTTGTTTATGCTTCTGGCTACAGATTAGTGTTTTTTCCCTCACTGGTGCATTTTTCTGATTTGTGTTTAATCATTGGCTGAACATCAAATCTCTTATGGAATATTAATGAAATTACAAATATAGAATCAAAATACAAGTTAAGATGACATTTTTCCAGTGAAATGGGATACTGTGTTCTTTGATGTCACTTCAAACGTTGTTTAAATGCAAATTTTTGCTGTTCACTTCACAATGTGAAAACATTGTCTCAAAGGCTTACAGATACATGACATTCTATTATATTTTTAGCAGTGTTGAAAGTGTAACAGGACCCAAAGTTTTAAAAAGTATCACAAGTGCAAAAAAAGAAGTGCAAATCAAAAAGTGCCTGACAAAACCCAGGCAAACAAATAATAAAGCCAAAAATCCACAAATAAACAGAAAATATGTATGTACAAACATGGAGAAAAGGACAAACAAGAGACAACAATCAGATGTTTTGCATCAGTAGCTTACATGAAAACCTGGAAAGCCTGACTTACACAGACAACATAAAACAAACAAAAAATAAAGTAAAAAAAAAAAGCAGTGCTAAGAACATTCAGGGAAATATACTTAAAACCAAAAGTAGCCACTGCGTGTAGCTGTTTGAGATGGAAAAATGAATACAGGTGGGTCTAAAAGTTACTGAACAAGGACACTTTTTGTGATTGCCTCTTTACACACACAAAATAAGTATAAACATTCATGAACATTAATTATTTGGCGGTTACAGCCATTTTTATACTCAATACCCAATTTATGAGCTTCAAAATTAATTGGAAAAATAGGTTTTTATCATAAGGACTGTTTTTAAAAAAAACTGGATAAACAATTGTCTGCTTGAAGTCTACAACCCATTGACATCAGCAAATGTTTCCTCCCTTGAGATGCTCTGCTAGGCCTTCACTGCAGCCACCTTCAGTAGCTGCTGGTTAGTAGATCTTTCTGCATTCAGGTTTGACTGCAGTAGATGAAAAACAGGCTCTCTTGAGTTGAAATCAAACAAATGACATCATCATTGGAAAATATCCCCTTTCTTGAGAAACTCTTGCTTTTGCAGTGTGCTTCGGTTCAGCTCCCATTTGCACTGTGAAACACTTTCCGGTCAGTTTTTGCAGGGAGCCTAAGCAGGTAGTATAGCCCTGTAGACTTTACTATTTATTACAATATAAATTGTACACTTTATCCCGCTACTATCACCACTCACAACGTCACTCAACACTAATGACCCATTTCGACTAGCAGCCATACAGACTTATGCTTTAACATTGCCTCAATCATGTCTGACACATAATGCTTTGGATCATTAACTCTCTCTGTCCTTTGCCAGTTTTCTCTTCCAATCATTCAGATTTTTTTTTCCAAGATTCGTTTCAGATGTTTTCTACCTGAACATAATCGTGTACTCAGTAGTTTGCACCTTGCTATAAACCCTCTGTATTTACATTCATGAAGACAACTCTTGATTGTTGACTTTGAAAGTGATGCACCTACCTCCCCAAAATAGTTATGTGATCATTCCCTATAGTTGTCTTATATAATATTTCAGGCCTTTTGGTGTTGTTGAGCTGGCGAGTGCATTCATTCTTCTTAGTATATTCATACTATATTATTGATTTGGCCTCTTCTAAAGTTTTTGCCATCTCTCTAAAAAGTTTATTTTTTATTATTATTCTCATTATTGTTATTAGTTTGAATGATAGCCTCCTTCACTTGCAGCAACATGTCATTTGGACCTCACATTTGAGTTTCAGTGAACAGCAACTAAATGCAAGTTCAACAGCTCCAGATCTTTTTTGTGTTTAATTTGTCATAGGCTGATAAGAGAACAGGCCTCAGCTGGCTGTGAAACTGCTTGTCAATTGTCCAATTTTAAGCCTTTGAAAATGAGGGACTGCGTTAGAAATGTCTGCAATTCCGAAACAGTTATTACAATATTTTTGTTACACCTCTTGAATTAAAGATGAAAGTCTGCACTTCAATCACATATGGATGGGTTGATTTAAAATCCAGTGTGATTATGTACGGAAGTAAAACTACACTACACTAATAACAGTATGTCATTGTCCAAAAATGTATGGCCCTCACGAAAAACACACTTTCTATGCAACGCAGTGTGTTTAGAAGTTCCATATATCTTTGAATGGTGGGAGCAGGAAAAATGATTACTCTGGCAAATTCAGGTTCAGGTTACTTTATCTCTACCCATAAATAGATTTGGCTGCAGTGGGGAGTCATCTAACCTAATGCACATTTTCAATACAAATACAGATAGCAGATTAGCATAACACAAAATACTGATGAAATAAATAAAAAAATGACAGAACAAATTCACTGGGAAATGGGAGATGGATGATAAATGAAGCTATGGTAGGGGATTTTGTGTTGTTTGGCTTCAAACACATCCAAATGAACATCTGAAACAGGACGAACTGACATATCACAGACAGCGTCTGGTCTACTGGGTTTATCTTTAATGGTGAGTTGTGTTTTTAGAGCTGTCAAATAAATAGTAATACAGAGGATAGAAATATTAGGTAAATGTTTTGACTTACAAATAAGTCAGTGTGTGTTAATTCTGCGTTAATGTAACACCTCAGTTCATGTACTTTGATCGATTACACTGTGGAATTTCAGACGAGGTGGTTTAAAACATGGTTTACCAGCACAACACACACGCTTACATATTCACATATGCACCTAGAGATTTGGTCGCAGTCACTTTACATTCATATGAACCAGTGAAATTCGGAAACGCTGACAAGAAGCAAGGCCAAGTGGGTTCATCTGACACCTGCTGTCCGACACAACCAGAGCATGACAAATACACTGATGCCTCAATAGACTCACAAAACCAACAGGCTCTTTTCTGCCAGATAGGAGTAAACAAGTGAATGGCCTTACAAGGAGTTTAGACTGGTCCAGATCAGACTCATTCAAGGGCATCTGCTTGTAAAGTTGACTCCATTTTTCCCCGGCTCTGATGCTTTGATGTTTGAACATACACGGGCACACAGCAGGTCTCGTGAAACTGTGTGGGAATTAAAAATAATCCAATGCTCAGTCAGTGTTTTACTCTTCAATCTCTTTAATCACAGGCAAACAAAGAATTAACTGTCATATATTTTAGACTACGACTAAAAATAAACAAAACCTCTCATGTTCTGTCTTAGATGTGGTAAAAGAGTCACTCCTGATGCCAGAAATAACAGAATAAGAAAACTGAATCTGTGCAGGAGTTAAGTGCACACTGAGGAGGATTAATCTGGATTAGAAGTGAGAGAAACAGGAACTCAGTGGGGAATCAGGATGTTATTATTTCTGCCGGCACAGGGAATGCTCCTTGAAGGACTGCTGCCACTTTTTCACTGTCAGAACCAGATTCTATCGCTAATACTGGCCAGACCTGCTGTCACGAGTTCCCCTTATCTTTTACTTTTGATAATTACCAAGAAGAAAACAACAGGGATCACTTTATCCCCTCGTAAAAAACAAAAAACAAAAACCCTCCTGTCACAAGTAAAGATATAAATTTCTAAAACAAGGGGAAAAAGCACTGCAGTTCAACTTTTCTTTTAACTTAACAGATCTGGTTTGTGTCATACGCCAACAAAACCTAGCAAAACAATTATATCAGCAACAGTGCCGCACTATACAACGTTGTCATATTTATTTCAGTCAGACTGATTTATTAGAGTTTGGTGTCTAGGCTCTGAGTTCATCACTGCCCATACATATAAAAGAGGGGAATAATGAGTAATTATCCCACCCGAGGCTACAGCTGGACGCCGGTGTGGTGGAACAGTATGCAGTCATGCAGGGGAGCAGCAGGACTGACATGTCAGAGGGAGAGATGGAAAACTTTGCAGCATAAATACACTGCCAAATTGGGAGAGTGTGTTTGGTACGTGAAGTGAGGAAAATGAAGCATGTTAGTGTGTATGACGCAGTGCAGCTTGAGAACTAGCTTGAAGGCTTTACTCCTTAAAGCAGTTTGCCTCTTCAAAAACAAGGGTAACAAAATGCTTCAGAAAAACCAAAACAATGCAATTCAAATTAAAAGAGTAAAAAGTAAAAGAATGCTGGAAGTAAAAGCTATACAGTAAATAAGAAAGGAATAATAGGGAAACAAAAATTACAAGATAAAAAAATGAAAAATACATAAAAGAACAAGTGCAAAACTTAAGAGTGCGTGCAGAATGTCACAACAACAAAACTCAGCGGGATAGCACTTTGGACATATCCATCCAAGAGAAACCGTAACAAAACAAAGCCCACCATTTTCAAATATAGCATCTAGCTTCAGCTAATGAATGGAAAGGTGAGTGATTTGGTCACAGGTCAAGTCAATAACAGCATTATAAGTTCAGCACTGTTGCCTTTTCCTTTTTCAAGGCATCATCTTACCGAATCTTATGTAAATTTATCTTAACCCTCAGTCACACAGGGTTAAAGACCTGTCAACAATCATCAGATAAAGGTGAAAAATGTGTATTACTCGACCTGTTGCAAGTGATTGCTGGATTGCTAGCTGTAAATTCGATGGCTATTGTCCTAGTCACACAAGCCTAGAGGTTGGTAGTTGACCCCTGCGCTAACCATCGTCGCGAGGGGCTGCAGGCAATAATTAATGTGAAATTAGTTCCAAAGTTGTGTTAGGGTGCGGCACCAAAATCCTTTTTTTTTGATTACTTTGGTTTTAGGCAGATTGCTGAGGTCACTGGTAGTTTTCAAAGAAGACACATAGAAATTGTCTGCAACTGATGCAAACAGGAAACAACGGGTATTGGCCTTGAAAAAAAAGTTGTGCCTTTTGAGATGTGCTTGTTTTAGCGTTAGCACAACTTTTACTTTGAAGACAAGCTTCTCTATTTTTGTTGCCGTTTCCAGTTTGGATTGCATTTTCTTTCAAATTCCAGTGCAGCGGCGATACTAAATGGTGGCTGTTTGCAGACGATTCGGCATCTTCCATGCAAGCTGCAGGCAACTGTGGCAATCCTCTAGCAATTAAAGGTTTTGTGTTGCAGTTCCTGCGATTCAACAGATTCTCCAGCAGCTACCTGAAAACTGTCTGACTGGAGGTTGCAGGGGAGTTGTCGACCGTTCTTTTGGGCCTTAGTCCATTATTGTTCCGTAAATGACCCCAAATACATGATTCTCATGATTTGGGATTTTTTTCAGAATTTTCTTTCCATTTTTACTTTTTCCCCCATTTTTACTTCTTGCCTTTGTACCTTTTCCTATGAGTCTTTAGTGTTATCTATGTTTTATTAGCCAGTTAGTCGCATCAGTATAAACATTCCCTTATCTTGCCATGTAATGGGGAAATTATAGTTCAGTGGTGTTAGTGCATGGGCAGTCTGTTGACAGGCCAGGGGAAGATTCATCTCTGTCTGTCTACCTGCAAAGAGCATCTGTTGCCATAGGGTGGGAATGTTCAACACATGGTACAAAAGCAGTCTGGGGGATGCTCTTTTTCTTATATTGTGTGTCCATCAGTCAGCCGTGGAGAACAACAAAGGTATAACACAGAAAGAGCTGAAGTGAAACATCAGTGTCCATGGCAGCCACTGTCTGGCTCCACATTTCTCCCTTCCCCATTTCAGCCTATTCATCAACCAATCAGCATTCAATCGCTGCACGGCTTGAAGTGTTAAGAAGTGTTCAGTTATGGGACAGAAAAGCATTAGATACCAGCTCATGAAATGAATCAAACAGGAAAAAAGTGATGGTTTCAAGTTTCAAAGTTAACTGCCATATGCAGGGTAAAGAGACGCGTTTCCCTGTACAATTAAATTGTAACAGTTACTGTTACGGTACTTTGTGCCTGGATGTGTAAACAAAATATTCGATCATATATGCCCGTGTTGTATTTTTCAGATAGTTTCGCTGCCCTCCAAGTGAGTGAAATGCTCCAAGTTCACAGGATTGTGGCAACAAGTAAAAATGGAAAATTAAAAAAGTGATGAGTGATCACCTTGTCACTTTAAAATTTGCAATTTAAACTCTCCCAATTAGCCTCTCCCTGCCACCTTGATTTGATTAGCCTGCTGTTCTCTACCTGCTCTGTTATTATGAACTCTCTTCAGATATCTGCGGGCGGCTGCGCTGTGATTAGACGCGCTTAGTCATTTGCTAAGTGACAAGCGGGAGCACACAAACCTACGAGCAGGCATGCATGAACACACAACACCACACACACAGTTGCATTTCTCACAGAAAAAGGCTTAGATGAGAACAACAACAGTGGAAGTCTTTACAGTTACACATTTCATGCCTGCAATACTTCTAAATTTTTGTGTCATACAGATAAATTATATTTGTGTGCTTGTCCACATTATTAACATCCAAACCATTCAATACACTGCTAAATGCTTGAGCAAGATAAATGAAAACTGAGAAAGTCATATTGAAAATCTAAAAATAATTGAACATGACCAAAGTGAGAATGTTGATCCACAGTATCTGCTTGGATGCCGTGATGCAATTGGAGTTCAACAGAGAGCTATGCACAGGTTCAGCTATGATTCATACTCTTGCTCACCAGTGAATATCTTTGCCATGTGAAATTGCCTAATAAATATGCGCTGGACAACGGTGACTAGGCATGACTGGAATTTTATGGTTCATAAAGGGGCTCAAAGGCTCACAGGCATAAAATAAGTCATCACCTTGTGCAGTCTGCGTTTCACACTATAAACAGACAATATAGTTATTAACTCCTAAATAGTAATGTTAAATCACACTGAATTGTTTTTATTGCTGCATGGACATTTGAAAAAAATGCATGCAATTAAATTGGGATGTTGTTTATAGGAGTTTTAATAAATCAGTTAATCTACTTAAACTGTTGTTGTGATTTGCCAGCACCGTCAGAGGATACATGGAGGAGAAAAAGAAGAACTCGTTTATTAGTTTAAAAGCTGCACCGTAGACTCAAATGGATGAGGGTGCTCACATTAAAGAAAAAGTAAGCATATACCTGAAAATTTGCATATTAACATTTTATTTTCTTCTTGGCGCTTCTTTGATGTGCTCTGAACCCTTCGTCAAGGCGTTTGGCACATCAAAACAACAACAAAATGAGCACAACATCCTGCTGGGGCTGTACAACTAAACAACAAAAATACTCCTTTTCTTAAATTAGGTGGTGGTGTGTGGGGGGGGGGGGACTCTGCTGTGAAAGGCTTGAGATCTGAACGTTGAACACCAGAAGATTGGGTTAACTTTTCTTTTCAAACAGCCACTTATTACTGCTATTGCTTATGTTTCATCCACATGGCAGCAAATGTTTTGTGGCAGCCTCTCCCATAGGCCCTGAACTCAGCCATTTCTAAACAGAGAGCAGTAAGTGCCAGCTCTGTGGCACATGGGCATTACGCTGAAGTGGTTCAAGAATAAGGATCTTGTTGGGAAAGCAATAAAAGTCTAATGAAGCTTAGCTGACAGTAGTTTGATGCCCAATGTCTGCATAAAATATGTTCTTTTCAAAAGTTAACATTTAAATCTTTATTTATAAAGATTTAAGATTAAATTATTGCTTCTGCAAGAGAAAATGTATTAAAGTCACAGTGTGTAAAATCTCACCACTAGATGTCAGTATATTGCAGATTGCAGATAACTGAATTCCGTTTTCTTAGCTTTAACAATTCAAGTGCGTAATTCTACCTATGGTAGCCACTGTAGGACAAAAAACTCCCTATTCTGGGTTCATCTGTTGTGAGTGTAGGCTGTCAGTCCGCTGTCAATGTGTGTCCATGTCTATTTACCCTGAAGAAAGCTAGAAAACTTTGTGAAAGAGGTTTGATATGAGACAATGAGTCAGCGAAACACATTTCTGACCAATGACAGCAATACTGAGGTGAGTTGTTGAGATTATCCTAAACCTTCGTGTTAGTAAGTGCTGGTGTTTTTGCTGTCCGTCTCTGTTATCTACTGTTAGCCACCATTAGCCTCTGTTAGCCTCCGTTAGCCAGTGTTAGCCTCTGTTAGCCTCCGTTAGCCACTGTTAGCCTCCGTTAGCCAGCGTTACTGAAACTTTCTTTGAAGTGTATCTAACATTTTTCGATTCAGACACTTGCCGAATAAATTCCTATACAACGTGAGAATGGAATCAAACTGTTTATCAATGGGAAAGTGTGATTTGGGTTTTTTCTAACGAACACTTGAGCCTATCATTAGCATATTCTTAGCTTATAACTTGCTGCCGTTGTTGTTATTTAGCCGCCTCATTGCCAGTTGTCCGGAGAGGGGAGGGTTGTATGTCTAATCTCCTGACAATAAGTTGGCTTATGCAAGTTTTCATGAGATAGAGCCCCGACTTCAGTTTAGGAAGTAAGGCTCGTGTGGGGGAAGAGGATGACGTTTTATTCAAATGGCTGTCTTGTTGTGTCCTTCCTACGTGTTTTTAAAAACATAGATAAAACATAGGTATGATCCCTCATATCTTGGGTATGAAGGTGCAGAGGAGTTCTCTTCTCCTCAACCTTTGTTATAGTACATATGTGGCTGGTTTCTAGCACACAATTAGACAGAACAGCAATTTTAGCTACCGTATTTAAGTTGCCAGGGCAACATCGCAGCTTCCACATTTTACATATCTCAATTCGTAGTTTATAAGAATGCATCACTTGTTGGAAGATATAATTTTACAGTAATCTATGTGCATTTATGTCTATAATATTGTTTTTCTATTAAATTAATATTTTTTAAAAACCCAACCGACTATACCTTTAAATTGCCATAGGATGCAGGGGATCTTAAATGGAGTGATTGTTCTGGTATTTATTGCTCCTCTTACAGTAAGTCATTGTTGACAGTTCATTGGTTGTGTTCAATATTTTCTCCATTAAGAGAGCTGATGATGCATATGGAGAAAGGGTTTACATTAACACATGGGGATTTATTGTCTTTGTGGTTACGATATATGGTTCACTACTGATATTGATTCCTCTAATCTCTCAGCTGAGCTGCTTTAAAGCACATTATGAGGTCAAAAACATCAGGATTTGTCAGGAGGAAGGTGCTCCAAATAGAGCTTTAGGTAGTCGCTGAAATATCTAGCTTTTGAGGGGAGGCCCTGGGAGGAGACGGGTGATGCAATTTCCCAAAGTAGTGTCTGCATCATTGAAATCATGAGATGTTTTGGCCTCTGACTGAGTTCTGTGGCAAGAGCTGAAAACAGTTGAGAGACTCAAAAATGAACACTTCATCATAGGATGGCTGTACATTAAAAAAAACCTGATTTTTGTTAAAATATTACATTTAATTTATATTTGCATATGCAGAAAAAAATCTGTAAAAAAAAAAAAAATTGAAATTGAAACAATGGATGGAACCTAACTCGTGCCATAATGCTAGGAACCTGGTGAATATTAAGAGTTTTATCACAGTGTGTTTCTCAGTAGGATTACATACAGATAAACAAATGGCCCATCATTTAAAAAAACATGGTTTTTGAATCAATGCACCTCTTCAAACAGTAGCTTCATGGTGGCTTTTCAACCTCTGAGCTCTCTTTTAAAGCATGTTCCAGCGGCCCAGATGAATATGGGAAAAATGCATCTGTATAAACAGCCTGTTAAGTAAACAGGTCTGCACTTCAACAGCTGCTAATGTCAGACTGGAAATTAAAGACGTGGGGGGTGGGGGTGGGAAAAGGTGTGTTACACTAAAATAACAGCTCTACAAACACACAAGGACACACCCAAACTGCAGCATGCACAAATGCTCTGTATCCCACTTCCTACCATCTTTTCTTATCACTCTCTCTCTCTCTCTCTCTCTCTCTCTCTCTCTCTCTCTCACACACACACACACACACACACAGCGTTTCTGAGCAGATGCTGGCTGACAGGTTTGAATTCATGCTGGTGAAAAGGTCAGTCAACACCCTCCACTCTTGTCAACACCATTGTGTGTGTGTGTGTGTGTGTGTGTGTGTGTGTGTGTGTGTGTGTGTGTGTGTGTGTGTGTGTGTGTGTGTGTGCGCGCGCGCGCATTGGATGGTGACAACAAAAAATAATCTAGTGGGGAGAGGGGGAGTAATGTTCAGTTTCTTAGACAAACATCTATTGTACGCATAGATTTATGATTTTAAACCAAATAGGATAAAAGAATTAAAAATAAATAGAGGGAGAATTCATTAAAGTGATTAGGAATCAATTAGAACAGCAGACATTAAGATGATAGAATAAGAAAGTGAGGGGAGGGGTAAAAAAGAAGAAGACATGGAATAAAGTCATACACCATCTTTCTAGCAGATGAATGGGTCCCTGTGGGCGAGAGGCATCACTTCTCATCCTAATTACTCTTCAAACACTGACCCAGTATCAGCTCTCATGTTCTACCCGCATTTAACTCTCCAAGCACTAAAATCGTCTTGCAGGAAAAAGTCGGTGTATAAAATTGGAAGTTAATTATCTATAAGACAAAAAAAGGAGAAACTTAATTCACCTTAATTCACCATTAATTTGAAGTGGTTCGATAGTTTGGGTCTCAGAGCTTTGGAAACGGTGAATTTGAAGCACAATTTGCATGCATCATGATTGGTGACTCATCTAAAAAGACTAATGGGAATGCAGTCCTGGGAATACATATTTAATCACAAAGCAACCTTTTGCGTAATGGCCAATATTGTAAATCAGTAGGTCAGCTTATAAGCAAGTGTTGTAATGCAGAGAGACTGTGAAAGCTATAACTCATTGGAATGGCATTTTGAAGTAGCTTTTGTCTGCATATAAATGCAATGCAGCCCATGTAGCTGGTTGTAAGTGCATTAGTCTGTTTCATCTTCTTCACAGCAGCCAGTGAAGACACCGACACCACAACACAACACACAACAAGTCACAACCAGCTCTCTAAATGGACGCCAAACATTGTCTTTAAAAACATGATGATGAAAAATATAATTTTGTCATGACATTCCTCATTAGAACTATTAAAAAATGAATTTACTTAACTACTGTACACAATTGATCTATTTGTCATTAGAAAGCACACCTGCCAGGTGGCCTAGTTCTTCTGTAATACTTCTAATGATTCAGTCATACTACAGTAGAAATAGAACGACCACCTCTCTATGTATTGGTGGTTGCATTGAATTTGATCAGGTTGGTGAAGGTCTGTACATAACTACCATATAATTCATAAACACAGACAGTCTGTCAATAAATTTCAGTTGCAGTCAGTCTGTGCCAATCAACTTATCTGTGACCCATCTGCAATCTGTCTCATTGCAATGGAGGATTCAACTCAGCTGCTTGTCAGCTGGTTATGTTATTCATAAAAGTAAGGCTGCTGAGTGCGTGTCATTTTGTAGTTTAATTGCCATCCTTCAACAACTACCTCACTATTTCTCAGGATTTTTTGAACTGAATCTGAAAAATTGAAGAAATGTTTTTGATAAATAAAAACCTCTCCTGACTGTCTTTTTTTGTTTTTTCCACAAAACGCTTTTTTGGTTCAACCACGGTAAAAGATACTTCAAATTTAGCTGAGGATATTATGATTTGGAAAATGGACTAATTCTTATATAGTGTTTTCTAGTCTCCCCACGCTCTATACAACATGCCTCATTCACCCATTCACAAGCACTTCTAAACTCAAGTGCAAACTAATAAACATTCACACACATTCACACTCCGATGAACGCAGGTTTTAAAATATATCTTGGTGATACTATGACTTCTTTGCTGGAGAAATTATATTAGATGACAGGTGTTCTTATCTTCAACTAACATGTGTAAGGCTGCTGCTCAGATACATTTTAACTCTACAGATTCATATTTTTTGGTATTTTTTCTGTTATCTTTTCCTTACCCTTTGCCTACTGTTTTTCTTTGCTATCAAACTATTTTTGCACTTTTATTGTCACGGTCTGCCAGGGCAAGCTGTGGGGATGTTGGAGAAAGGACCCAAATGCTGGACTAAGTGCAATGAACAGTGCGTCACAATAAATCTCCAATGTGCTCCCTCAACTCCTGTGTTGTGCCTTCTCCTAAGTGCTGGTATTCCGTGCGTCCTGCCGTACTGTGTTCCGCTCTCCTCATGGAGTCTAACTCAACGATCCTGCGCCGGAGGAAGCTCCATCGCTCTGTTAAGTAGCTCCCCCGACGAGCTTGATCAGAAGCAGGTGTGTGAGAACCTAGGCGTGATCAGCAGCTGGCAGGGCCACACCCATCAGGCCTGCAGGTGGCTGTCCAGCCACACCCGCAGACACACACACATACACACACCAGCATGGAACACAAGAGCACAGTGCAGCAAACATACATCCAATACAATAATAATAGTCCACACTGCTCACCATCCCTGAGTCCCAGGAACTGGGTCTGTGACACTTATACCATCTGTTATTTTCTACTTCCTTGTTTTTCAATCTTTCCACACAGCTTCTTTTTCTATCTGTAAACTCTCGTCTCTATCCTGCATCAGGAACTCGTTTATTTATTCATTTACTGGCAATTGGAGTCCTGCGATTCCAGCTCCACCTCCAGCATCTTTAGATAAATGACATTTCCAAAGCCAGATGGACTACAGATACTGAAATAGTCTACCATGAGTTCATCAGTCCTATCAACATTCAGATTTTTCTGTCTCATTGTTGTTCTTGTCATCGTGGAAAGATAAGAAGAATTGTTTAAAAAAAGAAAAGAAGGTTCAAATACACTTAAAAAGCACCGCACATAAATGATCCAATGAAAAAGCAGCTGAGAACAGAGGGTGAATGTGTAGGTCAGATGAATCAAAATACATAAATCAATACACAGACTGATCGATACACATAGGTTCATCTCACTAAAATTATTTTTCTTAGCAGGAAATATCCATTTATAGATCCTTCATCAACATCACCAGTAAATACTTTATTA
Organism: Maylandia zebra; assembly: GCF_041146795.1. NCBI lineage: Eukaryota > Metazoa > Chordata > Actinopteri > Cichliformes > Cichlidae > Maylandia > Maylandia zebra. The sequence goes on from NC_135181.1 coordinate 16,938,007, forward strand.
TATAATTATTATATAACAATAAGACACTCAGAGTGAGTTGTATCAGACAATGCAATCTCATTATCCAGTTTCAGGATATTAAGACACGTGCGTCTTCAGTTCCATTCATCCAAATCGGGACAAAATCTATACTGTAGATATCCTCCTGCATCAAATCATCCATAGACCCTTCATACAGATATTCAAACCCAACTTTCTTAGCATCTTGGATAAATCAATAAACCATTCTTCTTAAATAGCCTACAGCAAGAACTCAGACTGTAGTGTCTAAAACAATATCCAGCTATGGCCTTTTTCCTGATGATACCACTGTTTTTTTTTCTGGTGGTGAACACATATTGTGCAGTCATCTGCATGTTTACATTTGTCTGCATGTACAGTGCTGTGAAAAAGTATTTCCTTCCTTCTTAAGTTCCTTTTTTTGTATATTTGTTTTGCTTTTGTTGAATGTTTCAGATTAAACAAATCCAAACCTACTGCAGTCAAACATTTGCAATTACTAGGAACAACTCTACATGGCTCTGGAGGAATTTTGTCCCACTTTTCTTTGAGAATTATTGGAATTCAACCATGTCTGAGGGTTTTCAAGCATAAAATTCATGTTTGATTTGAGTCCAGCCAAGATCGCTCCAAAACCTGGTTGTTGTTTTTTCATTTGGGTTTTATTGTTTGTTTGTTTCTTTAGTTGCTTGATTTTTTCCATTTAGAGGTGGACTTGCTTTTGTGTTTCAGGTCATGATCTTGCTGTAAAACCCAAATGTGCTTAAGCTTCAGGACATGAACTGATGCTCAGGTACTGTCTTTCAAGATTTTTTGAAAGAGAGCAGAATTCATGGTTCCATCGTGTAAGGCAACTCGTCCTGGTGCTGAAACAGCAAAGCAGTCCCAGACCATCACACCACCACGTTTGACTGATGATAATGTTTTTTATGAAATGCTGTTTAGTTTTATGCCACCTACCGCGGGACTCAAACCTTTCAAAAAGTTCAACAACAAAAGTCTTGGGGGTATATCGAGATATTTCTTGGCAAATGTGAGATCTTTGTGTTCTTTTGGGTGAGCGGTAGTTTTCACCTTGGAACTCTTGGATGCCATTTTTGCCTGGTCTTTTTCTTATTGTTGAATCATGAAATCTGACCTCAAATGAGGTCTGCAGTTCTTTAGATGTTGTTTCTGGATGAGTTGTCGATGTAGGCCAGCCATTCCTGGTAAGGTTTCCACTGTTTCAAGTCCCCTAACCTTAGAAATGGATTCGTAACCCTTTCCTGATACATGTCAATGACTTTGTTTCTTAGATCTTGACATGGTGTGTTGATTTTTTTAAAGATCTTTTAGCCTACATAACTTTGTTCCATTTAAGTGATTTCTTTCCTTAACATGTTTGAGGCCTGGGTGTGGCTGATCTAACTGAACTCAGCTTTTCAAAAAAATGTGGTTAATCGCAGTTAATTCATAGGTTAATATTGCAACTAAATGTATGTGTTCTACCAATGTAAACGATTCATTTTAGAAAGGCCACATTTATGACATTTTCTTCTTCCTGCACCTTTTTATTCAAACTTGAATAAAAATAAATGAGTAGAATACACCGCAGATATGAAATTAGGATGCAAAGTAATTTGATAATGCCCACTCAGCATTTAAAAAAGTTCTCAGCCTCCATTAAATATCCTTCACATCTCTGATCACAGAATTTAGTGCTTACTGACAGAGAGAAATTATTTCAGCCAATTTCACCCATTAATTTTTGCATTACAGACACGCTATGGCTAGTAGAGATCATTTTCCATCACTCTCTTCTCATCTTTTTCATCTCCTCATCCCTATAGAGCCACACTTCCGTGGTCACGATAAATAAGTAAAAATGTGCACTAGCTGCCTGCTGGTAAACAATACTGACACGTTCATTTAGCACAGGAGGCGAGATTGCCCTCAGAGTAAATTCATCTCCTTCCCCCTTGTCTTTCATTCAGGTTGGGCTGACATGACATAGTGCATTGATTCCTTACTTACAAACTTACAAAAAATGGCAACCGAGCCTCCTCCCTTATATTTTATGTACAACATTTTGGCATTAACTTATCATGGACAGTTTCATTTGTGGTGTGCTGCTTCTAGACAGCTAGTCCTTCTGGACTAGCATTCAAGGTTCAAGGTTCAAGGTTCAAGGTTCTTTATTTGTCACATGCATAGTTATACAAGTATAACACACAGTGAAATGTAGCCTGACACGCTCCTCGACATGTGCAAAAATTGGGGGGTGTAGAGGAAGAACATTATATATATATATATATATATATATATATATATATATATATATATATATATATATATATATATATACATATATATATATATATATATATATATATATATAGTATATACACTGGGTGAATGTGCAGTAGTAGCAGCATTTAGGAGTTAGTGTTTTTTTCCACTATTCTTTATTTATCTATGGTACTTAATGCAGTTGTCAACTTGCAGTGGTGGCTCAGCTGATGTCTTATGTAGTCTCTTCACTTCACACTTCTTTTAAAACCCCATTTCTCGCAAAGATGTCCTGCTATTTCTGAAACTATCCTCTCCATAAATTTGATGTGTGTCTTTTCTGATCAGAAGAAACATACTGCAAGCTTGTTCATGAAAAACAATCTCTCACTTTTTTCGCCACCTGTCCAAAAACTTTCCATCTCAGTTCGCAGCAGGAGCCTTCATTTCTAGTGTCATATATCAGAGCAGCAGCTCTTCAAATACATATGACTCCAGCAGCTCCAAGAGGAAATTGCTGCATCACCAGCCAATAGGAATTAACTTCAATTTTAGTATGTAGCATCCTAATTATGCATGATAATTAGTTAAATGTGTGCACCAGCTGCCTGCTGGTAAGTAATGCGGTCACAGCTCATATTCATTTAGAAGAGAGAGCAAGACTGCCTTTGAAATACATTCATTTGTCTTTTAATCAGCTCTGTGTGGCATAAAGTAACTACTGTAGAGGAATAACAATAAACCTCTAAAGCTTTGGGTTATAATCACACCTATAATTATACCACCTATACAGTAAATCTCCATCTCTGATGACACAGACATCAAAAAGAAAGTAATTTTGTCCTGTTGGAGTTTATGCTGATACTCTGGCTTCCTCCATTTAAAATACATGTAAAAGATGCATACATGTAATACATGTAAAAAGAATAAAGCTAGTTTCAGAACTGGCCTCACTGATTCCAGCCAAATGTAAAAATCTCAGAATCACCTGAAAATAATAAAATTTGCTCCAAAACTCTCACAGATCAGCTGAATGTTCGCTTTATTTTTTATTCAAACTTACTTTCGAGTTTGACAGACAGCAAAGCCAAAAAATCATTTTGCACTGAAGCGCTTAAAAAGCATTCCCCGTCCTACTCTCTCAAGTCTGCAGCACCACCAGCAGCAACCGGTTAAAATTTGTCTAACAAAACCACAAACCACTGTGAGTCAGCAAAAAGATGCTGGAGATTATACTTGCTCTTACCTTTCTGTAAACAATCATGTTGGGCGTGTCATCATCTGGGTCCACGATGCTCATGGACCTCGTGGAGAGCAGAGGTCGAGACGGGGTCGTCTGGGCGATCTCCTTCGGTTCTTCAGCCCCTTCGTCAGGTTCAGACTTCTCCACGGGGCTCGACTGCTGCTGCTCCTCTTCCTTCTCCTTCTCCCCTCCTTCCTCCTGCTGTTGCTGCTGCTGCTGCTGTGCCTCAGCCATCTCTCCCTTACAGTCGCCTTCCCCGTGTGTTAAATTATCCTCTCTTCTTTGTCTTCTCTTCTTTATTTCCAACTGTGCTGTCTCCAGAGTCTAGGGAAAGAAAGAGAGTGAGAAACAAAGTGATAAATTGGACCATAGAACTGAGCATTGGGCTCCAGTCTCCCATGTCTCTCTATTTTCTGGTTTTCTATCAGCAGCCACAGGATGGATGCAATGGAGGCGTCATCAATTCTCCTACTTTTCTCTGTTATCCCTTCTACGCTACTCCCTTCAGACCCGTCATATGAGACTGAAGTTAAAGGAGAATAAAATACATTCTGTTTTTGCTTGATTATTCCAGTCAATCATTTCAGTTTGTGGGACATCATATTTCCTGGCATATAAGAGCGTCACTTGCTTTTTTCCCACAGAGGATGTGATGTCTTGTTTTACAAGGGGAATAAAAATTTGTTTCTTCAGTTAAAATGAGGCATCATGTGCATGAATTAATTCGAATGATGAAAATCAGTCAGATGAATATCTCATTTTGAAAACTAATTTGCACGTTCATTTCCATTCAGAGAAGCAGAAGGATAGCAGCAAGAGTGAAAGGGAAGGTTTACAAGATGGTAGTGGGGCCTGCTATGATGTAGAGTTTGGAGACAGCAGTAGTGACAAAAAGACAGGAGGCCGTGCTGGAGGTGACAGAGTTGAAGATGAATTGTGTTACATGTGACCAAAATGGACAGGATTAGAAATGAGTATATCAGAGGGACAACTCAGGTCGAGCGGCGTGGAAACTCTTTGGAGGATGCTGAAGATGGAGTTGCCAGGCAGGAGTAAAAGAGGAAGAGCACAGATAAGATTCATGGGTGTAGCGAAGGCGGACATGGAGACTGTTGCAAAAATGATTGCACATTATTCCAATAAACCACTCACAAAGTACAGAAACAAATTGCAGCAGGTTAAAGGTTGATTTTAAACCCCATAAAATTGCCCTTTAATTTACTACAGAACAACCGATCACCGAATCATGCACAATACATGCAATATATGCGACTCCACACACACACACACACACTTGTGACATCCCATTACTCAGACCTGTCTGTGCTCTTCTGACAGCTGTCAAAATATTGTTGTGTGACACTTGAGCTGAGATTAGGTGCAAGAAGGAGAAGGTTCAAAGTCAGATAGGGGGCAAACAGCTGGAAAGAGAAATGAAACACACTTGACACCCTGGTTTCTATATGAGGGCTCCATCTATGCATCCTCTTTTCCTCTGTGCTCATCAGTGCCAGAAGATTTTATCCCAAACGTAACTGGGACCAGATGCCTTTCCATTTAGTCCATTGTAAAAGAAATAATAGCTTCTGACTGATTCATCTGCAGACAGCTAGTCTCTTTGCTGGTTGCAACACCGTGAATGTGCAAAATAACGTTACACAGGCCTGGAAATCTAAAAAATTCTGCACTCGATTAAATGAGTCTGGTTGCAAACCGCGCAATGAAAATGCAAAACAAATCTAATCTATAGGAAATGTTATGATAGCAAGCTCTTCCTTGTGTTGGAGATAACTGAATCCTTACAACAATATACCTGGAAGCTGCCAAATATGCACTCATGATAATGGAAACACACTCCATTATTTCATTTCAGTTTAATTTATTCATTTCTTTTGCAATGCAAACCAGAAGAGTTTGCACATAATCTCAGTGAGATGGAGTTTTCCTGGAAACATTTATCTGAGAAAATATTTGTGGAAGAAATTATAGACTTTAGGTGTATGACTGGAAGATGATTCTGCTCAGAGAAAAGCTGTATTTTCCACTTTGTGTTTCCACTCAGTAAAATCTTTAAAGAAAAGACCATCACACTCACCACTAAATATAAAGAACTGAAATGTGAATGAAGGCCTGATGCAGGTTATCAAAGCAAAATGTCTTCCTAGAACTTCAGCCAAATGTTGGCAAAGAGTTTTTAACTCATTCACTGCCAGCCATTGGCAGTGAATGAGTTAAACCCATTGACTCATTCACTGCAATTGACGGCTATAGACGTCAATGGCAGTGAATGAGTTAATAGTGTCCACCTGTGCTTCATAAACCATGTGTACATGGGAAATTTAGTTCACATGTGTAGTTCCCAAAAGCTAGCATGAATGGTGAGAAGGAGAGCAAAATTAAGTTCTTTTTTCTTTACCTGGGAATTCACTGTAAGAAACAGTGTTTTTAGTCATTTAAATCTTTATCTATTGCTTATTTACTTTGGTGCAGTATGAATGGGCAGAGGAAAACTAGCAAAACTTGAAAATACAGTTAAAAGTGAAGTCACATTTTCTAAAACTGTCCACAGGCTCAGACTGGAGTCATTGCTGGGCCAATTCTAGTCCCGGGCCTCATGTTTGACACCCCTGCTGTAGGAAAAAAAATCAAATTGATCTAATTTAATCAATTTGTAAATATTAACCGTGTAAGCATGTTTTCAGCTGAAAGAATAAAGGTATCAGAGCTGAAATTTGACACAGAATCAGTGTGGGTGCCTGCATCCGCAGTATCATCATCGTGAGCATCATGTGTTGATATGCTATTTCGATCGTGCATAATCTCGTATTCTGAAGCAAAATTAGAAGTTAAAGAACTTCCACAAAGCAATTTCTGCTTCATGCCCAAAGAGTGAAAAGAGAAAGGAAGCAAAATGAGAGCAGACTTGAGCATGATTGGTTGTAGGATGATTGGGTTTGGCATGTTGGGAAACATCCACAGATCTGAAGACAAGATCAATACCACTCTCATATCTATATGGAAACTGCGAAGCTTCAGCCAGAGGCTAGTGTAGCTTAGCTTATCTCAGAAACAGGTGCACCTAGGTTGTGTATTATATTTAGTTCATGTATTACTCATAAAGCCGTTTACAAAGACACATAGTGGTAGCACATCTTCTTCCGTGCAAGCAAGCTAAGCATTAAATAATAAGAATCGAACTAAAGTTAAGAAAGTGGTTTTGACTGGGTTAAGAGTAAATGGCAGTTTTGTGTCATCTGAAGTGAATTTAATGTCCTTTTTAAGTCGACGCTCTCATTAACCAGCTGTTTGTGTGTGTCTGAATGTGTGAGAGGATATACTGCACAAAGTGTCCATGTGTCCACGAGCTTTCTGGTGCTGAAGAAAAGACAGGGACACCGTCTGCTTAACTGCTACTCCAAACCAGCAGTCAATGCTTAGAAGTGATGCCTGGTTTGTTTCTCTGAACTGCTCAAGTTTAAACTCCCATCTTCTTTCCATCCTGCTCCTGGAATGTCGTAAAGTTGCGTAGGCTGGGATCAATACCTCCAACATTCGCTCTAACTCTGGATTTTGCAAAGAAATGAAATGTTCAGGTTGAACATTCACATGAGATCATCCTCTATCGCACAGTTATTTAATTAATGGTTCACAGAGGAGCCTCACCCCTGTTGATAGAGATGCTTTAGTTGGCCTAATTGCTTTAAAGAACTTCCAGAGTCAGCTTTGGTCACCTTGAAAGCCTCTGATGTAATGCCTAATCTATTTATTCAAAATTAGATGAACGTGAGGATGAAGAAGATATAAAGGGACCACACGCGTCTCATTTTATGAAACGCAAACAACATGTTTTTACAGAAGAATTAAAATCTTCCTATGTTAAGCCCTCAAACTCCTTCAGAACCGCCAGCTCAGGAAACTCCTTCCTGTGGTGTTTACGAGGCTTCAATCGATGTGCTGTGATGTCTTCGTGAGAGCCTGTAGGTGTAGAGTCCTTTGTTTGTTCGCCGCTCGTGTTAGCTACGTACAATTACAAGTGAAGCACAGTTTTTTAAACTTCACTTAAGCTTTATCTTTCTTCTTCTTAAATGCAAAAGACTAACAAGCACGCTTGAATTTCAGCTGATGTCTTCACCAGCTCAGCGTTCAGCTCTACATAATTGGAACAAATCAAGCGCTGCCACAGAAATGATACTCGATTGCAAGAAAATGAACACTGAGGAAGGCATCAGTCAAAACATTTGTGCTCGCTCCTCTTTTGCACTACAAAGGAATAACAACAGTGAAAGTGTTGTGATGTAATTTGAAGTCACTGAAGAAGAAAAAAATAAAATAAAATAAAAATAGGCCCCAGGTTTCAGGAAATTAAATGACTGAAAGAAACGCATGACATTTATTTTTATACTTGTCGCAGATTAATACTCTAAATTATTCTGATTACATTTAGAGGTGAACATTTATTTAACCACCCCCCTTTCCTTTAAAACACGCTGCGATGACAGGAAGTGGATGCGGTGAGTGAGATCTCTTGCTGTGTCTAAAGTCTGCGCTATCCTTTTCCCTCTGGACCCTCCACAGTGCAACGCACACCCAGCGTTTGCTTCACCTTCCATCGAAAACCACCCCAGGGAGGGCTGCATGAGGATGTCTGGCTATTTTACACAAAAGCCTGGCTACAAATATAAGGGACACCACCAGTTTAGAAGCCATTCAACCTTATAAAGAGTCAAATGTGTGGAGTTGTGTGTGTGGTTTATCAGGCAGACTGCATTTAACAGCATATATCACACAGTAATGGTTCATTCACATCTTGTTTAAGATACGAAACATATTAAGAGCTCCTGTATATTAATGGTACAGTACTGTATCTTTTTCTTGTGTGATCATGTAAATTCAAGTTCAAATCCTTGATTGTTTTTTCACGTGTGATCTAGTTACCAGGTTTTGTGTAGCAGAAAGCTGTGCTGAGGTTTAGACAGCAATGAGTGAGACTACCATAGAAATTCGCCAGTCTTCACCTTGGGTGGTTGATACAATTTTGAGCAGGTCAGGAATACTGTAACCTTGTGAGGCAAGAAGTGAATACCAAGCTGCAAACAGAGTTTTAACAATAACAGGAATCTGAATTCAGAGTACACAGAGGAGGACACCCACAGGTAATTTTAGGGTAATAAACTGTTTATGTTCTAATACTGTTCCTCTTTATATTACTGTAGTAGCACTAATATGATCGGAAAATCTCATCCACACTACCGACAATATGATGTCATAAAGCTTAAAGCACAGTATTCTTAATTACTGTAAATCCAGCTGCCAACTGGGTCATTCCAACACAAATCTTCACATTTTTTAGAACATTTTCTGCTCACTCGTTCTTTTTTCCCACTTTTTTTTGTTAGATATTCATGTTCAAGGGTTGTCTCAGATTTTCAAAGTGTGAAAAAAGCAGGTAATAATAAAAAAATGTATTTTATATAAAAAGCTACAAACTTTGGACATAAAATTTTTAGCCAAATTGGAGATAGGCGAGCAGAGAGCCCACAGTGATTTGAGACTGAATGACCTTTAATGGTGAAATTACAGTGTAGCGTTCATTGAAATGAATCTAATAAAGTATTGTGCCACACCTCTTAATCTCTGAATTCAGGTGTTTTCAGCTCCATTCCCATAGCTGTATGAAATCGAGCACCTGCCCATGCAGTTGATTAAAAGTTGGTTCCAAGGTCTCAGTAACATTGAGCAGCAGTTTCTTAACTGCTAACCTAACTGGGGGTCATATAAGTGCTGGATCGTGCTTGATAAGAGTTCAGCAGCTACAACAAAGCTAGGCTAGACTATTAAGCCCCAAATCCACAGCTAGGATCAACTTTAGAATCACCATTTAACCCGTCACTGGACTGTAGGCAGAAAGATCTTGGAGGCTCCGAGAGAACATGCAAACCCCACAAAGAAAGGCCAGAGCCTCGTCCAAAATCTTCTATCACTTGGGAATTTATTTTTAGAACAATGTAGGAGTGAGTACCTGGTCACAATATAAAAACTTCTATGCTTTGTGAGGCTACGACAAATCAGTCACAAGCGTTTTACTGATATAAGCCACTGGTGCTGGCCGATAAGGCCAAAGCTGGCACTTGTTTATCTTTTTCAGTTCATCCTCGACCTTTAAAGATCTTTGATTTTCTTCAAAATCCCCATCATGCAAACAAATTTTTGCATGATGGGGACGTCAAAACTTGTGCATCCACATTTGACCATGAAGTCAATCAGGTAAACAATGCTCTGACAGTCCACAGATAACTAAATCAAGATAACGTGTAATTATGCAGCATTAATATAAATATCAGTATCACTGCTTAATAGCCAGAACCGGGCTCAAATCGTCATCTGTCTTAATGTGGGGAGAGCTTAAGTTTGATGGATGATGGTCGTGCATGTCTGCATACCAACAGTGACATAGATCTCTCTCTCGGTCTCACTCCGACCTCTTTCTGTGGTCTCTCTATCCTCTCAGAACCGCTTCACCCCCCAGCACACACACCCAGCACTCTGCAGCCTAATTTACACGACACAGTCCGCAACAACCAGCAGCACGCATTTTTACGCGCGTACTTTACCCTACACACACACACACACACACCACACCTCTCTCACTATCTTCCTCACAAATTTCCGTGCGCATCCCAACAGATGCACAGAGGACGAAAACGCGCAAATTGATTTCAAAGTGTCCCCGAGAGATCACCTGAGGTCTCTTTAATCCCAGGTGGGAAAAACTGCATCCTCCGTGTCACCCTCCGAAATATTAATTACTCCAACAACAGCCAAGCAACACCTCAAGCACAGCAAACTGAGAACACCGCTGCAATGACAAATAACAGAGGCTTTACCAGTAGGAGCGTTAAAAGCGCACGCAACAACATTTCAGTTTTCTTTTATGCATCTTTCACCACTAATAATACCGCCACTCGTATTCGCTCTGCTCCAGCCTCTCCCCCTTCTCCCCGTCCCTTACCTCTGCAGCCGGCTTATCTCTCTCTCGGAGCTCAGGAGCCAAGAAGCAGCTTCACCGACCGACCCATCAAACCGCCGCACAGTGGAGAGAGAGAGAGAGAGAGAGCGCGAGAGAGGAAGAGAGAGACCGTGTTTGGAATATGGGAATCATTATACTGCAACAGTTCAGATAGTAGGTGTACTCATTTAATATCGCACCTATGGTATTCCAGGGCAATCCCAAACTTGCACGAATTTGGGATTTTAGGAGTTTACGCAGAGTGTGCATCTCTCTATTGTGTGTGATTGTCAATCCCCCCTCCGATGAAGGTTCACCAACAAATTAGGTGGTTGTTTTTTTTTTTCAGGATCAGGGGAATGTTGTGGTTATGGTCATGGTTAGGTTGGGTTTGTAGGATAGAGGAAAAGCCAGCTTTACATCTGTGTAGGCACCACTTATCCTGAAGATTAACAAATACTGTTAACTCAATATTTGATATGTTCACGTACTGGCTCTGTTATCTGCACTGTTATCAAATAAATATTGGCTGTAAACAATTTTTAGATTATTGTATTGTATACTGTTTGTATTCATAATTTACACGGTGTCACATAAAGTGTCCAGTCAAGCTAGTCATATTCATATGTTCCATTATCATAAGTTGTGAATTTTCCCTGCAGGGTCTTATGGTTTTACACAATAATACTTGACCCTCTGTCTGCAGACACAGGTCCCTGTGCTGCTGTTTCCCCTCTTTGCCTTAAAATCCATTGATGTCATAATGCCCACACAGGATATGAGAAGATTTGACTGCAAAACCAGGAAATTGTATGTGAGAAAACAACATACATGCAGACAAAGAAGGTACGTTTTCCAAACAACTGTACTCACACTGTTCATAATTATCCTGATAATACAGCCTGAAATGACTATAAAATGAATATGGACACAACTTTATGGAAAAAATGCATGATAGAATAGAAGTTTCAAAATAAAATGAAAACAAATTAGAATTGGATAAATGGAAGAAAATGGATGCTAGAGGTTGTACCTGGAAATGGAAGGCAGCTAGTTGAACATTTACAGAAAGATTAAAGATCCACCAGGACCTCCATGAATCATGTTTGTGGACTGTAGGAGAATTCAGCGCCGCTAAAAACAGTCATGTTTATGTTTTGAATTAATCTGACTCCTGAGTGGTGTTTGCCAGACATGAAGAACCATCATCTTCCAGTGTGTTTGCACATTTCTTTCTCCAGATGAATAATATTTAAATTTGAACCACCTCATCCAATTTCTCTCTTGCTTTCTCTGCTTATTTATGCTGTTTTGAAGCTCGCTGTTCCACCGCCGCTGCCATCGCCTTGTCAGTGGCCGTCTCAAGATAACAATTAGTTCAATGAAGAGAAAGGAGGCTTTGTTGGATAAGAAAATTAGCCTGTTGTCATGGGGAAAACAACTAAGAGAATAGGGGAAAATGCACTAATCAGGCACAACATTTAAAAAACCACCTGCTTAATTTTGCCAAGGTCCCATCTTGTGTGGTCTGTAAGGTTTGGACGGGGGGAGGGGAACCAAGACGTTGACAGCAGATCATTTGAATTCTGTGGTTTCACAGGTAAAGCATTGTTAGATATAATCCAACGGATGCTCAATCCAGTTTAAATATGTGGATTTGGTATTCTGGTTGAACATCCTGGTCTCTTTGCTGGGTTCCTTGAGCTGTTCCTGAGCAGTTTTTGCATTGCTGGGGAGATCGCTGCTATTGTGCAGGGGTGGCAAGTGACAAATTAACATCCGCATGGATGCCAGGATCCAATATATCCCAGCGTAACCTTGCACTATAATGAGATAATCACTGTTATTTTCTTCAGTTATCAGTAGTTTTAAGTTTTCAGATGATTGGTAGATATTTATAACTCTTCTCAGCGCTTTTGTAGCTTTGAATTTTAAATGCACGGAGAGGCACTTTCTGAAATAAATGCACCCACAAGCTTGCTAATATCCCCTACATGGGAAATTATCTGAAATACTCACTCCCTCTCTTAAGTCTTTTTCTTTCTTTTTTGCTCTTCGAGCCTTCCCCATACTCACCCCCGTTCCCCATCTTTCTTAGTGTAATCGCTCCTAATTTCTCATCTTCAACATATGCAAGGCCAACAGCTTCAAACCAGCGAGCTGCAAGCCCAGCAGATAAACTCTTAGCTGATGGGGACTCTCGGCCAAGCACTGAGGCACATCAAAGGCCCTGATGCAATGATGGACTAAGGGAGGAAACTGGGTGCTTACTACAGCCAGCAGAGGTTTCTTCGCTTTGTGTGCATGTGTGTGTGTGTGTGCATCCCAGTCTCACATGAAACGTGTCAACAGACAGCAAGTTTACCATTTACTGTAATTCAGGCTACGTTTTCTCACAGCCAGTGGTGGCGACTAAAAATATTTGCTGTCCTAATTCAATAAGCCATTACTGGGACAGAGAGTGAGGGGGACCACATGCTTCAAAAGCCAGCGGTTTCCCTCTCCTTTTTTTTCTTTCTCGCTTTTATCCGCTGTTTACTGTACAAATGGAAAAATGGACGTCAATAAGCTCGTAAAATCAATACGTGCACTTACAAGCTAAATGCCGTCAAAAACAGCATTGATACTAATGGCCCCATCTGTTCGTGCGGATACACACTCGAACACATCTTCTCATGGTTGGAAACTATAGCCTCCACTCTGGACCGACTGAATTATTGAGCAACAGGAAGCAGGAAGAAAAGATCCCACTGGAGCATATCTGTGTGTGTGCTGATAAGTGGTTTAGGAAGGGATGCCCTATTTTATGTGCTCGTTTATTGCAGTACATCATCACATGTACACACGTGTATACACACATACATACCCATGTATACACTGATCAATAAGCTGCTAAACTTACAGAAATTCTATTTTTTCCATGGCAAAAGTATGTAACTGTATACAATACAAGATATTATTTTAAACTGGATAAGTGCTCTGTGCACTCTTCAGAAATTATAGTGATTTTGTTTTAAATATAGTGGCTTGCAAAAGTATTCGGCCCCCTTGAACTTTTCCACATTTTGTCACATTACAGCCACAAACATGAATCAGTTTTATTGGAATTCCACGTGAAAGAGCAACACAAAGTGGTGTACACAAGCGGAACAAAAATCATACATGATTCGGTTATTTATTTTTACAAATAAATAACTGAAAAGTGGGGTGTGCGTAATTATTCAGCCCCCTGAGTCAATACTTTGTAGAACCACCTTTTGCTGCAGTTACAGCTGCCAGTCTTTTAGGGCATGTCTCTACCAGCTTTGCACATCTAGAGACTGAAATCTTTGCCCATTCTTCTTTGCAAAACAGCTCCAGCTCAGTCAGATTAGATGGACAGCCTTTGTAAACAGCAGTTTTCAGATCTTGCCACAGATTCTCGTTTGGATTTAGATCTGGACTTTGACTGGGCCATTCTAACACATGGATATGTTTTGTTTTAAACCACTCCATTGTTGCCCTGGCTTTATGTTTAGGGTCGTTGTCCTGCTGGAAGGTGAACCTCGGCCCCAGTCTCAAGTCTTTTGCAGACTCCAAGAGGTTTTCTTCCAAGATTGCCCTGTATTTGGCTCCATCCATCTTCCCATCAACTCTGACCAGCTTCCTTGTCCCTGCTGAAGAGAAGCACCCCCAGAGCATGATGCTGCCACCACCATATTTGACAGTGGGGATGGTGTGTTCAGAGTGATGTGCAGTGTTAGTTTTCCGCCACACATAGCATTTTGCATTTTGGCCAAAAAGTTCCATTTTGGTCTCCTCTGACCAGAGCACCTTCTTCCACATGTTTGCTGTGTCCCCCACATGGCTTGTGGCAAACTGCAAACGGGACTTCTTATGGTTTTCTGTTAACAATGGCTTTCTTCTTGCCGCTCTTCCATAAAGGCCAACTTTGTTCAGTGCACGACTAATAGTTGTCCTATGGACAGATTCCCCCACCTGAGCTTTAGATCTCTGCAGCTCGTCCAGAGTCACCATGGGCCTCTTGGCTGCATTTCCGATCAGCGCTCTCCTTGTTCGGCCTGTGAGTTTAGGTGGACGGCCTTGTCTTGGTAGGTTTATACTTGTGCCATACTCCTTTCATTTCTGAATGATTGATTGAACAGTGCTCCGTGGGATTTTCAAGGTTGGGAAATCTTTTTGTAGCCTAAGCCTGCTTTAGGTTTCTCAATAACTTTATCCCTGACCTGTCTGGTGTGTTCTTTGGACTTCATGCTGTCGTTGCTCCCAAATTTCTCTTAGACAACCTCTGACACGTCATAGAGCAGCTGTATTTGTACTGACATTAGATTACACACAGGTGCACTCTATTTAGTCATTAGCACTCATCAGGCAATGTCTATGGGCAACTGACTGCACTCAGACCAAAGGGGGCTGAATAATTACGCACACCCCACTTTGCAGTTATTTATTTGTAAAAAATGTTTGGAATCATGTATGATTTTCGTTCCACTTCTCACGTGTACACCACTTTGTATTGGTCTTTCACGTGGAATTCCAATAAAATTGATTCATGTTTGTGGCTGTAATGTGACAAAATGTGGGAAAGTTCAAGGGGGCCGAATACTTTCGCAAACCACTGTAAATAAGGCACAAGTAAATTAAAAGATAAGGTAAACTCGCTCAGAATTCTGACTATCCTTGGAATCTTGACCTTTAAAATATTAATCTCAATATTCTGAAATTCTGATCCACAACCATCAACACCCAGAATTCTAACTTTATTCTCTTTAAATTTGACTTTTAGAATTTTGACAGTCAGATTTATGATGAGAAAATCAGAAGTCTGAGAAAAACATGGAGCAAAATTCTGAGAATTTAGTAAGAATTACAAGTAAAATAATGAGAATTCAGAGAAAAAGTGAAATTCCTGAGAAAAAATCGAATTCTGGGATTAAAAAAAGAAAAGGAAATTCTCTCCAAGGAGAAACGAGGAGAAACTTAATTCTGAGAATTAGGCAGAATTCCAAGTAAAATAGTGAGAATTCTGCGAAAAAAAAAGAATTCAAGGGGCAAAGTGATGAGATTAGAGAGATTAGTGAGAATTCCAAGCAGATTTACGAGAAAAAAAATTCAGAATTTAAAATCAAAATCAAATTCTAAAAATCTGAGAATAATCTCAGAATTCTCACAAAAAGGTTATAAAAAAACATCAAATTATTCCTGTTATTAATGGTAACGTCATAAATCTGAGCAATAATCTGAATTCTGAGAGAGAAAAAAAAGTCATGATCCCAAACTTTTTCTATCGTTTTCTACAAAAGGGGACGATTCCTGTCGATGCAAAAATAAGTCAGGTTGGGTAGTCTATGAGAACATGACCCCACCTGTCACTTAATCTATAACCTTAAATCTAATCTGATCTGAATCTATGAATTTCTAATGAGTGTTTTGTTCTATATATTGTGTGTTTTATTAGCTAAACCCAGTGGGTAACAGATGAGGAACATACAAACATACATAAACTAAAATCATGATATTATCATCCTATCTATTTATTTATTATAGTGACACACCATTCCTTTCTATGACATTCCCTTTTCCCTAATTCATATGATTATGGGACTTGAATAAAATATTTATATACTCCATATAGATGTTGCCACTCACAGAGCCCTAAGCAATGTTTATGTTTCACTGAGAGCGGTCCACTCGTCTAGGAGGAGCTAGAGAACATACAAACATAAATACATATGATCATTATAGCATGGTGATAAGTGGTTTCAAAAAGCCAAAAATGCTTCTCGAGGCTTTTCACAGGAATTTCAAAACCATAATAGCTACTTCCATATTTTATAGTCTATGAATACTGCATGCAGGGAGGTAAGGGTAGCCTGGAGGTCTTGAGCAGGCATGTCATGGTCTGGGCAGACTGTCTTTTTCTACCCCCCTTTCTTCCTCTCTCTACCAGCCTACACTGTCTGTGCTTTCTCTCTCATCTCTCCTTTTCTCACCTACAGGTGGAGCTGGTTCTGAGGTCTTCTTTGCTCAGTCTTCGGGCTTCATCAGTCGCACCTTTTCCTCGTTTCTCATACTGCTGTTGATTTAATGACCGACTCTCACGTCCATTCTCCACCAGATTGTTCTCCAGCTCTGACTTGTAATTTAATATTTGCTTTAAGCACCCTGGCTCTCAAACTCTGGATATAGAAGAATCTCCCCACGGTTTACCCGTCATCCTCGACGCCCAGCTTCACCTGTAAATTGGGCGTTCAGCCTGCCAATACCACTCACCTGTCTGACCACTTTCTCCACTTGGTGAATTTAACTGCTTGTACCTTCTTCAACTAACCAATCAAATAAAAGTGGTTCGACCCACATCACTGTTTTGAGAACTCGTGTTTTGAACGCTCAAGCTTGGCATTAGCATTTAACAGGACATAAGCACGAAGCGAGTCTGAACAAGGACGCTGGGCTCTGGCACAGTTGAGGCACAGCAACTTGTCCATCACAATGTTGCCACACTGTAAAGCATATCCTACTTTACTTGTGTGTTGTCGTTGTTGTTTTTCAGTGGGACCCTATTTTTGAAATAACAAACATGTTGCATGAAATGAGACTTGAAATTATCGTTTGAGGTCACGATCCCAGTGAGAAGTAAGGTTGTTTTCTAACAGTCTCCAATGCAGTTAGACTTCTTACTGCAACCCCAGGTTCGCCGCGGCTTTACTTTTCAGACCTGAAGGCCATGTTTCTCTTTTATATGCAGAAGTTACTGCTATATTCAACAGCGCACCACTATTATTCCAAAAGCCCAGTAATATTAAAACACTAGTGAACTGTCTCAGGTATGAACAGTCATGGTTGGAGATTAACTTTTGCTCAGTTTAACAGAAATTATTTTTATCAGGGGAACCCGGTGTGTTCGATGGGTACGACAGTGCTATTGGTCCTTTCGTCCAATTGGATGACAATAAGAGACGAAACGTGATTCTCATGAACGTGATTCTCATGAATATGTAATAGGAAGATCATTTGGGAATCTATGTGTCTTTAAATGAAAACACCAGAAGAAATTAACTGTGTATTAGCTAGAAACTAAAATTGAATCTGAAATCTTCAGTCTACAAAAATTAGGCATCAACCTTTGATAATTCACTTTTTTAAAGGTTGATGCACTGGGATCACAGCAGCTCAAACTCCCTCTTCCCTGGTGTTTTCATCAAGCTCCTCCGAGGATATCATAGCAGATATCAGGGCCAAATGTAATACGGAGTACAAGTGCTCAGCGTGTTCCTCAGTGTCCCATTGATGCTAGATGTGCCGGAAAACCTTTGCAAGCATCCAAATCAGGTGGCTAAGGCATCTGAACTGACACCTTGCAAATGCAAAGGAGCAGCAGATGAATCTCATTGCAGCTGCTCATACTGTATCTAATTCACACTGTCAGGTGCTACCCAGACCTCATGGCTTCAGTGGAAAGGATGGTGCTGGGGAGTTGGAGGGAGCTTGCATGCTGGGTGGGTGAAGCAGTATCTATCAAATAAAAACCTAACAAGCATACCGAACCTACAGAAAGCATCTGAGGGACTCTTGTATCAAGTTTCTAAACGTCTTTTTCCAAGAGGCATGATTTCCATGAGGCAAGTCTTTGTAAACGGACTAATTAGAGCTCCTCGCTATGTTTCGTGTCAGAGATGCAAAACAGGAACAGTGACGATTTGAAAAATATGCGTGCGTGTCACCAGGACAGTCTGCTGAATATCAAGAGCCATCACAGACAGCAGCGCAGACTGACAGGTATTGTGTAAATCAACAAACAGAGGGGCTTGTTTGTATCTCGAATGACAGCAAACAACAATGCTGCGCTGCTGAAGAACAAAACACCTCTACTTTCTACTGTCTCTCGTCTCGAGCGCCTGATAAGAGCCGAGAGCGTTACGGAGACATGAAGGCGTTGTGTGGGCCGCTGGAGAGTGTGGGATAAAAGCATTAAGGGTCCGTACACATTGCAAGAAAAAGAAAAAGTCAGGAGATGAGCACATGCTGCTGGTAAACCGAGACTGTTTCATTTTCTACGTCGGGTCACATGGTAGAGAAATGAAACTGAGATTGCAAACACGTTATAATTAAAGCTCCTTTTACAGTCGTGGTATAAAATAGAGATTTCTAAATGTTTAAGTTTTAACAATGTGGCTATAAATTAAAAGGTAACAGTCAAATAGTGGGGGGAGTGGAGGGGGGGGGGAGCATTCACACATTCACACAAGTGCTTTTTCTTTCTATTCCTAAACAGTTTTAGTCTAACGTTCACAGACTCCCGCTCCAATGGATGTATTTCTTCTTTTTCTTCTTCCTCCCTGAGCCTGGTTCCACTGGAGGCTTTTTCCTGTTAAAAGGGAGTTTTTCCTTCCCACTATTGCCAAGCGCTTGCTCAAAGCATGTCATCTCATTACGGTCTGTACCTTGCAATATAAAGAGCCTTGGGGTGACTTTACATCAGCTCATATTCAGTTTTTTGTATAAGAACTCTATATGTACAGTAAAAGTACAAATGATAGCAGATGGGTTTGCTCATCAGACTTTACTTCAGCTCTCCTATACTTCTCTTAGTAACAAATCCTGAAAGTAAGTCCAGGTGACTCAGCCTCCACATTTTTATCAAAGATGACTAATCGGTGTCCTCCTCCACATTATACCTTTCCTCATCCTGTCTTCACTTCTGACACTGCAGCGACTGCCTCGCTGGTCTCAAACAGCCCCGAGCATCGCTGCAGGGGGACAGAGAGGAAAACAAACGCTTTGGATCAGAGGTGATTTACCAGCGAGGCAGTTTGCCCTTCACAGTCTGCTTATACCTGCGTGACTTCTTCCGTGCGCAGATGAAATGCTCATTTCTACAGAAGCCATGAATGAAAGGGTGAACGTATATTATCAGTGTGGTGATGACACGGAAACAGAGCTGAACCCGACAGTTAAACCACAACAATGAACGATGTGGCTTATGTGTCAATAAAACAGATGGGTTGTTTGTTTTTTTTAACAAAATCCATATGTTATTTTAAGAGGATTTGTTAAACTTCAAGGATAATAATCATTCCAGACAACAGGTGCACTGGAGAGGCAACGACAAGACAACCTCCAAAGAGGTAAGAATTTTTGCAGGTGATGGCCACAGATCACTTTTTCATGTCCCAGTCACTGCTGTTGGAATGAGAAAACATCTGGGATTGGTCCCGACCAATCTCCTTCTGGTCCCGGATCAGGGGACCAGTGAGCTCCTGGACAGTCTGTGGCGCCATTTGGTTGCATCAGATGGACCTATACTATACATAATGTCCCACGGCCCTTTGAGCAGTATATTAATGTGCGTTATGCTTTATGTTTACGTCTTTTTCTTACCCGGTGGCAAAGAAATGTCAGGGCAATTTTATTTTATTTTAAAAAAGAAGTCATAATCATTTGATAACCTTTTGGTGGTGATGGTAGGGCTGTAGTGTGTACCGAGGATACAAACTCATGTTTCATTCATGCTGCTCGAAACCAGTCCTGTTAACCTCTTTATTCCACTAAAATCAAGCAATTTCATATACAGAAAATTCACTTAATGTTGTATTATTACAGCCCTCAAAATAATAGATCCTCCTATGAAACTGTACTGCACTAATGGACTAAAGTAACCAAGATGGATATCAGGACAGCTGTTGTGCAGAAATACCTTTATTCCCTGTTATCTTAGAGGGGAGGGGGGGAGGGGGGCTTAAATTGTATTACTATGATTTCCTCTCACTGCTTTCAGAAGTGGCTGCAGCATAATGAGAAAAAAAAGAAAACACAGTTGATGCAATTTCTGGCTCTGGCTGTGAGAACGGTTAAAATGCAATCAGGTGAATCAGTGATGGGGAACAACAGGAGCCTGAGGCAACTGCAGGTCAAATCCCAGACCTCTCACCATCTCCTCACTCTAGTTACTCACTGCAAGCTACAATCAGACAGCAGCTTCACAGGAAACACAGAAAATTCTTTTTTTTTTGGTCACAAGTAAACTTCAGACTTTGCAGGTGTTTTATTTGATTGGACGCAGCATGAAGGAACTAAAATATTGATAAAAAATTGATAAATTGATAAAATAAATTAAAAAGCAAGTTGTCTGCACTTCATGCAGATTGTTACAGTAAAATATGCGCCACGCTTCTTTTGTGATAAACAAAACATTCAGACTACCTGTGGAACTTAATTTAGATGAGACTGTCATATTACTGTTTTTGTGGTGCTTTTAATTAAAGTGCCTGTAATTCCCTTTTAAAATGTGTCGGTGTATGTTTTTAATGTTGGATCCCAGGAAGACTGGCTTTTGCAATTTGCTAAACTTAATTACACACAGAACCCCTGCAGTTAAAAGAGGATGTTAATTCAAAGAGAGCATGAAAAGGACTAAGCTGCACTTTGTGCCCTGCTTGAACTAATACTATGTTTGATTTTCCAAAAACGTAGAGGGAAATGGTACAAAAGGCGCCGAGATCAGCTGATCCGTTGGAGGGAATGTGCTGCTGCCGCCGCAGTAGGTGGTCGCGTACGTGTCATCGCTTTAAAAGTGACAAACTTCCTTTGGTATCTGCCCTCAAACTGTTAAAAGTCACGCTGATTTATTCGAGCTAAAGGGGGATGTCTGGTCAGATGCTTACGGTAGTTATATATGTACCTATAGCTGTTGAACTTGTGAGGGACTGCCTGTTTCTGAAACAACATTACACTTAGAGGCCACTTCCTTAAGTACGCCTTGCTAATTTAGGTGACATCACACAGTTGCAACATATTTCCACCTGGTCTGAAGCAACTCCGTCACATCCCAAAGGTGGGCAGGAGGGAGGGGCTTTACTTAGGACTAGCTGGGAGAACGGGAAAGAAAAGAAACAGCTAGACTAGACCAATGATGTCAGCATCGAGTTTTAAAGTGTGGGGAAGTGAGTTAAAGAATAGACTAGCAGCCAAACACCCAGAAAAGCACAGGTCCATGATTACCCATCTTTACCGAAATTACACACAAGCTTCATATCTAAATGCACTGATTAGACATCTTTCACATGCAGGTGAACAGGTGTACCTAATAAAGTGGCATGAGTGTATGTGTGCTGACTAGAGTTCATTGTACTGTATGCTGTATGCATCAGTGTGGAAAATGATAACTGATAAATGCAAGTGAGGATATTTCAATATCTACGATACACAAATAAACTGACAGCACCACAAAATCGACACAGCATTTATTTATTTATTTATTTCAGAAACCTTAATACTGTGATCACTGCAAATGTCTTATTCATACCTTTACATTTTACAAAGACAATGGATCTGGGATGTAAACAGTATTTTCAATTGTTTAAAACGTATGGTCCTCTTAAAATAGTGTGCTTTGTTTCCAGTCAGAGCGGATCACCTCACCGTTTCCTCTGTTCTTCCAGCAGGAGCAAACAAAACAGATCAAGACTCAGCAGTGCAGGGCTGCGTCTCCGAGCTCTGGGAAACCTTCCTCCCCTGCTTCAATCACTGAAACCCAGCATCCCTACAGTTTACACAACGTACGACCTCCTCTCGTCTGATCAGTGATGCTTGAGGAATAAAGTTATAAAGCACCTGTTTGTCAGGAGCTGCACTGGCAGGGAAAACTACAGAGCAACATTCTAGACAAGGTTGCACAGGAATCCATCAATTCACCCTTTTTATATCCAAAACCTGTAAACACTATGCTTTTTTTCTTTAATGTAAAACACATTGTTGTGCAAAGAATCTCAAAAATAAGATATTGCAAAAAAAAAAAGAAAAAGAAAAGAAAAAGAACATCTGAACATTCAAATTTGTGATATCCTTCAGTGAAGCAGCAAAAACAACGCTGAGGAGAGAAAACCCACGTTCACTGCAAGGTAACAAAGACGAGTGAAACCCCAGACCGGCTTACGTTTGTTTCTGACTTAGTATAAACTGAATCTAACATCCAAGTTGATGCACACTTTTAAAGATGCAAGCAAAACATCTGCACTGCACGTTCTGTCATTTGGCCATACTTCATTTAAAATACAAAAAAAAAAAAAAAAAATTAACCTTGACCACTTTCCTTTTACAATAAAACATAAACATTGCTTTTAGTTAATTTAATCATTTTAATCATTGATATAGTTTTGGACAGAAACCCAGTGTACATGGTATATAATTTACAGTCAACACTTTACGGATAGGGGCCCATTTGCGCCAAGAGGACTCACCTTTTTTCATTAATATTTCAAGGATTTCACATTAGTGGATGACTCGTTTTCACAACGGGCCAGCTTGAAAAACTTAAATTTTAAAAAAAGGGGAAAAAAGACCAAATCTGGTGTTGACCATCTACTGGTGTAACTGTCGTCCACGCAGACTGACGGGAGATTCCTAAAACAGAACCAAAACTTTTGCTAACAGTCCACTCGTGTCTCTGCGAAACTGCAGAGCTTAATAAGCATGTCGGTTATAGTAAACATCATATTTCTTTAGGCTCGTTTATATTCTCTTTACATTCAGACTGGGAGATCATTTGTGCTGTGCGCTGCAGGGCTTCTAATTGCATCAATGTGAGATGCAAATTTACTTGGGGCGAGTCAAAAACTTTAGCGCGGGGGGAATTAAGGCTTTCGCCAAGTTTAAATGGACACGCTTAGGCTTCGACCTAAACGCCCCTGTTGTCGTGTCAAACACCCAGCTGTGACTCTTGCTTGTGTTGTAAGCAGCTTTGTGATGTGGGGGAAGAAAAAAAAAAAACCTGTCTTCCGGCACACTTGTATTACAGGGGCCAGTGGCTCAAGTAATTGAATGCAAAGGCACACACGCAGACAGACTTCCACAAATACTCATCACTGTGTCGGGAGGCTGGCCTGACTGACTGAAGAGGAGAAATAAGCATTTGAGCAAATGAAAGGATGAAGCCTCTCAGCCGAGTCGACGACTGTGAGTGTGAACTCAAATTAAAATCGTATCCGGTGAGTGCGTGCGTGTTACTGTACCAGGTGTGCTTATCTTTCAGGATGAAGGAGAAGAGCCTTTCCCTTTTATCTGTTCCCCAGGTGCTGTTTCAAAGGCATGTCCCTGCTCTGCCTCGGAGTAAATGACCAAGATAAGTGACTGTAGGCACGGCTGGATTGACTGATGTACATTCACACGACAACAACACACACACACACACACACACACACACGGGTACAGCTGATACTGTAGCCCCCTCCTAACAGATAGCCACATATGCAATTTCTGTTGATTCCTCACATTCCTGACATAAACTGAACCTGAGGAAAACTATAAATGCTCTGCAGACACAACATCCACACACACTCACACACAGACACACACACCTTAGGTCTGCTCCTTTTTTTTATCAAAAATACACCTGTGATTGTCTCTCAAGGTTGGCTTCTGATTATTCCTCCTGTCCTGTTTGTGTGGCCTCCACGGTTTGATGTCTGACTGATTGCGGAAGAGGCGTTAGAAAAATACAGAGTGACTGGCAGCACATTTACAAATCATGACATTTCCACTGGTCACCACTAGAGGGCACTGTAAGCAACACGACAGCAGGCTTGGGCACCACAAAATACAACAGAATACAGAATAAAAACCATACAAGTCAGGCTTTAGCCAGAATTAAGAAAGAAAGCCATTTAAATAATATAGCTAGTGACCGTTTGTCTTGAGGAACTAAACACTGATGTCAGTTGTACTATACGAATAGAACAACGTATTTATTGGATTATAATACAAGGAAATAAATAAACCTTGGGGAGGAAAAAACAACACTTTTCCATCTCATTAATGTCTCTGTCACTTTTAATCAGCAGCTGTCTCTGCAGACAGTGGGATGATGTTTAGAGTTCTCACTTTCCTTTTCCCCCCCTCACAGTTCAGTGGGAAAGGATAAAGGCTCTTGTGCAGCACAAATCGGCAGCCTTGTAAGCTCCAAATAATCTTTTCCCACTTTAAGCGTCTCTTAAGAGAGTCCTGACTTCTTCCTATTGCTTTTAAGACACATATAATTAGGAGGGACCAAAGCACTACGGATCAGTCCTGGGTTTTTTTGTATTTTTTTGGTTTTTTGTTGTTTTTTTTTAAGTGGCATCGCTTGCCGATGGCTTTTAAATATCCCCCTCTGTCAGGATGTTGTAATCCAGATTTGACTGACACGAAAGAGAGAAAGTGAGATCGAGAGAGAGAAAGAAAAAGAGAAACTGTACAAATCCCTCCTGTGCTGAAGCAGAGCGACCTGTTTCCGTGTGGGTGGCTGCGGTCGAACAGCCAGAGCGACCGTCCGGTGGTTTGAGCCTTCGAGGGGAGGGCACGCAGGTGTGAACGAAGTGAAAACCTCTCACGTGTCCTCTGCTCTTGTGGTTTCAGATGATCGTTTCTGTATGTGTGTTTGCATGCGGTCGTTTGTGTTCCAGTAGCTGGACCGGCAGATTGATGGCGTACCCGTCTTGACTTTGCGGGACCATTTTTAAGAGACTTTCATTCAGATCACCTTGGTGTCTCTGTAACGCCACCCCACCCATCCTGTGGCAGCTGAGATTTGGCATAAAGGACTCGAGTCCCCTTTTAGAGCAGCTGGGCATCATTTAAAAAGACTTGCTGGGAAAAAATATTAAAAAAAAAAAAAAAACAAGAATAAATGTCCTAAAAAGAGAAGCACATCCACGTGGAACAAAATCTACAGATAGGAGGCGGAGCTTCTCTGCGTGCACCGCTGGAACAACCGCAAGAGGCAAAGTCGACTTCTTTAGAAGGTGGAGGGTGTGAAGTGCTTTCTCCTTGTCGGCAATTTAAGAAAAGAGATTTTGTCACACGAGAGAAAGACAAATTCAACAGCTCTCATAGGTGAGAATGACACCCATTTTCTTGAGTGTCATCTTCCTAAGTTTAACAGAGGGTCTGCGAGGAGAGACCGAGACTGGTCGACGGCATTACCCACTGATGGCTGAAGCCAATGGAAGATGGTTGACGTATTCAGCATCAGGATAATTCAAGTCCAACAACAACAATCTCCTGTTTCCTCGTGAGTGTCGATCCTCCTCTGCCTCTTTATCCAGAGTGTGTGTGCGTGTGTGTGCGCTCATGTTTGCATTTGTGTGCATGTGTGTAGGTTAAAATGTTGAGGTGGGAGTCAGTTCATGTCGATGGTGTTGAAGACCCACTCTGTGAACTTCTTGAGCTTGGCAGCAGAGGTCTGGGACTCCTCCTGCAGTCTCTGGTTGTCCTCCCAGAGTCTCTTGATCTGAGCCTGAAGCCTCACCTTTTCTTCCCGCTCCTGCGGAAGGTGGAGAAAGGTGGGGTTAAATTACTCGTTTTCATTAACCCATTATTAAGCAATTAACAGTGGACAAAGTTTTTCTTAAGCAATCAATTCAATCTCTGCTGTGTTTATGTAAACTAAATCTCGGGCCTGCAGACAGCGAGTCGCAGCTAGATAGAAGTTTGTGATTTTGTAAACAGATATTATCAGCTGACATTTTAAACCCGAAGACAGCACAACGAAATAAACTCCGAGTTGGGTGCATGAACATAAATATTGAGTCTCAGTCTAGGAAGGTAAAGAACACACTGAAGGAAACAATAAAACTGGAGCGAGCTGCTGTCAGTCAGCTGCAGTCGATTGCTGCTGGGGTGAGAGAGGTACGTATTAGCTTTCTTGGTGTCAAACTGATTTCCTGTCATGTTAAAAGTAAGAAATGTAGAAAAGCTTTGCAACATTTCACAAGACAGCTGAAAGTTTCCCAAGAATTGCGTTACACGTGAATCTCAAACCGCAGCAGTTTTCTGAGTGAAAACTTTTCCCCGTTACAAAAGGTCAGGCTCAAAGAGGGGATGGTGAGGGAGCTATAAGGTGATTCAACCACCTGACTCGTGGTTTCTAAAGCCTGAGTGGACTGTACCACTGGAGAAGGGGGTGATTAGTGATAGTCCATCCTTTTTCTTCACTGCTTTTCCAATTAAGCATGGTGGGAGGCTGGAGCGAGCTCTCATAGGGCAAAAGGTATCCTACCTTTTATCCTACCTATCCTAACAGGACTATCAGAGTTTGTTGCTTTTTGCTGTGATGTTTAAGTTAATATACTATATTCCATAAAGTCGAAAGTTACAGGACTATGATTTATTCATATCATCAATAACCTTACGGCTAATTTTAGGGGAAAAGCCATATTTTCAGCCTATGGGCAGAGGTGTCTTGTATTCTGCTGCTTCTTTGCTATTTGCTTACACTCTGGCGTTTGATGTATTTCACCATACTCGTAACTCTCAGCCGCTTCAACCTCACTACCAAACACGAAGCATTAAAAGTACAAATCATGACTTTATGGTTAGTATTTGGTGTGAATAAAGTTCTGACCTGTGTGGTGTGCAAAAACAGCAGTAACTGAAATATGGACATGAACTATGAAACACTGGACGAGTGAACAGGAAACATGGGAAACTTTTTCCAGGTGATTTAAACGTTATCATTTTAGTGGCCGCAGTGAAACTTGAGTCAGCAGTTAGCAACAACAATAAGCAGCAGAGTGGACCCAAGAGAACAATAGAAACGCTCAACTGCTGACTTTGTATATTCTTTTGAAAACAAAATATTTATTTACACCACCCGCTCCACGTTCCACTGTATACAAAGGCAACTGAAGTCTGTATCTTTCATTCACACTTCAAAAGAAGAGGGGAACCAAAAATGATTCTTTTAGCGCAGCACCGAGCAAAAGTTTGCACAGGACTCAATGCAGTCATGTGAAAAAACGAGTTTATCCTTACAGTAAGAGGATAATGTGTCACCAGGTGCTGCTAAATCTGATTGGCTGATCATCAGTTTGAGCATCTCTATAAATTCTTCTAGAAAAGCAAATTTTTGACAGTTTGCTGGGTTGGAGCGTTCAAACATTTCACTGATAAGACATCAGCAATGATCTTAGAGAAGCACTTCTTACTGCCCATCAATGCCATTTGCAAACAATTTGAAGACCGTCACTCGACAGTGAGAAAGATTATGCACAAATGCAAACATTCAAAACAGCTGCCAATCTTCCCAGAACTGAACGTCCCAGCAAATTCACCTCAAGGTCAGACCGAGTAACGCTCAGAGAAAAACCCTGGAGCTACAGGCCTCAATTAGCATGTTAAATGATAAAGTTCATGACAGCACAATTAGAAGAAGACTCAACATCTATGGCTGTTTGGAAGGGTTCCCAAATGAAAGCCTTCACTCCTGGAACAATGTCCTTTAGACAGATTAGAATAAAATGGGACATGTTGGGTAGGGCTGTTATAACGATATATATCGGATGACAATATAAAAACGTCTATCGTTTCATTTTACGCTACCATTTGTTTCGTGGTGTCGCAAAATAATCTGTTTACAGCAATATTTTTTCACCGTTTTGATGGTCACTGTAGTGGCTATTTCTTAAAGTTCTCTCTTTCTCTTATATTTAATATAACCACACTACGGACGGACAAGCGCCTGTTTTTATGCGTTGTCGTTAGCAACAATGACGGTAACACCAAATGTTACATTTTTGTGATTTATATCGTTATCGGACGATAGAATTTTTATATCGGGATATGAGATTTTGGTCATATCGCACAGCCCTAATGTTGGGCCGCCTTCTTTCTTTCTTTTTTTTTTTTTTCCTGTTCTCGCAGGACTGTATATATTTATTCAAACTGTGTGTCATGTTTTAGGTTCCGTCTCACCTTCTTCAGGTCCTCCTGAAGCATCTTCACCATGGCCTCCAGCTTAGTCACTTTCCTCTCCAGCCCTATATGTCCCTCACTGCGGCAAGAAAAGAAAGTCAACCTGAGTAAACACTGCATACATCTTTGAAGTGGAATTTTATTAGCAACAAACTCTTGTTTACCCTGTATATTCCAGTTCTACTGGATACTGAATTCAGTTAATAATCTTTATATGTACACACACCATCTGCTTCTTGTATTATCTGGTTAGACGTGAAACTTCTTTTTGTTGCACTGATAGTTAATCAATTTCATTTTAAAAAGTCTAATTGCACATATCTTCCATGTGAACATTTAACACAGACTACAGCGTGTGTGTTGTGTGTACCTAGACGAGGGCCGTGACAGTGGAACAGGCTTCAGCTCTATGTGAGACTGCTGTGGACTGGAGGTGCCGCTGCTCCGGTGGTTTGAGTCACCAAAAACAAAACTTCTCTGGACTAAAAGAAGACAGAAACGTGAGGGCAAAGAATACCAAGCGTTTGCTTTAACTACTAGTAAAAGCAGGAGAACTATACCATAATGTGTGTTTCGCTCATTCTCAAAGGTATTGGCCACGTCCACCAGGTGTGTCCATTCGAGGGGACTGTCTCTGTCTGAAGAGGGGAGGGGCATGAGCTCCTGAGGGAGAGGTCCACGATGACGCTCCACCAAATCCACCAATGATGTGTCAGATGCCGAAAGGTCACCTGTTAAATTAAGTTTTGAAAAGTGATTTTTCCACACTTTTGAGCATTTTTATTGAAAAGAGGGGACAGCAGGAAAAAAATAAAATAATTTAGGTTTAGCCTTTGCTGTCATTTTCACATAATATTAAGAGATATGGTAACCAAATATGTCCTTGGCAAATATAAGCACCTCTTAGTTCTGCAGAAAACATAATGAGCTGCGTTGCATTTATTCAAAGCACCCTTATTTACCTGCTAATTATTTTCTAATGCATTTGGTTATTTCCCATTGAATAACAGTAACAACTATCAGCAACAAATTATGTCTTCAGTATATAAAGCGAGCTGCCAGCCTTCTACTCAAGCTTACCATGCAGTTTGACTCCCAGCTTATAGGAAGGCCGTCTAAGGGGCACGCCACGAGTGGTGGGCGAACGTGGAAGGGTGGAGCAGCTGAAGAGAACGTCAGCGGCGAGAGCCGGTTCAGGAATGGTGTCGCTCAGGGAGGGAAGGCGCTGGCCACGATAAATGCTCTCATCTGATAGAGTGCGATGGAGCGAGCGACGGCGGCTGAGAGGCTGCTCTGGCGGCGACTTCTGGCTATGCTGCGCAGGGTGAAAGTGAGCAGGTGTTACTTTAATGATCACATTTACTACTGCACAGAGTCTGCTCTGACACCTGTGTGAGACCAGGGGCTGCAGTGCTGCTCTACATCAGCTACAGCCTCTCTCCTGTTTGATCTGCTGCCAAAAAACATTCGCCACACATCAAATACATTTTTTCCCCCAACGATGTGCAGGTGAATGACCTATTCTAGCTACAAGCAGACGAGCATTAACACCCGATTTTTATGTTTGATATTTGACCTTTGCTTTTACAATTGTACCACTGCCTGCGAAAAGCTGAAGTAGCTGCGAAGGTGGACGGAACAAGCAAAGACTGCAAATTGAGCTTTCCAAGTGAATTCACTCCACTCACCTGACAAATTCTCTGAAAGCTGTGCAAACTTTTATAGTAGCTGCTTTTGGTCTTAATGGCAGACGTACCTTTTCTTTATGTTTTCGTGGTGGCGGGGGACTGTCTGGAGCACTGTGCCTCTTCACATCTTCCTCCATTGTAGACTTTGCATGAGTCTGCGGCGAGTGCATGTCTCTCAGAGATGGCCTGGCTGCCGGGGTTGGAACCACGTCTACTCCACTTTCTCCTGGAGATTTCCTAAGACACAAACACACACGCGCACACACACACAGTCAGTAAAAAAGCGGTTGTGAGAAAATTATGTTGCACTGATAATGTTTTATATAATGACACAGAAAATAAAGATATGTAGCCTTTCAATGGGAAAAAAAAAAAAATCACATTCAGGGTCTGCATTATAGCATTTAATGCAATACTCTCTTGAGCCACAAGGGGGTAATCAAGTAGCACACATGATATTACATGAAACCCATTAATGTAAAAATTGTAGTACTAGTTGTAGTAGGATTAAAAGCAGTCTGCCAAATGAAAGCACTGCTATAAATCAGAGGAAAGTTCAATTTGAAACGATGAGTATAAATGCAGTAATGCAGGGGGAAAAAAGACAGCCACAGTGGCAACGTTAGGCATCATTCTTTAGACACTAATGTGGTTGGGAATAAAGTGAGTTTTAATGCACTGTACTATGCCCAATGAACCATCTGAAGGATTTGCCAAATTTAGAAAAATCTGACCGGAACATCTTTCACCTGTTAATTTGTTCTGTTTCTTCATTATTAACCAACAGCCTGAAAAAAAAAAAATCACCAGGATCAATAACTTCTTGTGAAAGTTAACACTGAGCTGGCACAAAAAAATCCAACTCTCTTTTACAGAGGCATTTAAAGCTCAAAAACCTCTAGAGGAATTATTGATAACATATAACTTTAATAATTTATGTAACTTTTCACACCTCAAATACACAGTTTGAATAACAATTCAAGACTTTTGTTTTCTACTTTCTGTATAGTCCTTTCATCCTTACTTGCGCGTGTCTCCAAAGTCGACAGAATTGATGGTGGAGCCGGGCTTCCTCCAACCAATCAGGTACTTGGACTGAGCTCCTTGGCGCGGGTAGAAGCTCTTGGGCCCAGGGGACACTGAGGACTGAGATGAAGGGGAGGTTGCCGAAGAGGACGACTCCTCTCTGGGAGAGCTGTGGCCCGAGTGGCGAGCACTGATGGACAGAGGAAACAAACAGGATGTGGAAATAGTAATGAAACATATGTACACAAGTTGCATCATAATCCTCACTAAAAAAACAACAACAACAAAAATACATCTTAAAGCAAAGACAGGCTTTTTCTTTTAAACCCAGATCTGTGCATTATTTAGGCAAGAATCTTAAATGTTTTTACGTTTTAAGAAGTCAAGCTTGGTCTTAGGTCAAGCAGTAATACAAAATTCAGCAGTGAGACATCTTTTATCAAGGAATTTTGAGGTAGGGCATATATTATTCAGTTATAAATGGAAAACTATATGAAAGTATCACCTGCTGTCAAGCCAATCTTGGCAAGCTCATTCTGCCACCCCTTTTCTTTTGCCCTCCATCACTGTGACAGAATACAAATGTAGTTTTAATGCTGGACACATGACACCGAGGTCATGAGGTGTAACTATCATTACTGGTGATTTAAGACTCTTCAAATGAGAAGAGCAGGTCACTGGAGTTCCTTCAGATCTTTGGCATGTGTAGAGGGAGTTAAAATTACTCTTTAAGGTTGGCTTCACGTTTAAAAACGTGTCTGTGGATGCAGTTTGCAGTATAAAAGTACTTGAGAGTAGGGCTGGGCCATATTATACCGTTCACGGTAATACCGGTATAATGTTAGGCAACGATAGGAAAATGAAATATCGCGATAGAATGGGAGTAAAACGCGCATGCGCAGTGCCTTTGTTTTCATACGCACATGGCCGATTGTTGAGTGAAACAGATGAACCAGAATTGGTTTGTAAAAATGGTGCAACTTCAGTGATGTGGAACTGGTTTGGTGTTTGTCCGTCAGATACACAACAAAGCACATTTTTTTGCAGAACATGCAAGCGGCCGTCGTTATTGTCATATTTGTCGGACTAAGATGCTCTTAAATCTGGGAGTAATCTGGGTCCTAAACTCCGTATTCTTCAGGTCAAACAACACTGCAGCATCACTTAGAGTTAAAAACTGTCTAAATTCTTTCATCTTTAATAAAACGATCAGCATTGCTGCTTTACCAGGTGTAACTATAAAGTTTAACTTCCAGGCATCCATGAAAACAAAAGTTATTACATTTAACGGAGTTAGAAGTTAGCAGGAAGCTAGCGGAAGTTAGCTCGCTAGTTTCGCTAGTTACCTAAGCATGATATAGCATGTTCTGACGGAGAGATTTCTGAAAAAAAATCAAACGTACAGCTCTGCTATCACGTCCAACATAAATG
The DNA here is from genome assembly GCF_041146795.1 of Maylandia zebra. Classification (NCBI taxonomy): domain Eukaryota; kingdom Metazoa; phylum Chordata; class Actinopteri; order Cichliformes; family Cichlidae; genus Maylandia; species Maylandia zebra. The sequence continues at coordinate 16,970,396 of NC_135181.1, forward strand.
AAGACAGGAAACTAAACAGCAGTGACGTTTGTAGGGTTACTGAAGTTGGGCTAGCTGGTATATAATGATGTGCTACGTGATCGCTAGCGACACAGCTATGTTAGCATAACATAAACAGTGAAGCTGGAGGACGAACACTAACACTTTTCCACTTATAAAAGTTAACGTGAAGGTTCTTGATGGTTAGAGACAAATGCAATCGCATGGCAGGATACTGTAAACGGACCAAACTTCAGTCAGGAGAACAACTGAGATAATCCATCCACAATACGAGGTTAGTCATTAATATACTGCAACAACATGGGAATAGAGCAGCTGCCAGAGAATTCAACATTAATGAATCAATGGTACAGAAGTGGAGGAAGCAAGAAGAATGAGTTTAATAAAGTTTGATTTATCTGACTGCTTTGTTTCGCTTAATGTGCCTTATAATCCCGTGCACCTTATGGTGCGAAAAATACGTACTGCACACTGCAGTTTAATGTTGCAAAGCACCTCTTTTTAACTTCAGTGGATATTATACATGGTTATGCTCAGGATATGTCAGCCCATTTCTACTGGAAATGCCTTTTGGTTAAACTTTCAGCAAGGAATTTGCATTTGCACTGTTACATTTTTATAAAGCTTTAATGTACATAAAAACCAGCTTCTTGTTTAAGTGAAAATAAATGGAAGGTTGTCTTTTTGCGCTAGTAATGTTGTGGAGTTGTATTTTGTCTCGCATCAATTATATCATCAGTTATATCGTTATCGCAAATTTTCAAATATATATCGTGATAAATATTTTTGGCCATATCGCCCTGCTCTACTTGAGAGTGTTAGTTGAGGGTAAAAAAGGTTCTAGGTTTGAACCAGTCTAAAGTTGCTTATCAGGTTAACTGGTAAACCACCAAAAACGATCCGGTGGTTGAAATTCTGTAGTTAATCAGCTGATTTCTAAGATGGAAATTGGCAAACAGAGGGACTAACACACAAACTTCAGTGCTTGTATCACATTTAAAATATTATTTCTGTTATCTCATGCACTACAATGACTGCAGCAATCAGGCAAATACTGAGATAATAAATTATGAAATGGATGAGGCCAGATCTCAATGCATAACTGAAGCTCGATTAGTTATAGCTGTGAGATGAAACATATTTTGAATGAACCAATTTATGTTATTCATTGTCAATCAATGTTAAACCACTTGAGTTTTTTTTAGCGTATTGTGGCTAAGGGATCAGTTGCTTATCCTATCAAGGTAAGAGTGACAGGACAAAAGTGGTAAAGCTGAGTGAGCTGCACAAATACAGTTAATGCAGGTTTAATCAGGTAGATTTATATTTACTCAGTCTATTCATTACATCACTTCTGCTTTCCCAGGCTGTCAAACTCAATTGTGTCGTTGTCACTCTGACCCAATCATTTTCTTCTGAATTATCATTTCACGCTCTCATTCATCAAACCCACCTCCTAAACATTTCAGATCAGAGATCATCACCTAAATCTCCAAATGCTTCATCACCACCACCACCAGCATCTGACTCCAGGGGAGGGTTTGGGTCTACTTCCTACCATTGTTGGACTTTGCTGTCAAACTCTCTACTTTAATAGATTTAATTCAGGTCTTTCAAACAATTGCTTCTTAGTGAAATGTGTTTATTTGAAAACAGTATGATGATGCATTCGCCATCTGCTTCTAGAAGCAGTTTACCTCAACCTCAGGTATGATCATGTCATCACGTTACGTTCTAGGTGCAATTCTTAGGCTTCAAGGTGAGAAACAACAAATGGATTACAGTGTTTGTGGTCATTAGCTGTATGCAATTGAATCAAAAGTGGGATCTCTTCTCAAATCTGTTTTTCTTCAGTGTTTTACAAAAGCTTTAACCATCCAGCGTTTTCTAAGAAGAAGCTAAAACATTTTTCTTCTGTCAGGAGTCTTAATCATATCACAACATTTTTCTGGAAACTTCCACCCTTAAGCCTGCACTCCCTGCCTTAGAGGACAAGTTTAATAGTGAAGCTTTAGGTTTTACACCCACACCCACCTGGAGTGAGATCCAGTGTCACTCAGGCTGTAGGTGCTGCTGTCTCTAACAAGGAGGTGAGTAGGTGGACTTCGACCTGTTCCATCCATGCTTCTCTCTCCTGGAGGGCCAGGGGACTCGGCAGCAGCAGGCGACCTCTCAAGCATCCTGCGGCCTCCCTCGGTTGGACTGTGCCATGGGGACGCTGACCTCTCCCTGCTGTCTCTGCCTCCACTGGGAGCCAGCAGCGAGGTGGTGCTGCCATGGTGAGAGTGGGGGTGGGCGTGGTGAGAGGCTCCAAAAGAGCCGCTGTCGATGCCGCTGTCGGCCGAGGCGCCCTGGAGGTAACCACCTCCTCCCAGGCCATTGGGTTCTGGGTCACCCTGGTCACCACTGGAGCCCCCACCAGTCCCCATATCATACCATTTGTCGCTGTCGCTGTGGCCCCCACTGGAAGTAGTGCTGGAGAGTGTGTTACTACTGGAGTGACCAGAGTAAGGGCCATCTGACTGCATAACGACAGATAATAGGGATGAGTACAGGGAAAACGATAAAATATTCTGGTTATACAAAAAAGCCTAAATGTTCATGTTACATCACCATCATGTCAAAAACCATGTAAAGCCTGACCTGGCTGCCCTTCTTCGGGGACAGGTGGATGACTTGCTCTTGCCTCTGGATACGAGGAGCTCCCGAGTATCCTTGACCAGACTTCGAGACTGGCGCCTCTGCAATAAATAGACCATTACACACAGCTGGGGTTGGTGACAAACACATGAGAGCACACCCTGTGGCACAAACATCGTTGATGAATACACACAGAAGTTATGTTCATTTGCATATATTTTACTACTACAGCAGTTGCGCTTCCGAGAGGTTCACACGGATTTTATTTTGCTTTTGCCATGTCCATGAACAAAAACCCACATCACTTGTCAGCAAAAGCCAAGCACATCAAACACAAATTTGTCCCCAGATGGTCCCTGCTGGCTTTGTTTGTTCTGGGCAAGCTGTGCCGCGTGAGAAAACGTGTGTATGTGTCCCGAAGCAAAACTTGGGGTATAATTGGGACTATTGTATAATCCTGTGGATGTTATGCAACAAGACCTACAGAGAAGGCTGCTAATGACCACAGCATCATGACAGAGGGAGTAAAGAGAGATATCATAACATCTGCTGGAATGAATCTAGAAATGTAGATTCAGTCGCACAAAAATCTGCAAAGTTGCACCACAGCCCACGGGGCTCTCCACTAATAAAGGATGTAAGCACGTGTGCATGCCTGCTTTTCAGGAGTGCACGTGTTTATATATAAGCATATGTGGGTATTTGTGTATTGTTTACTTTCTGAAGAGTTACCCTTTTAAGCTAAATGAAAAGTCATGACAAATGGAAATTTCTCCATGAATTAACCATGTAATTACTCTAGCTTCAAAAGGGCTTTCCACCAAAGGGTAAGCATATGTCCTGTTTGTGTGTGTGCATAACAAAAAAAAGTATGTATTCTGCCCGCTGCGTGACTCGTGTTATTTCTGGACATAACATGACCACATAATCGTTGCTGAAGACTGGCAGGTCAAAGGGTGAAAATGGAAGGAAGAGGAAAAGGACAGATCTCTAAACCACAGAGAGAGCAGACTGTACAGTGCAGGGCCAGACACTTGGCTGACTCTGGCTGCACTGGACCAGTTTACATTGTTCCACCCTGACCAGTAACGACATAAGTGCTATGAACAACCACAAAATGAAAGACTAAAGCCTTTAACTGTGATTGTGGCGGTCAGGAACAGGTTGAGAACATGACTGAAACTAGGCTGGTCAACAATCAACGAAAGCAACATCCTGCTGGGAATCAAAGGAGCAGCGGGGGTGGGGGGTGGGGGGGGGGGGGGGTTGGAAGCCTTTGTGGGATTCGGAGCTTTAGTAAAGGAAAGGTCCCAAAAACAGTGCATGGGAGAATACTTTCAATTAAATGAGAGGGAATGTACAACATAATAAAAAGAAGTTTGAATGAGAGGCAAAAACAAGCAGCAGTGGAGAATGAGGAACAGACTGAAGGGAGGGAGGGAAGGAAAGGCGCACAGTGACTAGGGTGGCCAACTGTGTTGACAGGAAAGAAAGGAATTTCTCCCTTTTCTCTTCTTATTAAGTCGTATAGAACAGAAAGGAAAATGACAAACAAAAAGCCACTTATTGCACCCAATGTCACCGTTTGAACACCTTTCTGATCCCTATTCAATAATTCTCCCCTTCCTTCGCCATTTGTCTCATTACGTTTCCACCATTTTGTTTGCAGAGACATTAAGACCTTCTCAGTGAAGGCAATATAATTCACAGCTTGCAGAGGCGAAGGAGGTGGAAGAGGAGTGGAGTGTGGGGGGAGTGGAAGGGAAGCGCTGTGGCTGCTGTCAGAGTTTTTATCTCTATGAAAAAGCTGCTGCTGCAAAGAAGAAGAAAAAATGTCACCGGCAGACGAGGTAGATGAGGAGGCGCACACACACAAACACCACTCACACACTCTTCAAGATACCTGTCATTTCAAAGAAATTTACCACCACAGATAAATATGGATGATTTCTTTCCAGTGCTGTCTCCTCCTCCGCCCTCAAAACTGAAAAGCCAACTGCCCTGATGTCTATAAAAACACGTCCACAGGCTCACATTTATGCTGCGTTTTATGTTTACACTACTGATAGTATTAAAATACGCCACAATTTGCCAAGACTTTACAGCGCACTTAATCCCAACATACCTGTTGACCCGCGTTCGGCTCCTCCCCCTTCATCCATCCTGGACCAACTGGAAGAGGACTTTCCACCTGACCCACTCTCTCCAGCCACCTCTCGTCTCTCCCCAGACATCGGAGAGTGGCGATTGCTTGCAAATCTAGGAAACGAGTGCACATGCACCAAATTAAACCCCCCTTTTTAAAGTTACTTAACTGTGTTTTTACTGATTAAAAAGGAATGATAGAAAAACAGAGTTTGAAACAGAATACATTTTCCTACAGGCTGCAGTGGTTGGGGGGGGGGGGGGGGGGGGGGGGGCTGTCGAGAGCATTAACAGAGACAAAGACCTAAATGCTAGCATCTCACTCTCCTACAGTAATGCCATATGCTGTTACGGTTGTAAAAAGATTGTACTTCAAGCCAACTTTTTTGTATATAGCAAAAAATATATACACACATATATAAAAAATTCAAATAATTTATGTCACAACGATGCATAAATACATAAATCAGCTTCTTAAATGTAAATGCGTCTTAAACGTCTGTTTAAAACGGTATATCAACCTGTTGCTTTTTGTTGGTTTAAGACATATTTTATGACATCTACAGAAGAGAAGCGATAAATACCTGACCATATGTCAGAGTACACAGAGCGCAGTGGACTTTCTATCATTGATGAATGAAATCACAAATCCCTAAAGGCAGCATAAAACTTTGTAGTGAGAAGAAACTGGGGGTTTTTGTACATAAAATATGCAGTCACTATCCATAAATCGCATCCATAACCACATATTCTTCCTTACTGCTCAGGCATGGACTTCTGTCTCCAGTGAGCAGAGCTCCCAGAGGCGTCGATGGAACAGGACAGGTTGCTGGGAGAGCTGCGGTTATGAGGGGAACGGCCTAGCGCCAAAGATGAGGCCAGGCTATAGCTCTCACTGCCTGGAGACATCCTGGTGTAGGACAGAGAAACAGTAAGAATTTATCCGCTCATGAAAACATGAAGGTTTTTGTTTTTTTAAGCCAAAAGACTATAAAAGTTCAATTTTCAAAGTTCAGGAAAATTTCGATGGATTTTTATTTTGTCCCAAACAATCAATATGGGGGGGAAAAAAGTCTACTTCTGAAGCGCAGAAGCGCTCATTATACGTAAAAATGTTTTATTTTCAGCAAAGGTTAAAAAATAAATAAATAAATAAAACCTATTACCCAGGAAAATATGGACTGTAATACAACTGATCAGTTAAACAGCTGGAGGATTCTGGCTTTCGCAGCACATATTTTCCAGTTTGCTCTCTCTTTAGCAAACCTTTCCCAGTCTCCTTCAACATAATACGGTTTTTCAATCATACATACTTAAAGAGCCAACAAGCTCTAACCTCTTGGTGTCTAGAGGTCGTCCATCGCTGCTAACGCTCCGCGGGATGACACCACCCCTCTCCAGCCTCTCGGCTGACAGCGTCTTTCCCACTGAGCTACCGAGGCTGATGGCTCGGTTGGGTGTGTGGGGCTGTGGCGAGGCAGTCAGAGATTGCTGAGGGCTGCTTGATGTCCTCTGCCACTTGTTATTGTTGCTGCGGAAGGGGAATTTGTACTCAAAGGAACCGCTGTCGCTGCTGCTGCCCTTGTACTCTGACACAGGCACCCGATAGAGCTCTGAACAGCCCCTGTGGAGGGAAAGAAAAGAAGTTTAGTTCACATGTGTCTGTGTGGAAGAAGGGCTTGCATATTGCATAACCCATATTGAAAAGGGTTGGCATAACATTCAGGACTTCAGGACTTAGGACAACAATATTGGTCACCTCTGGCTCCAAAGACACAAAATTTGAGGGCCAAAACACCAAACTCAAGGTTTCAAGTTTGGACACAAACCAACATGTGACATCAAAGTGGCTACATGCAACTTCTATGAAAAGTCTATGACACACACATAATTTTCTTTCTTTTCCACTTACCTGCGTGGAGTGGCGTCATCATGTGGCGGGATGATAACAACGCGCACTGTCACCGAAGTCCGCAAGAGGTCAATCATCTGCTCGTGGGTCAGAGTTGCAACAGCAACCTTGCAGATTTCCACCAAACGACTTCCCTGCCGCAGTCCTGCCTGCCAAGCGTAGCCGTATGGCTCCACCTAAAAATAAAGTTACAAAAAGTAAAAATGCCAGAATATTTTCTTCATCTTCAGTAATCCCTGATTTTGACCTCCTGCAGGGGAATCTTTGCAGATCCTTTGATATTGTTGCCCGCATTTATGCCTGTGTGCTCATGTCTCAGTGTTTTATATGCAGCCTTAGCTGACAGAAAAGAAAAATAGAATGCTGGGATTTTTTTCCTTTTGTGGGTACCCACTTTTTTTCTCTCTCTCTTGCACACTCCCTCATATCCATCCCAATAGTTTCAGCAATCTCATTCCAGGAAATTGCTGTTATTTCTGAATCATTATATTGATGCTATGATTATGAGGTGATGATTGCTATTATTTCACTCATAAAACAAAAACTGCATCGGAGAAGTAAGCAGAAATGCACAAGAGGAATCGATGATGCTGAACAGGCCAGTCACAGTAGTTGTGGGCTGTATCAATTCCATGTGTAGTTAGATTTTTGGGGAGGTGCACGTCGGGTTACACAGTATATTACAGCGTATATATCACGCTAAAGAATTTATTTTTTAAATAAAGCATAAAAACTGAACAACTTGGTGTTTCATACTGCTGGACAAGCACATCTGTGTGCATTAAACTATTAAATTATACAACATCGCTTTGGTAAAATACTCATTGTCACTAAAAATAAAGGTGTATTTGAATCTCAAGTTGTCTGAGAAAGGAAATGTGTGCAAACATCTGTTGCATGACAACAACAAGTTGCTATGTTGGGATGCAAATCATCTCCCTGGGGCTGCTTCATCACCAGCAAACATTTTACGCCTACAAATTAGGAGCTTCTCAAACCGCGCATAAGCAAGTGTTCTCCCCGAATGCGCTTCACAGTTCTCAGACACACATTTTCATTGTGAATGGACAAGTACCTCAGCTACGATGCCTTCGTAGTTCACGTGGAAGCCGAGCTGTCCCAGGCCATTTCGACGAAGCGTCATCTCTGATGTCTCACAGCCTTTAGTCAGGAACTGGATATAGAGAAGGGCAGAGAGGTGCACAAAGTGGATGTGAGCCATTAAAGGACAGGAACGACTGGAGGACAGAAGCTAAAGCAAAGAACCAAACATCCCCCGGGGTGTATTTTGGTTCAACATAAATAAGTCATTATTTGGAAAAAGCTTTGCAGGATATTTGAAATACTCGAATAATGGACTTCCACTTAAGAAGCAGTTTTAAACAACCTGCGTGATCCTTAGGATGTTTATTTGCATGAATAAAAACAAGCATTCATATATACAAACTTGTTAAACAACAAGAATAAAAGCAGGTTTGTCTCCTGCTGTATGAGAACAACTGGGTAAACTTCTGGGTCACTGTTTTCATTTGGCGGTGAAGAACTAAAATCAGTTACGGAAAAGTGAAAATACAAGAGTTTGGATCCCATAATACTCTAAAGGTCAACTAATAAGTTGATAAAATATGTGGTAATACTAATCCTTATTCCCAACAAACTTATCCTGTTGTGGTCAGTCACAGCCCTTCTGTTGATGTGCCTGGTGGCTTCAGGGTGCCTCTCAGTTCTCTATCTGAACAGCGTATTAGGAAAAATCTCTGCAGAAGTCAAACTTCCCAAGAAAGTGTGAATAAATCATGATGCAGACTGGCACCTGACAGGAATTGTTATTTTGCCCTCTGATGTTTCTGAACGTGTGTGTGGGAGAGGAAGCGAGCACAAGAAAAAAAAAAAAGGGGGGGGGGAGAAGGAAAAATAGAAAACAAGAAGAAGAAAAAATAGGGGGATAGGAGAAAGAGAGAGGGAGACAAAGAGAGGGAGAGTAGAAGAGATTGGCTCCAAAAAGCAGCTGGCCCGAGGCCACTTCCCTTCCACGGTCTGGCACTGAGGTAGTCCAAGCGATTGAAGATTAAAGACAGATGCATAAAATGCAACATGTGATCAGCTTCTGAGTCCCGAGCCAAGTAACGAAGTGCAAGTGTTCAAATATGTTTGTATGCATGTGTGCAAATGAAAGATGTCAAATTCAACCCAGGCTACAGAAACACATCACATATGTTCGCATGCAAACACACACACACAGTTTTAAGGCAGATAGAGTCTGAGGAAATGAATGTATTCTAAAGCATTGATGATTACATAAGAAAACACCTTTTTTCCTCCGACCAGTTTCCATGGAAACAGCTAAGGACGAACTAGCATCACTTCACTGTATGTGTAGGTGTATGAGCCATTAAGGAGTATTTGTCCAGTGGTGTTTCTGAAACTCCCTCAATAAGCAGAGACCAGTAATGAGACAGCAGCATGTGGATGCAGAAATGTTGTCATTCTGGCAGACTGACAGCCGACACTGAATAGTAAGCGAGACTGTGAGTGGGCCAGGTAACTGATCAATGGCAGCCAGCGGCGTTTTTTCCATTGGTTGGGTTTCTCAGTACAGTTCTACTATTAATATGAATAAATAATTCTGCCATCTTCAGGACTTCCAACAAACACAAAGAGCGTGGTTAACATTGCAAGCATGAGCGGTGTCCAAAAGGGACACAACAATATTTGTCTTGACGTTCGAAAAACAAATCGCAGTTTATCTTGGCGCATAAACCAATTAACCTAATTTAATTTAGAATACGTAGCTCTTGGGCATGAGAGCAGAGGGCAGAAGACGGAAAAAATTGTTAATGGATGACTCATTGTGAAAGGGTAACAAACAAATACTTGTTCATTACCACTGAGAGGAAGGTTGAAAACCTAATTATATTTTCAGCTATCATTTATAATAATAATGATGTCGGCTTCCTTCTTGGCCAGGTCACTCATGAAAATAAAAGTTATTTTTAATTTCAATAAAATCCAGAACACAGACTGCAACTCCCTCCATCGACTGTTGTTTATACCAACAAGCACCATTCTTATGTGTATTGTATTTTGTGTGTGTTCTAACCTCTAGACGTTTGACCACCTCTTTGAAGTCTTCTGTATTATTACTGATACTCCTCAGAGACACGCTTTCACCCCGCTCGTAGAAAATCTTCAAAGACGCGGGGCTGCTAAGCGTCCAGCCAATCACATCCTTAGTGGCACAGTTAAACACCACAGCCTTGGCCTCCTGGTCCAACAGGATTAAAAAGTCGTTGGAAATGGCCAGCAGGGCCTCCATTTCTCCTCCACTCCCATGATCCTCAGCATGGACTGGCCAAGTCACCGCCCCAAGACTGCGCAGCTCTGCTCCTTCATATGGCCGGGTCTTCTCTTTCTTTTTGTGGGCAAGCGAGATGAAAGGGAACTTCCCAGAGGGGTCAATCGGGGTGTTGGTGGTGTGCCGCTCAGCCAGGTCGCGCAGATACTCCTGCCGCGTTCGGGTGGCCATGGCTCGGAACTTGTGTGATTTGTGGGCAGCATTTTCCGCATTGATGACCTTGGCCAGCAGGAAGTCCCGGAACACCGATGACTTGGGGAACGTCACACCCTCTGGGATAGGGGGGCCGAAAGAGGGTACGTCTTTGGAGCGGGTGACGGCCACACTACAACAATGGGAGAAGAAAAGAACAGATAAAAAAAATAAAAAATAAAACTCCAGGCCAAGAACTGGGCCAATTTAGAGTCTGTGTTTTATTCAGACATCAGATTATTTTACTTTAAATGAAAACAATATGTCCCATGAAAAGCTTGAACTCTTTGCCATTTTAGACTAGTCAGATTTAAAAGCAACAAACTGCAACAAAGCTATCTCTCTTTCATTTGTTGTTGTGATGTTGAAATGGAGAAGTTTAGAGTAAAGCTATAAAAGCAGAAATGTATAATTTCTTTATTCCTTTTGTTTAGTTTCTTATTATTGATACACTTTAGTGTCCTTACAGGCCATTTTAAAATGATTTTTATAGTTTTTATAGAATTTTGTGACTTCTTATCGGGTTGTCGAGTCACCTGTGAAATACTGAATGCCTCTAACCTGCATGAAAGGTGTAAATAAAACCTCATTTCAATCAAGAAGCTGTGTGATTGCGTTTTTTCCCTACACCTCCTCCCCCCTCCTTCCTTCCTCCTTTCATTATTAAGTCCCTGGAATGGCCATCTGAGGATACTTGCTCTCTCTGGTATGTCAGGAACTCAGCTGAGCAGCCATGAAAAGCAAGGAAAGATGGGGAGGATGAGGGGAGACTGCTATTTTAAATCTGCTGTCCAAAGCCACAGAAAACACAGTGTGAGACACAAAAGGAATATGTGGCTAAGAAAGGAAGAAAAGAAGTCTGTGCAGGGGAAACATCAGGAAATTATTGCATACTGGCGAAAGTTTTAAAAAACTATTTTTAAAATGTCTGAGAGTGAAACAGTTCTCTAAACAGTCTACAGAGCTCTGTGGCTGCACGCTGGCCACCTGTCCTCGTCTCAACCTCTTCATAACCAAATGTGCTCAATCACAGGTGATAATTGCCAGCTGACAAGAGTAGCTGTAGAAATGGGAGCTCTCATCCCACACACACTTCCCCGCTGACATGCGTCAACATACATGCTGACACCAGGATTAATAGCTTTGTCTAATTAGCGATACCTGTGCCACCCACATCTTTCTAAACATACCTCAGAGGCACCCTATCTTCATGGGTGACATGGGGTGTTCAATTAACCTAACCATCATATCGTTGACACCTCATCTCCCATGTTTGCAACATGGAAAGGTGGGCCCTGAGGTAAGAGAAGAAGCATTGTTTTCTAGACAGAATTGCCTTTGAGAATGAACACAAGCTATTATTGTGCAAGGCTGGCAAGTGCATCCTGGGAATACTCACAGGAATTCCAGTGCCATTTTTCTACAAATAGGGACGGGGCCTTTATCTGCCTCAAGTTCAGAAGAGAAAAGTCCCTCGTATGAGAAAGAGTGAATTAGAAATAATTAAATGTTACTACTTAATTCAACATATTTTAGCAGACATATCATCTGTGCCAAAAAGGAGATCACCATCAGCGCATCAACCCAGCATGCCCACGTTGTCACAGCTTCTCTAATCTAACTTGAAGGTCAACCACACCCTGCCCATCAACAGAGAGCATGTTTTTAATTCAATACAGGTATTGATAAAAACAAAAAACAAAAAACCCAGAGTAAATAAAAATGTCTCCATTTCCTTCCTGCCATTTGTGCTGAAATCAACAAGGAGAAGGAAAGCAGGTAGCGTGTACATGCGTAGGTGTCAGGGCATGCAAACGTGTTAACATCAAAGACCCTTCTGCTGTTAGCGGTTTAGCAGTTTTCACTCTTTTAACTGTGTATATTTTCAATATGGCCCTTACAATGGAGGGAAAATTACATCACACTGTTAGTTCACAGCTTGACTTGTTTAACATGATCACAGGATTTTTTTCCACATTTATTTAAAAAAAACAAACAAAAAAAAACAAAACAAAAAACGAATAAATGGCTCTGACTAAAGACATAATTCCCCTGTAATTAAACGGAATTTAAATTATTTTATTTGAAATTACAATATTTATATATTTACCTACAACTACTTTGAAGGTAGGCAGATTAGAAAAAGGGGTTAATGAGCAAAATAATTATACTCTAAGCAAATAAAATGTTGCGTTAATAATTTCTTTTGAGTAATGTTTAATTTCATGGTAATGTTGAAAATGTGTTGTAATTTTTGGAGCGCACGTATTATGGAGTGGATTAATATTGCTTTTTTCACATCTTTATTTAATATTCATTATGTCAATAAGTATGTTGGATATTCTATTATTCAAGCTTTATTTTTATTTTACCAACATAAATGTGATAAGAAATGTTATCCCCTTTACCAACTTAAAAATAAATAAATGCCATTAAAATCTGCAAACCTGTGTGACCTTATAATGACAGCACCCTTTAAAAATCACTGTTTTAAACTGTTCAAACAAGTGCACAGTGTCTCTTTCCCTGTAAAATACCTGGAAGTTAGGGAAAGTTTAGCCACTACTGTCCACAGCACACACTCCAAAAAGTACAGTGCACTTGCAATGTAAGCTGGGAAAATACTATTCATTTTGCCACAAAGTTACCAAGAAATTACATAGTTACTTACTTATGGACTTTCATGAAATTACCTACAAAATAATTTATGTGTCCTTTCCTGCAATATGCCGAAGGTTATTAAATAAACTTAGTTACATGTAAATACTTACATTTATTTACAGACAACTTAAATTAATTTAAAGTATAATACGACTTGTTACCTCCCATTCTACTGTGTACACCTTTAAGTATTTGTAGGTAAATTTAACTACATGTAATTTGAAATAAAATTCCATTAATTTAAATTTAATTAATTTAAGTTCTTTTTAAAATAACATCTTAAAAAAATATATATTGTGTCCAGTTAAAATTAGAAGTCTTCCTAATTCTGATGTCTCTCTATTGAAGGATTAAAATAAACATAAAGTGAAGCAGTAAAGAGTTTAAGATATAAAGTGGCATTACATGAAAGTATTTTGCCCTGTAGCATCCTTATTAAAACTGTTACTAGCATATAATCCAACTCTGAAAAAAATAATAACATCAAATCTGATGAGAGACTGGCAGCAGCATAGCTCTATTAGCCAGGGCTTCTGTCGATAACAAATGAACCATGCCGGGTATTTGAGAGTGGGGTAGCTAAAGTGATTATACGATGGGAGAACAAATGGTTACAATAAAATGTGACCTTTTATTCTTATTCTTCTCCATCACTACAGCATCACTCAATGCATTATATTGGAGCTCTAAAAGCACTTGTACTGATCTCAAACACCTGTGAGTCAGTCAACCAAAGACCTGTGACTCATGCAGGACAGAGGAAAGTGATGGCGAGAGGTAGGTAGAGGTATGAAAGCAAGAGGAAAAGACTGAAAGAGCATTAAGAAATAATGAATGTGGAGGGGGGGGGGAATAAGGAGAAGGAACGAGAAAAGCAAGTGAGGAAGACAGAGAGGAAAAGGAGTGTTGGGGAATTGCTGCACTGTGAGGCTGCTATGTGATCTCTATGGCAGGAGGTTTGGTAAAAGAAATGAAAGAGCACATTCCTGTGGCTTTCACTGATTTGTGGTCTTATAAATATCCAATGTGTGGGCAGTTCTGCTCTTCCAGTATCTATGACCTGCTGCCCACTGAGCCAGGCCAAGAAAAAGAACATGTCAATACCTGATGGAGTGCGAGATTGTGAGAGTGTGGATATGGGGAAGGTATACATTATGTTTTTGTCTACTTTAGGCAACTAATATTCAAAGCAAGGACTATTTTTGTTATCTAAAAGTTTTGAGGTTTTGTTTATGTAGTGACTTTTTAGCTAAGAGCCATGCAAAGAGTTTAAAAGAATTCAAATTTGTGGGGATAAAACCTTTTTGAGAAATTCTAACCGTTTTATGCGTTTTATGAAAACCTTTTTTCGCATTCCAAAGCCATTACATCACAATGTGATTGGTCAGCTGCAATTTCCAACAGTCCAGGATGGCAACATTATGCTGACGCAAGAACAACATTGTTAAGGTGCAGATGAATTTACCATTGAAGAGGAAATAAGTAACCACACTAGTAGTTTCCAAATGGAGTGCTGAGACATATCGAAGAGCCATTCAGGCAGCTCCTGCATGTGCGACATATCAAAGTTTACGCTCGACTGTGAGGATGAAAACAAAAGCTGCGAGTTGTGGAATGAATCATTTTATTGTGTCGATCATAACACAACTACGGACCACCACCTAAAGACGAGAGGAAACAATATCTAACAGGAAACTATCTGATGGCTGCCAGCCTCATGGCTCCAGCTGTGGCATGAATGTCAACAGCCTCAGTGAGCGTGCAACATCTGTCAGGAGAAGATGATGCACTTGAGAAACTGTGCCTTCTTCAAAGGGTGAATCAAAATGCGCCGTTACAAACATTCAGTCCGCTCATTGGACAGATGTGTCTGGGGCGGGAGCAACAAAAGTAAATACAGGAAGAAGGTGTTTTGTTCTGGACTATTGGAGAACACGAGCAGTCACCCATCCATGCTGACTGTTACACATCTATAGTAACTTACCGCATCCCAGAATGCAAAGCATACGTGGCTACGGGAAGTTTTTAGCTCAAACTCGCAACGTCAGATCACGTTCAAACTGTGGTGTGAAAACAAGTATCAGGATTTCTGTTATGTGCACACATAATACTGGTCAAGCCCCATCAGTTATGTGCCTTAAGTCTTATTCCTTAGAAGCAAGATATTAAAAAAAACGAGGGGTGATTCAAGATTTTTGCACTGTACTGTAAATACACTTGTGCCCACTTGACCTTAAGCCATGTAGGAAAGAGACCATTTTTCACACCTTTAAAATAAACTGTTACTCGAGCACTTAAGTATCGCACTTCTCCAGTGAGGACGCATCATTTCTCTGCAGCTGTATTTTACAGAGGCTTTCAGCCTTGAAGACATCTGTAGATTTCTGCATTATTTTTTTTCACAGAGTGAACTCAAATTACCTAATTTCTTGATTACAGTGAAAATGCCAGTAGAATCCTTTAAAGGAAATCCTCCATCAGTTTTCAGTTACGCGTACAGTATCGCTTTCGGCAGCACTCTAATGCCTTTAGCTCATACACTAGGTCTTATAACAAACTCAGTTTGGGTTGCAGCCATCAAAATATCATTATTTGAGAGTAGCCTATTTTGTATTAACACGCAATTACATTTAACTGTACAAGATACTAGCAGCATTAGAGCAGTGAACAGAAAACACATCCTGGTTTACATTAAATGGGGTTACACACTATTTTATTGTACTTTGCTCTATTCATATCAAACAAAAGAAATTGTTTTTTTACACTTCCACTAAGAGCAGACATTGAGCGAGCAGAATAGTTATGTTTTGATCTCTAAATGCTTGAAAGCAGGTGCAAGGCCAGGTGAACCCAGAATTTTCCCACTTTCAAAATGACAAATTGAACAGAACAGTGAAGTAGTTCAATACCAAGTGTGTATGCCCCCGTCTTCATAAACCTTAAGAAAACAAACCAAAGCTTCAAAGCATTTAGGTCACCTTTGCTTAATATCTTATGACTCAGTCAATTTCCTGTGGTGACTATGAATCATAATTTATTTTTGAAAGCTGATGTTTCACCTTTATATGGTGTGCAGAAAACTCCTTTACACTTCAAAAAACTTAACTTGCGTTTGTGAGTCGCATAAGGCACATGTCAATAGTACTTGCTCTTCTTCTATTCAATTCATTATTGGCTGCTTTGTGTTTGTGTATGTGTGGTGCTGTTGTTTAGTAGTGAAGTAGCCCCATGGGGGACAATTAAGTCCTCACACAATGTGCTCTGACAGCAATTAAAACAGCCATTAGTGGAAGAGGGAGGCAGAGTCCTAGAGAGCAAGATAAAAGAGAATGACAGAAAACGAGATAAAAAGACAGAGCCAGGAATGAGCTAAATGAAATGCCCTTCAAATCTGAACAGCGCTGAACACGAAAGACTGCAAAGGCAGAATATAAATAATTACTTAAAAGTTATTTCAGACTTGTACATTGTATTTAATATTACACCCTCTCACAGCGGGGAAATAAATCGCGAGTCGTAGAGAGGGCTCTCAACACTCTCGGCCTACTCCATGATGAAACTGCAAAGGCAACGAGAGCCGTACAACAATCTGAGCAGAAGGATGAGAGCATTATTGTTTTTGCTGTGATGAAAAGTGAATCATAAATCACATGCAAGTCCTCAAATGCAGTATTTTTCCAGACATTTTGAAAAAGCAGGTAAAGCACTGGCCTTAGATAACCTCTAATGTAATGAAAAGACATAGAAGGGAATGTTCCAACTGACCTCTACAGCCCTTATTTTTTAGTTCAGTGTGTAGTTTTTCAACTCACCTTCCTTAACTATCACATTTTGACACTGTATTACTTTGAATAATGCCAGTCTGGACGTAACCTCTCCAGGTTCAAGTAGACTGATTCTCTTTGACTTGACCAAGTCTACATTACAGCATCAAACCGGTTATTTTTGCACTGTTTAGGCTTCAAATGGGGCACAGGTTGAAAAGTAGTATGCAGCATTTTATTTACACGCAGTTTATTCTGGTGTACTCTTGAATCTCACCTGTAGGAGGTGTTTTCGGAGCAAGGGTTATGCGCTCGCACAATCACAAAGACGTGCTGAAAGTGTGAGCGGATGTTTTTAGGAGTGAAGGGGAGCGCCCCGGGTTCCTGGAACACAATCGTGACGATATCATTCCCAATATGTCGCTTCCGCAGCAACTGGAAAACATTTTCAAAGAGAGAAGCTAAAGTTAAAACATAATTAAGTAGACATCTAGAGGAAAAAACAACAACACTTGAGCCACTGTTGTTTCGGCCTTTAAGGGTCGCCACAGTGAATTATCTGCCTCTATCTGACACCATCCTCTAGCATCCTCCTCTGTCTTACCAAACCTCTGCATGTCCTCCTTGACTACATCTATATACACAAAGAACAGGATCATGTTAACTCTAAAAATGTGCATAGCATGGATTACTACTTTCTCTAATGAAAAGCCACAACTTGCTGGTGGATCCAAAGGTATTTTAGTGTATCCAAGCTCTGAGCCCTGTAAATTAACATACCTGTTGCTTATTGTTGGGTGTGTATGGCAGCATGGTGGATACGTGGAACATGATCTCATAATCCTTGTAAGTAGTATACAACGAGTGGGTGCCAGTTGAGTCAGCTGAGAAGGAGAAAACTGCACGTAAATGTCTCATACTTCAGGAAAATACACCATGACAGGTTTGTTCAAGTACCCTAAAACTTTCTTCCCGCATGCTTGTCTCTACTATATGCTGTTCAGACGGCCCTAAAACACGCTCACTTCTTTACAGTCAGGGAGCCACTGCACTACCTCACTAGGCTGTTGATGTTTTCCATTTAGAGAGCCAAACAGTCACAAGGTATTTAAAGGCCGTACTTAAACAGCTACATTACCTCAATTAATTACATGCATTCATTAAGGAGGGCGTTGCATGGCTGTATTTAATTTGCTAGAGGCTACACATCCTGCAAAAATTGATTGGGGCAGTTTTTGTCTCACAGGGTATTGGGCAATGGCTTAGTTCATGCAGGGATAATATGGATAACATAATATCATACACAGGCTTGGAAATGTCACAGAGGTAGCAAAAATAAAGTGGACATCAATTCTGTTTGGAACAAACACAGGTGGTCTGGCAAAGGAGAAGGGCACAACCACAGAGGATCAATATCAGTGTCCAAAAGAAAATACAGTAATCTGAAACTAAAGGCCATCTGTCAAATGTCTGAAGAAACATCTGAGGAAACTTAAGAATCGGTGAACGAAGACAAGGAAGTGAGGGGGATTTAATGGGACTGGAGTTGAAAACGGGGGGAACAGGATCAGAAATTTTTAAAACATGTATTCCATCTGCTCATAATTAAATGTTTTGAAAACTGCAAGAAATTTAGGTGCCAAAGGCAAGGAAATTAAATCAAGTTAAATGCTATAATAACTTACAACCTCAACAATTAATTTCACTTCTTACATTACATACCTTCATCCTAATAAAAAGTGTAATAAACATTTTATAAGGAAACAATGTATTTAGTACTAGTGCAGTACCAGTCCTTTAACATGTGAATGAGATCTAATGTGATTATCACAATGCAAGTTGAGGCACTGAACCCATGTGTGTATACACATAATCTAAAAGACTCTGACGACCCCCTGCATGCTCCAATCCATCAAATACTTGCTGGGCAACTGAACTCAGCACTTTTTGATCAATGTGAATGTCTATTTCGTGCGTGCCAATTTACTAATTTACTACCTGCTGTGCTGGATTAGACAGGATCAATGTCAGCGTAAGATCAAATATAAAGGTTCCCTCACACCCTCACTGGCACTTCGCAGTTTTTTGCAAATGTACATACTCTTTGTGTCCAGCTGAGCTCGATACTTGGTGAAGCCTTTAAGACGAACCCTCTCGCCCAGCAGATGGAGGAACTCCTCTAGTGCAGGCCCAGCCGCTTCGTTGTTGTACATCTCCTCTTCGCTACTCTGACCCGCCATGCAGTACATCACC
This sequence comes from Maylandia zebra, assembly GCF_041146795.1. Taxonomy (NCBI): domain Eukaryota; kingdom Metazoa; phylum Chordata; class Actinopteri; order Cichliformes; family Cichlidae; genus Maylandia; species Maylandia zebra. Next base: position 16,989,318 of record NC_135181.1, read on the forward strand.
CCCACCTTTCGCTGAAAGCTCAGCTGCGGAGAGAACAAACATTATTCCAATGAAAAGGGGAGAAACAAATGGAGATTACTGTGTGGAAGTCATGTCAGAGTAACCATGTTGACATTTGAGGCAGGACTCATGTTGACATTTTAAGAATAACCGTGGGTTGTTCTGTAGTGATTTTGTGCCATTTTCCTAAGAAATCATGTTGACATTTTCAGAGGATTCAGCTTCTGATAACTGTATCAGCTTTTGAGAGAGAGAGAGAGAGAGAGAGAGAGAGAGAGAGAGAGAGAGAGAGAGAGAGAGAGAGAGAGAGAGTGTGTGTGTGTGTGTGTGTGTGTGTGTGTGTGTGTATGTATGTATATATAATTTTTTTAAGGGTTATGTTGTGTGTGCATGCATCGACACAGCATGCATATAAACAGTTTCTTCAGATAAATTCCACATAACGGTCTTTGGGAGTAAATAAAGAGATACAGCAAAAATAAATAAAAAGAATTTAGTTCAACAATGATACATCCCCTTCACAGAAAAACACCCACACACTAAAAAAATTCATGAAATGCCAAATGACAATCGTTTGCTTTGCATAGTCAATAGTACAGGTTACCAGCTGCAAAAGTTCTTTGGCTCAAAGACCGATCGAATGCATGCACGAAAGGATCGCACTCTATTCAGCGGATGCCATGTCTGCATGACACTGTCTTTTCACTAAATGGAAAGCAGTAATCAAATGTGCTCAAAGGAATTAATCAAGCAGATTCATCCGGCCCATCATAACCCACAATCAAACCTCAAGACGTGCTCGCTGCATCTCCTTACCCCCTGCTCGTCCAGCTTCATCAGCTGCTCAGTGACCTTGGGTGTGTTGAGTGCCAGGCGTAAGCAGTGAACATTGAGCTCAGGCACGAGGTACTCCAGCACTTCTTTGAGGGGCAGGCCTCGACCTAGACCATGCTTGGACGTCGAAGGTACAGCATCTTCCAGGATGGAACCGCGCAGAGTATTCAGCTGGAGACCACCCATAATGCAGGAAAAGAACAACAAAAACACAATTGCAGGGGTCAAAGCCATTATGATTTTCACTTAAAAGAACAACAACAACAAAAAAAAAAAAAAAAAAAAAAAAAAAAAAAAAAAAAAAAACCCTAATACTCCATCCATCAATCTTCTTCCACTTATCCAGTTCACGGTTGTTGGAGCCTATTCTAGCCGATCAATGTCAGTATCGAATCAAACCATCAAAAATATCAAGATTTCCATTTTAACTTACTTAAAAAGGAAAAATGGAGTTTAACATGGTTCTAATACGGCGCACGAAACTCACAGAAGCATGAGTTTATAGCTGTTGCTAATTTCTAACCCTTGCTTTTAAATTCAATTACATAAAAGCACAATGCACTATAAATAGAAAACTACAATATGGCACAACCATTTGTTAATATTTAAGAAAGAAACAAGCTTTATTGGTCAGACACATGATCACATAGAGTACAACATGCAGTGAAATGTGTCGTGTCCGAGCTGTGAACAGGCTGCAGGCGTAGCCGCACCATTCCAGGGCTTGGTGTTTGGCATGGGGGGGCCTAGCCAGGACCTTTACTGGATACTGGAAGGGAATCGAACTTGCTACTTCCGCTCCAAAGGGGTGTGGTCTTACCGTAACACTATCCAGCTTAACTATTTGGTCACAGTTTTAGCAACCCTTTCACTTCTCCTGCTGATGGTGCAGATTAAATCATTTTCATGCTTTGTGCAGTTTTACACTACTTCCACAGCTAATGGAGATTTGATTGGTCTATTGGTATTCATCACAGAATATTCAATGATTGAAATGAAATTCACTTTGATTTGGCTAAAACTGAATTGATTTCCACTTATCCCTCAATATGGGAGCATATTAACCTCTTTAGGTATCATATTTAAATATATCAAGTTAAAATGTGAAAGCTTTAATGCGCAGCATTTATGTTAGAAATTAAATGCATAGCGGGAAAATATGTAATATCGAGACACTGTTTGACTGCAATTCTATCTCTGTGCCAAAAGACTGTGCTTTGTGTTTTTCATAGCTCTCCATAACCTGCTCGTCTTGAAGCAGGCAGCACTCAAGCAAGAGATTAAAAAAAAGAAAAAAAGAAGAAGAGTTAAATAAAGAACACCTAGGTTCAAAGAGAAAGCTGATAGTTTTAATCTTTTGCTTATCCAGCCTGTTAATGCAAATAAACTTGCTTCATAGCACACCCGTCAGATCGAGTCCAGATTAGTTACTGGTTAGATAATTCTTCTCTTGGCTCTTCCTTCCTGCTCCACGCAGAGTGTTTGTTCTTTGTAACAGGCAACAAAACAACAACATGACTAGCTATCCAGCCCTCTGTAGAATACTAGTAACTCTATTTTGGGAAAACTGGAAGGAAGCCTGTGATGAGGCCTTAATCTATGCAATTAAATTCAGTTTAGGATCACACATGAAATTAATCTTTTTCCACAAAATCTAAAAACAGATATTTTTTCCCACTCTCTGTTGGTACAGGGAAAGCAAAATGCAGAAAAGTGTCTGGCTAAGGGAGAAAATAAAATAAATAAATAAATAAAATAAATAGAGTGGCGATTTTGCTGCTGTAGCTTTCAGTGTGAATACTAAGGCTTCGGGGTAAAAAAAGCTCAACGAGGACATCCATGAATAAATCAGGAAGACTGTTGAAAGTCCAGAATCTGAATATCTACTATCAACTAACAGCTGTTAGTCAGTAGTGGTCCCATGCCACTTGTGTGTTTTTGCCTTCACGTGGTGTTTGGAAAGTCCAGAATTGCTGCCAGCGCACTCAGTACTAAACAAACCAAAGAAGAAAAGCACTTTAAACTTATCATGGGCAGTATTAAAAGGACAGTCGTCCTCTTTGGTCCCTGGACTTTTGTCTTCAACATTAGTGCAACCCACTCACTCCCACGCAGGCACACAAATATATCTAAACCTGTGAAGCTCCCTGCTCTGAAAATAGCAATTAGAGAAGAGACTGAGAGGCAAGAGAAGGAAAGAAAAATAGAGGAAAACATAGCACAGTAGGTCGTGCGTCATCCCAAGAGATTGCAAGGGCTATTACTCATGGCACGCTTTAATAGAAAAGCAATGCTTTACCTTCTTCACTCAAATACCCCAGGTGCTATTTTAGTGTCGTTGAGCTGCAAAATGGCACAGCTCAGCCCTTCAAAGATGAAGGCTGACAAAGATGGTGGGTGGGTGTTCAGCTCAGCGAATAAGGACGTGCATCTATGGTTCTACTGTGTCTACTGATGGCAACAAGGGCTAGAGGGATTCACGAAAAAGTTGAGAATTTGGACTAAACAAATGGGAGGAAACTATAAAGATCAAATGGGCAGTAATTTAAGGTGGTATCAAGGAGCGGAGGCGGTAGCATCCTGAGCTGTATGCGACAGCCTTGAGCTGAAGCTTTTATAATGTCTCCCCCCAAATGGCTTCATCAATAAGCAGGGAGCAGTTCTTATATGTCAACTCCTACACAGTTTGAACTCATAAAAGCATTTCAGGAAGATCACTCAGGAGAGCATACTAAATACTGACAGATATATTCACATGAACTTTCACAGTGGGAATAGCTAGAAAAGCTACAAGCTTACCCTGGTGAATGAAAACATAATTAAAAAAATAATAATTATATAACAAAATCGTGAACACGTCAGACAGATGGCACACTATTTGTCAGAATGTATGTTACCTCACTCGTTCTGAAAATGACCCTGTAGTTGTACTGCTGTCCATGGTCTTTGTGTTCCTCCAGCTTCTCCCTTCTCAGACTCACCGCCACAGGGCCCAGATTCTCATCTACCCCCAGGTAATTCCAGTGCTCTAAGGGTGAAAAGTATTGGGATTTCAGATGCAGACATAAATTGATGACAGAGGACAGGAGAGATAAAACTACAGAAAGGAAGAAAACCTGAGCAATTATTCCACTATGTGTATTGCAGCTGAGTTATATCAACTATTAAAACTTTACAGAACGTTCGCAACATTACTAATGACTCTTTGCTGGTTCCCAGGTTTTCTCACGTGTAATGCAGAATGAAGTACAACTTCTGCACCTTGTCTAATTAGTGTCTAAAACACTACAAATTGTATTTTTTCTGCCAATACAGTCCACAGCATTTGCTCTAAGACTAGAAACGTTCAGTAAGACAAATTGAAAAGCACCCACTAAAGTTTAAGAACTACAAATCAAAAAAGCCCAAACTATCCAATTTTCTCACCTCTGAGATAAAAGTACTTTCGGTAGTAATAGGCACCAAGGTCAACATGTTCCACAATGTATCGTTTGGACCTGTCGGCATGTTGACTAGGCCCGTCCTTGGAAGCCTCCAACACAGCCACACCTGCATTGGTAAAATGGGTAGTGAGGGTGGCATCCAAAGGGCCTTCTTCTGTACTGCCAGAGGAATTGCTTGAGCTCCCACCGCTTCCTATGCTTCCCTGCTGGAAGATTAATAAAAAGGAAAGGTAAAGCCAGCAAGCTGTAAACCACATCATCATATTTTTATCTTTACATCTTAAATATGCAGAAATCTGAGCGCTTTTCAGTGCGTTTTCAAAATACACATCTGCAGACTGCAGCATCAATATTAAAACAGCAGAACCCGAGAAACCGTTTTATATATTAAAATGCATTGCAATATTTGCATATATCTAAGAAAATATAATGACTACTCAAGCAGACCTACCTGTTTAACAGGAGAAATGTTCCTTTCCCCCTCTCCACCAATCTCATTCCTGAAACAAGGGCAGCTGAGAACCAAATCATTGCTCTTATCATCGCCAGGGTCGGTACCGCCTCCTGTCCCCTCCTTGCTTAGCTCTTCTTGGGAGCCACAAGGTGACCCATACACTCCACTCTGATTAGACGAAAGAGAGGACGAGGCCGAAGCAGAGGCGGCAGCTGCAGCGGAGGCACCAGTAGTGGTGTTTTTGCGTTTGGCTCCAGATTGCCGACTTTGAATCGCCTCATTGAGGTCAAAGAGTAGAGACTGAACATCAAAATGGGCAAATCCCTTTTGGCATGCCCAGGGTTTGGGAGGTGGTCCACTCTCATCCCCTTTCCCACCATCTTCAGCATCCGAGCCAGCCCTTGATGTGTCACCCTCCACCTTTACACTGCGCAGCTTACGGAAGATCGACTCTCCACCTGTTTCTGACTTTGACCTTCTCTTCAAATGCTTCTCTCGTTCCTTTAGCCGACTGGCAGGACTACCTCTGGCTGGACCTAAAGGTCCATCTGGCAGATCCAGAGCAGCCTGTTTTATGGGAGCAACAGTAAGGAGTTCTGTTAGCCTTTCTGGAGCTGGGCTTCGCTGATCCGGGGCCTCAGCGGACTGGTATCCCTTTAGCATATCAAAGAAGCTCTCTCCTGACACACCATGCTTGTCTATAGATGAAGTGCTGCCATATTCCCGGTGCATGGGTGTCCACCCGGAGAACGACCAGCCCTCGTTTCCATCCCCGTCGAGCTCACTGATAGTTATATCACTGTTACTGCGTTGGCGGATGCGTCTCATGCCCTTGCGAGGGGAACCCAGATAGCCATCCGGTGACAGGAAGCGATTGTCCTTTCCCTTGCTTTGCATCTTGCTCTTTAGTGTGTTGTGGATGTTGCGCAGCATGGATGAGTCCTGTGGGCTTATCAGGTGACCCAGCTTGGCTGACAGATTGCTATGGGCTGTGACGGCTGACACCCCCCCTCCTCCACTCCCACCACTCCCTCCTCCACCACCTCCTCCCCCTCTTTCAAGTCTTTCTCTATCTCCACTTCCTGACCCTGAAGAGCTAGTGGTGTTGGTAGAGCTGGGTGAGTCTGTTTCCACAGTGATGTGCCAAACACCCCCTCCTCCCCCATCTTTTCTTGGTGGCCAGTCAGCTACACGAGCCCGAACCCCCATCTTTGGGACACCAGGGTTGGTGCCCGTGGTTGAAGAAGAAGAGATGTGGGCGCTCTCACTGCGAGGTGGTGGTGCCCCTCCATTAGGCAGTCGCAGACGACGAGTGTAGAACTCATCGGTAGCCGACACCGAGCCCCCAACTGAGCGCTCTGTTTGAGAGCGCTTCAGACTGGTCATGACGGAGTCGGGAAATGGTGTTGGGAGATGGGAGGGAAAGGTAAGGATGGGGTGCTAATGAGATTAGATTCGGGTCAACATAACGGCCACTGAGTGAAGTGATTCAAGAGGCTAAGGGACATTTAGTGCTGTGGAAACAGAAAAGGAAAAGTAAACAGGAAAAATTCAATATTTTCTTTAGTAATATAATAGTTATTGTAGACCAATATTTAATAACTATAGTAGTATAGTTATCATAGTTGTTAAAGCTTAAGAACCAATGGAAAAATAGCTGAGTTTGAATTTTACAGGTCAAACACTGAGCCTTCAAAAGGTTTAATTAAAAATTGCAATATACATATTAAATTCAACACTTATCAATAGTTGCATCGCAATACTTGGGACATTAAGAGAAAGTTCACCAAAAAATCGAATTTATATTTTATACAAGGTGCATACAATGGAACTAAATGAGAATTGCCTTACAGCAGCATTGGATTTCTGAAAACATAACCCAAAAAAAAAAAAAAAAAAAATGGTCCCAAACAGAGAACTACATAAATTAAAAAAAAAAAAAAAATCATTGTAGGAACCCAGAGAGTCCATCTCTTTGGGGGGATTTTGGACACCATTACAGTCATGAAAAGCCTGTCATGTCTGGAGACGATATGCCCAATGGTCAGCTTACACGAAGACAATCTAGAAGGATAAATGGCGCTAATGATTTTAAGCATTAAAAAAAAAAAAAAAAAAGGGGGGGGGGGGGGGGGGGGGGGTATTTTGTACCTCTACAGTAGTGAGTCTTGATGAAGAGAAATTAGTTGATGGCCAACTTTTATTGTTGAAGACTCTTACAAGCAGTCTGCTTAGGAATCAGGTGACAGGGGACTCTTTCTATCTGGAACTCGGCAACTGAGAAGAACAGTAGAGAGAGAGAACAGAAAGCAAAGACAGAAGGAAACCGAAGACAAGTCAGATTACAAGGCAAATTACATTCAGTGCTACATACTCTTTAGTATTACATTTCTTTCAGATACTCTACTGCAGTAGTAAAGAAATAGGAAACTATGGTATTTTTGTGAAATTTTGAGATCCTCATATACAGCATACAGAATATACTCTAGGGTTTAGAGTCTATCCATTTTTACTGCAGTGTCAAAGATTAGATCCCCTGTTATTTAATTAACAGCTACGTGAGAGCCTAGTAATTTTACACATCAAGCCCAGTCTGCTATCTAGTCATAGGGAGTATCTCACAGCCTGTAAAGTTGAGAATGAAGTCTCCTCAGGCTCTTTAGAGTACATTAACCAGCAAAACCCTTTTTCCAAAATTGGAGCTTCTTAGCTTAGACTTTTCAATGTGTTCTAAAACTAGCAGGGTATTCAACAGCAAAAGTCTTTAAAAAAAATGCTATATTTAAAAATATCTTTAAAATATTTTTTCCCCCTTTCTCTTTATGCAATTGTGGATGCCCAATATTAACATGACAAATATTAAAAACATTTAAAAAAAAAGCTTAAGCTTCAGCCTGCTCTAAAGTAAACTCCTCTTACTTCAGACAGTTTTTTTCCTTCTCTTGTATACTCATTATGTTATAGATCAGCAGGATTAATATGGCCATGTCCACCGCAGAGCTCTGGCTCATTGATAGTGGCAGGCAATCAGGACAAAGTTAGGTAAAGTTAGATTGTTTGGCAAAATGAATGAACTTGGGTGCTGGACCAAGTTGCAGTGCAAGGCAAGTAAACAGTTTTTTTTTTAAAATGTGGATCATGCAAAAGTACTCTACTAGACATTATTAGGTTAACAAAATATCTATTAGATAACTAGAGCCACTTAAGTACCTTAAGGATGGAGATTAAAGTAATACAGCAGGAAAAAAAAACCCTCACAGGATGCCACAGTAAGGATGGGCAGCTCATTTAGTCAGTCAAACACAATGTGGCAGTAATTGCTTTACAGCACTATTCACAAGTTTAACAAGGACCAGTATGTGCTCGTCTACTGGTGGGTCCATAATAATGCACCACTTCTCCCTTTCAGACCACATTCTGAATCACCATGGTGATACAGAGTTTTGTACGGTGCATGTTTTAGTAAGTGTGTGTGCGTGTGAGAGAAAGAAGAGTGGGTATTGATCGCTTCACACAGAACTCGCTGTGAGCAGTTTTAACTGGGAAAACCACAACAATAGGTGTAACAGAGTTGTTGAGCGTTTTGAGTGTAATCTTTAATGTAAGTGGAACAAACACTGTGGATCGCTAACATGATTCATGGTTATGTCACAAATTTCTCCATGTCTTTAAAACGGAAACCATCTACGTGGTTCAGCTCCAAGTAGAAATTAAGATCTTTTTAATATCATCTGTAACCTAACTCTGATCTGAAAAAGATCTATGGTGCTTTGGTGTACTACAGAATCTGCTCAGTTTCCCAATGCTCACTGAACACCAAATTCTCTTTCATTTCACTTAAGCATATGTGTGTTTGAGCACAAGTATCTATTTCCCTTACACACATAATGAGGAGCCAAACACTAAGGGAACATTTTGGATTTCCTAAAGAGGCCTCTCTATTTTCTGCAGATTGTTTTGGGACAAAAAAAAAAGAAAGAAAAAAACAATTCTCAATTGTCTTGTCTCCATTGGTGCATTAGTACAACTGTTTTCAAAGGGGTTACAATGATTTGCAAATCACCGCGTTTTACTTTTATTCATTTTTTCCAGAAACTCATTAGTAGAACAGATATACAATCATCTTGGGTGCTTTATAAACAGTTTCAAATGTCTCAAAACAGAGCGAACTGTGAAACTGAAAGAACATGAATATAGATGAACCTCCTGCGAGCGATTTTCTTCTATGCCAGCAAAAGCTTGTCAAACTTTTTACTTCATTGGAAATATCAAAAATCAGTACGACGCTGGCATACTTTCAACCCACTGTAGACCAACATCGATTGGTTCAACTTTTTCCCCACTCGAGGCTCCTTTAATTAAACTCAAATGAACAGATATTCTCCCATTAACCAAAGCAGAAGAAGGGGCTGAGTAACTGTAAGACTGTTTCCCAATATTCAGACACATTTTGGTCCTATTACAGAATAAACTGGCCATTGCGGCTCTGTTTGCAGTACAGTAATCCCTGCAGTACTTCAATTGTCATTCCAAAATAGGAGATCTCTCGCTTCTGTTGTAGACTGTCTGACTGATAAAGGCCCTTGTGAATGAGGACACTGCTTGCACAATAACACCCAATCCTGAGGCTCATTACAAAAGTATGTGGATACAAGTTGATAACATTACTGACCTTGAAGCTAATCATAACAGGCTTCTTCTACCAAATAAGAACAAATTTCAATTTCTTCTTATCCAAATTAATGCAAACAAGAGAACAAGTGGATGTTCTAATCCACAAGCTGCTTAATTTGCACAAAATCCGCTGGGTTGATATTAGGCTAAAAATATTTTTTATAATTTTCTCATTTATATACAAATCTTGTTGACAACTGTTTTACATGTTCTGTTGTTACACAAAATCTGATTATGAATAGTTCTCCACCACACTCCTGCTTATTTTTGATCATTTCTGCAGAACATATCCTGGGTAAATAGTCCCATTATCCATTTGGCTGTGCAGAGGTAAAAACAAAGCACACATGCTGGTATTTTGAACATATTCAATCATTCAAATCAGCACTGTCACATCAGCTATCACCATCAAAAACAGCACATTTGTTTTTACCTCCCGTTCCACAAAGTCTGCTATGAACCAGTGTCGTCTCCAAGATACTACCACTCAAAAACTGTATTTAGTATTTAGTATTTATTTATTTATTGTCATTGTCAAGAACAATGAAATTGCGTTTGGGGCTTCCATACAACCCAAAAAAAAGAAGAAAATAATAAATACCCCTTAAAACCCAAGTGTACATATTTAACCCAGTGTGACTCCAATGCAATAAGACAATCCTTAGCAATAATGTTCGTAGAAATTCCCGAATAACTAGCTGCAGAGTGCCCTTCACTTATTCCACAGAGGATTGCGTAGTACTTTTAATAAAATAAATAAATAAAATAAAAAAAACGAGTTGGATAGTACGTGGAGAAAAAAAAAAAACAGTGAAAGAGTTTCAGAACTGAGCAAACAGGAAGAGGATTAAACTGTATGCTTGGCTGGAAGACTGGCAATTCAAAATGAATGAATGTGGCGTTGCACGCATCTATGCAGCCACTGAGGACCAATTATACTGACAGATACTCAGTAACCTTTAGCAGTGTCTAAATGAGGTCGATTCCTGAGGTAAATGCGCAGCATCCTTGGCCCAGTGAATGTAATGGCTGCTGATGTTATCTGTTGGCCCAGCTGGCAGGAAACTTATTTCAACAGAGGGACTTATTTACTTCTTACAAATGATAGTGGCTGGGACCCCAAGCACATTATCACACAGTGAAAGCGGATGTGTAATATCATATCAAGCACTTGATTGAAAAGATAAAAATCTAGAGATTTACACGAGAGCAAGTTCAATTCTCTACAGTGGGAATTTTGCACACAAAAAAACGAACCCAAAAATAAAATTGAAAAAAAAAAAAAAAACATGATTTTTAATTTGACTGTTGTGCATTTGCAGATGTCTTACAGCTTAGTCACTGTAAATTTCCATAGTAGGAATCATTACAATGGCTAGTACTTTGTTGTACATACAGACATATAAATGTGTCGAGACGTACTTGGAAAAATGTAAACTAACTGCAATACTGCAGATTTACTATGTATTATAATAAATCAGATATCATAGGGCGAGAGGCGGGGTACAACCTGGCCATTTTAGAATCACCAATAAACCTAACCCCACTAACTTAATTTCTTTGGACTGAGGAGAGAAGCCGGAGTACCCAGAGAGAACCCGTGCAGAAACGGGGAAAACACACAAAGTCCACACAGAAAAGCCCCAGTCAGATGATGGATTTGAACCCAGGACCTTCTTGCTGTGAGGCAATTTGTTAGCACTGTTAAACAATCATTACCATTTATAAAAGAAATAGTATAACTGGCATTAGCATTGTATAACTGACATCATTACCATTAAAAAAAAAAAAAAAAAAGCAGGGTTTGTTTTGGCTCAGAATGGCTGTGGGGATGACTATGTACAGAGGTACAATGAGCTAATAACATGGGTTTTTTTTAAAAAGACAAGAAATGATTATAATTCTGTAATTCTGGTGATTTTCCTTTTCCTCTGGCTCAAAACCTCTGAGGCAACAAAACCATGAACAGGGGCGTTGGCTGCTTGTTATCACTGGGTGCACCCTTTAAATATTCCTGTGTTCTGCTACAAGAAAACATTTCTGCTTTAAAGTAACATTCAGAATGTGGAAACCCCTTTGTTGTAACCCATTAATTTATCTTGAATTAAGCAGTCAATGTTTGGCGACTGGCAGTTACGGCCCTTTCCAAGTAAACGCTCCACATCATTCCAATAAAAGTTTCCATGAGGATTTCAACCTGGAGTTAGTGTAATTGTCTGAATAAGTAATCACTTAACAGCGACTTCAGTGTGACCTCATTACCAGTAAGAGATGATATGGTTTGTAATTCCCCCGAACATTTCCTGCAAAGAATTATGTAATGCTCTACCAATTATTGTGGGTACAAACGTCACGTCTAGAACAGATGGTTTGTTGCATTCACTCCCATACATATACACACTTCCTTTTATATGGTGAAGTGGCTGATGAGTGTAGTTTTCTGTCATTCAATAAAAATAAACCAACATGAAACTTCTCATTGAAGTAATACTGCAACTTGAGTTTTGTAATTGGAACACGTCAGCTATGTGTGACATCAGATGAAAACCATTAGACACATTTGTCATTTTTTCAGCGGTGCATGTTAAAAAAAATGGTAATGATCACCACAGCTGATGTGTTCTAACTATAGGATGTAAGTTAAAGTGTTACTACGACTGTCTACACTCAGTGGTAACTTCGCTTCTTACACTCTTAAACTGCTTGTTTTACACAAATATCTAATCAGCCAATCACATGGCACTAACCCAGTGCATTTAGGAACAGTTCGAACCAAGCATCAGAATGAGGAAGAAAGGCGATTTAAATAACTTGGAATGTCGCATGGCTGTTTGTGCCTGTCTTTGTTGGTCTGAGTATTTCAGAAACTCCCCACACAGCCATCTCCTAGGTCTCTCGCCAGAGAATGGCCTAAAAAAGAGAAAATGTGAGATGAAGTTCTGAGTCAAAATGCTTTGTTGATGCCAGAGAAGAATGGCTGACTGCTTCTGTCACTTTATGACTACTGCACCCATCTTCTGATGGCTGCTTCCAGGAGGATAACGCATCACGTCACAAAGCTCAGATCATCTCAAACTGCTTTCTTGAATGTGACATTGAACAGCTGTACGATGCCGTCATATGATTATGGACTCAAATGTCTCCAGCCCCTTTCTGAATCTATGCCCTGAAGAAATAAGGCAGTTCTTAAAGGGGGGCCTACCTGGTAACAGCAAGATGTACCTAACAAAGTGGCAAATCAGTGTAGATGTTAATATTTAACTGGGCTAGTTAGTATAGTAAAATAATGTATTAGCAAAAACACTGATGAAGAATAAATAAAACTATGGAGTATTAAATATTATTATTATTATTTTTTTTTTTAATGTTTCTGCCAGTCTAAAGTTGCCATTAAGCAGTCCAGGTGTGCCGGTGACTGTCACTGTGAGACTATTAATATGCTTCAGTGCACAGTGAGTCATGCACCTGAATATTACAGAGCAGATGAGTTCTCACTGACTGATGGAGGCTAGTTCTGCACCATGAAAAGAGACCGTTAAAGAGGCGGCACATAAAGTTTAGGAATAAGTGCATTGAGTGTGAATGGTATGGTATGTGTGTGCATGTGAGCAGATCAGGTGCAGAGAAACGCTACGATTTGTTTCTTCAATCCATTCAATTAGTATTTTCAGAAAGGTACAAAGAAAATTAATAGTCTCCATTCTTTAATCAACCTGTATTGTGTAGAAGAAAATGGATAGTTTTCCCAAACCTGTGTTTAGCAAAGATACTCTAAGTACCTTCCAATCAGAGACCAGACAGAAGTGTGGAGGCAGAAGATTTAAGAAAACCATAAAAGAAAAATAGGAGAAGAAAAAAGAAGCATAACTCTCTAACTGTGATGTTTTTCTGTTAGTAGATATTTGACAATTGCACACCTGTTTCCCCAGACAGACATCATTACTACACCAACTGGTGAGTCAGGTCAAGTCACGTCATGTTTTTCTACGTCCTGACAACGCATACTACGTTATGTCTCAATGGTTTTCACAGGCTCAAAGCAGAAACAGTTTCTAAGCCAAAGCTTCAAGCTGCAGGCTTCTGGACTTGCAGTATATAATGGGGAAAACCTACTGAGCGTAAATTCAAAGAGATATTGCTTCCTGGATGGCTCGTGGTGCAATGCAAGCCTAATGTGAGCAGTGCCAATTACAAATAACAGAAAGAGAGGAACACTGACTTAATCTTTGACAGCATGTCCTTTTGTACACCAGGTGCCAAAACACTGGTGGCATCAGTGTGACCACTGAGGCAAGTTGGTTGCCTCAACCAACTGGGGTCCAGATTATGATGCAGACATTTAGTTTGCATTTCCATGTCTCTTTCTCTGTCTGTCTCATAAGTTAAACAAACAAAGCAAACAGAGAGATAATGAGCGCTGTTGCATCACATTCTTGTTTTCTCACCCATGTCATCTTTCCCAGGCTCAGCAGCATTACATACTCCAACTTTCATTTGGTTTAAACCTTCTGCCAATGTGGCCCGACAGTTTCAAATATTTTGAAACTTCCTGAAGACTTCAGCAGTTCAAAAGTATATAAAGAGACATTTTAAAAAGTAGCACTGATGGTTTTAAGTGTTCTCAGAAATCACAAACATGTCAACAATAAGAGTTCTGCATAAATGATGTCCCCTAAACAACGAAATGTGTGCTTGTCACACAGTAACAGTCATGACCTACAGCACTTTTGAATACTATAGAGCTGTTTGAAAGGTAAACAGCTTTTCATCTCAGCTTGTCTGAGCATAGATGAGGAAATGCTAGGCCAAGACACAGAGAAGATAAGGAGAAAAAAATAAATAATAAAATCAAACATTCTCTTTGAAAGCTGCCAGGCAGCAGGCAGTCCAAAGTGTTGGAGTTTCTGCTCAGAGCCTTTCAAACTGAAATTGTAATTGTGTGGAAAGATGAACGTGGTTTGCAGATTTTTTTCTTTCCTCCCTCTGCAGAGCTTGGTGGTGAGCTTGGGGTCTCCTCTCTTGCTCACTAAAATGTAAGAGGGGACTTTTGAGAGCTCTGAAGGTATTCTTATAGTTTATTCTACAGCGCTTCCACTTCCCCAGCTACCACAGAATAACAGTGGAAGGCGGAGAGCAGCATTGAGATTTGAGTGATGAGAGAGGGTCTGTGTGTGTATGTTAGCAATAGTTACAGCAATGGGCAGTCACTTTAATGCTGGAATATATGCATTCTGCTCAGGTACTAGGTATCTATGAGCTTTATTTTTTAACACAGATAAAAATGACTTTGGTAGATAGCACAGGTGTTAAGGCACCAGTATACCTGCCTCTGGCGACTGCGCCACCATTTCATTGAACAGATTTACTCAATTTCATTCAATTTTGCACTCAGTTCTTATGAGGCCATTGGAGTAATGGTGTCCTTAGCAAAGCCACACCTCCTGCACTGTGTGTTGTAATCTTCACTTTACTGTTCTAAAGTTTTGGCCATGCGTGCATGTTAGTGCATGCAAGTTGCTCCCTGTGAAACTGCTGCCTCTCCCCAAATTTACAATGAGACTTGGGAATTTTCACACCTATAGCTTGTTTGCTCTGGCCTGAATTAGATGGTGAGTTTGTTTTTACAACACAGAAATGTCCAAGCAAAGCAAAATGTGCAAGGAAAAAAACATGCGAACAGTAAATACAGAAGGAATCTCCTGTTTTTCTGGTGCATGTGTGAGAAACAATGTTAGTAAGGCCATGGTTCATTCTCCGCCTGGATACTACTACTATTATTTAGGTTTCTGTAGTTTGCATGGATCCAAGAATACAAAGCATAGCCACAAGGTCCTTTATACCTTTTAGAGCTTCTATCAGCTGTTGGTAAAAGAAAGAGAAGACAAAGTTATCACAGAATTTTACAGCTTCCCCCCCCCCAATTCTCTGGATTTCATGACTTTACCGTTTTTAAAACTACTCTCACCTTCAGTTGTTTACCCGATTTCCATGTACTTGTGTTTACTCATTATAGCCGGCTGCGTGTGAACAGCATTAATCATCATTAAGGGCTCTCCTTGTGGCGTAGCTCAACTTACTCACCAACCTCTGCCTTTCTGTCATCAGCAGAGAAAGAACCAAGCGAATCACTAATGTATTTTCACAGTTACATTATGGCGGGTGGATACATTAACAGAAAGGTCTGACATACTGGGTTGCCTGGGTGAAAATTCTATCTTATTGTACAAAAGTCACTGGAAGAATAACAATGTATCTGGTGGAAACTCAGAGAATGTTGCACATCATCACAGATCAGAGATTCAGATTGTTTTTATCTATTATGCTGGTACTTGAGTGTGTTATTTACTGGCTCTGAATGCCATACATCAAAAAGATTCACAGTAGATTTACAGTATTGGTTAATACAATGTGGTTTTCAAGTACCACATGTAGCACACTGTATAATTAAGCTTTTAACAGATTAATTAGGAGAGAGCAACACCTTAACTACTTAGGTTACTTAGGAGAAACTGACTTAAGTGCCACTTATGCTTTGATCAGATAGTAAACTGTCTACATCCTACTAGCTTCCTAGTGCAAATAACCTTGTAATGCCCAATTGTGCCATTTACCCAGGCTTCACCATCATCTATGCCAAAAACAATATTTCACTTGAGAATTCCTCAGAAGCAGAATACTGCATGTGAGAAAGAATAAGTTAAGACCGCATCCTGACCAGATTCTCTAAACACTGTCCTGAGGTCATTAACATGCCTTGAAAGCAACACTCAGAGCTTTCCTACATCCCCTGCATGAAAGCATGTGTATACATGTTTGTATTTGTCCCACAACTAAACATCAGAAACCAACTATGCTCTTGGACAGTCAGGAATTTTGGTGAGGTACCAAATGGGGGTTTTAGCACAAAGACAAGTCAGGTAAGTCACCAACTCTATATCAGAATCAGAATACTTTATTCATCCCGAGGGAAATTAGGGGTTACAGCAGGCAGCACGCTAATGGCGCATGCGCACTCATGACCATAACTGCTGATTATAGCTAAATTTATTGAAGCATAGTATCCATTTTTAGTTTATGAAATGATCTGAAATAGTAGGAATATTCAAAGATATTTCTCAAATAAGGCAACAGAGTCAATGCCTTTAGCAAATGTGGACCACTTGTGCTTACGAGCAAAGTCAGCCTCCAGAGGTCCATTGTAAGCCAAGAAATACCCTGCCGCCGTGTGCACTTTAAATCACACAGGACAGCATCTGGGTCATGCAAGTTATGATGAATCAGGTCCATTAAGCCAATTGCCCTCATGAAATGCTGGTCTATTATTCATGCAAGCAGAGATGATTTTTCTGAGGATAAAGGGTGGTTAGTTAGTAGCAAGCTACAGTGACTTTTCTTTTAGGTGTATCAACTTGACTCGTACTTTAACTCCTCTCTTGTCTTTGACTTATGAGCATTTTTTACTTTTCATATGTGGTCATTCATACATGACTGAAGTTAGACTCAAGTTAGACTTACTTAAAACAGCATCCTTCAATGTGAGTTTAAATAATATTACAGCAAACCCAGCAAAGATAGCTCGACATTTGCACTGAAAGTACATTTTATTGGTAAGATCTGTCGCAACATGCAATACAGGTATTAGGTATTGTTATAGTAATAACATTATTATCATTGAATAAATATTAATGTAACAACAAGCTGTAGATTACACATTTATGCTCTGCCTAACTTTGTTTGCATCCAGCTGATTGTTGTGTTCATGATGTTCCAAAAGCAAGAGAGAAGTTCTTTACATTTTTAATTTTTATTTATCAGCTGATATTTGAAAATTATTTACATACGTCAGCTGATAATATCAGCCCTAATAATATCGGTCGAGCTGTAATAAACTACTCAAATTTTATTTTCAACTTCCCAACAATCCATGAGACAGATGTAAAAAAATGCATGCATGCATACATGCATTCATGCATACATTTATTAAATTCCACCTGTATAAGTATAATGTAATTAGTGTTGGAAAGCTTAATCATAGACAAAAACCTGCTAGGGGGTGATGCAAAAAGACCTGCGATCCCATAGCCTATAAAGCTTTGTGGCTTAATCCTGCTGAGTTTGTGGGCTCACTCACACATTTAGCGTCACACTGAATACAAAACAAATTCGATTTTATAATAGAGTGTGGTTTTAAAGCCAGACCTGCCGCCTTCTCATTACATGTGGTTTCAAAATAGTAAGATGGTGATGACAAAAATCCTGCAGCCACCTCAAAGTAGCTACAACCATCTTTTATACTGTCTGTGTGCTTGATCGGTTTTCACAGACGGTCATGTTTTATATACTGATTTTACAAAAATTTGTGTTGCTAAATCAAAATAGTTGAGTTGTTTTCATTTGATGTGTGATATGTCGAGCCACAGTATCTACTATTACTTCAAAAGTAATTACTTAAAGAAAAAAAAAAAATCTCTTCATTGCATTGCCTGAAAATCAGTTATTTCTGTCACTTTTTCCTGCAAAATGCATACTGTCACACCTTGTTCAGTCTAGTGTGTCTACATAAAGATAATAAATAAGTAAAACACTGAAGAAGGCACACGCAGACAGACTTCAGGTCCTATCTGAGAGGTTCCAATCCATTTACCATAGCCCTACAGTGCCTAAAATAAGCAACTAAATCTACCGAAGGCATTACGATTGATGGCAACTGTACACGCAATAGCTGCAAGATCTGAGAGTGCTTTGAATACTAGCAAAACTACATATTTGAACATGAACTTGAAATTAAATAAAGTTAGTTAATCTACATAAATCAAGGAGTGAAGTAGCTTGCACTGATAAACATTTACCACATTCAGTAACTCTGGCATTAATGCACAAAATGTCGTCATCATCATAATACAAACTGTTCGGCTGCTTAGCGTTTAAGATGTCGTTTTCTGCACTGCAACTTGTCTCAGCCATTCTAACTTCAGTAGTGAGGGTGGCATAGATAAATATGCACCCATTAATAGAGTTTAATTTGGCTTTATGTGAGCAATCCAGCTCGTTTTGATGTTGTTGACAGCAAAAGTCCATTTAAAGACACGTTTAAAGAAACCAGGCAAATAGATCAGTCTGCAGTGCACAGACAGCAGCAATGAAGCTGCCTGGTCTTCTGCAACTGCCACCTCCACACCACCGCCAACAGCCCACTAATCTGTGCCAATCAGATGACGCTAAACAACCATTTGTTGTTGAATTGGGCACCAGTACACGCCCCCTCCTCATTTCAACAGCCACTGCAGACCCTAGCAAAATGCTGGCGATGTAGCAAATGCAGGCACAGCAGTGAGGGTGACAGAAATAGCAGAGTGGTGAATAATAGAGAAAAAGAACTGTGGTGTAATTAACATGGTGGCTGGGGGCTGATAGAGGGGCCGTACAGAGATAAAGAAAGGCACTGAAGAGAGGGTGCTGTGAAAGAGGATGTAGGAGAGATATGAAGAGAAAAGATGAGAAATTAAAAGAATAAAAAGAGTGAAGAGAAAAGTTCTGGAAGACAAAAGCAGAGAAGCAACTTGTAAGAAACAGGGTAGGTTAGAGAGGAAAACAAACTAGGTCTCTGTCATCTAATCTAAAAAAGTAAATAAAAACACTGGTAACTGGCAGAACTGTCATATTCAAATTATGTGGCTTGATTGAGCAACAATCCCACAAAATCAACAACTATAAAAATATAAAGCGCTTTCATGCGTAGTTCCAAAGAAAATCCCAGCTGCTGCTTAACAAGACAATCCAACGTATCAGAGAACTGTGGTACACAATAGCTGTGAAACTGAGGGAGACAGAAAAGGACAGAAACGGAAATGTAGATAATTACACGTTTCTCAGCAGCAAGTACAACTCAACATGGTCTCGCTTGCTCTGGTTCAATTCTGCAAAGCAAGAGGATCGTTTAACTGGTGACAAGTCATGCATTTGGATATGAAACAAGCCTACTGAGTAAATTAGGACGTCTTGTTTTCCACTGCCTCACAGCACAGGTGACTTATTTAAAAAACAGAGAGAGAGCCATGGATTGCAGCCATCAGAAACGAGCTGCAGATTTCCAAAATGGCGCAGCTCTGCGTGGGCAACAGTGAGCTAGAACAGCACTGCAGTAAGAGAGGAGTGAGTAGGACTGAGAACGAAAGCAGCTCGCTCTCCAGTACTTGTTATATGTAGTAAACATGTAAGCCGAAAGAGGAGGATAGAGAGAAACGCAGATAGCAGTTCTGTACATTCAAATGCTGTTGTTTTCTGTTGTTTTCATTCAAATTCCATTGTTTTGATTCAAATTCTGTTCTGTACATTCAAATTCCGTCGTTTTCATGTTAATTCCGTTGTTTTCATTCTAATTCCGTTGTTTTCATTCTAATTCCGTTGTTTTCATTCTAATTCCGTTGTTTTCATTCTAATTCTGTTGTTTGAATGAAAACAATGGAATTTGAATGAAAACAATGGAAGTTTAAAACAAATTCCATTGTTTTCATTCAAATTCTGTTCTGTTCTAATTCCGTTGTTTTCATTCAAATTCTATTCATTTCATTCTAATTCCCTTCTTTTTATTGCAATTCTGTTGTTTTCATTCAAATTCCATTGTTTTGATTCAAATTCTGTTCTGTTCATGTTAATTCCGTTGTTTTGATTCAAATTCCGTTGTTTTGATTCAAATTCCGTTGTTTTGATTCTAATTCCGTTGTTTTGATTCTAATTCTGTTGTTTGTTTTAAACTTCCATTGTTTTCATTCAAATTCCATTGTTTTCATTCAAATTCTGTTCTATTCTAATTCCGTTGTTTTCATTCAAATTCTATTCATTTCATTCTAATTCCCTTCTTTTTATTCAAATTCTGTTGTTTTCATTCTAATTCCGTTGTTTTCATTCAAATTCCATTGTTTTGATTCAAATTCTGTTCTGTTCATTCAAATTCCGTCGTTTTCATGTTAATTCCATTGTTTTCATTCAAATTCTGTTCTGGGCCCTGTTTCAGGAAGCCGGTTTAGTGGAAAAACTGAGTAAGTATACCCTGAGTTAACGAAAACTCTGGGTTTTCGGTTTCACAAAGCGAGTTCAGCTGCAGCCTGAGTGAGTCACTATGACGACACACTCTGTGAAGCTAACCTGCCCCCTAGCAGGTTTACTACAACTAACCCTGACTGTCTCCGCCCCTTTGTCGGAAACCTGACAGTAGGAAGTGTCGGACATGGCGTGCCACTTCCTTGAAGAGCCAGTAGATCGTGAAGCCCAAATTCTCCGCAGAGCTCTCCGCCGGGAGAGAGTGATCAGAGCGCGTTTGGACATTTTATCATTTCCTGATGATTTTCTGTGCGAACGTTACCGTTTCTCAGCACAATCTATAATTTATTTGGATAACATCCTCAGGCCATATATTACGCATGTGACACATCGCGGACATGCTCTCAGTTCATTGCATATTATTTGTATTGCACTTCAGTTTCTTGCAAACGGGAGCTTTCTGTATAATATTGGTGACGCTGAGCACGTTTCCAAGGCTACCGTCTGTCGGGCAGTCAGGAATGTTACAGTTGCACTGAAACGTCTCCTGTACTCGTCTGTGGTGTTCCCCGGTCACAGACCCACAAGATTTATCAAAGAGGGATGCCACAAAATTGCAGGTATCAGGATGACCAAAACTTAATGTATGATGTGGTGATACTTGGACTACTACTTAAATTGCACATTTATTTTCAGGGTTCCCAGGCGTGATTGGCTGTACAGATGGCACTCACATTCCAATCATTTCTCCTTCATTTACTGAAGGAGCCTATGTGAACAGGAAGTCTTTCCACAGCATTAATGTACAGGTACATAGTTCCCTGTAGCATGTCAAACTAACAAATTATTTCATTATAGTAATGGATGCTAATTTGTGTTCTCTGCACTGTGAAGATCATATGTGATGCTGCCAACATTATCACAAATGTGGAAGCCAAGTGGCCAGGCTCTGTCCATGACTCACAAATATTCCGTGAATGTACACTGAGCACAAAATTTGGACATGGTGAGTTGAGAATACTTTAAAATATATAAAGACCAATTGCTTCAGGGACATTTGAACTGAAGTGTATCCTTCTGTCTTAGGAGAGTTCACTGGCTACTTGCTTGGTGATAGGGTAAACATGGATACCCCCTATTTGCTTACCCCTTACCCTGACCCTGAACCGGGCCCACAGCAGCGATATAATCTGGCTAATTGCAGGACAAGAGCCAGAATTGAAATGACTATCGGAATGCTTAAGGCCCGGTTCCAGTGCCTGCAAAGACTCAGGGTCACCCCAGAAAGGGCATGTGACATTATTGTGGCATGTGTGATTCTTCACAACATTGCCACAATTAGAGGAGAACACTGTCCTTCTGAACCAAACATCAGCAGTGATCCAAACCATGAACATCCTGACCCTCCCACGGACATACAAGATGGAAGCGCAGTCAGAGACACCATATGTCACAATCATTTCCTTTGACCCATCACCTCAACATGTTGAAAGAAGAATAAACAGATTTTTTGTTCAACTGGCTTTATTGGTCGCCTGTATTTCCTGTACACAAAGTATTAAAAGATGTAAACCTCATAAAGTGTCTCTGTTGCTTCCTCCTCTGTAACAGCTGTCAATGTTTCTTCATTATTTTCCTGTAGTAAAGAAATAGACAACATTGCTGTTCTACTGTAAACTCATATAATCTGTGGAGTATTACTCACAACTGCATGTTGGTCTGGCTCAACAGGAGGCTGCACCAGATGCAGTACACCATCACCATCAACTGATAGAATATGAGGTTTATACAGGTCACTTATAACTTACAAGGGACCAAATGGCAATTAACAAACATACCAAGCACCTTACACTTCATTGTCATTATGCTCTCAAAGACAACCAAGGCTGAGGGAAGGCAAAATCAGTCGGAAAATAACTTCACTACAAAATAATTCA
This sequence comes from Maylandia zebra, assembly GCF_041146795.1. Classification (NCBI taxonomy): domain Eukaryota; kingdom Metazoa; phylum Chordata; class Actinopteri; order Cichliformes; family Cichlidae; genus Maylandia; species Maylandia zebra. Next base: position 17,011,700 of record NC_135181.1, read on the forward strand.
TTATGGTAAAGAGTTTATCAAATGAATGTGTCGCACTGCAAAGGTGACTGTGAAGAAAGGATGTATGCACATCATGTATTATTTTGAATTTACCCCTTATGTAGGCACTTGTGTCTTGCGGGGTTATTGACTCAGAGGATGTGCCCGCAGAGATGCCTTCGGCCACAGGGCGCCCACTGTTTTGGCTGAGGGCCAACTGCTCAGCCTCTGTGAGTGGTGGTGGTGGAGGACCCCCACCTGTTTTTCGGGCCTCCGCTTTTTTTCTGTTGGCTATAACGGGCCACATTTGAGCATACAGAGTAAGCAAATATGTACTTGTAATGTGCTCAGATAATTTCAATAAGTGCTTACAGAAAGAAAATTAATGTAGCCTCTAACTGCAATTGATTTACATAGGACAAACAGATCAAGCACTATGGCTCATAATACAATTACACCTTACCTGTTTGGACTATATTTTTATATTTCATTTTTACTTGCTGCCAGGCACGTTTGGGGCCTGTTGGGTTGCACCTGCGCTCACATCACATCACAAAATAAAATGTATAAAATAACAAATAAAATAACATATGATAAAATAACGTGTTAAATGGGTGGAAATCCCTCGATCAATGTTTAAATTAACACTCACGCATTGACTCTGTCGGCTATGTTTTGCCATGCATGCTTTTGCAGCTGTGGCTGTGTTACTTTTTTCCGCGGAATTTGCATGTTATCGGCATATGCTGCCATCAGAATTTCGGCCTCAAGCGCTGTGAAATACATTGACCGCGCCTTCTTTCCCTCCGTCTCCATGGTGACTCGCTTAATCTGTGCTCCGCTTATCAGGGCTTTATGTATCCTCGTCCGCGCGCTTCACTTGGGGTTAAAGCAACTCCGCGTTGACTGAACTAATTGTTATCAGCCTTTCTGAAACGGAATATTCCGAGTTGGACAGTTCGGGGTTACTCAACCGTGAGTGTCGTTTTTCACTCTGAGTTTTCCAAACCGGCTTCCTGAAACAGGGCCCTGTTCTAATTCCGTTGTTTTCATTCAAATTCTATTCATTTCATTCTAATTCCCTTCTTTTTATTGTAATTCCGTTGTTTTCATTCAAATGCTTTTGTTTCCATTCTAATTCTACTCTTTTTATTCAAATTCTGTTGTTTTCATTCTAATTCCGTTGTTTTCATTCAAATTCCGTTGTTTTCATTCTAATTCCGTTGTTTTCATTCAAATGCTTTTGTTTTCATTCTAATTCCGTTGTTTTCATTAAAATTCCGTTGTTTTCATTCTAATTCCGTTGTTTTCATTCTAATTCCGTTGTTTTCATTCTAATTCCGTTGTTTTCATTCTAATTCCGTTGTTTTCATTCTAATTCCGTTGTTTTCATTCTAATTCAGTTCTTTTTATTGCAATTCCGTTGTTTTCATTCAAATTCCATTGTTTTGATTCAAATTCTGTTCTGTTCATTCAAATTCCGTCGTTTTCATGTTAATTCCATTGTTTTCATTCAAATTCTGTTCTGTTCTAATTCCGTTGTTTTCATTCAAATTCTATTCATTTCATTCTAATTCCCTTCTTTTTATTGTAATTCCGTTGTTTTCATTCAAATGCTTTTGTTTCCATTCTAATTCTACTCTTTTTATTCAAATTCTGTTGTTTTCATTCTAATTCCGTTGTTTTCATTCAAATGCTTTTGTTTTCATTCTAATTCCGTTGTTTTCATTCAAATTCCGTTGTTTTCATTCAAATTCCGTTGTTTTCATTCAAATTCCGTTGTTTTCATTCTAATTCCGTTGTTTTCATTCTAATTCCGTTGTTTTCATTGCAATTCCGTTGTTTTCATTCTAATTCCGTTGTTTTTATTCAAATTCTGTTGTTTTCATTCAAATTCTGTTGTTTTCATTCAAATTCTGTTGTTTTCATTCAAATTCTGTTGTTTTCATTCAAATTCTGTTCTGTTCATTCAAATTCCGTCGTTTTCATTCAAATTCCGTCGTTTTCATTCTAATTCCGTTGTTTTCATTCTAATTCCGTTGTTTTCATTCTAATTCTGTTGTTTGAATGAAAACAATGGAATTTGAAAACAAATTCCATTGTTTTCATTCAAATTCTGTTCTGTTCTAATTCCGTTGTTTTCATTCAAATTCTATTCATTTCATTCTAATTCCCTTCTTTTTATTGCAATTCTGTTGTTTTCATTCAAATTCCATTGTTTTGATTCAAATTCCATTGTTTTGATTCAAATTCTGTTCTGTTCATGTTAATTCCGTTGTTTTCATTCTAATTCCGTTGTTTTCATTCTAATTCTGTTGTTTTCATTCTAATTCTGTTGTTTGTTTTAAACTTCCATTGTTTTCATTCAAATTCCGTTGTTTTCATTCTAATTCCGTTGTTTTCATTCAAATTCCGTTGTTTTCATTCAAATTCCGTTGTTTTCATTCAAATTCCGTTGTTTTCATTCAAATTCAGTTCTTTTTATTCAAATTCAGTTCTTTTTATTGCAATTCCGTTGTTTGCATTCAAATGCTTTTGTTTCCATTCTAATTCTACTCTTTTTATTCAAATTCTGTTGTTTTTATTCAAATTCTGTTGTTTTTATTCAAATTCTGTTGTTTTCATTCTAATTCTGTTGTTTTCATTCTAATTCTGTTGTTTTCATTCTAATTAAAATGGGGGAAATTTGACAAACAACCTAGTGTTGGTGAAAAACAGCATTTTGAAAATTAAGACAGTCAAAGCACATGCAGTGTAAAACTCACAATGGGAGAGCCAACAGCAGTGGTTAATGAAATTTAAATGGAAAATTTCACTGGAAGACAACCAATTAACAGGAAAGAGAGGCTACACATGATATCTTTGTTGTAATAACTTGACATCAGTAAGAATTTATTAGCTTGCTGTAACAATAGCGGGAAGCTTTTAGTCTTACTGCATGAAAATCAGAGAGCATGCAACATCCAAGCTACGAGTTACAAAAACTGGTGGAGGAATAGCCTAGAACGACTTCAGATAGGGTTATCATGTTTTCCTTCTTGAGATTTATCTTTTTAAGAGAAATTATATACATTTTCAACAAAGCCTACGTATAGACATAAGCATACACTTTTCCAAAACACCATATAATACCACAAACATCAGCTTCTCCATGGACACAGTCATACTCTTTCTTACAAGCAGTTTTTCATACACAATCAAAATTTAAGTATAATTTGAGTAATAGTATAAGTGCAGAGGACAAAGTCGGACTAATATAGTCTAAGCTTGTACAAATTACATTTGGCACCCAATATGATCTGTATAATCAAAGCCTTTTGATTCATTTGTTCAGCAAAGTAGAAATGTGTGTTTGTACTCTACATAACAAATTTAATACTACATACCGTTGCTAAATGCTTACAAGTAACCAGTGATGGGAAACCCAAATATTATTCTTTTTTTCTATTCATAAAGCTACTTTCAGCTGTTCCATTATTCACAAGGTTCTGTTATTCACAGCACTTTTTGATTTGGCTGTTTTTATGTCGGATGCCATTCCTGAAAGGAATTTGTGTCTCCTCCAGATATTCAACCGTGGATCTTTTGCTTGTTAAGTGAATACCTAACCCACTACACCAAGGAGTAACTAAAGTTTTTACATTTATGTATTCACTTATTATAAAGACAAAATAAAAGAGATTATAACTATGGTAGCACAACTTCTTAATTGTCACTGCACACTTTGAAAAGTTCCTTTTAGATGTAGTTCTCGTTTGTGAGATTTTTAGACTAGTCAAGAATGATCAGTCCTACAAAGTTTTAAAAAGAAAAAGAAAAAAGGATTGTACGGATAGCTGCTTCTGCCTTGTAATGAGATGGGGATAATGCAGAGTGCAATGAATATACAGTAAGGAAACCCTACTCCTTCCTGTTGCTTTCAGACCCAGGGCTATGCCAGCTTGTGCTTTTGCCAAGGAAGCAGTCTCATATTCCAACAGGAAACACATCTCAGCCTCTTCCTGCTTACCCAGAGGAAGTGGCAGGTCAGATGGGGAATGGATGAGACATTTATTCTCATGACTAAAGTCCAGAGTGTTAATTTCCAAGAAAAAAATATATATATAACAACATACAAACTATTGTATTAATAACAAAGTTGATTATGCTACCACATGTCTTCTGCTTTTGATAACATAAGTATTCTTCGATTCCAAATTTCCCCCATTTTAAATAAAATATGTTTAACTGTGTCTTCATTCTTCATCTACTCTGCCCTTTTAGTTTTGCTCTTATTTTAATGGCATTTGAAACAATATACAAAAGCCACCAAACCCAGGTATGCTACAAAAATTCAAGCTTTAACAGTATAAAAAAAAATATTTTTTAACCTAAATAAGTATGCATAACTACATTTTTGCTTCTAGAAAGTACCACCCGATCATGTGTAGTCAGCCCAAACAAGCAATCCACCTATGTCAATAAATGAACTTAAATACGCTCACCGGCCACTTGTTAGGTACGCGTGTTCAACTGCTCATTAAAACAAGTAATGAGCCGGTTGCATGGCAGAAATCCATGGCAATTCTCTGGGTGAAAATGCCTCATTAATGACAGAGAACACAGGAGCCTTCGAGCTCATAGGACGGCAGCAGGAGCTCAAATAACCAGTCGTTGCAACAAAAGTGCGCAGAAGAGCATCTCCAAACACACAACACACTGAACCTTGAAGCAGATGGTTTAGAGCAGCAGATTGACGCTGGCTGCCCAGCTGCCAGACAAAAACATCAAACTGATGTTATAATTCACTTAGGCTCACTAAAATTGGACCAAAGAATAAAAAATTAAAACAAAAATAGGAAAAATGTCTCTCTATCTCAATTTCTGCTGCAGCATTTAGATTTTAGGGCTCAGACTCCAGTGTATATACACACAAAAAAAAAAAAGCATGGCTCACCCCTTCCTTGTACAATGGCTGACACTGGTGGCAGTGCTGTAATTATATGAGGAATATCTCCTTGGCACATTTAGGTTCCCTTAATGCAAACCTAGCACTGTTTAAACACCAGAGTCTAGTATTGATGGTGACCACGTCCATAGGTCATCAAGGGATGCTTCCAGCGGGATAACACAGCATGTCACAAAGCTCATAACAGATAACTATTTCACAACTATGGGAAATTCTGAATCACCAGTTAACCTACACCCGTTAACTGGATGTCCTTTGATTGTGGGAGGAAGCCGGATTAAACCGAGATAACCCAGGACCTTCTTGCTGTGAGGCAACAGTGTTAACCACCATCCCACTGCTTCCCAGTCAGACACAGGAAGCTTACAAAGCTCAGATAATTTCTAATTGGTTACTTGAACACAACAATGAATTCACTGTACTCAAGTGGTCACAGTCACCAGCTCTCAATCCAATAGAGCAGTGGTCCCCAACCTTTTTTGTGCCACGGACCGGTTTAATGTCAGACAATATTTTCACAGGCCGCCCTTTAAGGTGTCGCAGATAAACAACATAAAGTGATACAACTAAGAAAGAAACTGTGGCATTTTGTAAATATAATAATAAATGTGAATTCCTGAAATGCGCCAACAACACCTAAGAGTGACATCCTCCTCTCTGCCCCTTAATGCGCTCTGGTCGCTATGGTAACACATAAATATTTCTTTCAAAATAAGATACATTACTACAACATGGGAAAAGCCCAGGGAAACTGAGTAAATGATAAAAACCTTGAAAGCTATAAATTTCACAACCGAGGTTCAACTCTCGCGGCCTGATACTTCATGGACCAGTACCAGTCTGTGGCCTGGGGGTTGGAGACCGCTGCAATAGAGCACCTTTGGGATGTGCTGTAGACACAGGTATCACCTTAATGATGCAATTCTCCTACTGCATTGAAAAAAAGATGGAGATCTGGTGAACGTGGAAGTCACTTAATGTAAGTGAACTCACTGTCATGTTCCAGAAACCAGCCTGAGCTTACTTGAGATTTGTGACCAGGCATGGTGTCATGCTGTAGCAGCCATTAGAAGATGTTACGCACACGTACACTCTCCAACAAAACTCAGAGGGGCTATGGTGTTTAAATGGTTCAAACTGTGCCAAAAAATATCCACTGCATCATTACACCACCACCCGCAGTCCAAATTGCTGAGATTCGATAGATCTGTGCTTTTATGTTGTTTACATCAAGTCTTATGGGCTACTTCTATTCTTTCATTGTACTTTTCTTCACTTATGAGCAGTTTGCAAAGACACGTACATTAGCACAAACATAGCTCCTTTCCCTTCTTTTAATGAGACATAACAGCCATTATTCTGATGCATTTTCAGTTGAGTCTTTACATGAAAACTCTTAAAACATTAAAGCACTCTTTGCAAACAGCCATTAAATGACCAAAATATAAGTCCATGTTATCACAGACATATCATTATACGCAAGTTACTGGAGGCCCTTTTTAAATTTTATTTCACCAACACAAAACATGCTTTTACCATAAGAAAAATGGCTAAACGCACACTCAGTTAAACTGTAATTCACCACAAAGCTTGGCCAACATACCGGTCGTGTCCTTGTAATTAGCCACAACCGCTCTGTCAGTGGCTGCCATGTTACTTTTTATGCAAGTTACTGAACTTCACCTTTTAACCTTTTCTACATCTCTTCATCTGCATATACATTGTGAGCTATCGCTGAATGATGCTAGTTCAAAGGCAGCTGATCAGTACAAATTAGGGATGCACCAATCAGCTGTTGGTGCAATCCTTACTCAAAATACCTCAGTGAGGAATAAAAATGATTAATTTAGCAATGGTATTGATCTGTACTTGGTATCAGCAGAAACCATTCTTTCCTATTTTGACATTTGGCTTAAACCTCAGCAGATCCTCTTGGCCGTGTCTATACACCTAAAGTTTCTGCCATGTGATTAGATAGTTCCTTTAACAAGCAGCAGAACCAGTGTAACTAATAACGTGACCAGAGAGTGTTCACTTTTAAAAGCTGCCTCTTTCTGTCAGTGGCACAGTCATTAACGTAAGGTAGCAAAGGTGGTGGTGGACTGTGTAACAACTGATTCCCCAGGATTCAGCTATTTGCTATAATTGACACTGGACAGCAATGTCCCATGGTTACTCTGAAACCATTGTCAAAACCTACACACTTCTAAGATGCCCTGTGGCAGTAAAGAATAAATTGCAGCATTTGTACTGGGGCTGCTGCTGACAGGTAGGCAGAGGTTTTTGCCCAATTATAGGAGAAAAGGGATGAAGCAGGATAAGGCGGGCCACTAGAATAGACCTAATGAGGACGTGGTATGATTGCTGTGGGACTCATTCGTGCCCACAGCAGGCGTATTCGATTGGTACAGAATGGCCAGAATGAAGTGGCAGAGAGAGCGACAGAGATAGATATGGAGAGATAATAGAAGTGAGAAGGACTGATTCCTCACTCAATGTGAGAGTATGTGGGAGGAGATGAGATGCTGAGACTGAAAGTGGGAAAGAAATGGATGCTTAAAGTAAGTGAGTAAGTCAGTCCATCAAGTCAACTATGCTTTCACTCTCTCTTCTTTCCATCCATCCATGGCTGCCTCCATCCTCCAATCATACATACAAACACTGCAAGCACAGGCGGTGCTGCTACAACCATCCAGAAAGATGTATGCCATCAAATCAGTTCAACTTCATGCAAAGATGTTCAAGGTTGTAAAACAACCACTGACATGTGTCAACACTATGGGGCATTTGCCTGCAGCGGAACAAAACCTGGAAAACCTGGGCAAACAGGAAGTGAAGGAAGTGCTTTTTCAAAAAGAGTTGATATCCATTCAGGCGAGAAGTGTTTAAATAGATTCTGCAAACTTAGCAAACCACTGTATAGGAGTGACTATAGATGTAGCTACTATAGTAGACATGGATGCTTGGCCATGTAGGGCTAATACATCAATTCTGTTTGGTTACAATGAAAATGTGAGTGAAGTGCAGACTTTCAAATTGTAGCTCAAGGGTTTTTTTGTTTGTTTGTTTTTTAATTTGCCTTGACTGTTTAAGAGCTCTTAGCACAGAGGTTCATCTGAGGAAAAACTACAAAAATGTGTATTTGTCTGACAAATTATACATCTGGAGCCATTATTAGTTAACAAGGTTAATATTGATATTGAACCTTTGGACAGTTTATGAGTTTGTCCTTAAAAGCATTTAGGCTGCTGCAAAAAGTAAAACTCCCCTCCCTCTTTAGGGACATATTACTATTTATGGCAATTAGCTTCAGTTACTGTGACTCATTGCCATCTAAACAGACAGTCACTGCATGGTACTGATTTCCTCTTATCACTAGACACACTCAAGTGCAACTTCTTCAACTAACTTCTTCAGCCTAAACTGACTAAGCAGAAAATAGATGTACATTCTTCGGCACCAGCCACCTTCATTATATACTTCCTGTAACCACTGATGAGATTTGTGCAATAAAGAGGAAAATTTCTGGACTATTCTTCACACAAAACCTTTTGTATTGATAACCCCTCTTCAAGTCGGCATCTTGCTTGGCTGGGATATCAATCAGACCACAGGACTCAAGTTGTCCATTCGACGCCATTCTTCTCTTAACCATTTAGTTGTTTATTTATGTACTATGGACGTTTTTCCTTATTGCTTTATGAAATGTCTCCTAATCATTCCCCAGAATTTATTGATAACTTTTCACCTTTTGAAATTCTTTTTGATAACTTTATGTCCAGGCCCAGACAGTGATGCTGCCTCCACCGTACTTTGAATTAGTGCGTTTTCTCCCTCCAAAATGCAGATTTATGTATATGTGTTTAACTCATTACTCCACCGAGGAGATTTTCTCTTTGTTTATTTTTTTTTACTTTAAACATGCCACAAGGCATTTTTTGGAGTGTGGTGGTTTCCTTTATGGTGGTGTTTCATTAACACCATTCTTATTCAGTGTTTTTCTTATAGTGAGGATGTGAGCAAAGATTATAGCAAGTTGTATAGATTTCTGCAGGTGTTTTGCTGTTACTCATGGGTTCTTTTTCACCTCTTTCAATATTGCACATTGTGCTTTTGGTGTGATCATTGTAAGACGCCTACTCCCAGAAAGAGCAGCAACAGTCCAACGTTTCCTCCATTTGAATATAATTGATCTTGTGGAATGATAAACATCCAAGGGTTTTGTATGCTTTTCGAGTAAAATGCTTCTACTAAAAGGTCCTGTAAAGGTTGTTTTGATCGGGGCATGGTTCACAGCAATCACTCATTCTTGAGGAAACCAGACCTTGTTAGTAATCACACTTTGTATAACTTACTTATAGTGAGGGGCTCCCTCTACAATTCACACTTCTGAACCTCTCAATTGAAACACCCACTCCTAGGAGGTTTTGGTTTTGGTGAAGCTGTTAGCACAGAGGTTCACTTTGATTTTCCTGAACTTTAAATGATAACTCTGTGTGTTCACTAAAACTCAAGATCGTATTTGCATGTTATTAGTTTTTCCAGATTGTGTTAGTCTATAATTAAGACGGAAATTAAGCTCAGACCACATTTTAGAAGAAGTCAAAGAAACTAACCATAGTGTAAGCCTGAAAACGCCATTTGCAATTTAGTGGTTTATTATTAGGAGTCCTATACACTCAGCTTTTCTTTATATTTGTTCTGCAAGAGAACACTCATGCAAATCTATCTTATGAGAATTTTCCCAAATATTTCATGCAAATTTGTATTCGCTTCTTTTTTAAGGCTCGTGGACTTCCAGGATTCTAAATTACAAGATAAACAGACTTTACCAACCACCTGTGTTACTTTTGAGTCCAAATAGATTTTCATTAAAATTCTTATGCACATCATTTTTTTTCCGTTTTCTGTTTTATCTCTCTCTATCCCATTATATTAATTTCCTTCGCTCTTTATTATAATTTCCATTTCTCTTCCCTGGTGTTTTTCCTTTCACCATATCTCATTCTTTTCTCCCCCTCATTCTTGTGTGACTGTAGTAGTGTCTGTGTGTGTGTGGGAGTAGAGGAGAGCAGCTATGCTGGCTGGGGGAGGAGGTGAGAGAGAAAGAAAAAGAAGCGAAAGAGGGATAGAAATACACAGAGAGGGAAGCAAAGCATTTACTGGAACAAAACATGCTGTTTCAAACTCATAGATAAGGGCCGCCTACTCGCTAGTTCTTATTTCAGAGCAGTTTACGCCTTATTTTTACAATCTATTCTATTCTATTTATTTATTATGCATTTTTTTAGTAATATTATGAATACCTTAGACAACCAAGATATTATTTTCTGGCATTTTTTACTCAACTGAATTACTTTAGAGTTGCTAGACCTACCATCTGTCCAGTGTCCATAAAGTTTAACTCCATATTTCAAGTAGGTGGCAGGAGGAAGACTACATCTGAAAGCCAATTAGAAGTGAAGGGCACACGGAAGAGTTTGATTGTTTCTAAGGATGCTAGTTTTTATATTATTACAATTGTAATACATATAAACACTCTGGTACTTTGACAGCCTGTTGCTAGAATCTTTATGGTAGCCACATATCTAATATCTAATAAAACCAGCTCTTCTTATAAGAAGATCAAGCACAGAAACATTTACTTTGAGAAGTTCTGAGTTATTTTTGGTGATAAAAAGCAACACAAAAGAGCATTAACACTGATACCATCTGCATCAACATCTATGATGAATGTAACCCAACAGACCCTGAAAATCCAGCTGAGCAAGTTGGATACTCACTGTTGATCCCGGTATCTCGTCAACACCAGTGAAGTGCAGATGACACAGCCTGAAAGCTGTACAGGTAACCTAAAATAGAAGATGATAATTTGCGCATGAGGAATAGCGTACACAGTGAGGTCAAATAAAAATAACAGAAATGCAACACCTGTAGAGAAAAGAGTGCTTCTATGAAAGACGAGCTTAATGAGAGACCAATCAGGAAAATATTACAAATTTTTGACCCAAGTAGTAAATACCCATCTATGAATTTTGCATATTTAGACACCATTATCTACAATAATAACATACAATTGCAATATATCTAAATATTAACATGAGTATTTGATTTTACAGGACTTACAGTGCCTCTTAGATTCACCACAACTGAACTTGTTAAATCACTGAAAAGCCAGAATTTAAGTTTGTTTTTTACCTCGCACCCTACAGACTAGCTTTTACTTGAAAACCAAACCGCATTACTGATTAACCAATTAATAAATAAAGCAACAAATTAAAAATAATTAAATAAAAAGGTATAGTCCTTTTCAGTGACACACACACACAAAAAAAAATTGCTTAGCTCATTATATTCAGCTAAAAGCCTCTGGGAGAGAAAAAAATGAAAGCGCTAATTTAATGGAGTATCTCAAAATGCTTGTGGTAATTCCAGTTCAAGGACCATCACACACAAACTAACAAGACTGCAAAAATCATCAGGCCTGTAATGAAGGGCAAATCTTAATTGACACACAGTCTAATGAATGACATCCATTAGGATAGTTACAAAAATAATATGTAAGGTTTTGTGGCTTACTGAAATTCCAAAACAGGCTTCAAACAAAGATGCAAATTGTACAGTTGGGGATAAGGGCTCACAAAAGTACAGCGTCCACTGTAATCACAGGTCAAACCAGTCATCTAGGAGTTGTTTTTAAACACACACATCCCAGCATGCACGTATTTCATTTCCTCCCTATGGAGGCTGGTTGGATTTCCTGGAGAACCGATGCAGTTGCATTCGCCAACTCTGCACACTGCAGAAACGCTTGTTATAACTTCCATCTGTGTGGTCGTGGGAATTCATTTGATTTGATGTTAGTTGTGATGAGCGCTGATCAATACCAACTTTAACCATCTGTTTCCCAGCTTAAATAAACAATTAGGTCAGACCTAAACTCATGATAAGTGAAGGATCCCAGAAATGCACTGTCCCAAAAATTTACACTGCACTAATGAATAAAGGGATTCTTTATTTTTATTTTCAGTTAACCCAATTTACCTCACACTTGATATATAGCTGGGGTTGATGTCAGGCCTTCAGGGAGTAAATTGTGGCAAGTCTCACAACCTCACACCAAGTTTATCAATTGTTATCATCCAAAAAAGAAACTGTCAGCAGTATCAGCCATCTCTTGCTTATTTCTATTAAACATACATTAAATTACTTTAAGTTAACTCTGTATTTTTCACCTAATTGTCTGGCCTCCACCTGCAGTGGCTCCTTGTCCTACAGTTTGAAGGCCACTGCTCTAATTGTAGGAAACACTCGGCTTAAAGCAGAAAGCTAATGCAAGGCGAGTTTCTGTTTAATTGGCAGTGATCTGACCTGCTGTTTAGGCATTATGTGTTTACTAGAAACAACATATACATTCATAAAGTTTTTACTTATCCTTCTAGACACCAACTATCAAACGAGCCAATACTATGTGTATATTAGACTTTTACACAGTTGATCAGTAAATTGCTGCTTGAAGGGGAAAAAAAGACCTATCCCTATTTCTCTGCATGGGTCAAACACTAGAAAGGACTATATTTATATCTAATAGATTCATCAGTGTTACATCACTATATTGTGCAACTGTGCCACAGAAGTCAATCTGTGTGCTATCTTTAGTCACTATCAGCTGTTCCGCTTTTTTAATCACAGCAGTGGTTATGTTAAAGGAAGCATGCAATCCGCCCATTGCGAGCAGGCACGTGCTGATTGACATTGTAGTAACAGAACAGACTAAATTCCAAGAACTTTACACTTTACAGAACAGGATCTACTGGCTACCCTCAACTGCCACCATATTTTCAATCTTGTGGAAGAGCTGGGTAGCAATTCAGCAGTTTAACCATTTTCCACAGGTTGCACTCTTTTAATCACTTACTGTCATTTACTAAGCCTAAACAGTAGTGCTAGTAGTACAGAAAGATGAACAGGGTTCAAAATCCAACACGTAATAATACGTATCCTTCATGGCACTGCCCGTTTCCCCTTATGGTTAATTTTTGAGAACACTTGAAACCCATCAACCCATAAACATACAGGAGGCGGCAGGCAGAAAACCACATCAATTCACTTTCCCGTTCCCCATGTTTAAAAAACAAACAAAAAAAAAAAAAAAAAAAAAAAAAAAAACCGTAATTGTTCTACTCCGATCCTCATCTCCAAACCTGGTTACAGTCTCCAAACTCTCTTCCATCCTCTGATGCAAAATAGTTTGGAGCAGCAGTCATCTTTATTGCCATCTCACTATACCCCAGGCTATTAGTGCAGACTGCTGACCTGGACCTTGGACCTCTCCATAGTCTGTTTCTGCAGGCTGGCATTCAGCCTAATGAGGCTTGCTAATGGTCCCCTCATGTCAGTCTGAGGAAAGCCTTCTACTCTATGCAAACTGGAACACATGTTCACACACTCACTCCTTCCAGCACTTTCCACAGTTGCCTAGTTGATAATAAAAAAACAAAGATGACCAATGTATGACTCAACTAAACGCCAAACCGCTGCCCATCATCGGTCATACTGTATCACACAAACTCTACTTATCTGTCCTTGCTTTATGACCTTTCTTTAGCCCCACTGCACAACTCCTTTTAGGACTATCTGCACCTGGTCAATGTGATGTGGGGAATTTCAAACTCGGGAAGCACAGAAAGGAAAAGAAAATGCTTCCCATAACTTATCCATTATCAAAACAGCTGCTTTTTGTGCTGATTTTCAGTCTGGGAAAAATTACACAGGACTCTGAGTAATGCTTAGAAAATGAATGGCAGGTTACACATTTCCACATTTAAAACATTCAGGGGAAATGAGATGTACAGCAACTAGACAACATTTTGCTGTGCCTGCCACTAAGTCCGATTGGCTTCACAAGGCCACACTTTCAGAGAAACTTGTCCATTAGCCACGCTCTGTTAACACTTGCTAGTTAATGATTATGAGCCCCGCTGAAACACATTTTAAAACATGTGGTCATTAACTATGGACACGCATGACACATGCAAGTTAAATAAAACATCAAAGAGTCCAGCATTGATAAGTTTGTCCCAGAGCTGCTAAGAAAATTCAAAATATCATCTTTTACTCTTTGGAATGATGAGAGCTCCAAAAGCACCTGTAAAATCCGTTAAGTTTATGCAGGCAAGTACAGTGAGCCGTAGCTAAGACCAATGCTTTGACAGACTGAAGACTGTCACGGCAGATAAAAGATTCTCTAAAAGCAGCTGAGTGCTGTGAGAGTGACAAGTTAGGTAGGAGAAATCAGAAGTGCTTTTAAAAAAAAAAAGCAGCCAGACAGACTGCAGAAATGTCTGGGAGACTTGAGTTTTAGAGAGCAGTAAAAAGAGGTGATTTGAAGCTAAAAACAAGATTAAAAGGAAAGGTCCGGACTGGCTGACCAGTTCAAGGTCATGTCTTAAGCCAAAGCCACAAGCTACGCAAGATGCTTTGACCCCCTGGTTCTAAGCAGTAGGCAAATAAAAATGTCAGTTTTTAGATGTAGCTGCAACTATTAAATACATTTCCACCCATCAGCTTTACATCAGCCTGGGATTTAAAGATTATGCCTGCCTAGTTAAGTAAAGTATCAACATCGAATTCAATCTGCAAAACATCTGAATTAAACTTTCAACAGCCAACTCTAGATTTCTGTAAGATAACGTATTCTTATTTTACCATAGAGGGAATCTGTTAGCTTTGGCTAGAAAACACAATCCAACATGACAACAAAAAAGCCCGTGATTAAGTGGAATGTGTCCTTTGGCTAGATTTTTTTTTTTCTTTAGGAGGCACCTTCATAATACAAATCATACTTTGGAACACTGGATTCAGACAGACCCTAAGCTCAAGTTGCAGGTCGTAAAACAGACAGCGTCCAGATGTCTGGCAGAGGGTATGCAGCAGAGGATTTAGGTAGTTCCCTTCCAAGTCAGCTACTGGTGGTCATAGCTGACAACCAAATGCTTGCCAAGTAGTTCAGTGCAGTAATTCTTGTGTGTATTTGGCACACATTTATTGTTTCATTAACCAACTATAAATTCTTTCTATAAATCCATCTTTAAATTTAACTAGATATGATGAGATTTTTGTGAAACGCTCTTTTCATTCTGAATTTTACCACAACGCTTGCAGCCAGGGTGACCTGCGGCTTATTATAACATTATGACAGAAGCTTCTTCAACTGAGAAGAAACAACAAATGGCAGGTAAGATGAGAGTCCGGAAACATCACAGTGATACTGTTGTGGTGTAAATCATGAATGCTTAAAGCCTGAGCCTGTTGCAGTACAGACAAGATGGGGAAATAATGAACCTGACAGCTGGCATTTTGCAGTCTTTTGCAACGAATTCAATTTATACAAATTAGGCTTTACCAAAATATGCTCACCAAAAAAAACCCAAAAAAAAACCCAAAAAAAAAAAAAACGATGCCACATCCCGTTACTTACACCTATTAAGATACAAATTCAAGTGTTGCGACATGTGCCGTTAGATTATCGTTTCCTGTCTACTTGAGAAAAAGCATTGAACTCTGAAGAATAATTAGCACCTTGTAAGTACTTCTTATGTAACCCCCTCTACCTTTGCCTAGTCTCTGATCATCAGCAGGCAATGCTTCACAAATGCCAAGACTGAAAAGAAAAACTGCACCACGCTGATGTAAAAAGTCAACACCTTTTTTTTTTTTTTTTTTAATGACCCATAAAAATACCACACTCTCACTCCACGTTATAAATGCCCCACATTAGGGAAGTGAGTCAATAAAGTTTGAGGTAGGTCATGTTGCATAGAGGGAGGGGAAAAGCATACTGTGCAAAGCCCCATGAAGGTGTCTGGGTATGGGACTCACAGCACTTGCAAAAACTCAGTGCATCAAATTCTCTGTGGATTTCCTTCCAAAGCCACTTCTTAGCCAGTGCAAGCCAGCAGAAGCAGCTTTGTTCCTTTGCCACCCATCCTCACTTTCTACCCATTGTAAACCTGTCTTCAATGCTTTGGCTATAGCTCTCTATCAAGTCTCAACTGCTTGCTCTTCACATTCCTCCATCACGGGGACATAAGCCTCAGTTTCTCTCTCCCACACTATTCAGCTCCTTGGAAAATGGGGATACAGGCTGGCAGAGTCACTGTATCAAATCTATTTGTCGGTTAAACCTGCAGCTGGATTAGGCCTGCTTTTAGCCACTGCTACTATTCAGCAAACGTTTCGTGTGTGCTAGCTCGCGCTGCCGTCCAGTCAGGTTTTGATGGGCCAAAGCTATTCATGAAACTCCTGACTTGCCAGGAGGAGTTCAACCACCGGCCACTAAAGCCTCTGACTTACTGTCATCATGGTAATAGTCTTCACAAGTGTGTTCTCATAACCACTGACATGTGAGTATGTCATTTTCCAAAAGTCTACATACCAAGAGTCTTTGTAGAAAATTAATGGTAATCATAACTGTTCTATCCACGACACCGTTAAGCGGTCATGGCAGTGATGTGGCTGGTTTTTTAGCAAAGTATCACAACAATAAAAGAACAAGAAAGAAAAAGAAAACAAGAAAAAGAAGCAACTGTGTGACTGAAAAAGCCTGGGAATCATCTGCACAGGGTTAGAAAAGCATGACCAAAGTAGCAGATCCTCTGCTATGACTATAAATCACAACAGAGCTGAAGTCTACAAAGCTAAAGAGAAAGGAGTGGAGAGAGGAAGACCAAAAAAAAAAAAAAGTTTTACAGGGAAATAAAAAACATGCCAAATCAGTACAAAAAGATGGGCTCAAGACCAAATACCAGAGAAAGGGCTTGAGATAGAAATATAAAAAGATAATGTGAAGCAAAAGTAGCCAGTAAAGAAACTTGAGTTCACAAGTTCATCTGGGGGAAAAAAGGAAACCTTTGCACTCTCTACTCTTCCACCTCATCTCCAGACGATTGTGTCTGCACTTTGCAGTGAGCACAAGAAGGAGAAAAAAATCCATGTGTGTCGTTTCTCAAAAACCCAGCAGCACCTGATGCATACTTCGGAAGGAATTAAAGTTGAATCCCTGGGGATAAAGCTGCACCTTAGGTAAATTTAACTGTTCACTGCCTTTGTCTAACCACACTCTGGTAAAGTGTAAGCCTTCACACTTACCTCAACTGTGTGCAGACCTGTGGGGAGCCTGTCGGGAACCAACAGTGTGGTAAAACCTTGATAATGAAAGCTATAAATCACCCTTACCACATCCCCAGCCTCAAAGCTCATAAAACTCCAGCCCACAACAGCTTGACAACAAAAACATGGTACTTTTTTTATTTTATTTTCCTCTCCCTTTACTCGAGTTCACACTATAAACATCAGTAGCGACAGGGGTAGCCATGGCAAAGCAGAGTTGCCAGGAAGACTTCTTGCGCCTTTTATGTCTCCAAGATGATTATAAGTAGAATTAAAAGACATTTTCTTCTGTTTGATAAAACCTAAAATACATTTTACATCACTTTATTCCCTTACTAATGTAGACTTGCTGATTCATATGTGCGCCTACAATCACAAGTAAAGCAATATACGTTTTTTAACAGTCTGTCAGTCACTGGAACCACATGTTTAACTCATTTATGTATACAGTGACAGATGAAGCTGTCAGAGCATTCATTCTGGCAAATTAAACTAATTCTGTCTGCTAATCTAATATTTTATTACATTTAGTCTCATATTGACTGAAAATAAAGTATGATTAAAATTGAGTCCTTGCGTGCATTACTTCACAGACGATGAAGTCAGGAAGTTTGAGTCACTGTTAGTCAGAGATATGCCAATTTACCAGCCGCACAAAGAAAAAGAAAAATGCCGCCATAACATCAAGGTAAACAAAAGACGAGAGAGGGAGAATGAGTACGTGCCAACGCTTTTAAACCTGACATCTAAAGACACAATCCCACTACTTACAGCAATTAGCCCAGCGTTTTGTTCTCTCTCTGCTCTTTGTTGTTCTGACACTCTAAACACAGTACCAGGTAGCATCACTACAGACAAAGCCAAAAACACTGTCTGACAAGTTCTGTGGGAGGATAGCTTAAGTTAACTGATCAAACTAACCAGGGAGAGTGTCTGTCTGTAAATACAGGCACAAACATACCTCCGTGCTGCGACAATAGCAGTTTAATCGATGGTTTAGTTCTGCATGCACACTGCTGTGCAAAAGTCTTATGCCTTGGTAGGAAAATGGGAATGAGTGCAAACGTATATGGAAATGGTTCAGTCAGTGTTTGGTATGAGCACCTTTATTTCTTAGCTAAGCTTTGTTTTTAAGTCTTCAGGAATAATTCTTCTGGCATCTTGAAGGACTTTCAAAGCTCTTCTATGGATGTTGGCTGCATTTTGTTCCATCTCTAATAAGATTGATATGGTTAAGGTCTGTGACCCTAGGGAGGCCAATCAATGGTCAATGAACAGTGGATAGATACGTAGAATGACCACATGCATAGTGTATTACATTCAGTCTCATATTGACTGAAAATAAAGTATGATTAAAATTGAGTCTGCATGCGTTCCTTCACAGACAATGAAGTCAGAAAGTTTGAGTCAATGTTAGTCAGAGATTTGCCAATTTACCATGTCTTTGCCCCCCCATTGCCTGACATGACAGAAACTATTTATCAGCTTATAAATAGCCGCTTCTTTTGTCCTTCATTTTTGCAATGTGTTCTTCCAAAACTTGGTGTGACTTGGAGTGGTGTCATACCAAGTTTTTGGCATATTTCGGAATCATCTTGTTGGTGCAAAATTACCATTTTATACCTCTTAACCTGCTAAAGTTGGCTTTTTTGAAGATGCAACTAAAGCATTGGGGACAAATGATGTGCTTTTGAGATTCCCAGTAACAAAGTGCCTGAAAATAAAATGCAAAATTGGTTCGTTGTTAAGTTTTACGTAGATTATGCTGGTTCGTCCCTTGAAATTAGGTCTTTGTTATGCTTGAATGGTTGATAAAGAAGTGTTAAGTGGCTAAATTAAGAGAAAATCCCTGAGAAAATGGTCAAATATGGACTAACGTATAAGCTAAACAAAACAAAAGTGGAAAAGGTTTACCTAATATTTCAAGCAAAGCACACATTTCGAAATGCAGTTTCCATTTTACACAGAAACGCTACATGTTGTCAAAAACATGCTTGCTTTTAGTCCATGGAGTAACCCAAATATCCATAGTAGGCAGGCTTGTATTGATTTTGCCTAGCCAGCTCAGAGGCAAATGGCGATGAGGCCATCGGTCACAGGGCGATTGACAGCTGCATGTTTAATGGTCGTGAGAAACGATGTGCAGGGGTTTCAAGGGCAATCGCTGTTATAAGAGATGGGAGGAGATGAGGTTAAGGCTCCAGACAGCAAGCCTGTGACACTTTGACAGATGTGAGTTTTATACCTCACAAAGCAACACACACAGAAAAGGTCTTTGAATAAAATGCCTACTGCAAAGCTTTCTGTGCAGTTCCCTCAGCCTCAGAGCTCAAACTAAAGAAACAGTCAGGCTGTTGGTTGACTGGGGCTTAATTGTTTTGTTTTCCCAGATAAAGTTCAGGGGCGAGATTTTCTCAAGGCTTACCTTTCCCTCACACTCCTTTGCATTCATGACAGCCTCTACTGCTCTACTAGTCATTTATCTGACGCTACCTTTTTTCCCTTTTAAAGATCAAATGTTTTTACCTTATCTTCTAATGCATGGTCCTCAGATCTATCTGCCTAACTCTAACATTGTTTATTTTCCTTCCTACTCTCATCTTTTTGCCATTTCTCTATCCGTTTTTTCAGTTACCACTTTTGTAGTTCCCACAACTGGGTTTCTTTTGGAACTTTTGTGGTCATATTTCCCATTTGAGAGCTGAGACAGCTGGAAGAAACGGTTTGGATATAGTCCTGTCAAAATATCAAATGGGAATGCAGGCCCAATTTGTTTAAGAAAAGAAACAAGGAAAAAAAAGAAAGAAAGAAAGAAAGAAAGAAAGAAAGAAAGAAAGAAAGAAAAGTAGACAATTCAAATACAGCATTAGTTCTCCAATCCTCTCTCCAACCAACCCTCACACCGAAGCATTGGGGAGTTTTGCATTTTTAAGATGTTTTTAGACACAAACTACAGCCGTTTAATAATCTATGTAATATCTAAAACTTGGGGGGGGGGGGGAAGAAGCGTTTTAAAATAGCACCAGACTTAATATAGTTTATCTACAACAACTCCTCAGCGGTATAAGGTGCCCAATATCTAATGATGCAAGCCCACAAATTCATCTTTAAATTGTTTAATTATATGTGGCATCTTTTGGAGGATTCTTAATGAAATTTTGGTGAACTTTGAGAGCACTAATAGCTCAACAAAGCACCATGAGTGCTGTGGTAAATACATTTTTCCAGCTCGTGAGACAACCAGCCATTGCGACTGATCAACTGTTTTTCCATTTACTCCTACAGTGTGAGAGGCACAACAAATCCAGGGGGTTCCTGATCCCTACCACTGTCCGATTAAAGTATTTAAACATGGTTAAGCATGTGAGCAGAATCATCTGCAGCTCAACGTGGCAAAGACCAAGGAACTGATCGTGGACTTCAGGAAGACCAGGAAACACTTGACCCCTGTTTCAATCCAGGGGGTCAGTGTTGACATTGTGGAGGACTATAAATACCTTGGAGTACACATTGACAATAAACTGGACTGGGCTAAAAACACCACAGCACTTTACAGGAAGGGCCAGAGTCGTCTCTATTTTTTGAGGCGACTGAGGTCCTTCAACATCTGCCAGAAAATGCTGAGGATTTTCTATGAGTCTGTGGTGGCCAGTGCGATCCTCTATGCTGTTGCATGCTGGGGGAGCAGGCTGAGGGTCGCAGATGCCAACAGACTTAATAAACTGATCCGTAAGGCCAGCAATGTTGTGGGGATGGAGCTGGACTCCCTCAAGGTGGTGTCGGAGAGGCGGATGCTGTCCAAGATAAAGACAATGTTGGATAACACCTCCCACCCACTCCATGACATGTTGGTCAGTCACAGGAGCTCGTTCAGTGAGAGACTGAGATTACCGAAAAGCACCACTGAACGACACAGGAAATCATTCCTGCCTGTGGCCATCTCCCTGTACAACGCATCCACTTAACACACTGTTTGCTGCTACAACTACACATGTTTCTTTTCCAAATATTTATTTATAAGTGACTTATGTATGTATGTATGTATATATATGTATATATTGTACTATTCTTAGTTAGCGTATTGTCTGTCTTGTCTTAATGTTGGTTTAAAATGGAGCACTGTAACAAAAAAATAATTTCCCCCAGGGATCAATAAAGTATTCTGATTCTGATTCTGATTCTGATTAAGTTCAAGAGAACTCCGCTGAGAGTGACTAAAAGCATTTTACAACTTAACTCCAGAATATGTTGATAAAAACATGTCTGCATACTCTACAAAGTTGGCATTTGACAGCGGTGCATACAGGAGGTAGGACTTACATTTCTACATCCATCACTATATCTCTAAATTCTCCAGAGATCAACGTAAGCTAGTCACACATAGGATGAAGTGAACATTGGGAAAACTGCATGCTAAGTAGGCTTAACATCCAGTCTGAGTAAGTCCAGTGCTATTGGTAATGTCTATTAAGTTCATAGATGCATCGCATGTGTAAAAACAGCTGAACAGTGAGGGCGTTTCAGATAGATGTTACCTTTACACACCTGTCTGCGTGATTCAAACATCTCTCTTATACATAGAGCATTCTGGGAATTGAAAGGCTGGTTTGCTTAAGCTCAAATTCCAGTCGCCACTGATACATAATAAACTACTGCAAGCATTAATTCCCCCAAATACATTTTTATTAGTATGACAGGTACACCAGAGATAGACAGACACTCTTAAAAGCTTTTTCGCTAGACATAAACATGTCTACTACTCATCAAGAGCTGAACTTTACAGGGAGTGCAGAATTACACTCAACAAAAATATAAACGCAACACCTTTGTTACTGCTCCCATTCCCCATGGGATGGACGTAGAGACCTAAAATTCATTCCAGATACACAATATAACCATCCCTCCCAAACAGTGGTCACAAATCAGCCCAAATGTGTGGTAGTGGGCACATCTGCTATATTGAGATAATCCATCCCACCTCACAGGTGTGCCACATCAGGATGCTGATCTGACATCATGAGTAGTGCACAGGTGTACCTCAGACTGCCCACAACAAAAGGCCACCCTGGAATGTGCAGTTTTTTGCGCTATTGGGGGTCTGGGGACCCAGAACCGGTCAGTATCTGGTGTGACCACCATTTGCCTCATGCAGTGCAACACATCGTCGCATGGAGTCTATCAGATTGTCAATTGTGGCCTGTGGAATGTTGGTCCACTCCACTTCAATGGCTGTGCGAGGTTGTTGGATATTCGTGGGAACTGGTACACGCTGTCGTATACGCCGGTCAAGCACATCCCGAACATGCTCAATGGGTGACATGTCCGGTGAGTATGCTGGCCATGCAAGAACTGGGACATTCTCAGCTGCCATCTGCCCTGAACAATGTGAACCATGATTCATCCGTGAAGCGCACACCTCTCCAACGTGCCAGACGCCATCGAATGTGAGCATTTGCCCACACAAGTCTGTTACGGCGACGAGCTGGAGTCAGGTCAAGACCCCGATGAGGACGACGGGCATGCAGTTGAGCGTCCCTGAGACGGTTTCTGACAGTTTGTGCAGAAATTGTTTGGTTGTGCAAACCAATTGTTCCAGCAGCTGTCTGGGTGGCTGGTCTCAGACGATCTTGGAGGTGAACCTGCTGGATGTGGAGGTCCTGGGCTGGTGTGGTTACACGAGGTCTGCGGTTGTGAGGCCGGTTGGATGTGCTGCCATATTCTCTGAAACGCCTGTGGAGACGGCTTATGGTTGAGAAATGAACATTCAATGCACGGGCGACAGATCTGGTTGACATTCCTGCTGTCAGCATGCCAATTGCACGCTCCCTCATTGCTTGTGGCATCTGTGGCATTTTGCTGTGAGACAAAACTGCACATTCCAGGGTGGCCTTTTGTTGTGGGCAGTCTGAGGTACACCTGTGCACTACTCATGATGTCAGATCAGCATCCTGATGTGGCACACCTTTGAGGTGGGATGGATTATCTCAATATAGCAGATGTGCCCACTACCACACATTTGGACTGATTTGTGACCACTGTTTGGGAGGGATGGTTATATTGTGTATCTGGAATGAATTTTAGGTCTCTACGTCCATCCCATGGGGAATGGGAGCAGTAACAAAAGGTGTTGCGTTTATATTTTTGTTGAGTGTATTAGGCAAGTTGTATTTTTGAGGAATAATTTTATTATTGAACAACAACCATGTTCTCAATGAACCCAAAAAACGCATTAATATCAAAGCTGTTTGTTTTTAGTTTTAGCTATTTTAGGGGGATATCTGTGTGTGCAGGTGACTATTACTGTGCATAATTATTAGGCAACTTAACAAAAAACAAATATATACCCATTTCAATTATTTATTTTTACCAGTGACACCAGTATAACATCTCCACATTCACAAATATACATTTCTGACATTCAAAAACAAAACAAAAACAAATCAGCGACCAATATAGCCACCTTTCTTTGCAAGGACACTCAAAAGCCTGCCATCCATGGATTCTGTCAGTGTTTTGATCTGTTCACCATCAACATTGCGTGCAGCAGCAACCACAGCCTCCCAGACACTGTTCAGAGAGGTGTACTGTTTTCCCTCCTTGTAAATCTCACATTTGATGATGGACCACAGGTTCTCAATGGGGTTCAGATCAAGTGAACAAGGTGGCCATGTCATTAGTTTTTCTTCTTTTATACCCTTTATTGCCAGCCACGCTGTGGAGTACTTGGACGCGTGTGATGGAGCATTGTCCTGCATGAAAATCATGTTTTTCTTGAAGGATGCAGACTTCTTCCTGTACCACTGCTTGAAGGTGTCTTCCAGAAACTGGCAGTAGGACTGGGAGTTGAGCTTGACTCCATCCTCAACCCGAAAAGGCCCCACAAGCTCATCTTTGATGATACCAGCCCAAACCAGTACTCCACCTCCACCTTGCTGGCGTCCGAGTCGGACTGGAGCTCTCTGCCCTTTACCAATCCAGCCACGGGCCCATCCATCTGGCCCATCAAGACTCCCTCTCATTTCATCAGTCCATAAAACCTTAGAAAAATCAGTCTTGAGATATTTCTTGGCCCAGTCTTGAAGTTTCAGCTTGTGTGTCTTGTTCAGTGGTGGTCGTCTTTCAGCCTTTCTTACCTTGGCCATGTCTCTGAGTATTGCACACCTTGTGCTCTTGGGCACTCCAGTGATGTTGCAGCTCTGAAATATGGCCAAACTGGTGGCAAGTGGCATCTTGGCAGCTGCACGCTTGACTTTTCTCAGTTCATGGGCAGTTATTTTGCGCCTTGGTTTTTCCACACGCTTCTTGCGACCCTGTTGACTATTTTGAATGAAACGCTTGATTGTTCGATGATCACGCTTCAGAAGCTTTGCAATTTTGAGACTGCTGCATCCTTCTGCAAGATATCTCACTATTTTTGACTTTTCTGAGCCTGTCAAGTCCTTCTTTTGACCCATTTTGCCAAAGGAAAGGATGTTGCCTAATAATTATGCACACCTGATATAGGGTGTTGATGTCATTAGACCACACCCCTTCTCATTACAGCGATGCACATCACCTAATATGCTTAATTGGTAGTAGGCTTTCGAGCCTATACAGCTTGGAGTAAGACAACATGCATGAAGAGGATGATGTGGACAAAATACTCATTTGCCTAATAATTCTGCACTCCCTGTATAATCTTTTTACTTTGGATATAACACAAAACAAACACAGCCAGTGAATTGGCTTACAGTTCTTTCAGTGGTAAGCAGTAATTCAACAGCTGATGCCTAGGGAGGAGAGATGTTTTGTGTGGATTTCAATCAGTTGTTGTTGAAAACACATTTCTATTAAATGGCGCACACGAGAAAACGCTGGCTGTCTGCATGTCAAGAACTAATACTGTATATCAAAGACTTTAAGCTTAAACACAGACGCCTCTCCCTTTAATTACAGAAGTCTCAGAGGGCGAGATGATGAGCTTTTTAAATACAGCTTGCAGGGTCACATGGGCCTTCCTGGAAGACCCCTGTAGTAAATTATTCAGTCTTTATTCAACACTTATGATACTTAGAAAAGCCAAAAAGAAACACACCAGTCAGCTGGGGACATTAACAGGAACAGGGTCTTCACAAAACTGCCCGCAATCACTGAGTAACACATTGCGAACTTGAGGGTAGAAAATGGTCTGTGCATGAGAACCAACTAGTGGTAAATGGTAAATGGACTGGTTCTTATATAGCGCTTTCTACTCTTCTGAGCACTCAAAGCGCTTTATACAACTTGTGCATTCACCCATTCACACAAGCACATTTTTCCTAGGTGCTTTCTAACTGACATTCACACACATTCATACTCCGATGGATGCATCGGAGAGGAATTTGGGGTTAGTATCTTGCCCAAGGATATTTGGCATGCAGACTAGGGGAAGCCAGGAATCGAACCACAAACCTTCAGATCAGTAGGTTTGCTCAATGAGCTACAGCCAGTGTAAACTGTCCTTTTTTTAACAGAACATGATAAAAGCATGCATCTTTCTTGGTGCATTGCTCCACTGAAGAGTGGCTGTAGGGTTAAGAAGGCACTAGATGCGGAAGGAGGAAAGGGGGGAAAATAAAGCTGCTAATTACCGTTGTTAGAGCCCTGCATTATCATTACACTCCAAGGTTTCTGACAACACAACAACTGTGCTGCCATGGCAACATTGTGCCGAAGGAGATGTTGGTACTGTGGCTCTGTGTTTCGCCCATTTAATATTGCCTAGGAGATCTGCTGACTACACGCAATCAGTCTGTTCAACATCAATCTGATCATTGACCTGCACCTTAATCCTGAACCCCACTCTGATGAGCGCAGGTGGACACATCAGTCAGCTTGGCTGGCACAACTTCACCCATGGGCGAAACAACACAGCACAGCTGGGTTCGTCTGATATTATGTAACCCAGCGCCACCCCCGCCAGGCCTTGTTCACACCACAAGACCCCTCTCCTCCTACTCCACCTCCCTCTAGTGCACTGTTGGCTATTTGTAGGAATAGGTGCATTGTGAAACAAGAGTGTTCCGGTACAAGCACGGCTCATGGGGGATATTTGAGGAGGAAAATGGTGGCCAAAACAAGCAAAGAAAACGTTTATTTTATGCATTGGTCAATTTTTAGATTTTGGGTTATATTTGGTTCCATTACTTGTGTTATTTCAGACCAGCAGAAAGAAAATGACCAAAACTACACCTGTAAGTGCTTTACAACAACCTGTCTACAGGATGTTTATGCAGAATAAGATACTTGAAGTAGCCGATGTCTCATTTGCATATTTGAACCGAAATATACACACACACACACACACACACACACACACACACACACACTTTCATATCTTAGTGAGGACATCTAATTGACATAATGCTTTCCATAGCCGCTAATCGTAACCCTAACCATCAAAAATGAATGCCTGATCCGAACCCTCAGCCTAAACCTAATCATAACCTAATCGTAACCCTGACACTAAAACCACATTTTGACCCTCAAAAATGACCTCAAACTCATGGGGACAGGCATTGTGTTCCCAATGACTGTTGGTCCCCACAAATATAGTGATATCTATTTGGGTGGGGGGACTGTTAATTGTATATTCCAATAAAAATTCTGCCTCATACATTGAGCCAGGAATGTCCACTTCTGTTTATGCACCAACTTTTCCAGGTTTATTCTCATCTTGCATTCCAAAAGTTCCAACAGACGGCTTTGTTCATGTATTATTCAGAGTGTGATTTACAGAACATTTTATTCCCCCCTTCCCGAAAAATAACATGGGGAAAGCATTTTCTCATGAGTGACAGTAAACTGGAGGCAAAAGTTTGATTTTGGTACAGAAACATAATTTTTCCTCGTGGTAAACTCATTGTGCATTCCATGACTCTAACTGGAATTGATTATGGTGATATTGTTTATATCCATGCCTCCACCTCCCCACTGAAGCCTCTTGAATCTTTTTTCTCTCAGTGCACGGTGTTTCACAACACGTGATACTTTCCAAAATCATTGCTGTATGTTAGGCCCCAGTCACACAGACCTAAAGACTATTCCGTGACACCCCAGGACACTCCAGGCGCTGACTGGAACAACAAGCATTTGCAGACAAGCAAGCATCTTCCATGCAAACCGTTGGCGACCTCAGAATCCATTGCTAACCTGTCTCTCGGCCTGTGTGAGTGAGGCCTTATAAGTAAAGATTAGATGGTCCTCCTTAGAAAGGAGCTGGAAAGCATGCAAATTATAGATAAGACTCCACTTCAATAATCACCTTGTTACCTCTAGATCCTTGCTAATTTAAACATAGTCGTTATAATGTCATAGGATATTTTAGCATTAGCTGTATCTCTGAGTCACACTGACTGCAGACAAAAATCCTTTGGTCCCTACAAATACAGTAAGCCACAAAATATTCTCTTATTTCACTGTAACATTTTAAAAGGTTATATTTATTCATTTTTATACTATAAGGTTATATTTCACTGTTGCATATGCTTTGTGTCTGTATAATCAGAATCAGAATCAGAATCAGAAAGGGGTTTATTGCCAAATGTTGAGCAGGTTTACAACATTAGGAAATTGCTGCGGTGCTTCAGTGCAAACATAGTGTCATAAATAGCACTTAAATAGACATGAAAAAATAAAAGTAGGGATAAGAAATTAAAAGTGCTACGTAGAAAGATATGTGCATGAGATATACATGAGATATATACATGAGAATAAGAATTAAGAGTGCTACGTTGAAAGATATGTGCATGAGTGCAGGTGGTGATCAGTGCCAAACATGGAATGATGCAGTGAACACAGCGTAGGGTCATGTGTTAGTGGCGGGAACAGTCATATGGTAATTGTTCATGTGTCCAACAGCAGAGGGGAAGAAACTGTTCTTATGGCGAGAGGTTCTGGTGCGAATGGACCGGAGCCTCCTGCCTGAGGGGAGCAGGTCAAACAGACTGTGTCCAGGGTGAGAAGGGTCAGCTGAGATCCGAGCTGCACGCCGCAATGTCCTGGAGGTGTACAGGTCCTGCAGAGATGGGAGTCTGCAGCCAATCACCTTCTCAGCAGAGCGCACAACACGCTGCAGTCTCTGTTTGTCCCTGATAGTGGCTCCAGCGTACCACACGGTGATGGAGGAGGTGAGGATGGACTCTATGATTGCAGTGTAGAACTGCATCATCGTCCGTGTTGGCAGGTTGAATTTCTTCAGCTGCCTCAGGAAGTACATCCTCTGCTGGGCTTTCTTGATGACGGAGGTGATGGTGGGCTCCCACTTCAGGTCCTGGGTGATGGTGGTACCCAGGAAGCGGAATGAGTCCACAGAGGTGATGGGGGTGTCAGTCAGGATGATGGGGGGGAGTGGGGCTGTGTGCTTCCTGAAGTCCACAATAATCTCCACTGTCTTCTGGGCATTCAGCACCAGGTTGTTGTGGCTGCACCAGGACACCAGACGTTCAACCTCCCTCCTGTAGGCAGACTCATCCCCGTCAGAGATGAGCCCAATAACGGTGGTGTCATCTGCAAACTTGATTAGCTTGACAGACTGGTGGGTGGAGGTGCAGCAGTTGGTGTACAGGGAGAAGAGCAGAGGAGAAAGAACACAGCCCTGAGGGGAGCCGGTGCTGATGGTCCGGGAGTCCGAGACATTCTTTCCCAGCCTCACATGCTGCTTCCTGTCCGTCAGGAAGTCAGTGATCCACCGGCAGATGGGATCAGGCACATTCATCTGGGAAAGCTTGTCTCGGAGATGGTCTGGAAGGATGGTGTTGAAGGCAGAGCTGAAGTCCACAAACAGGATCCTGGCGTAGGTTCCTGGGGAGTCCAGATGCTGCAGGATGAAGTGTAGGGCCATGTTGATGGCGTCGTCTACAGACCTGTTGGCTCTATATGCAAACTGCAGGGGGTCCAGGAGGGGGGCCGTGAGGGTCCTGAGATGGGAGAGAACTAGGCGCTCAAAAGACTTCATGACCACAGATGTCAGAGCCACGGGTCTGTAGTCATTTAGTCCAGTGATCCTAGGTTTCTTGGGGACAGGGATTATGGTGGAGGACTTGAAGCAGGCAGGCACATGACATGCCTGCAGTGAGAAGTTGAAAATGCCAGAAAACACTGGGGCCAGCTCGTTTGCACAGTGTCTGAGGGTGGCAGGAGACACGCCGTCTGGGCCGGGAGCTTTCCGAGCATTCAGGTTCTTAAACTGCTTCCTCACATCTGCTTCATGAATATGAAGAGTTGTGGTGGGAGGAGGTGGTGTGAAATCCTCTTTTGTGTGGGGTGAGGAGGGGGGTGTTGTAGGTGAACAGTTTGAAGGTGGTGATGGCTCTATGGAGGGGGGAGAGGTGGGGGAATTAGTGTCCAAAGTGCCTCTATTGTTGGGGCCGTTGGAGGTGTGAAGGCTGCCTGATGGCTCGTCAAAACGGCAGTAGAAGTCGTTAAGGGTGTTGGCTAAGAGCAAGTCATCAGTGGAGTGGGGGGTTTTAGGCTTGTAGTTTGTGATATTCCTAAAACCTTTCCACACAGAGTCTGTCTACACTGTTTTTAGTTTCTCTTGTGAAAATCTCCAGTTTCAATTCCATTTTCAAAATGGACTGTGTCTGAATAAAGGATTCAGTATTTTGTGATTTATGGGGTGATAAAAGGTCATATCCGAAATCAACAATTAAAAAAAAAAAAAAAAAAACAACTATGATCTTTATCTGATGTTCAGATTGCTTTTTAAATAGAAATCATTTTTAGACAGATAAGGACTCATTTACACATTTATGTGTAAAATCTTTAAAAAAAAATACAACAAAACTATTAAACTAATTAATAAGATTAGTAAAGTGTCATTTACAAATGTCTGCAAATTTTCTTATCCTAATCAACTGTATTAGAACACTGTAAAACTAAATATGCATGAACAAATTGGGGCTTGAGCAAAACTACCGCTCTATGAAAACAGATTGTTTAATGTCATTTCAGAATCAGAATACTTTATTGATCCCTGGGGGAAATTTCCAACAATTTGGTCTTTTTATACTCATTAAACAGAATGAAACATAAGGTTGATTGCGTGGGACAGACACTCCCTTCAGCTGTAGTTTAACACTCTTACAGATGACTAGCTTGTGGCACTGCTTTAATTGCCTGTAATAGGTCAGATGAGATTCCAGTGTCGTCTCCATCACTGATTCCAGCACTGATTCTGCCTTTACTTCTTGGAAACAATTTTTGTTACTAAGCAGTACTTGCCAAAAGTGGAAGTGCAGCCGTTGCCTGGCAACATTAGCTTACTGAATCTCATATCAGGAAGCAATGAGAACTACGGGTGCTTTGAGCTCGAACCCTCCAGACACTTTTCTAATCTCCGACTGTAGAGACTGTGAAGTCCAACAATCATGCTATTCAAGTCATCTGATAGCACATTATATCTTGTAGAGCTCGTATCTGCACACCTGACTACTCGTCATAATCCCATACACAAGCATAACATAAACTTTAAACCACAGAACAGTAGTGGATCCCCACAGGTTAGTTACTACATTCAACTTAATTTTCACTAACTCAGTCCTGCTTAACAAAGACAGAAAAGGGACACTTCTTTCCAAGCACTACATCTGTGATGAAAATTAGGGAAGCAGCCTCAAGGGTCCATTCATTTAAGCCTCTCTTCAAGCACAGACAACCCTCCACTCACCCCATCCCAAGTCTAAGGGATTTTAAAGGTAGTAATTTAATTTAGAAAAAAAAAAACAACAACAACCCTGTGGGTTCTCACTGAATTAGATTTTCCGCTAAACTGGCCCTCTGTCATTAGAAAGTGCCACTGGGGCAATCAACTGTCCAACTATTTGCTAGTTAATGAAAAACATGAGCTTTCACAGGCACAAACCACTGATCGAGCTTTCCTCTCTTCAGCTTGTGAGACCCAGCAGAGGCACCAACTAGAAGTTGTCAGAATACTACTACTCTAATGGATCAAAGCGCTTAGTGGTAAATCACCACCAAAGACCATCTAAAGCAGAATAGCCCTCTCTATTTGAGTGACTGGGTAATAAGGCAGCATCCATTTATGTTGGCAGGGAGAGATGTAAGGTAATAGGGTAGCAGGAGAAAAGTGTAGTTTGATATGGAAGCTTTGTGGCAAACAAGGTTACCATCACCTGCATCAAGTATTTTCTGGGAATGACAGAAAGCGTATGATAGGTTCTCTTGTTTCATGAAATCAGATTTAATCTTTGGTCTGAAAACACAAGCTCATTGTGCATTTGAGTGTTTAACTAATAATATCTGCAAATTTACTTTTTTAAATTGATAAGACAATATTATGTTATAGAAGAGAGTTTCTCCAACTATAGGGCATGCCAGATCACGTTGGACTGCACTTATTTTACCGTTCCATTACACAATTTCCTGCTGCTACACATACCAAACAACTTGCTAAAAGAGGCAAGTGCCATATTGATCAATAAATTACAATAACCAATTTCAGCATTCTCTATGCCAATAAAAATGTTCACAAATCCCAACACACTGATATATCGCAGGTAATCTTCACCCAGCTTGTGAATGAAAGGAAGACCTAATTTATGCTAATATTTTCAAAGACTCACAATCTGGGCCAAAGTTCACATGCAAACCTACTGAGGGTCACCGTGGTTAGGACTGCATTCACTAACTGACAGCAGGAACAAAGCCCATAGCAGCTGGTTTCTCTACAGCAACATGCGCCAGTGTGTGTAGCACAACACTTCAAATCCCACTTGTCCAAATAATCATTAACCAGTTCAGCCCTGTGTAAATATTTTAAGAACCTTTGTAAACTAAAAGGTAAATACACACCTTAGCAAGAGGACACACACACACACACACACACACACACACTCTAAAAGGAGGGGGGCTCAGTAGTGGGACGTCCAGATTTCATTGTTATTCGGCATGTTGGGCTTACATAGGGTTGAAAACGATGAGGTCATCCCTATTGTGTACACCAAGCATTCACACATACCTCTGCATGCCACTGCAGACCATTGGCTCAGCTGAAACACAAATGGGATGAAGCTAGTTTTTGGAAGGTTGGGGGATTTTCTTTTTTTTCCTCTCACTTAACCACTTTTTTTTTTCCTCCTCAAAGTCATCAAAATAAATCCAATAAACTCAAGAATGAAAACTCTACTTGTGTTTGCAAGGCTGCCACCTCAAAAGCCAAAATACTCCCATTCTTCGATGAGCTCAGTGAACAGAACGGTTGCACTGAGCAATACAGATCATGACAGGCCACTTTCCTGTTTTGGTTTCTGCAGTCACCACCTGCAAGCCAGATGATGTGAGATTGGGCACTGTGACCCATTTTTCCAGATTAGAAGAAAACTATCTGCAGGTCTACTTGTCTCATCATTGTTTATGTCCTCTAGTGGAGCACGTGATAATTAAGGCGAAAACAAGTAGAGACAGACTATAGCAAACAGTCCAAACAACTGGATTTGCTGCTTTTTTGAATGTTGAGCCCTTTGCAAAATAAGAAAGCTGCCCTTGTAAACTGGAAATGCAGTGTTTTAGTACTGTATAGACTAAATAAAAGATTCAAAAATAACCAGAGTAATGAAATGAAAATAAGCCAGAAGCCTGAAATTTATCTGGATAAAATAAGCACCCTACTCAGTTACCAGCAACAACTGAGGAATTCATACCTATCAGCATCATCTGTGGCTTTCTATGCGCATCTGACAAGCAGGAAGACCGAGCAGGGTTCAGCCAAAAGCCGCTACTGCTGATTTCAGTAAATCCAGATGGATTTATGTGTTTACCATCCCTGGCACTATCTAGGACCTCCTTGGAACCAACAAACCCGAGCAAGATGTCTTTCATTATGTGGATCTGTCCTCCTCATCATGAGGACTGATTGTTGGAGCTTCATTTAACATTTCTTCCTAAGATAATGATGCCACCACATGCACTGAAATTCTTTTTCCGTGACCCTTTAGCAAATACAGCTCTTTTTGTTGGAGAATTCTTCAACGTAGAATTCAGAGAAACAGACCATAATACCGCCAATGATCGGCTAAATGGCAGAAAGGCTTTATCCTCGGTCGTGCCTAAACTCAGGCAAGAAGCATCCATCTATCCCTTTATTGCTTGTTCTACTCAAGATGTAGCCTTTAATGTGCACTGGGCAAACCTTCAGTGCATGCTGGGATAAATTAAAAGCTCAATTCATTTCAATTTTTGATATTCTTAGACGCAGGGAGTTGGTGTCGGGGGTTTTATGAGCAGCAGCTGACAGCCATGTTTTGACTTACATTTAACCCTCAATAAACCAAACTATTTAAGTTGCCAAAATAACAAGGTTGAGTAATTTCTTTATATTTTTCATCCAAAGTTTCTTGCTATTTTTAAAGTGGTCTTGACAACAGCTCTCCAAGCATTCTGAAGGTCTTTCCAAGGTTTTTCCTGAACCTGTGACTCATTCTACAATAAAAAAATAAATAAAAATATGCACCTATCTCAAGGAATGAACCCGTGTTGTGTCTACACATAACACTTTAACACAGAACCACTTTTAGACTGCATCTTTATCTCTTTTTTTTTTCGATTGTGTCTTTTGTTACTAGCAGCCTGTTACAAAAAGAAACAAAAAAACAAAACAAAACGAAAAAAAAACACTTGTTCCATTTTCTTTCATTCAATCTATAAAGAAAATCCAGTTTGACAGGCACAAAAACTTTATTTTTACACCAAGAAAGTGATTCTCAAAGAACTGTTATGTGAAAACCTGACATATCTGTACATGGTACGTAGTGTCCTTCAAAGATTTAAAGAAGAACAGAAGTATCAGGA
Organism: Maylandia zebra; assembly: GCF_041146795.1. NCBI lineage: Eukaryota > Metazoa > Chordata > Actinopteri > Cichliformes > Cichlidae > Maylandia > Maylandia zebra. The sequence continues at coordinate 17,045,625 of NC_135181.1, forward strand.
CTATCTACAGCAGATAAACAGTATTTGAAAGTTATGTCTTTAAGAAATAGGACAAAGACCTGACACAGGACCCGAGAGGTGATTCTGGTCCTTCACAAGAATTGGACTGGAAGGAATCAGTCAGATCAAATTTTGATCAACCATGCAATATAATCTGGAAAGAATCCAAGTGGCTACAACTTCATTTTTTAACATGACAATGATCCCAAACACACTGCCAATGCAGTAAAAGGATATCGGGATAAAAGGAGAAAAAAAAAAAAAAAAAAAAAAAAAAAAAAAAAACACACACACACACACACACACACACACACACACACACACACACACACACACACACACAATCAGTTATGGACCTCAACATTATTAAAGGAGTGTGGAACAAAATGTAATGAAAGGCAGCCTTGGAATGTCCTTCAAGAAGCTGTAACAAATATTGCTGAAGATTACTTTAATTACAAGAAAGCTCGTTCAGGAGTTCAGGCTAAGTTGTTCATACAAAATACTGACTGCTAAGTTTGCTAGAATTTTACAAATTGTTGTTACTTTTATTATTCAATTTCCATGTATGTTTTCACATTTCAATAAATTTACTAAACCCCACTTCCCATTTTCCTAGAACAATATGAAGGAATGAGCGGTGGCTCGAAACTTTTCACAGTGCTATATAATAGCACTGTGTCATTTCAAGAAAAAAAAAAAAAGATAGATGAACCAATACTTTAATACAATAATCACCAAGAAACTCAAACTTTCTTATGCTTCCATTTAAAATAAAATTTTCTGTAGGCGTTTCATTTTGTTGTAGAAATTATTTATATAGTACTGAAATATCTGAAACTTATTACTGGCAAAATTACATGTCTAATAATGGGAAAAAATAACAACAAATTGCAATTTAAAAAAAAAAAAAAAAAAAGCCCATGATGTTAAAATTCATCCCCACTCAGCCACTCTAAGGTTAAAGTAACTTGAACACTAAATCCCATCTCTGGCTGAAATATGCGCTCCATGTATCTTACAACCATGCCCTCCTCCCCTGTTTGGCCACATTACCATAAACATCAACATAGCCAAAAGATTATCTGTTTGAATTGTTGTGGCTCAGTGGAAAATTACAAGCAAGGAAGAGAAATCAAACTGACAGAGAAATCACAAAGACTGTCAATTACAGTGCACTTAATGAATCAATTTCAAGGCTGGGAAACAACTCAAAAGCTTGTTGACTTTAATACCAGATTTTTCTTTTTGAAACGCCTCTTCACACTATGGCAGCTCAGCAATGCATACTTTTAAAACAGAAGAAGGGAGAGAGGGGGAAAAAAAACTCATATCCCCTTTATCACATAAAATAATCAGCTGCTTCCAAGCTTATAGTATGTCACACTAAAAGCAATACAGACTGCAGATGATCAAAAAAGAAAACTTAAACCAGGCACATGACAGCTTTCCAACTTTAAGAAGTGACAGTTTCCCTTGGATGAAAAAAGCAACTCCATCCTGCAGTAATGGATAATGACCAGGATGTAGGTCTTCCTTTAATCCCGTGCCCGTTTCCCTTACTTGTGCGACTGTCGTCACTGGAGGCTTTCCTATAGTTGCGCGTTCAGGAAATGGCACATTAGACCTTCAGGCTCCTCTATAAAAACGCATTTGAATTGTTCAGGATCAAATTACTACTATAATGAAGCTGCCAAAAAATACAAAAACAGTATTTATACAAAAGGATAATCTTGTTAAGTCAGGACCACTATAGTCTAAAAATAAAAATTGCCATTAGCAGTGATTTATATTTGGCGTCATGGCTCTGATGTGTCACCTTTCCAACTTTCCATGGTCAGCTGATGGCGAAGAGAGCTGCAGCAAGATCATCAACATCATGACAAGGAAAAGCTTGGATGGATGTGGGTAGCAAAGCAGCTTGCAGATTTGTAGCAACTGAGGACAGTTTAAATAGAACACCCTGCCTGTATGCCATTTGCCCACTAAATGTGTAGAAAAACATTAACTTGATGTGAGCTGGTATTGAAATCAGCAGTTTTTTTTGTTTTGGGGTTGCAAGCCGCCTGAAGGAATGCTACACTCAATTTCTTGTGCACCCTCTATATGATATGGAAGAACTAGAGCAGCTTCTCTGGCCAGCTTGGACTTGGAATAATTAACTGTGTGCACTATGTAGTTAAGCGCACTCTCATTTCAAAGTTTTGCCCCAGGAATTTAGACATTAACTCGAGTGGGTACACGTGTCTCATGCTTGGATACAAATGCAGGAACATTTGAGAATGGGTCGAATGTTCCCAGAGGATGTGGGTGACAACACATTAGCCTCACTTCTTGAATTATTCTGGACAGCTTGCTGCAGTCATATTAAATATCATGTATCATTTTTGGAAACCCACCAACAGCAGTGTGCTATTAGTCTAATCATTTTTTGAGCATTTTGCACCCAAACATTTAGCCAAGACAGGGTCAAAGGGGAGCTGGAGCCAAGCCATCACAGAGCTACTGCAGAAGAGCAATCCTTTATGCTTACATTCACACCTACGGCCAACTTGATCCCCCAACTTGATCACCAATGAACCTAACAATCGCCATTAGAAGAACCAAGAGTATCCAAAGAGAATGTAGAAAGCCACAAGAACAATATGTAAAATTCCACATAGCTCCAGTCAGTCAGTTAATTGGAACCCAGAATCGTTTTGATGTGAGAAGACTGATCGAAAACCACCTGGCAACCATCGGTCTCTCTGCGTGGCAAGTGTTTGCTGAGGTTGCTGCCTGTCACTAGGTGAAATTGGTCACAAAGCAGTATATGTAGATTCACAGAAAACTTTCTTGTGAAAGGCTTGGTCTTTAGCACATCACCCATAGTTTTCATGGAAGACATTTGCACTCAGCAAACTGTTACCAAGCAGCAATGAAACTGAAGAGTGTGACCCAAGCTGTAGATGGAGTCCATTTGCCAAGTGCCTTTTGTAATGTGTTGGTTGTGGTAGTATAGCACAAGTTTTACTTTAAAGGCAAACTGCCTCAATTTCTAGTCTGCATTACACTACAAGTTCCACTATCGCTTGACCAGTAGTTGACGAGTGTTTGGCCAGCCCAAGGGTCTTGCATGACCATGGTATTTTGATAGCAGTCAAAGCAATCACAAGGTGGTTTTGTAGTGCAGCACCCTCTTTGCAACCAATTCCACTCAGTGATGGCCAGAAAACTCCAACAACCTCTACCAATCACTCACCAACTGACTGGAAAACACATTTTACCTAGCAACTGAAGCCTGTGACAATTCTTATTTTCACCAGCACCTCGTAGGATATAATCCACTACTACAACTGAAAGGTGCCATTAAAGTGCAAGCTGTCTGTCAGCCACCACTGAACAACAAAAACAAAAGAAAGCAATACCAGTTGTTGGAGTTGTAAAATGTGTGTGGCCCTGTGAGTTTGGATCCTACCACAGAAACAGAAACATGCTGAGCCAAAGGTAACTAAAGCCACCAGGAAGTCTTGTGCAGAACTCCTTCAAATAAACGAAAATAAGGTCCAGAACAAACTCAGCTGTGTAAGGCTAGTGTGACTGCCACGATGGTCATTAAGAGCATTTTGGGGTCAAAGTGAGGGTCAGACAGTTTTCAATTTAAACACCTCTTTTTGCTTGAAATGCCATCCTGAAAATACATGAATGGGTAATTTGCTACAAAAAACCCCAATTTCCTTTTTCAAAGAACATCTCACTCCTGAGCCTCAGAAGTTCTCCCATTTCCACTGTTAACCAACATCTAACATAAAAAATCTAAAATGAGAAATTATAACTGTCAATCTCAAAAACAGAGCACGTTATCCAATATTTAAAAGCCATGTGTCAAACGGAGAGACAGTATTAACAGAGATGCTATTAATTTGAAATTCCAATGCTTTTCCCACTCTTTAAGCTTCCTTTTTGTTTGTTATTATTTATTTCCAACTTTGTACCAGGAAAAACAAATGAAATACATAAATAAATCACAGCTTTAGCCCCTTATCTTTGTAAGAGCACCAACCCAGTCAAGCAAATACATGAAAGTAATCCAATATTTAAGGACAAAGAGCAGATAAACATTGACTACTGCCACTTCATGTCCTCTAAATTGCTGACAGAGTGATGGCAGTAAACAAGATAGATATAAGCGGATTTCAGCCAACATATTAATGAATCCCCAATCATCAAGCTATTGAGAGGCAAATACAAAAAAACAAAAAGGTGCACTCTGTCACAGACACAGTCCTTGCTGTCTGTTTTTTACCTGAGATTTCTCTACAACTCTTTATTTCTATTTTCATCTTTTTGGTTTTAGTCATATTTCTCCAGGGTCTTCTCTCCTTTCCCCCACAGCTGTCCCTCTGACTCAGGCTACCAGCTTCAAAGTGGCTAAGGTTATTTAAAACCTCTGAACTTCCTCTACCAAATATAATACACTTTAAGATGTATTTATTTATTTTTTGCTAAACAGGAAAGGAAATTTGTCCAGTTAAACTGTCAGGATGCAAACAGTTAAAACAAACCGGCATGAATCACTACATATTCTGCATCTACTGAAAATACACGGGGAACTGATTATTGACAGGAACTTCAACATCTCTCTAGAACAGTTTGAACTAAAGAAACTTTCATAAAAAGAGACAATTTAGAAGATTTCTGCCAGAAAAGCTCTTAGGCAGGCCGCCAGAATTGCAAAGTGTATGGCATAGATTTGAACAGCAGAACTGTGCAGACTAGGGCTGCCATGATTAGTCGACTCGTCACAATTACGTCGACTATCAAAATTGTCGACAACTAATTTAATAGTCGACGCATCGTTTGAAGTTTTGTAAGGTCCCAAAAGACGCAGGAATAAGTAGCAGGATTTAAGAGTGTAATAACGGACTGAAACAGAAGATGGCAGCACTGCATGTACAAGGATGCCAGCTGCCGTTAAACCCCGAAGAAGAAGAAGAAGGAAGTGTGTCCCAGAATTCATAGCTCAATTTCCAACAATGGCGGCAGCTAGTTAGTTTTAATATTACTCTTATTATACTTTCTGGGTCACAAAATAAACGTTTAACATATTTTCAGGCGAGAATGTAGCTGTGTAAACCTCAAATATCTGCTCAGTTTATCAAGACACCACATATTTTCAAAAGTGCTCCAACGTTTTCAGAGACGTCTGTTACCCACTAGCTCGATAGCTAGGCTGGGTTCAAGGCTCACTAGAGCCCGTGAGAACACCGGACTCCCGGCAAATTGTTTTCAAACCCACCGCTGTCTTTTGCTACCCAGGTTAAACATGATATACAAGTCACTTAGATAACTTAAAATTTTTTTTTTTTTTTCAGTATTTTATTTGTTCCTGAGTAAATCTGTTTGGCTGAAATTAAAGTTATAGTTTTTACACAGCTGAATAAACGTCAAACAGACAACTGATTATCAGAAGTGTGAGATACTCGAGAATATACTCCGGTGTCCTGTTATATTTTAGATAGCAAGGAGCAGATGGCCGAGTTTATTAAACTCCAACGAAACAATCTGCAAATTTCATTAAACTTTAATAAACTATCATCTTGTCTTTATTTTTAGTTAGCACATACCTTAAACACTTAAAGCTGTAAGCTAATGGTAGTTATATAAGAGCAGATGCATGCTGGTGCAATAAGCTGTACGTTGTACGTCCAATGGATGCATGATCTGATTAGTCGACTAATCGCAAAAATAATCGGTGACTAGTCGACTATCAAAATAATCATTTGTGGCAGCCCTATTGCAGACGCATGCACAGCTGCTCCCAACAGAGAAACAAATGATTAAGCTCATTAGAGCTAATTAGTGAATATTGCTGGACAGATTTCGAAAAAGTTCTACCAGATATTTTGAGTAATTTTACACATTTCTACATTTCCAGCGACAGACCATGACTTACAACCATTTTCATGATAATGTGCAGCTCTGATTATTTTGATGAAAACAGTCACAACTTGTTATCTTCAGTAAGAAAAGATGTGTCATTTGTGTTTTTACAGAATTTCATGTGTTATTGATTCTGAGAACTCAAACCAATTTAATACCTTTACAACTATACTTAAGTCCAAACGGCTTGTTACACAAATTCAGAGTAGAGCTGGGCGATAGAACGATAACGATATGTATCGCGATATAACTTTTACTCGATAGAGAAATTAAGCTATCGCGATAGACCTCGCCGCTCTTGTCCTCTTAAAAAAAATAAATAAATTAAAAAAAAAAAAAAAAAAAAAAAAAAAAACAAAACAAAGGTCAGCCAATCCAAATTAAGTAGCGCAGAGCCGAACCAATCACAGCCGCAGCGTCACGTCGCGTGACTTGTTACGTACAGCACAAGTGCCAAGCCGCACGTGTGTTTGTTTGGGAAGCAGCCAGCGGGTAATGGAGCCAGCGCGTAATGGAGGAAATGAGTGTGCCGACTAGAAAAATCAACAGAGCGTGACCGAAGAGAAAACAGATGATGGTTCCAACGCCGGAGAGATTGTCGAACGGAAGAGCCATAGAAGTTCCGTAGTGTGAAGGTATTTCGGCTATTTCAAGTCTGACAAAAACAGAGTAGCGTGCACTGTAAATTGTGCCGAAAGCAAGTCTGGAAATACAATAAACTGGTGCATGCGTCACACTGTGCGCCACGTTATTGTTTCGGTGAAATGAATTTCTACAATACTGTTAATTCTACTCTCTGCAGTGTTTAAATGCTTACATATACACACAGTTACTGTCCGTCCACACATACGACTCGGTCCTGCTTCTATGCCCCAGCTTTGTTTACTTTTTCCCACCAAGGCTTCTAGACTTCTGATTGGCCAACATTTCTGCACGGTTAGGAATCTAGCGCCACCTGCTGCTTTGGCATGTTCATAGCAGCGTTTTCCTTCATTTCTGCCTTTATGTGTGGACGGGATTATTTTTTTAAAACGAAAACGGAAAATCTCCGTTTTCAAAAATGCCCGTGTACGTGTGGACGTAGCCTCAGTCTCTGACTGGAAGCGCTAATTCGTCATTCGGCTTTTGTCAGACTAAAGTAACTGTTAAAACTGTTTGAAAAGCTAAGCTATACAACAAGGAGAGATTGAGAATTTCCTTTTAGTTCTCAGTTTATTTGATATTGACAAAAGTTAGTCAGTTTTGTCTGTTCTTCTGTAAAACAAACTAAGATTTATTTTTAGAATTAATATTTTGTTTCTAAGTGGAATTGACAATTTAGTCTGTTTCGTTTGTTCTATTTTGAAACTTAAACGCTTTAGCGGCTGCCTTTTGTGTAGTTTGCAATATTTGCCTTTATTTATCTGAAAAAGTCTCATGTTCCTTAAGTACATCTACCCTGTTGAACTTATTATGGGAAATAAATATTTAAATAAAAACAAGCTGCTGATTATTTCACATTTTACTTGTGAGCAACGGCACATTTAAATCTTACAAATATAGTTATTTGGCTTATATCGTGATAGATATCGTTATCGCCTGAAATGAAAAAAAACCATATCGTGATATGAAAAAAAATCTCATATCGCCCAGCTCTAATTCAAAGACTCGCAAACATGGCTCGAATCACTTTTTCTCGAGTTTTTAAAAGTCTCGCTGTTTATCGAGTTTTCGCAGTACGTGAAGCTGAAAAGGTCAAATAACAGCAAAGACAGTGAGCCATTTCAATTACCAAAAACCATTTACTGTCATTATGCAGAAATATTAACTTCACACACTCCTTGGCTCAGGTTGTGGGTTGCCAGATTGCACTAAAGATTAATCTGTATGTAGTGTGTGGATTTTAGACTGTTCCACAGGCAATCGGGCAACTTGCCGCATGGGCTGTCCAGCTGAAGGCAGAGTAACTTCCCTGTCGGAAACACGTGTTTGGAACACCAAAAAACAACCACCAACTTATCCAAACAGAGTCAGCCGAATAAATAAATAACTACACATGAACAGATTTCCTGAAAATTGGTTGTTTTCAGCATTTTAAAGTTTAAAAAACCTGAAAAATAGAAATTATGTTGGATATTTAAAATCACCAAAAATCAGTACCTGTACTGGTCTTGCAAATTTGTGTATTTTGGCTTCAGCTCCCCCACGACCCTGAATTCGATAAGCAGAAGAAGATGGATGGATGGCTGGGTAGACAAATATAATGTCAGGGCTGTGCAGATTACAAGAGATTCCTGGGAGAAGGAGCAAAATGCAAACCCAATGGAAGACCATCTTTAAATAATATTAGGTATGCCATATATTTCTCCCAAAAAGTTATTTAAACAGTTTAAATATCATCTTTGTAGGGACACTATATGATTCACCCTTGGCAAATATTAAGAACTCTAAAACAATACAGAAAATGCTAACCACAAACGCAAGTCAAATTTAGCCGATGACATTAAAAATATGGGATAACAGCAACCTTAAAAGATTGAGCAACCAGAATGGGTTAAGTTGTCAAATAACTCTCCCAGTACTAATAACCCCAATTTGAGTAAGAAATTCAATCCAGTTCAAAGCTGACACTCAAATGATCACGAGTGCTGACATTACAAGGTAATTTCAGGAAAAATGGCTTGCATGGATTTCAAGTTGCACCTCCAGACACAAACACACACACACACAACAATTTCCCCCAAAAATGGCACAAGAGAGGCGGCAGCAATTAACAAATCCAACTGGGTCACAAAATGACTTCTTTCACTAATACCAACTCAGGCAGCCAACACCAGCAGCATCCATTTAGCCATCCAGAAATACAGAAATTTGAGAGCTTTGTCTGCTTGGAAACAGATGGCAAGGCAGTTGGTAGGAATTTCAGAAACACTCCAGTACATGTTAGTCTTATCCCCTAACAGTTTTTGTACTCAGTGGCACTCTTGCAAATTCATTATAGAGTTGACATGAGGAAGGGTTGAGGACAGTCTGAAAGAATTATTAATTTGACACAAACTCATTGTAATCCAGGATAATGAACACGTGCACCCCTGCAGTCAATGCTTTCTACCAGTTAGCTGACGTGCTGTTGTTGTTCTCTCACTTCTGCAACAGCAACTAGTATAATGCTGATAATAGCCAAGTCATTCAGCCACAAAGGACATGAACTAATAGTGAAATTCTGTGTCAATGATTATGTCAAAAAAAAAAAAAAAAAAAAATAGAAAGATAAATCATTGTGTTATCACACCTTTCAGGTCTGTATCTAGTGCAAAACACATAAATCAGTAAATGCCACCTCATTTACTAATGTCAGTCAACAAGTCCAAAGAGCCAAACAGCTCTTTTTAAACATTAAAAAAATAGATATTTTCAAGGCTGTGTCTAATCATGTAAAAAGCACATGATATCAATACTGACCACAATACTTTAAAAAGTAATACCTCTTTGTAAGGGATTACTTTGACTTCTTATGATTATTCTGTTATTACATTGAATAGAGTAGTTTGATAGAGCATCATAAATGTGAAAAAGTAGAATTTTTAAGTTATCATCATCTAAGGCAGCGGTCCCCAACCCCCGGGCCTCGGACCGGTACCGGTCGGTGAGTCGTTTGGTACCGGGCCGCAAGAGTTGAGGCTCAGGTGTGAAATGTATGGTTTTCAGCGTTATTTTGTTATCGTTTTTATTGTTAACTCTGTTTTCCTGGGTCTTTTCACGTGTGTTATGAATAAATCTTCTTTTTTTCGGTACCGGTACTAGTTTTATTTTGTTATATTTATTCGCGATACCTTAAAGGTCGGGCATAAACCGGTCCGTGGCGCAAAAAAGGTTGGGGACCGCTGATCTAAGGCTACGTTCACACTGCAGGTCTTAATGCTCAATTCCGATTTCTTGATCAAATCCGATTTTTTTTGTCTACTTGTTCACACTACAAATAATATGCGACAGCAAACGCGCTCCAGTGTGAGCCCTCAAAGCGGCCTGCATGCGCAAAAGAAGACGTCACACACAACGCGCTCTGTTTAGACCCAGAGCAAACAATATTGTTTGACTGATGGCCCTTAATATAAAGACTTCAGACTTTACGTTTCCCAATTTTTGCTTTAAGTTATTTTGTTATTTACATAATAATGTAAATAACCTAATAATTATCCTTATTGCTGTTTAAGAGAGGAGCGGTGCTTCAAAGGATAGTTGCAGATTTATGTCAGAATCTGCAGATTATACAGTACAAATAAAATGTTCATGTTTCTCCAATGTTGTCTTCCCAACAACTTCACTGACATCTACACTGGATGGCCAGGAAGCGTTTACGATGTCTTCTCAGGCACTTCTCCAAAGCTGATAATTGGCGTCTGTCTTGTGTCAGTGACATTTAATGCGACTTGACCATTCAAACTGCAGTCGCTTTCTAAAACATCGGATATGTATCGGATTCAGTACCACATGCGAAAGTGACCCAGATCGGATTTGAAAATATGGGATTTGTGCCGTTCACACTGTCATACCATGATCGGATATGGGTCGCATAGGGTCAAACAAAATCGGATTTGATGCGCTTTCGCCTGTAGTGTGAACGTAGCCTAAGTCGGACAAGCAGTTGAGAAAGAAGGAGGACATCACAAAAATTATAAAAGACTGATGCAGCTACTGTGAAATAACCCATTGGTTTCTTAAGTCCAATTTTGAAGCATCAAGATTTTCCATTTTCACCTTCGTCAAATACTCATTTGAAGGATTTGACAACAGCGGACCATAATTACAGTGAAACTGTACATTCGTTAGCTACCAACTTACACATTGATTCTCCTAGCATGATTTAGACTGACCAATATTTGTGTTTACTCAAAGCTGAGCAGCATCAGACCAATATTAAAAGCCTGGCCAGGAGCAGAGGCCCAAAGCCAGATGGAGTATCTGTTTAACCATTCACACCAATCTCAAAACACTGTATAATTACAGATTACGGCATCAGTCTGAAGAGAGCACTGACAGCCAGAAAAAAAAAAAAACAGAATATGGGTGAAATTGGTGGCTAGTTATTCAGTCTGCAGCAGAACTGCAATCAATTCAATGGTTAACACTGCAAAACTAGATTGTAAGGGAATTTAACCTGGCTTTTTTGGATAATTCAAGAAGTAAACTTAAAATGTTCAGCCAACCTGCTGTGTGTAGGCCGGGGGATGCCAATGTAGTAGTATCTTAGGTTTTTATTCCAAGCTAATTTCTGCAAATTGCAATGAAATAATAAGGAGAGCAAAGGCACAAATGATCCCTGCCTAATATTCTAGCATTACAATATCCATATGAAGATACTCCACGTTCAATCTCCATCATGGCTTATATCGTTTGTAAGGATTATACGTTTATTCTATAATATCTAGGCTGTTCTTGCTTTCAAGGCTTTTGTACAGTACGTTGTGTTTACTTCCATGTTGATTAATCTGACTAGTCATTGTTCCCTGATGCTTATAGATTTTTTTTCCTCTCTCATTTGTCACAACTAAAATCTGAAGCCTTTATAATCCACAGTGCTTTCATCTGCTACAATCCACTTACAGCCCTAATTAAAAAGTTGTTTCACCAGACAGACGGGAAAGTGGAGAACTGGACAGGGATCCAAGTCCCCTCACCTCAGGTGGAATGGCTAAAAGTAACTGCTTCCTCTTGTGACCTCCTTTTTTCTTTTCTGGGTGCTTTGAAAAGGCCTGACAAAGCCTTCATGGGGTTTCATATTTATCCTCTGCAAAGGACCATGGATCAAAAGAGATAGGCAATTTCACATATCAGAGAAAACACCGCAAGGGCTGTTTGTTGAGTGAAAACAAAATGCTGGCTTGCACTTCAATGTGTCAAGAGCTTACAGACCCAGGCTTTCTAACATACCCTGCACTTAAGTATTTGGAGATACTGTCTTTCTGTTGACTACTTAAAAATTATTTACCAAAACAGGTGCCTGTACAAAACACATGTACATCTGATGTGAATCAGTCAGAAAATAGTTTGATGTTCATCTGTTGCTGCCTGCTTTTTGCCATTAGCGATGTCTTAGCTACTCCTCCATTTCCTCTATTTCTACCAGTGGCTTTGACTTCTTGCTCATTTTTTCACAAGATCAGCATCTGCTAGAAAAATGTGGTCATTGATAGAGTGTATTCTTAGTGTCACTTTACATGTTACTTCTGTTCCCAATTAGAGTTCATTATTTGGTCATTTCTGTATAAAAGGGGAAGTGAGCATGTTGGTCACCAATGAGACAGACCACAATCATGGTCATACAACTACAGCAGAGAGTATTATGATGTTTAGTCCAACTGCAACCTTACCTTCAAATAGCTCAGCTAGCTCACAAGAGCTAGGTTGCACACACTAATATGTGCTGAGCACTGATAGGCTGTTACTCAAGATATGTAATCAATAAGATTATCAATAAGACTAGAATGTGAGACATTTCTGTCAACCACAGAGCAGCATCTGAGGAAATTTTAAAAAAGAAAGAAAGAAAAGAAAAGCAACCGCCAAATTGTTAGCAAAAAGTCACCACCTGAAAACATTTGCGTCTCACTGTTTAACTAGTTCCTTTATTGTCCGGGCCATCAACAAGATAATCAACACGGTAATCAATCCTTTTTTCAATGCTAATTAAGATTCCTGGTATTACTGACTTAAATTCAAAATGTGATTAAAGTCTGCACAGCATCTCAGTAAGAATCCCAGTATTTTGTATTACACCATTTTGCCAGGCCAAGTAGTTTTATTCAATCAGTCTGCCCTACAGTATGAGCTACTTACTGTTACAGAGTATTTCTTGCTCTGTTATTTCTCAAGAGACAGCCTACCCCAATACCTTAAACAGAGTGAACTCACATTCCAATCTCCAGCATGTAAAGAGTCACCAAAACAGACAGACAAAAGCACAAAAAATCAAAAGGTAAGCTCAAGAAAAGAAGCAACATAAATCATGAATCAAAATTAATGCAGAAAGGATCGACATGGGCACTCTGAAAGAGTGACGTGGTAATAGACAGAGATAAATATGAGGGATGTGGACAGAAATGAAGAGTGTGTCATAGTCCCCGGCATGCCATCCACAACAGAAAGAAAGCAAGCCGAGAGGAAAAGGCACTGTGATGGGCAAAAGGAGGAAGGAATCGTGGGAGGTGGGGAGTAAAGGAGCAGCAACAGAACTGAGACAGAAGGCGAGGATGAGGCAGTAACAGTGGAAGGGAGGGGAGCATAGTGAGGTATGTCGTAAACAGGTAAGACCCCATTATCAGATACTGTCAGTGATGCATTACACGTCAAAAGGGAAAGCGCTAGTATCCCAGTTATGGGATTAAAATGTCCTCCTATTCCTCACTTTGCATTTTCAGATTCTCTCCTTGAGCACCTCCAAATCTTTTCCTGTCCCAAGCGGGGCTAAACTACACATTTGAGACTTTTTCACCACATCCTAATTGAAGTGTTTATTTAAAATGCAGGATTTTGCTCACAAGAAGACACCAAGGTCCTGGGAAATTCTTTATTTGAAAGCAGTAAAGAAACCCCCTGCTGTGTGCTTGCGAAGGAGAGGGTTCATGCACACTGACCTAGGCTTTCTAGCAAAGCCTGCACTAAAGTCTTCGGGGATGCCTTTCTCTGTCAACCACAGTAGTTGAAAATAATTTATGCATCTCACAATCTTGACTGCATGATGACAACAGTCTCATTCATTCAACTCGTGCTGCTTAATCTAAAAACATGCAGATGTTTCAACATCCCAAAGAACTTAAAATAATCTTTCAGCTGCCCACCATCAGTGCTTGAATTTCTTTTCCGCCCCTCATATCTTTTTTTAAATTCAGCAACTACACGTGTGACAGAACATGTGCGCCTCCACCTACACACTCAATTTCAATAGTCTACTTAATATTATAAATGCGACACAGCTTCCAGATCAGCTCAGCCTTGGCATTCACAGGCACTGACGAGGGAGGGCTGATAGCATGAGATGCTCAACCGCTATATCAGAGTTTGGGTTGTTTTTTTTTTGTTTTGTTTTTTTATAAACGCAGCTGCTGCAGCAGCCAAAGCAAAAAGGACAAAGCAGCTCAAATGATGCCGTGGAAGGAAAGCATCTCCAGCGGTGCTGCTGTGTTGTTCGAGTTGAAAATTAGACCCATCCCAGTCAACCACCGAACAGACATGTAATTTCTTTGATGTGTCCATTAAGGATTTGTCAGTGAAGGAAGCTGTGTGTGTGTGTGTGTGTGTGTGTGTGTGTGTGTGTGTGTTAACCCCCTCCTCCCGGAGGGGTAACGCTGGTAGCCTGGGGGCAGACTCCACAGGTGGAGATGGCAGTAAAAAAAAAAAAAAAGAAAAAAAAAAGAAGATAGAGCATCTACAGGAGGTCCATTAACAATACCCCCCCATGGTGACAGAGAGAGATCTCAGACACAAGCAAGTACTAACCTCTTTAAGACAAGCAAACTTTAATAAACTTAACTGGCCTATACAAAAAAAAGAAAAAGAAATGCTTACTTCATGGTTAAATCGTTTGATGAGCCAAGCTTCAGAGGCATCTTAAATGTAGCACTCCTACATCACTATTCAAATGTGACTAAACTACACTGACGGCCATTTTGATTAATGAGACTGGTGTTGACAGAGCCTTAGGTGGAAATAACTTCATTTTTGATTTCCAGCAAGTTCCTAAGCTTGCACTGCGCTCTGAAAATAACACATCACATGCAAGTAATACCATGAAAGAACACGTGAGTCCGGGGATAAGTAATAAACTTTGCATCTCTCATCACATCCCTGACTGATCTCTATGCCAATCAACACATTACAGAGCTGTGAAATGCTGCAGATGTCCAGGAAACCATTCAAATCGGCAGCAGCAATGCCTGCTAACAGAAATGCACTGCAAATCATGCATTTGCACCAAGAGCTGCTTCCCCAGATAGAAGACATTTCTCTGATGAAAGTGGCCCCACGAGTCTTTACGCCAGCTGCAGCGTCCACATGTAAGATGATAAGACAGACAGCATAGGTTGGGATACACAGGAAACCCACTAGAGCGGCTGCGGCTAGCCATCCCCAATTATGCAGCAGTCACGGAGAGACTTAACCAAACAACCATTACCTTTATCTGATCGTCATTTTCGCAAGATTTCCTGTGTCTTTAAGAGCAACGGTGAATCGCTGTCTGAATTTTTAACTGTGGTGTCTGCGTGCATGTGTCAAAGAAGACGCCGTTAACTGAATGGGGGCTGAAAGCCTGCTCGTTATGATACAGGTAATAAAATCAGATACATGCTGGGAGGGGAAATAAAATCCACGCCAGTACCACGTAAACGTTACCTGAGCGCCAATTAAACTTTTCAGCCTTGTTTTCTCTACCTAAAATATACTGCATTTATCCAAATACTTAATCCACACTGGTTTTTAGCACACTAATAGCAGCTACAATCCGGCTAACCGAACACTAATGGATCTAATATCCCCCAGTTTCTATACGCACACCAACGGAGAAGAGAACGCACTCACCTTTATCAATTTCCACCTTTTCGACAGGAAAAATAACGCTCTCGCTGGTCATTCGGCGGCGCACACACAGACCGTAACTGCTGTAAAGGGAACCGGCTGTCAAAGCTTCGTAGCAGAAAACCTCCGCTGCTTTTCACCTTTGTATCTCTTGCTGTCCGAGCACTCCGCCGACCGCCTCTCGGTTTGTTCAAATCAGAAGTTCATCCAAAGTTGCAGCGGTTCGCCCCGCCTCGCGACGGCGATTAGGTCACCGCCTCCCTGTAATCCTCTGAGCTGTACTCTCGCGATACGGACAGCCACTGCTTATCAGACTGCGTAGCCTCGCGGTGACACGGCGAATTGAATTAAAGAGAGGCCGACCCAGTGCTGTTGAAAAAGGACAGGAGAGAGGGAATGCGTTGCTCTGGCAACACAGTGGCTGGGCTTTCAGCGATGCCCCCCCCCCCTTTTTTTTTTAAAATTCAAGCCAGTGATGTTGTGGCAGGTTTGCGTGTTGATAAACACTACCTAATCGATCTAATGCTTGCATCGGGGACAGAATAACAGGAAGCTACCTGCTGGAATGTGTTTACCCTGTATAAGAACTGCCATTTGGTTTTCAGCTGCTACATTGGGATATAATGAAGTATAATGAAGGTGCTCTTCATTACTTAGATAACAGTACCGAGGGGTAATTTTGGCACTATTTGTATAAAAGAATACAAGCATCGAAAAGGATGAAGAGGGGCATTAAAATATTTAAATGTATCTATATTTTGCTAGTTCTCAGATATGAACCACAACGTGGGTCACAGATAAAACCTACCCACTACATTTGATGTCATTAGCCATTTCTGGGTCCAATGGCTCTTAACTTACACAAAGAAAACAAAGACTGAGACACATTAGAGTATTAAAATTATCAGTGTAGCTGGTTTTCCAGGTGTTACGATAAATAATATAAAATAAAGAAATATGCACAAGGTGTAGTTGCTTTAAAAGTTAGTAGTATGTTAACTAGCTAGTAGACATCTAAACATGGTGGTCTCTCTTAAGAATTAAAAAAAATATGGCTATGACTTTGGACTTAATAAAAGGAAAGAAAACTAAATATCAGCAACATTTGGATGGTTAGTGAAGTTGAGTTGGATCAAATAATAGTCTGGTAGCTATTTTAGGTATAACAAATGGCGTCACAGGGAAAGTAAACTGTCAAAACTTAAGCCAAGAAAACATCTGAGATTACAGTTAGTCAATAATATGTTTTTGTGTGGACTGGGTCAGGAAGATGGGACAAACCTACCCAGTCTACCCATTGACTAATATTAAGTTCATCACACATTGCTCAAGAGTTGTCAGTCATACACTTAAGACATGATGCAACCACTAGTTCCAATGGAAAAATCTGTATGAGTACACATTTCCCAGAGTCCGCTGGTTCTCACTAGGTAAAATAAGTTGCTGCCCCAAAAACCTAATGATCGATTTTTTTGTGTTTTCCAGGAAATAATCACTGACTACTAGTTCGTAAAACCTGCCTACAAAGAGCATTTTCTTTAACTTTGAAGGTGAACCATCTCTATTTCTGGTTTGCTGTTCACTCTAGCTCAGAGAGTATCTGGACTCTATTTGTGAATATGTGTTTTTCCTTAGTGACAGGTGGTTACTAGGGGGTCAGTGACTGGTCTGTAGGCCTGTGTAACTGGGGCTTTCACAATCTTTTCCTTTGCAACTGCCAACCCCAGCAACCACTCAAAACTGACTATAGAATACATGTTTTTCTTTCATTGGCGGTTGCCAGATGATTGCTGATTGGTCTCCAGGCTAGTGTGAATGGGGCCTTGTTCGTTAATCCTACATTGTCACCATGATTGCCACACATCTAAAATGCCAGAGAAGTTAACGTCACATGGTTAGTGATCACAGTTAGTGGTCACAGTTAGTGTCTTCAAAATCTCAACTGGCATGCACATGTCATCCACGGCCCCCCACAAATGTGTGTCATTCATAATGATGGTGAAAACCTAAAACTATATTTAATGTACAACTCAGACTAAGTAAACGTGGTTGGACATAGGTCAAATTCCATGTTCAGCCTCAGGTATTGAGATCCTGAGGTTAAGGTTAGGATAAGTTGAGAAAGTCTCTGGTTAGGGTTAGACCATCAAAAGCAGTGGTTATGGATAGGGAAGATGACCAGGTTGAGTCTCCACATTGTTCAGTTACAAGATCCTGAAATTGTTATTCATTTTATAAATGACAGTACAGCCCCTAGGACACTCTAAGACAGCTTCACGAGTCAGGACAATACCCAGATGCATCAAGCCTGGTGTGTATACTTCCATTATTAACATGGAAGTATACACACTTCATAACTAGTTACCTAGTTATGAGTTAGCACTCATAACTAGGTAACTAATTACCTAGTTATGAGTGCTAACTAGGTAATTAGCTAGAACTGATTGAAAGTATTCAGAAAAAAAACACACAACAACGACACAAAAACTAACAAATAACCTTAATATTGGATGCAACTGGTGTTGTTTTCACATTTTCACCTCTGAACTCTGTTGGGGAAAGCACTTGGTACATGTCTTTTGTCACACACAAGAGGTGAGGGTACATTTTAGACGCACTCAATAAATAATTGCAGGACACAGGACACAAGATGGCCATCTAGCAGCAAACTATCGATCACCTGACTGTTCCCTTCACTCTTCTCACAGTGGCACAACTGGATGTCACATAGACTTTGTGCTATTTTTTTCACTTTCATCTCTGTTGGGTAATGTCTGGTGAATTTTGGAGTTCCAGTGTACGTGAGAAAATTATTTGAGATCTGTGCTCTGTCATTCAGGAAGTTAACTCACAACAGTGTGAGTAACTAGAAACTGACAATGATCATAACAGTTCAGTAGGACTGGTGATCCACTGTTTGGAGGAATTTGCTCTTAAGCCTCTAAACCTGGTGTGTTTCCTATTAAACCACACCCATATGACACAGACGAGGTACTATATATTTATGTTTGTGTTTTAGTGCCAAGTATTTAAATGGGAGTCACTTACTGTAATGGTGAAGGTGTTTGCGGTAAACCTAATTCTAACACTTTCATCTATCCCAACCCCATTGCAACACAATAGTAAAAGTAAAGGAAAAACTAGCAGATCATTTAAAAGAGTGCTTCACTGATGTAGCATTGAAGCTCATGTAACATTGTTAGACTCAGAGTGGATAAAGAATCAAAATCGATCCCTGTTTTCTTATACTTGTTTCTACTGCTACTGGTGTTCAGAGCAGGGCCACTTTGATTGACAAGTGTCATGGCCCAGTCAGCTTACCCAGTGGCGTCTGCGAGGCCTCACCTGAGCAACATTAAGTCCCTTTACTGGATGCCTCTACTTTTTTGTGCTGTTGGAACCTTTAATTTAATTAGCTGACCAATACTTCAACATGCTGCATTATACAGACTATTCAAGAAGTCTGGTGTTCAGTTTTGATAAGTGAAATTCGATCATTTTATTAGTTACTATGCACTAATAAGCAAATATGTATGTCTGTGTGTTGTCTCTCAACAGTTTATGAATGGAGCTTCCTAACCAAGCTAGCTAGCATTAGCTTGCAATAGTTAGTGCATCATCTTCTTGTACAAATATGTTAACTACTTGCTTGAAAAAGCTAACATGGCAGTGGCGACTAAGTAGCTAACATTGAAGCTTCAAAATGTAGAATCCAAAAACAATGCGTGACATCACAGTAGTTGCTTTCATCATTAACATACACTCACTACATATCATTAGTAATAGCTGGAACAGTAAAAGGTGGGGTTCATTGAGATGCTAATGTAAAGTCAGGAGAAGTGTTCAAATCCAAAGACTTCTAAAGTAGTTAAAACACACAAATATTTATGCAGTGCCCACTCTGGAGCGCGAACAAGATGCTGTCCCAAGTGGATGCATTCAACTATCTCCAGGTCTTGGTCACCAGTGAGGGGAAAGAGGACGAGGAGACTGACAGGCAAATTGGTGATGTGTTATGGTGAAGATCGAGCCGAGCATGAAAGCAAAGCTGTCAATTTACCATCAATCTATGTCCCTACCCTCACTCTATAGTCATAAACTAGTGATGAAAAGAACAAGATTGCAGATACAAGTGGCTGACATGAGCTTCCACTGAAGGATGCCTGTACTCAGCTTCAAAGGTAGTGTGAGGAGCTCTCTGTTTTTGGGAGCGACTCAGACTAGAGCTCCAACTCCTCCAGATTGAAAGGAGCCAGGTAGTTCAGACATCTGACCAGGATGCCTCCTAGGTTAGGTGTGTCCATCTCTTGGCTGGCTTTGGATGATCTCTCCCCCTGGAATAGGTGGAGAGATCATCCCTGCCCTACCTGCTGCTGATTACCTGGATCAGGTGTGGTTTGCAAATAAGAAGCTACAAGGGCAGGTTAGTTGGAAAACAAGCAGGACAACGACCCTCGAGGCCTGGAGTTCGACACCTGTGGCTTAGATTGATACCCCCAAATTTCCGACCTGGACAGTAGAAGAAAATGGGCGGAAGAATGGTAAAACCATGACAGGTAAAAGGCCTACTTTAACTATGCACAGTCATTTAACCCTGAGGTGCATGAGTAGGGACCTTTGAACAACAGTCAAACAGTTCACAGTGATTGAACAGTATTTTTGCTTGAAATGTCCACTCATGCTCAAAGCAAAAACTTTATGATTACACCGGTTTATGTAGCCTCCAGGAGCTGTCTGCAGTACCTGTAAACATACTTTGATGTGCCTGGTTGTGTCTGTGCCAGTGGATTTCCCCATTAATTGCTCCTCTTAATTAATGGGATTTGTGCTTGAAACACAGCACATAAGTGAACGTATTTCCTACCACCCCAGAATATTTGGCAACTTTGAGAAGAGTTCTGTGATGTTGTTTGAGCAGCCTCGAGCTTAATAACCAGAAATCCTGTAGAGTGTAGCCTATTAGCAAATCACATCCACCACTGCGGCAAAAGATTTAGAACGATATTGCAGCCACATTAAAAAAGTCCCTACTTTCTTCAAAAACACTGCATTATTTATTTCTTCTTAAATTTTTAATTAGATAAGAGAAAGAGCATTGCCCTAATTAAAGTAGCTCAGCAGGTACCAATGTGAAGAGTGGGTGAAAGACACAAGATTTCAACTCTCACCCACATAATCACCTGTGAATAGTCACAAACTTATTCTGTATTCTCTGTCCCCAGCCTGTCTTTTCTCCTCTGCAGTTAATAAATGCGGTTCTAGTGGCAGCAGTTCACATTCTCATCTTCATTTAGTCATTTTCTCCCCAGTTAGCTCAGCCTTTCCTTTCATTTCTACTTTCCATATGTGCATCCATTATTGTAAAATGTCATCCAGGATGACATAAAAATCTAATAGAGACAAAGGAAAAGCGATTACTGTCATTAAAACTGCTCTATTCCTGTAACTCTGTGGGTCTTAACACTACCCACCCCGTTCTGTCATGGGGCGGATATTTGTGTGGGCGGTTTGTATTGTTCTCTGGTGAAAAAGTGCTCCCTCGGGATTAGTTCAAGTAGTCTAATTGGGTTAGCTGCAGAATGTAATTGAGTTTGGATTAAAGAATTGAAAAGACACATCAGCAACAAGATTCACTGCTCGTTATACCAGTAAAATAGTAAAGCATCAGATACTTAAGCAGAAGAAAATAATCAATTCATCTACAGGTGTTATTATGAATTCTATACAGCTGAGAAGCGAGTGTATTTATGAGAATAAATGTGACCAATGTAACTTCTGCCTTCATTAGAACAGCAGTCATGCAGAGCAGAGGGGAAGTTATCGGTGCTTCTGAAAACATAGAGTCCTGATGTGGAGAGATTGTGTGTCTAACAAACAACTGCTGACATTTCTAGCTGTCTAAACGTAATTTCCTGCTAATTTTCTTTGAGTATGTAACTGAATTTAGAAGGACAGTGAAGAGGAACAGCACTCTATAGCTGTCATTTTATTTTAGCCATACTTTATCTACCTTATAATTTAAAAAAGTATTGTATTTACTATGTTATGCCACAGAGATGTAAAAATCCAATACTTTTTAAGCCTGACATTGATTTCAATATCTTCCCCTAAGTTGTTTATACAAAACAAGTAATGGGAAAACCAAATTTTATAATGCAATTGACAGTCATCATCACACCATAGCTGACATGTCATTACCGATGTCACTGTGATTCAGCGTATTTTACTTCTGCATTTCCCCTTTTTCCACTTATCTGCATAGATCTGCACAGCAAAAGGGATTTAATTTAAAATTACATTTTTATTTGAAATTTGGAGCATTAGTATAAATAAATAAACAATGAAAAGTACAGTGTATAACATATTGCAGATATGGTACGCATATAGGTCCAAACTGTGAACTGGGACAGTGAAGCCAAATCCTTGGAATGTCCCAGTTACATATTAATTATATACAGTACGTAACAGACAGTTATTGTGTTTGTATTATTGGTATAAATAAGTTATTATGTTCCAATTCCACATTTGATACAAATACATTATATGGAAAGAAACACTGGGCTTAATCTTTAAAGTCAAGTGTTTTCAGTCCCATTTCTACAGGTTTATGAAGTCGTTAAATCTGCCTTTGCAAACATTTGTGAAATAATGGGTTGCTCTAAAGAGCTGACTGACTTTGAGTGTGCTACTGTCATAGGATGCATCAACTGCAACAAGTCAGCTCATGACATTTCTTCCCTCATAGATATTCCACAATCAGCTGGAGGTCATATTATTGCAAAGTGGAAGCGTTTACAAAAACCCAAGACCTCTTGAGCAGAGTTGCCACTAGCGGGTATTAACAGTAGCACAAAACCTGTGTGCTGGGAGCTTCATGGTGGAGCCGATGCATGTAAGTTTTACATGCCAAGCATCTGTGCCATGTGTAGGTGGCTTTTGTCCATATAGCCTACTACATATACTAATAAATATAGTACATTTTGTAGAAAAGTAGCACAGTATTACTTGTCCACAATTTGTTTTTATTCTTAAGGAGTGTCTAAAGTAGCCTCTTTATTTTTCACGTGTCCTTTACTCTTACTGACCACTTGAAGTATGTTACAGTACAATTTGCATTTCAACCATAAAATCATGCAGTGCTTTATTCTATACACTTGGAGCACCAACAGATTCAGACCAGGAACCTTCATCCTATGGAGTTACACTGATAATCACCTTTTTTTATTTTATTTTATGCTTATAAAAAATGAATATAAAAGTTACTTTCGCAACCAAAACTTACATTCAGTACAAAGCAATACAATGGAGTAAGTCACAGATCAGATACGTGGTGCTTTTTGGAGCTCAGTCTTTATTACAGCATGCTCTTTGCATCACTACACATTATCATATCTGATGCCAAGACTGCAGCAGGCAATTATTACACGTCTGAGTCATATTAAGATGTCAAGTAGTGAAGAGTGAACCCAGAAAAGGACAGCGGTGGAATTCCTTACCCCGTTACCCCTGGAAGCAGAGGAATGAAAAGAATGGGTCCCATTCACGAAGTTCCACTCAAATGGTGCTCCTACACTAACAGAGATTGACACGAGGAAAGCGGCAAGTTCTTTTCACACACACTGGCTCTTTTGTCTCCTTTACTAAGGGGCGTAATGCAGACAGTGGCTCTGAAAATAGGCAGAATTTGATGCGCTTGTTTTACATGAGTGGAAACCAGTGTTTCTTGATTGGAGTGTGTGTGCAATTAGCGCTTTGTTGTATAATGTCATTGTATAAACTGCTAGGGCCATTTATTTGGCTGAGTGGCAGCCGTTTCAGAAAGACAGGAGGGGAGGGGCTATTGATAATATTCTCTCCAATCGCTACTTTGAAAGAGAGTAAAACACTTCACCCACTTTAACATTTGTGCACATTTTGAGCACATGTATGCCATGTTCCTTATAATTAAATTCAATGTGTCTTTCACTCATAGGAGTAAGACATATCTGATGTTGTTAAGGAGTGTCTTAATATTAGGACTGCAAAAGTTGTAGCTAATTTCCTGAAGATGTCTCTGCATGGCGTCTGTTGATGCAGTAAAACCAGCCTCAGTCCACTTGCCGTGATGCTCTCCCAGGTTGGACTTTTCTCGACCATAGTCCCAAGGCTGCAGTCATCCCTGTTGCGTATGCACCTTTTCCTTCTCTTCTGGTTACTTTCAGCTCTGTGCCAATAATCCAATTTTTCAGGAGTGATTATATGTGGCTAACTGTTGTTGTGGAGGATCTCAGTAACAGTCAGCACATCTTCCCTATGACTTTGGTTGAGCGGTATTCATAAGGTTTTAAATAAGTTATTAAAGTTCAGTATGAAATATTCTAGTAATATGAGATACAGGGTTTCTGATTTTCATGAGTTATAAACAATAACAAGCAAACACCAAAACAAACAGGGACTTAAAACATTTCTCTTTGCATGTAACAAATACAGTTTATCTCTTTGAAATAAGGAACAAAAATTAACTTTTTCATTCTTTTTAATTTTCCTTTTCTTAGATTGACTAGTATTGTAGCATGCTGATATTAATCATATAATAATATATAATTATTAAAATCTGATTATTATTATGGTAACGCTTGCTTATTAGCATCAGTGACCCCAAGCTTATTGGCTGAGTGGTGACACTAGAAGTTGAGCAAAATTTTATGACCAATCAAGAATATATCCCAAATATTTATTTTACAGTGTCCAGTTAATATTAAAACTGTGTCCTCTGGGACTGGCTGTCTAAATTCTTCCAGCAGATGTTTGTGTATTTACAGATGAGTGAAATGTTTTACTGTCATGGCTTCACCTCGGCCAGTAGGAGCAACACAGAAAGTTGTCTTCCTTTCCTCCTTCAAACTCTTTTACATAGGGTCTGTGAATGTTGTACATAGAAAACTGTACATTAAAAACTTCACGATTTATAAGGGAAAACAATCTCACATTTGTTTCTGATTCTCTAGCAAGTTTCTTGTACGTAGCTGAAATATTCTCTTGTTAACGACGAGTTAAAGACACCCCCAAACAAAAACTTCACAACACATTTAAAACCAAACATTCTGAAGTAAAACTACCAAACAGGAAGTCAATCAACAACTGAATTTGGTACAATGATCCCATCAGAGAAAGAACAATTTCTTTACTATCACACAGAAATGCTGATGTTGTTTATCACGTCTCAACAATTATGCTTGGATTTGTCTTTTCTTGTACTGTCATTCAAAGTTTGCCAGTTTTTTAAAGTTGTCATACTAACACTACGGACTTTAACATGATAACTAAGTTTGGGAAAATTATATAGTAAATCTTAAATCTACGGATGTTAAAGTCTTACCAATACATCTGTTGGAGTCTGTAGCCTGCAGCATTTAGTTCAGTAGTAATTAGTTAGAAGCAGAATGCATACTAGAAGCTCTGTGCAAGTAACTTTATTGCAAACACTTCAAAAGTCCTTCTGTCACGTTAGGTGTCACTTTCTAAAACAAACATAACAGAGACAAGACTAATGGAGACTTAGTTATTATTTATCTTGTGTATATTTTACGCATATTGCGCCATTTATGTGCTAGAGGCAGAATCTATTAAATATGCCTTAAAATAAGGCAAGTTTTTTGCTTCATTATTAACTTTCAAATTTATTCATGCTTTTAGTTTTGAGGTAAGCAACAGCAACAGAATTTAAAAATCTTTAAATCTTTTGTTTTTCTGTCTTCCACAG
The DNA here is from genome assembly GCF_041146795.1 of Maylandia zebra. Classification (NCBI taxonomy): domain Eukaryota; kingdom Metazoa; phylum Chordata; class Actinopteri; order Cichliformes; family Cichlidae; genus Maylandia; species Maylandia zebra. The sequence continues at coordinate 17,070,841 of NC_135181.1, forward strand.
TTCTTAAAGGGAGCTAGTATGCTAACTTCAAGGTCCTTCTGTTTATTCTTGGACTGAAACCAGATTTATTTAGAATACTTTCATTCACAGCAACTAAAAAAACGAAAAAAAAAAAAAAAGACCGTCTGAAACTTTTGAGCAGTCTGAAGTGTAAGCATTTGCCTCCAAGGGATTACACACTGACTTTCACTGACCTCGCTATTTACAAGTTTAACCATGTTTAATATGAGCATTCAGTATTGTTGTAGTATATGCATGACAGGAACAAGTTGAAGCCACAAGGGAGACCCCAAGCGGCTTGTTCAGCCTTCCATATTTGGGGATAATTAAAATTTCCTGTCTTTATTTGTAGCCAGCTAAGCCCCTTCAAGTGTTTAGTGAGGCACTTCTGTGATTAACAATTAAATGTAGGACATAAACAAAACTAAGCTACAAAGAAGACAAAGATACTGTGGCCTGTGTCCAATTCGTCAGTAGGGCTATGAACTGATGAGAGTCATTATTCAAAAAAGTCATTTATTAAACAGAACACTTTCCTTAAAAGTAATGCAGTACATTACTTTATTACTTCCAGGAGAAAGTAATTTGTTATACTACTTGTTTCATTACTTGCATTTTTCTGTAAAATGACCTTGAATGCATTGTCTTGTAATTAGCATTTCACAATATAAACCTACAGGCCACAGTGCCACACACCAACACTATCATAATGAGGACACACATATGAGCTTTCTCTTAGTATTTAGGTGTGAACACAAAGCTGACAACAACAAATCAAAGATGAAAACCAGCACAAAGAGGCAGAAACGGAGGCTGCAGCCTGACTGCTCATCAGTCTGTTACCTGTTGAAGTTCAAGGTCTGGCAGGGATGGGGGCAGCATTCACTCGGGTTTACCATCACTCTGGGTTCTTGCTTAGCGTTAGCATGCTGTCTGTGCTTGCAAAAAGCTGAAGTTGATCATATTTTTCATGGATTTTACAAACTGCATTGATTAAGAAACTATTTTTGTTGTGGATTGTGAAGCCCAATATAGGTTATGCATTCACTAAAACACTGAGCTCTAAATTAGAATTAAATAAATAAATAAATAAACCATCTGACAGGCGAGAGACAGAGAAAGGCTGTTGGGTGAGCCACACTGACCTATTATCAACAGAGAGAGTGGTGCATGGAGCTATGAATTCATTAACTTCTCTCACTGGAAAATGCCTGTGCTTTAAAGAAGACATTTTCAGTGCTTACTATTGTCTATTGTTCTGCAGGTTTTGCTATTTTAAATAGAAAGAGGCCTATTTGATCCATTAAGTGACTTCATCTTCACTCTAACCTCGTACACTCATTCTGTGCAGCCAGAAACTGCAAGAAAAACACACCCATTAATTACAGGTGACCTATTTGTTAACAGTTCCCATGATGAATGGGTTTATTTCCAACTGAGACTGTGCACATATCACATACCGGTAAACAGAGAAGTCAGGCAAGTTCAGTGCAACCAAATCTCCAAACAAGTTAAACATCGTGTCAATGCCTCATATGATATGTCATATAGCAGAGTTTCTTCATCCTCTACTGAACCCTGACGTGCTTGCTCACATTTAGCATGCATTGGTCAGTGTGAAATGGCCAGTTTTTACTGGTCAGACTCTCCCTGTGATAACTCAATAAACATACTTATTTTGATAATTGAAACTAACATTACTGAAGTGAGTGGGCCCAGTGCCCCTCAGGCTGTGGCAACAGGTTTTTTCTTTTGTGCTGTTGTTTGCACATTGATTTTTTGTGTTGAAATCTGTAATCATTTTTTGAGGAAACATAGACGAACATTGTTTTTGTTACCTTTTATTATTGTTATTTTCTGCGGCTTTAAATTGTTTGGGTGCGCCAAAGATCATTGAATTTTAGATTCACAAATCTAGCCAGTTTTCTTTTGATCATCTTAAAGATCATTGTACTTTTACAAAATAGGGGCCCCCAAACAGAATCTTGCAAGGGCCCCTAAAAGGCTAGAACTTTCTCTGCTCTTAACGCAATCTTAAACCTACCGACAGGCCGATCCCATGGGCTGCTGGGCTGTTATTATTCATGCTTGATGAAAACTGTATTGCCAGTATGAGAAATCTACTACGTATAAATTAGTCTCTGTCTGTGCATATGGTAAAGAAGCTGGTGGGTTGTCAGCACCATGATCCTTGGAGTCCTGGGGGTTTTCTTGTACAGAAAACTCTTCTAAGATATGCATTAAAACACACTGACAAAATGCAAGTTCAAAATACCTCCCGCTTGGCACTGTATGCACAAATACATTTCCCCACAAAGAGAACTAGAGCGCAGTGACTCACACTGGTGCGAAAACACAGCGGAGAGGTGGGAGGATGACATCACAACACCCTGCAGTAGAACAAGTGCTTTGGAGTTGGACCCTATTCAAGCACGCACATAAGGGCACGTAGACACATACACCTATACACATATAAGTGCACACAGTACTCCTCTGCTGCCTCTCAATCACACCGCCCGCCCCCGCCACACGTGCACACGAATGCGCTCAGAACATTTCCTCACCAGAAATAAAGCTGATTGTCCTGAGGAGACATTTAGTTGTTATGTTTTTGATTTCCAGCTCCACATGGGGTAGGGGGCGTGGGAAGAGGCAAGCTGGGGGTTGGCCAGGATGTGGACATGCTGTGATAGGATTTGGGGGCTTCGGCTAAACAACAAACAAACAACAAAGATGGATATGTATTTTTTCGTAAGGAAAAAGGTACACATCTAGCTCAGACGCTGATGTTAAGATGTGAAGCTCCACCAATCATTTGTGCCTTTGTATGTGGATCTGAATATAGCATATGCTCACCAGGAGCGGCTCCAGCTTCTGTGACGATAGCGCGAGCAGAAAGAAAGTGTGATTAATTGCCAAACATACATACTGCATTCAAATGCAAGAACAAGCTCGACCTCAGTGTTTCTAATGCGAATGAAGGGCGGGGGGCTTCAAGATTAAAGCTGGATCTGCGAGACAAGTGGCTGATGCAGTGATTCATCAACAAAAACATTTCATCGTGCTTCCGACAAACTTTTTTTCTTCCTTTGCTTTTATCAAGAATTGTTACTGAGGCAGACAAATACAAGATTGAGTCATGCAAACATGGTTGCTTTAGACCAAACAAAGTCAAGTCAATTTAGTAGCACTTTTGGAGTTTTGAATTGCTGTCCTCCTGAGGACGAAAGAAGACAAAATTTGTTAGAAGCCATGAAACTGCAGTATTGTCATTTACATTCGTACTTACATTAAACCTGAATTAAATGAAGTAAGCCTAACGTTAGTCCACTGCTCTGCTCGCAATCTTTTCACTTCACACAACAGTGTATTTCAAGAAGCAAGGAGAGAATTTTATTGCATCTCCAAATGTTTTGCTTGACTTGTCTAACTATTTAACTATGGTGGCCAAAGTTCAAGTTTTGCCCTAAGAGGTCATACCAAAGTCCTTCTAGAAGGGAAACACCTTTTATAGTGTAAAAGGTGGATGGAGCTGCGGTGACTCTGCAGTCTGAAGCTTAACTATTAGCATTTCTTCCCCTTTCATGTTTTATAGAGTCAGAGCTTACCCTGCTTGGGTGAAAAGATGGAGTACTAAGATATGAGCTAACACTGCGAGCTAGCACGTGGTGTGGGTGCAACACACAGACCACATATCCGATGATTAATGATAAATAAAAAACTAATAAATAAAAATACTTCCTCTTGGATGTGTATTAGTCTGATAATGGTTTAAAAGGTCAGGACTGCTGGCAGGTCATTCGTCTCCGATAAACCCTGCTCTGTGGGATCGAGCATTGTCATTTCGAGGACAGTTTGGTCCCAGACTGTGGAGATGTGGGATTGCCACTGGTAGCAGAATCTCATCTCCATGCATTGAGATTTCCTCCAATGATGACAAGTTGTTTTTCCAGTGAGGGAGATGCCGCCCCACACCATCACACTGCCTCCACCAAAAGCTGCTACCCTGTCAGTGCAGCAGTCAGCATAGCATTCGCCATATCCTCTCCATACTTTAACCGTACAAACCAACTCCTGTAGGCAGAATCTGGACTCATCGCTGAACATAATGTTCCCTTACATGTTCAGGTTTCAGTGTACATGCTGCCGACACCAGCGTGAATGGGCCTGATGGGGAAGGGCAGTCATGGCAGGCATCCTGGCAGCTCTGTGAGGCAACCCACATACTCAGCTCTGCTGCTCAACCTACAAATGTGTTCTCCTTACATTTAAAGGAAATAAACAGGTTTTCCATTGATATAAGATATATTGCAAAAATGTATTGTTACAACAAAGAAAAATTTGACCAAGCATAAATTTCCTTGCTTTTTATCCTAAGTGTGCTGTGCTATGTGTACACACATATTGCTCAATTAATCAGACCTTTCTAGCAAACCCAAATTGGTGCTTCTGGAGTAATCCCAACAAAACCTGAATGAATCCATGTATCACCTTAGTTTAAATTTCCACCTGAAAATTCACATTCTGTGTTTTTTTCCTTCAGACAGAGCCCTATACCTACTGTCACAGGCAATTTGGAATGAATCAGACACTTTATTATGAAATTGAGTCCAGGTGTAGCATCTTCCACTTGGCTTGGCATTAATTTGCAGTTTTTCTTTTAAATTAAATTAATATCATAACATAATGATATTTATATTATAATGTCCGTCAATTTAACCACTTTTGCAGTAAAATAATATTATACGTAAATCTTTTTCATCTGTTAAAGACCTTAAACGATGTGAAAAACACTCTTGTCCTTGGTTCTACCTCTGGTAGAGGTATTTCAGAATTCTGGGAGCAGTTCCCCTGTTTTTTTGCACCGTGATGTTTGCCACAATGTTAACATTCATTTTAAATCGAAGTGGTTCATGGGAGTCTACGGAGATTGTCTCGCTTTTGGATTCAGCCTCAAGTGGTCGTTAATGGAACTGCAGTTTTGGCACTTCATTTGACTTGATTTTTCATCCGTTGGCTGCCATCGAGAGATATTCCTGCAGACATGTTTGGGCAGTTATTTTGAATCATTCAGTGGTCACTAGGATATAAAACCAACAACAATACACTTCCAGACATTGCCGACTTAGCCTTTTTTCCTCTGATTTTGAACTCTTTTTGCTGCAGTGGATTAATGTCTATACTAATAATGATAGGCTTTTACATATGCAAAAGCTTGCAACTCTCCTGGTTGGTGAAGGCATACAACCGCTGTGCTCCAGCTTGTATGTTTCCTGCCACTCTGTACACACCAAAGCTATGCTGTTGCTCTTATTATGTCCAATATTCCCACGTTTAAGCCTCAGAAAGTCTCTTTAGCTGCTAATGCAGAGCTGTGTTCAAACAATGCCAATAACAGTGTTTGCCTTTTGGTTTTGCATACTTAGCATGCACTAGTTTGTTTTCTTATGAACAAATATTGATTTGTGCGTCTCTAAAGACTGCATACAAGAAAACAGTTTCTTTTAAGTGACACTAGCTCTGAACCCAGCACCCACCAATGCTAACCACTGCACCACCAAACTGCCTGCATAGCAGACGTGCAGCACACGGAAGTCATGTGTGTGTCCACCTGATGAATCCAAGTCGAAACTCTCCTATCGATTTTTTTTTTACTCCCCAGCAAGCTCCAGTTATTCTATGTGTCTGTCATATCAGGTGGTAAGTCTTTATGAATTTAGTGCTATTTCTGACGCCTACCGCATTAGATATAGTTGCACACATTGCACAAATTGTTACTACACATAGCGCAGCTTTAAATTAATCAGCTTGTTGAAACAGCTGCATGTGTTAAATCGTGAAAAGAGAACCATGAAGCATTTATTACTCACAGAGAAACGTGCACTATTTACTCAGAAAAAGGAAGGCGCATCAGTTATGGCATCAATTTACCTTTCTCATCATGCTGCCTTTTTTTTTTTCTTTTGCTTTCTGCAGCCTTCCCACTCAGTTTGTTTTTTAGATATTGTTAAAGGGGATAAATGGAGGTGGATCTCAAGAACAGATAGCTTTAAAAAGCACAGCATAACCACAGGTGGCATGACAAAAATGGAGGACAGAATGTTTCAGTGTTAGATCTGGCTGTACAAGAAACCTTCAACCTACACTGCTACATCTGAATGTGTGATTTAGAGTTTATTTTCTCCTCTGATTTTCTGGCTCACTGTGACCATAAAGCTTCAGCTCTATTTGGAATGGATGCACTGGCGAGGATGCTGAGAAGTGCTGAGCAGAGGGAGGTGGGGGGGTCTGGCTGGGTCTGGCTTGGCAGGGTGCTACAGCAGTTAATTAAAGCTGCTGGGCAGGTATTTCGGGATTAGGAGTGGGTGTGTGGAAAGGGCCTCTGGTGGCCTTAGCATGAAGTCATCATCTCATGAGTAATAGTGGCTGTGAACACTTGAGTGTGCCGGTTGTTTCTTCAAATGCTTGTGGTTGTGTCAGTAGAATTTGCTTGATGTGGTGCGTCTCTTTGTTATGACTGGCGCTTGCTTTATGGCACTGATCGCGTTTACCAGTGAGACATCTCATTAATGTGGCGATAAAATGTCATTTTGCTGGACAGTCAATCATGGGGCTTATTCAGCTAGCGAGTAAACACTCTTATGTAATGGAGCGTGTGATTATTTTTCCTACTTTTATTTTCTTATCATCACAAATAATGTTGTCATTTAAACAACATTGGAATTCTTATTATCTTTATATAAGATTTGCTTCATCATCGGGAGAAAATGGCCTGGAGGTATTTTGAAAACATCACAAGACTATAATTTGCCAAATCAAGATCACGATAACAAGAAAAATAAATAAATATTTGGGGATTTGTGATCTTTAAAGAACACATCCACAAGACGTTAGCGGACATGCTCAGTTAATAACTTTATTTATTTCAGACCTTCAGTCTAACTCTGGGTCACACCACCTACAGAAATACTCTGACGATTCAGTTGAATGCTTACGTGATGGGCAGGAGGAGTACAGAGCACTACTGGATTATTCTGTGGAGCGGGGTGGGAAGAATTATTTTCTTTTGAATGTGAATCAGACCAGAGAGGTGGTGATCGACTTCAGAAGGAAGACGAGGCATCACGACTCCTGTCTGTCCTGGAACAGGATGTTGATGTGACGGAGGAGCGCAAAGTACCCGGGCATCTACATCGACAGCAGGCTGAACTGGAATACAAACAGAGAAGCTGTGCACAAAAAAAGGGGGGTGAACAGGTTCTACTCCCAAAGGAAGCTGAGATCCTTCTGTGTGTGCAGGAAAACGATGGAGATTTTCTTTTTTTACCAGTGAGTTGTGTTGAGTGCAGTGTACTTTATTGCGGCATCAGAGAAAACTGTCTCTGTGCCTGTGACTGGCTCCAAACTGGACACCTTTGAAACTTGTAAAAAATGTTTCACATCATGTGACCACCGTCTGCACCACTCACTGGACAGGCAGCCTTCTATAACAGATGCATACCACAAGGACGGGAAATCTTTCATGCTACATGCACTTTATAATACAATATATCTGTCTGTTACAGAATCATCTGCAAGATCTTATCTTTATATGTCCTGTAGTGTATAGTCCTGGGATTTTGCATCCTAACAGCCTGAGGGTGTGCTTGGTGTGCAACAACAGATCTCGGGGCTTGAGGTTTCCCAGCAGCATGGTGTTTTGTAACAAGTGGATCAATGAATTTCACTTGACCTTTCAGAGGTGTTAATGTTGCGGCTGATTGGTGTGTGTGTGTTATACCTTCTTCCTCCAGGTGGCCGAAAAAATTGCCGTGACACTTTAAATCACAAGTACTCGATCTTTTGACCATGAATGAACTCTGTCCTCTGTTTTTATTAGGGGAGCTTCTCCGTCTTTCTCCTCCACCCCCGCACGTCTCCGCACACATATCCATCCAGTTATGTCACTGCAGCTCTCAAACATTCCCTCATTTACGCTCACATACGCTGACACACACACGCACCATATGGTTGAATGTCAGACAGCTGCAAGACCTGAAGTGATGTGGCAGGGGATTGTGTTGCAGAAAGTGATGATGATGAAGATAATGATGATAGCTTCTGCTCACAGCAGCAAGAATGAACTGCCTCCATGTTTAGATGTATACGTCTGTACGAACTGTGTGTGCGTGTGTGTGTTTATGTGTGGGTGCTTTGTGTCAGCGTGTAAGCCGACTTGCTATTGTGTACGTGTGTCCGTGTGTCACTCAGCCTTGTGATAGATACCGAGTTGTCACATCTATCAAGCAGACAACAGTTCCACATGCATATTCATCATTATGGTAATTTCATCCAAAGCGCTTTAATGAGTTCACAACATTAACAGCTCCGATGAGGTGATGAACAAAAGCTTTGCAGCTTTTTTCCCCCTGTCCCTGTCACTGACTCATAATGAAACATTTATTTGGTACAATTTTCCTGAGTGTGCTAAACAAATGTGTAGGGCATTGCTGTAAAGTAAAGCTGTCACTTTTATTTATTTATTCCTTGTGGTTTAGGAATAATGTGGGCAAGGGGATGTTTCAAGTATTCAAGTTACATTTAATAAGAATGACCACCAGATGGCAATTACATTCATATGTGGAAACTGACTCTGCTGTTTATCTGCTGTTGTAAATATTCCCTGTGTTACAGTATAAACGACACATTTTAAGGAACTCGCACTCTTACAGTCGAAGCAGGCTCTGGCAAACTAATGGGGCGAATCTGTCACCTAGTGGTTAAATTAAGAGGTGAGACAAAAGCAGCTCTCATTTCATCAGCAGAGATCTAGGGTATTGTTTATGTAACAATGCAACAATGTGAGTTTGGTGACAGGGAGTCTGGAGACACATTAAAGGAAAATCCTGAGTAAATCAGTGGAGAAACACAACGAATGCAGATGTTCATGAGTGGAACATTGATTCACCGAATAGTTTGATGAGCATGAAAATGATGTGATTCAGATGTTTAACCCAGTTGAATATCTTTGGGAGATTTTGGACTCAAATGTTAGACACAGAGATGTCTTTCAGCTGGCTTGGGATTGCTTTGATGTCCCACCAGAAGAGCTGGAGGAGGTGGTTGGGCAGAGTGAGGTTTTATGCTTAAACTGCTGCCTCAATAACCTAGACCCTGATGGATGGATGGATGTTTGACCACCCTACAGCAAGTGTTTTGATCCTTCCATCTTGGCAAGTCCGTCACAAGATGCACTGAACCTTAAGTGAAGGTGAACGAATTTGCTAGTCTGTGCCTCCTGTGACACCTCCATCTTCTCGGGTCTTCTCAAAATCCAATTTAGTTTTAAGCAGTCACCTCAAGGCACTGGAAGTTAAGGAACATATAATAATAGAGCCCCAACAATCAAACGACCCCCTGTGAGCAAGCACTTGGCGACAGTGGGAAGGAAAAACTCTTATTTAACCAGGAAGAAACCTCCAGCAGAACCAAGCTCAAGAAAGGGCAGCCATCTGCCGCGACTGGATGGAGATGAGGGGAAAGAAGAGAGCAGAGGGAGGCAGGACAAAATACCCACTGTGGAAGAGAGCTAGAGTTTAAGAATAACTAATGATTAAATGTCCCGAGTCCCTTAAAATGTGTGTATAAACACATATAGAGTGAAAAGAGGTGAGTGAAGAAGAAACAGTATGGGAAGCCCCCATCAGTCTAGGCCTATTGCAGAAGAAAGGGTTGAGGTTCAAGTTTATCACAGACCTCTTGCACCAATACCACAGGAGGTCTATTGATAGCCACCCATTTGTATGTAAACTTAGCAGAACAGCAGTGGGGACAGAGAATCTCCTTGGTAGATCCTGCACTTCATGGTGACCTATGCTATGGACTTGAAGGTGGCCTCTGGTGTTGTTTGCCACATCCCCACTGAGTTCCTGATGAAGGCTCTTAGGGTCCTGTTGATCTTGTATAGTTCTAGGCATTCCAGAATCCATGTGTGGGGCATTGAGTCATTGGCTTTCTTGTAGTCAATCTAGGTGGTGCTGTGGTAGGTCAGTCTGGTCTTGCAGTCTTGGGCAACTGGACTGTCTACCAGGAACTGGTGTTTTGCACTTCTAGTATTGTTGCGAATTCCTTTCTGTGCCCTGCTTATGTGCCTGTTCATCTTAGCCGCTATGATACCTGAAAGGAGCTTCCATGTGGTACTGGTAGTTGGATGGGACTGGTCCCTTCTGGAGTTCCTTGAGGATCAGGACTATCCAGGCTTCAGTCAGGCATTCTGGGTGTCTCTTGTTGACTAGCAGCTGGTTCATTTGAGCTGCCAAACGCTTATAGAGTGCAATCAGCTTCTTCAGCCAGTAGGCGTGAAACATGTTGGGGATGGTGCTGTCCAGAAGAAGAATGTTAGAAGGTTCTGTGATGAAGTGCTGGTTTGTTCTTCTACCTTCTATCTCTCTGATGTACCTCTTCAATCAACTGGCCAAGGCTGTGAGTCTTTGCTTGGCAGTTTCCAAGGCTCAGGTATGGGCACCTTGCTCTATTTCTTAGGCACCTTTCTGCAGCTCCAATTTTTGATTAAGTTTCCTCTGTGCTACCTTGACCTCAGCCTCTAATCTCCTTCTCCATGGAGGTTACTGCTCCTTGTGCCTGTTCATCTTGTAGCCAAGCATCTCAGTGACCACTACTGCTGTGGTCTAGATCAGCTGGTTGGTTTCAGTGATGGTTGCAGTAGGGATTGTCCGTAATGCTGCAGTTCCATCTTCTAGTAGACTTTCAGAGGGTACTTCATGGAGTCTTGGTAACCAGTTACGGAGGATCCAGGTTTCCAGCTTTGCCATGATCCTATCTTTCAGGTCAGCTGCTCTCGCGATCAGCACTCCTGCTTCCATCATACTTAGGGCTTGGTACGCCATCTCGGGTACACATTTATAACAGTTATCATCAATGCATTTTATGTTTACTATGAAACATGTATCTGAGAATTTTAATTTATTGGGCACACCTATAATATGTATCCTTCAGCATGAATTATGTATAAATTATTGCCTCTCAGATCACGGTCAGAGAAAATGGATGGATAGCTCTATTTTCTAAAAGGAAAAGAATAAATGAGCACACTCAGCAGAAAATACGTTTTCACTAACATTTGAAGGAGAAAAATGTATGTGCGTCTGGTTGTACTAAAATTTAAAGATTCAGTAACTTGTGCAACTCACCACATTCAATGCCAGTGTCATTGTGAGAGTTGCCATGCTACCAGTGACCACCAACACTTGCACAACAGATTGTCTCATGTTTTAGCTTAATGTGGATTCAATAATTTACATACTTGTTAAGTAACAAATGCTGACAGCATCCTTAACTTGTAGTTACTGGACTGAAATTGCATTTTTTATGGTTAGGTTTATACACTGGCAACATCTGGCCAACTAGAGGGAAAGACAGTGGTTTGCTTTGATAAAGAAATTTCGAACACAATCCACTTTAGACTCATTTTCTGTCTAAAGTGAGAGCAGTTCAGCATATGATATGATACCATTACCCACACATTGATAATTATATAACAATACTGTAGGGCTGTTCGATATATAACGATACATATCGGATGATGATATAAAAACATCTATCGTTTCATTTTACGCTATCATTTGTTTCGTGGTGTCGCAAAAGAAACTGTTTACGGCAATATTTTTTCATCGTGTTGATGGTCACTGTAGTGGCTACATTTCTTAAAGTTATCTCTTTCTCTTATATGTAATGTAACCACACTACGGATGGACAAGCGCCTGTTTTTATGCGTTGTGGTTAGCAACAATGAAGGTAACACCATCGCGTGTCCGCTTGTTCATGTTCCACATAAACCTTTCACAATAAAGCTCAAGATCCTGTTGAGACTTTTCAAAATAAACTGAATCACGTGAAAAAGCAGATTATTCACGGATGAGAAGTAAAAAAAGAGCCGCCAGGTGCTAAAAAATAAACCTTAGACTCAAACGTTAGAATAGGCTTTTCCCCGCAGCACGCCGTGTAATAAATACAAAGAAAACGGCGGTTGTTACAACTTATGTCTAAAAATGTATAGTTTCATGCATCGGTTAAAACACTCGACTCCGGGTAAAGGACGCGCAGATGGAAACACTTCACGCAAGTCGAGCTGCCCGAGATTCACAGAATTTACAGAAAATGTTACATTTTTGTGATTTATATCGTTATCGGGACGATAGAATTCTTATATCGGTATATGAGATTTTGGTCATATCGCACAGCCCTACAATACAGCAATTCTATGTTACTGGACACACTGCAATACCATCATCTGGTAAGAGTAATAATGGCCATTAAAAGACAAAAAGCAGGAAACGTGTCATTTCAGCGATTCTGATAATAATTATTAAAAAGGGGTTAAATGAGCAAAGGTTTTATGTTTTTGCCATTAAAATCTTGTCTTTAATACCTGAACATTTAGCATAGTACAATGTAGTGCATCTCCAAATCATATTTAGTGATTACCAAGAAGACATCTGAGCACAGTGTCATATAACTGCAAGTATTTACTCATAAACATCAGACATCATTTCTTCAAGGTTAACATGTTGCATGTAATATAGTTACACAAATGCAATTAAAGTAGTCTGAAAGAAAGAGAAAAATAAAGTTCCTGAAAACAACACAGATAAGTTGTGTATCCAGAGTGTAGTCCAGAACATAACTCGCTACGACATACCGCCGCTTCACATGTTGCACACGTTAACAATTGTTTTGAGTAGCATTTAGTAATACTAAGTTGCAAAAAATGTAGCCAAAGTTCATCTTTCTGTGTCTACTCTCCAAACAGGCAACTCTGGTCAAATACTTCACTTATATTACGGTTAGGTGAATATTAACTTCATTGAAGTTACAATGAAAAGAAAGGAAAGGAGTGTGAAACGCATGCAGAACCCTCATTCGTCCTTTGTTAAATCTGTGAGCAAACAAAAGAAAAGGCATCTCCACTGAACTCTATACAAAACAGCTATTAAAAGAACAAAATGATCGATACATTATTATCTTCACAAAGGGAATATTTTAGACCATCGAGAATACCCATGTGGACTTTTTATACAGCCTTCTACAGTGAAGTTCATGACGTACACTTGCTCATGAGTCTATCAATCTACATTGCTTTTAAAAACGTGGTATGTACAATGCAATATGCAGTCAGCGATCCACCTGTACTATAGTTTCTTCTATAAACAAACTCTATAAAATAATAAAAATACCTTCTGTTTGCTACAGGGAAACTATATTATTTTGCTCTCGATGTTTCCCTCGCCATAGACTGGTAAATCAGACCACTTAGATAATATTACAAGCTGCAACACTTCCTCTGTTGTCATGATATGTATGAAAACAATGCAAACAAAATGCAATAAAGTGGATGCATATATTCAGAATCATTTCGCTCCGTTGAAGGAAGCCACTGCAAGTGCAAATAAAACCAAAAACGAACGGAAGAAGAGGAAAAACAGGGATGTAATGACCGCTGGACATCTCGAGTGCTGTTTTTGCAATGCATATAGCACCCTCTTGTGGTAATTTCTTGTACTGGATCTAAAGCATTTGAAGGTAAAAAAGGGGATTTCAACCAGTTCCTCTGTACTCTACATCTGTGTAACTTATAAAGAAAACATTATCAGATTTTCATTTTCACCCCTTATAGAAGTTTTGTGTCCATTGCCAAATTTGCAGTGGATAGAGATCACATTTGGTTACAAAGACATGCTAAACTGTTCAGAAAATGGTGAACATTCAGCTACAAGGAGGCAAACAGTCTTTGTTCAGCAAAATATTTCTCGCTTGACCCTTAAAACTGCTCTCAAGTGACTTGTTAGCACTTTTGGCCCTGCCCCACCAAACTAAATTAAAATACTAAGATGAAACACAGCTGATATCAAAATTACAGACACGTAAGCCTCATCCTCTGGTGAGAAAAAAAGAAAAGAAAAAGGAAACACATTTTTCCAGGAGTGTGCAAAGTGTGTGGCATGTGTGACATATGTTCAGTCAGGATTCAAGGTTTTCCTCTAACACCAGCAGCCTTTGCGTTGGTCGCCAGCAGCACTGTCACAGAGTCCCTCCTCTTCCTCCAGAGCAGTGAGATTGAGCTCGTCGTTAACGGACATCCGGAGTAGATCCAGGTCCTTTTTGTTGGCTGCCAGCACCTGCTCAGCCAGTCGTGTAAAAGTCTTTGGAGGAGACACATAGACATGATGAGACACCCCGTGATGCAATTACAGGTACATGCATTTCTGTGCATGGCCTTGAGAGAAGTGTCTCCCCGTGTAACCTCACCTCTGTTATATTATGATTGGTGAAGGCACTTGTCTCAAAGAAATCCATTCCATAAGCCTTGGCCAGCTGGAAGACAGATTACGGTGAAAATGGGAGCAAATGGAAAAAAACTGAGCACGTTATGCTTCTTTAGTCCCTCTCTCCCGAATAATCCCAGGTATCTAAACAGCAAAGCAGAGCCACAAAATCGAACTCAAGTTCTGCTAGGTACACATAGCCATCGATGCCAGAGTGACCCACCTTGATGCCTTGCTCAGTGGCCACCTGCCTCTTGTCCACTTCATCCGACTTGTTCCCTACGAGGATCTTCTGGACCTTGTCAGGAGCGTACTGCAGGGGTTTGTGATGTGGACACGAAGAGATGTTTACAGACAAGGGAGAAGAGCAGAAAACAAAGCGATAAGACAGCAGAGAGATGTTTCAAATGCCAGGAGAATGCAGAGAGCGCGACAGTGTACAGGAAATGAGACCTAGATTAAAAGCAAGTGGGAAGCGTGCCAGCATCAATAGGTGATATATTTGGAGAGACCCATAGAGGAAATTACATTCATAATGACTAAATTAATAGCATAAGATCACCTGGGAAACGATAAAGGGGAGCGGAAGATGAGAGAGCTTTATGAAGAAAAAGTGAGCGCATGTGGAAAAACCGTGTTCTTTCCGATATTTATGACAAACGAAGACGAAACACCGTAAACGCAGAATAGCTGTCAGGTCAGTGTGTTTGGTTTCTATCACACCATGCCAGCCATATGTTCTTCGTCAAGCTGGAGCCTCTGCACACTCGGTCCATTTGTTACTTCGGGCCTTTCGACAGCGTTGAAGAAAAATGTGCCTGATTTATTGAGTTCTTAAATCCCAAATCACACTGACTCACCTCGTCCACGTCGCTGGCCCACTTCATGATGTGCTGGAACGATCGCTCACTCGTGATGTCATATACCAGGAAGATGCCCTGAAAAGAGACGGTCAAAGATTTTAAAACAACAACAACATGCATATTTTTCAAGCACCTTTGAGATCCATGTTTACAAAATGTTGCTTGAACCCTTTTTGGAGCATTTCATAACACGTTCCTATGATTCCCATAAACAAAGCAGACTAGCACTTGGAAAACTGGCTGCCTCTACTGGCAGTGTGTTCTGTGTTGTGAGCCACAGTCTGGAAGAGAAATCCACTCAACTGTTTTAGAGCACAAAACAGGATAAAGAAACTTTCCTTTCAATTTCATTACCAGTTTCTGGTAAATAGACAATTAGGTTTCAGCCAGTTTAACCTCTTTAGCAGCCCAAAACAAATTTCATACTGCTGCGAAAGGGCTACACACTCCTTTGAGGAAAGGAAGAACATTTACGACACCACTAGTCTCAGATGAAATCCTTTTGTTGTGAAAACCTCAGGGTAGCGGCTCCACTATGATTCCTTTAAGAGAAGTAACATAAGCAGCTGTAAGGATTAGGCAAGGGTTATTCTTGTAGCTGGAACAAACTGAATCTAAAACAGATTAGACTTAAATTTGTACTGTGTGTGTGCAGAAATAATATTGCATCAATTTATGGCAGAGTAACTGTAGGAGACTTAAGCTACCTGCGCTCGTCTGTAGTACTGCTTAGTGATGGTCTGGTACCTTTCCTGGCCCGCAGTGTCCCTGCAAAACAAACATATATGAATATTCATTTTGTGATTATAATACAATGACATGGAGTGCAGGAGGCAGGTAATTAGAAGTGTTGAGGCTAAAGAGGACACTTAGCAAAATCTCGACCAGACACCTAAAATACCTTTTCAGCTTTTCAGACAATAACAAAAAAAAGGGCAAACTGTGGTCAGCAGAGCTTTTTTTAGTGACTCTTGTGCAGCTTTTGCAATGTCAAAGTTAAGACTTCAGGTAGACAGATGTATGTGAAATGTGGGTTATAGGCTCTCTAGATAAAATGCAAAAAAAACCAAAAAAAAAAAAAACAGCAGTTGATCTGTGATCTGGTTAAATTCATAAAAGTCTTTTCTAAAAAAAAAGAAAGAAGTTGAGTGATTTAGCTGCATTTTAACAATTTTTTTGCATGAAAAGAAAATTCCCTCATGCATTTCGATTTCTACTTAATTCTACAACGTCAGTGTGACGCATCAGTGGTTAAGTTTGGGAAAATGTCATCACTCTAGTTGTGAGTTATGACAGGGCACAAACTCCAGGTTTGGTGCTACAAAAATAGTAAAACATACGTGACTAAAATGTACGTGCTATCTTCTAGGTGAAGTCAAAACAGGTGGGCTTTAAACCTGGATGCTATCTGAAGGCCGCCAGATGAAGATAGCTGAGGTTGGAAAAAGAAATTTTATCCTATAGAAGTCTCTGGGAAAATAGTTTTCTGTGTTACAGTTTTTGGACTCAATCATTCATTTTTGATCTGGGAAACTATTAAAAAAATATTTTGTAAATCTTGGTCATACTATGTCTTCAAATCGAGAAATATCTGTGGTTTGAAATCACTCTTTCATCTGTGGTTGTGCCTTTTGGGTGACCTGTGATATAATTATCTGACAAATAGCACGGCTTATTGTGCACTAAAGTTTCTTTCAGCTTTTCCTGTTTAATTTTTAAGAAACACAGATGACGTTCCCAACACAACCCTATCAGGATTTGTCTCTCCCGCTAACTGTAAACAAGGGAACGTGTTAAGCACTATGCTGATTTTACTTTATTTTATCACTAATTAGCAATTATGCAATTTATGAATACACCTTGCTAACCAAGCTTGTTATCTCCACCCTTCAATCCAAATATGGTCCCTTTGTGCTCAAATAACCCCCCGAGATGGCAGCGGCCTTAATGCCTGACATGAGGTTATAGAACAGTAGTCCACATATCAGTAGCTGGCATTATGGTTTACATAATACTTTTTTTAATTTTTCACATGCAGTCTATGGCTAACCCTTCAAACAACATACAACACCTTATAATAAGATTTTGTCTCTTTCCAGTTTCTTACCATATCTGTATGCGGACTTTGATACCATCTACTAGTAGTGTCTTCATTTTAAAGTCGACCCCTGCAAGGGAGAAGATACGATGAGGAAACACAGCATCACATTCACAAAGTAGCTTTATTTGATATTTCTCCCAGAGACAGCCTAAATGCTCTGACTGTTGTCAGAATTGTATACACTCTCCTTTCGGTAAGCGACCAACATTAATTAACCAAGCTTGTCCGACAGATGGACGTTTACCACTATCTGCTCCAGCTTTGCAACATCATAGGAAACATTAACACAAAGAGAGGCACATCGTCCCTGTATAATCAGCCTGAGAGAAGGTCGAGCTAATGATCCAGTGAGCAGAGTGCTCGTTTAGTTCAGTCCTTTGTATTGACTGCGTGGGGGAGGGGTTGGGGAGGTGGAACAAGAAAAAAAAAAAGAGCTATATGATAACTGAGCACAACATAACAGCAAACAGGAGGGATGGGAAGAAAGAAAAGAGAGCTGGGAAGGGGTTAAGTAAGCAGTCACTCACGCTTCAGTGATCTCTGATCTATTTCAGACAGCTGAGTGTGATATTATTCACAGAAAGTCAGACAGGGGCAAGTTTATTTGTTATCATGAGGACTGTCCATTTTTAAACATATATGAGAGTTTTTAGTTTTTAGGCATTTATACTTTGCTTGTAAATGTGCAGCATTTTATGGAGACATGGACAAACATACATGGAAATGCAGTATATAAAGCAAAAACTAGGTTTTGCACAAGTCTGTTGAGCTTGAAAGTCAATATTTGGTATGAGCATTTTAATTATTCAAGCCTCAGACAAGCTTTCTTGTAATGTCTTTAAGCAGATTCAAAACTTTAAAGCTCTACTTTGGATGTTGGCTGCCTTTTGTTCTGTTCTCTGTCAAGATGATCCCATACTGCTTCAATAATATTGAGGTTTGGGCTCTGGGGAGGCCAATCCATGACTGATATTTGTGCACCGTGGCATTTTTTATTTACCACACATGCATGCTTTTACTAGGTTTGTTTTATAAAATGTTTGGAATCGTTGTCAGGACAGAAAAATGAAGCTTTTACTGCTTTCCACATCTTACCATGTTGACATATGCCAGGTTTTTCACTAATAGTTCTTTGTGAATCACATTCTTTGTGCAAAAACACTATTTCATACAATTTTTCCTTGCATTAATGAAAGCAATGCTTAAAATGCTAAGTTTTTGTTAAAGGCTTCTAAGACCAAAATGCAAAAAGACACAATTTAAAATTTGTTCTTCGCTGAGTTGGCTGTTATTTGTATACACAACACTGGTTCCCTTGAGTTAGGTGTCCTTTTTAATGCTCTAAAGACTCATAGGTAAGTCTTAAGTGGTTAACAAATTAAAAGACTTTGCAACAGTGATGTGCAAGGAGTGGACTTCAAATGAATGACAAAGCAACAAATCACCAAAGATAAACATTGAAAGAACTTCAGAAACTCTGGAAAACTCTTGTTCAATATAGCCTTAAAAATTATAAGAAATTCTGGCTCCTTAGAAAAAAACATATAATGAGAAATATATATAATGGGAAATGAGGACTTTTTGACAGTAGTGTATATGTAATAAGACTGTAGAAGAAGAGCCTGAAGCCAGGATCTCAGAGAAACTGCAGTAAACTGAGTCCTGTTTTGCATGGCAATACCCCCAACCCCCCTGAACATCAATAATAACAAACAACTGCTATAGTAAGTCTTTAACGTTTGGATAAGATACAGTAAAATTCCTAAACAAAGCAATCAGATTTTACATTCAACTACAGTCATTGTTTTCCTCATCTCCTTTCTCTATCTATAATGCAGACTAATGCAGTTAAGTCAATACAAAGCACACCCACAGGCTTCTATAGACCGCACTAATCCCTGGGAAATCAATTAACTGTTCATCCCAATTAACCTGATACTCAACACCCCTGTGCCACAGCCAGCATCACGCGCACAGAAAGAGCTACCGGGTCCAATCGATTCACAGAAATGGAAAACGTCCTGCTTGTGTTTTTTATTATGAGGTTCATTTTCTAAGACACTGACATAAGGAAAAGCTGGCATATCTACTACAGCTGGCCGAACTTGTTTTCAGATTATACTTGGGCTAAGAAGGAGTCCAGTGAATGTTGCTGGAGGCTAGAGTGAACTGGCTTGACAATAAGGGGCCTCATTTAAAAGTTATACTCAACCTTTGCCTTTGACCAGAGAGATTTCAGACTAAATGAAAGGTCAGCATCACAATCAGCAGCTTGCTGCGCCCGAGGCTTGAGACAAGAGAGGAGACCATTAAAAAAAGATGCTGTCTTCCTGCATTGTATTAAGCAAGTCAGATAGTCATTCATGGAAATTGTAATGATTTGAGCAGAAAATGCGGATATAGACAGAAAGCCTAATGGGCTCTGCAGTTTAGCAGTGAATGTCTACAAATACGAATCTGACCAAATCTGGAAAATCAAGAAAACTAAACTGACAAATCATTAAAGTCTAAGTTCTATTTCGAGAAAAGCAAGTCATGCTTCAGCCTACACTGTCTTCTTTCAGCTGCTAAAAAAAAAAAAAAAAAAAAAAAAATCAACTTCAGTGGGTTTTTCATCCAGTCAGACATCCTGCCAGCCATTTTACAAAACTTATCCTATTGACAGGAAGAAGGGGTTTTTCCATCAAGCTGGCATTGGACAAGCAGGAACCTCTGAAGCTGAAAAACCCAACAAAAACTGCAGTTGCTAGAATGGCCACTTGAGGCTTCAAAAATGAGCCAGTCCCGATAGACTTTCATGTTAAAGGGCCAACTTTACAGCAGAAAAAAGTGTGTTTACAGCCTGGTAGAAAAATTGTTTGAGCCTCTTAGGACAGTTTCCCTCTTCATAACAATTTAAAGTTGTTTTATTCATAACTTATTTCTCTGCACACTGGAGTTACGAGTGTGGTCACCTTAACTTTCAGTTCATCTCCGCTAAACGAAGTTGGCTCTCCAATGTGTTTGTGCCTTTTTGAGCATTTAATGGAATAATCAGATTAATATTGATGCAGACCACCAAAAAGGTTCGTACTTCAGCTTTGCATATCTATGCCTTTTCATTGCATGTATACAGTTCACTTTGCTAACCAAACTTGCTAGCATTAGCACCCCAGCCTGTGGGCATTTTTAGCTCTAAGAAAAACCTGTCAGCGGCCAAATGGTAACACTGAACCTCCGCTATGCAGAATTCAACACCCATGCGTGGCATCACCGTGGCGACATTCATCTTTTATATTGCTTTTGATTACTTTATAACAACTGTGCGAAATGAGGCAAATTTAGTTGTAGTTGCAAAGCACGTAGAAACAAAGACAGCCTTCAACATAAAAATGTCTGTTTTCTGAGCTTCTTTTCCCCACATTTTTCAGTCTGCATTAGAAAAAAATGTAGAACGCCCTGAATACTGCTGTTCAAAGACAGAATTTTTTTAAAAAAAGCACGTGTAACTGCTGTTACAGCCATAAATGTTGCAACTATCTGCAATCGGTTAAAAAAGCCTTAAAAGGAAACACACTAGTACATTTGATTGACAGTCTGTTACTATTCGAAATGTTATTGCTTTTTATTGTCATGAGGGAATATATGCTAGAGAATAGAGCTGAATCGTGTCCGTGACTTGCACACATTTGAGTTAGCGATATGAATACTGCATACTAAATCCTGCGCTCAGCTTTTGTAGCTCTGTAAAAAAAAAAACATTAATCTTGAGGAACACCTTGAAAAAAACAAACGCTTCTTGTCAGCTTTGCTTCTTCCCTTCAGAGGCACAATGTGCACAGTATGAGAGACAGCAGTTAATTGAACACGGCAGCATTTCACAATCAGCAGTTTGAGAGCCATGTAAAAACAAATGGCTACACACCCAAAATTGACTTGACTAATTACTGGGATGACTATGTTTGACTGTGCAAGACGGATTAGGCAGTAAAATATGTCAGCGTGCTGTAGGTAATGGTGACAGGCTCACTAACAGATGGATGGATGGATGGATGCTCTGGCACTGACACCCAGTCACTGGGGGATGGATCTGACATGCATGACTAGCATTACTAGCAGAGGACAGACAACAGCTGTCAACAGCTGTTGTCTTTGGGGAACACAAGGACAAGGGGCAATCCTTCTTTGGCAATAATAAACTTGTCATTAATCTGTATTGAAACACAATCTTATTGGGATTCTTCAGTACCAGGAACACATAGAGGAAAAAAGGTGGCAAAACTTTTTTTAAATTTAAGGCTGATAATAGCACATGAGGGAATAAAAGCAAGAGCGAGGATGTGAGAGCAAAACACGGGGTTTGAGGGATGTCAAGGGAGAAAACCAGTGGAACATGTCTTTTTAACATGGCTAAAATATCTGAGCCGGAGGAAAAATTCTACAGAATTTTAGAAAAGGTCCAAGAGAAAAGGTTGTCAAAGTGTTTTAGGACTGAATACCAAGTTATGCAGCCAACATGTGACTGAGGACCAGAGAAGAAAAAGACACGTCATTAAGTTAGCATTTGTAATGTGTCTATTCATAGGAAAGGGGTTTATGCTAGTTTATAGTTAGTGAAGTAGCTTTTACATTCCTTGGCACCTGTTGTATTTGACAGTTGCAGGATGACACAGTCTGCTTTAATGGGTTGAAAAGAAGGTTATCCAGGAAAAATGTTGCTTTAACACAGTATAACAAAAACTTTGGATGATTAATACTGAACCCTTGGAGTGATTTTATAACAAAGGGTCTTCTAACTACACTCAAGCCAAGTAGATGGCAGAAATGTACCTTACTAATAGATGTCAGCTGCTTCAAAGAAGAAGGAAACAAATAAGTATAGAAATGCTGAAGGCAAATGCTGATGAGTTTAAGGAATCTCCACTTAAAACCTTTTTTATCAGTACTAAAATGTCACATGTCTTAAAAAAATTATTTTAGAAAGATTTAATTAAAATGAAATCTGTTTAAGGATCTTGAGGTGTATGAGTGCATGTATGAAAAACTTCTGCAAAGCCTCCAGAAAGAGTTGTGTAAAACATATTCAATTCATGGAGCTTACTTCAGTCAGCAGTGGTTGAGAGTTAAGACTGAAAGTTTGACAGAAGAAATATTTAGAGTTGCAAAAGTAGTAATCTCACAAACTTCTGTAGCCTGTACCTAATCTGTGCTTGAGGGTGGCAGCTCAGCCGTGTGATCTGAGCCACTTCTCGCTGAACTGTCTGCAGCTGAGCCACATTGTGGATGAAGGAGGAAGTTGTAATGGTGATAGAAAAAGGGGACCTTCTTCTGGTTTTGGTGCGTCAATCTTGGCTGTGCACTGTGAATCTTTTTGTGTCCGAGTAACCATTGAAAATGACTCTCAGTATGAAACGTTCAGGGTCAATTGGTCAAAAAGTTTATACTCTATGATTAAATGTTAGATACAAATTCTTGTGCACCTAATTTAGGAAAGAACCAATTCTAAATGGTATCTTTGGGGAACTGGATAACTAGAGAAAAAAAAAGGCCTAAAAAACAAAAACAAAACTAATCTACAGCAAATGAACAGCATCTGAAAGTCATTCAGAAAGAAGGAAATCATTGTCGATGTGTATGCAGGAGGTCAGCAGAGAGGAATATCACTGAATCTCTCCAGTTGTACATCTGTAAAACAGAGTGCAGGCTCTGTCGTGGTTTGGGGCTGAATTTTAGCCAGCGGTGTTGGGAATCTTTTCAAAACTGATTAATTTATGAACACAAAGTACCACCGGATTTTGTAATACCATATAGAAAAATGAAACAACAGGTCAATTTTTCAGCATCACAATATTCCCAAATACTTCAAATGCAAGCACACGTAGATAGTAACACTATCAGTCATGGATTGGCCTTCCCAGAGCCTGGACCTCAAAGTTACTGAAGCAGTGTGGAATCATCTTGACAGTGATCAGAACAAAATCCAAATTAGAGCTTTGAATGTCCTTCAAGAAGCCTAGCAAACTAAAAGACGCCTATAGTAGTAGAAATGAGGGTTGACTCAAGACAAAACGCTGTATACTGTGTGTATTTATATCTTTTTCCTGTCTTTTTTAAGAAAGACACATTAGAGACGTGACAGGAACTGCAGTAAGAGAAACATGCAGTAAAGTCGCCAGCCATCTGAAACTTCCTGACAAATACAACCTCAACTATAGCCACCTCAGCTGACATAATATACTCGTAAGATTACGCTATCTGTGCTATGGACAGGCGCAGAAAAGCCAAGTCTATGACAACACCTCTGTTTCCCTGATAACCTCCTACAATAGGATAGCCATCTGTGCTGGCCGTAATCCATTTCTGACCCTTTAGAGCACTGAGCTTATCGAGCAGCAGCGAGCTACGTGTATAACCATAACACCACCGGGATAAGTACAATGTGGACAGCTGCTTATTGAGCTATGATATAAAGCAGCACAGGGCTGATATTTTATTGGTGTTTTGACAGCCAGGAGGTCCAATGAGGCCAGTGACAAGACTGGCAAGGTAACAGTGAGGAAGATTAAACTCAGCAGTGTGACTGAATACCATTACTAAATCATCTCTGCAGCTGCTCTTTGTCAGACAAGTGTGCACGCTCCAGCCCCCGAACACAGCTATCTGTGAAAATAAAATGAAATACCTCAACAAGAGAGGAAGTATTACTCATTCAGGTGCGATCAGAACTCTTGCTCCAATTACCGTGGCCTTGTTTGACTCTTAATATTCAATCTTTCCATTTTTAGTCAGCTGAAACTAGAAAGCTAAGTCATAGTTTCTCGTTTCATACATGCAGTGGCAGTTTTAATGACTATAGCACTGATTTTATTTCATGGTAAAGAGACCAAGTGACTCACACTAACTGCCTATCGAACACCTCTTTCAGAAGGCAATGAATCTAAATATGCTGGAAGAAAGTATTGTAAAAGATATAGGAATTTTTTAAGGTAAGTAAGGTGCTTTATTTTGTGAATACTTCAAATGCTTGTGTTAAATCTAATAGAAAATAATAATAAAGGCAAGTTTCTGTGGAGTCTAATGATTTAAAAGCATATTAGAGATGACCCACTACTTCAATTAGTGCATAACATACAGAAATTTAAAAAATAAACTGGACCCAGGCCAGACATGGCTAATTAAGGAAGTGTAAATATTAAGTTCATATTTAAAAGTAATGTGGTGTTATTTCGTACCTAGTGCTTAGATTTTGATTGCTGTGGATGTGTTAAGTGGTTTCCAGTGTAACATGGCAACGGTGAATACTAATGAAAAAAGGGATCTTGTCTCAGTGCAAGAAAGACAACAAACTTAACTCAGGAGACGCAAATGTGGACACGGATTAAAGCTTGATTTAGTCTTCTGTGGGAATTTTTAATCCTACGCTGCAAACGTCTACGCCATTCAAGTCATTGCAGGTTGCTTTGACCGGACGTATAGTTACACTTCTCACAAGGTGCACATCAGGTTACGTGGAAGGTTACGCCATAAGCTTAAAAGAGGTTCCTGACTATGTCACAAGTTATAAAGTAGATTTCTGGCAGAAGATTTGTAAGTCACACATGACGGTCTGCACTGCGTGAGTATTTTGCCTTCAGAAGTGCTTTAATTCTGCATGATACAAACTTAACAAGTTGCTGGAAACATTCCTTAGAGATTTTGGACCACACCGACATCATAGCGTCACATAGTACCCGCAGATTTGTCAGCTGCACGTCCAATCATGATCAAATCTCCTGTTCCATCACATCCCAAAGGTGCTTTACTGGATTAAGATCTGATGAGCATGGAGGCCATCTACGTGCAGGATATTCAATGATATGTTCCAGAAAGATGATTGAGCTTTGTGACATGCAGTCTTGCTGGAAATAAAAACAGAAGATGGCTAATCGACCATAAAGGGATTGAGATGGTCAGCAGCAGTACACGGGTAGGCTGTTGTGTTGGTGCTAAGGGGCTCAAAAATGGTGCCGAGAAAATATCCCCCACACCATTACACCACCACCACCAGTCTGAACTGTTTACTCAAGGCAGGATCAATCATGCTTTCATGTTGCTTGTGCCAAATTCTGACACTATAATCCAAATGTTACAGCAGAAATCAAGACTCATCAGGTCAGGCAACCTTTTTTCAGTCATCTGTTGTCAAATTTTGGTGAGTCCACTGAGAGGTAGGCTCAGTTTCTTAGCTGACATGAGTGCCACCTGGTGTCCTCTTCTGTTGCTGTAGCCCATGTGAGGCTCAACGTGTTTTCACAGATGCTTTTCTGCATACATTGATTGCACTGAGTGCTTATTTCAGTTACCTTTTCCTTTCTATCAGCTCAAGGCAGCCTGGCAATTCTTCTCTGTTCTCTGACTGTAAACTTTGGAGATGGCTATGCATGAAAATCACAGCACTTCAATAGTTTCTGAAATACTCAGACCAGCCCATCTGGCACCAACAACCATGCAATGTTCAAAGTCCTTAAATCACTTTTCTTCTTCTTACTGATGCCCTGTTTCGAATTCATGTCCATTGTCTTGATCGTGTCCACATGCCTAAATGCACTGATTTGCTTCCTTGTGATTGGCAGATAGATATTTGTGTAAACGAGCAGTTGAACTGGGTTTTGCAATAAAGTGATTGTATATATAGATTTACAGCATGCAAAATTTATCTTCCAATGGTTATTAAAGTATCGGCGTTAAAATTACATTAAATAACAGGCTGACAATATTACAGTGTATAGCCAATATTTTACACAGCACAGTATTGCGATGTTTTTATAGAAGGAAACTTGATCTAAATTATAGTAATTTCAGTGTAAAAATAACTGTTTAATGCTAGAAAACCTGTCTGCATGTACTTTACAGTAAATGAATGCAATTTGACAGTTTTATATTTATGTATAACTTAAAATTGCTTCCTGCAGAAATGGCAGGGACTGACCTGTCATCAAATGCCAAAGAGCATTTACAGGTCACGTGACAACAAAATGCTGTAAAAACACAGGAAAATGCAGTTCTAGAAACAGTGGGCGTGTTTTCCCAGCTATGTTTTTATAGTTTTGGTCTGAACCAAGCCTGTTAGTTTAACAACATGTCAACATGACAATATCCTCCACACAATGCCAGCTAAACAACAACAGCTAGTTGAAATCCATCAAAACAGCTAGTTTTGATGGATTTCAGGTGTGGAAACACTTAAAAACCCTTCCCCCACAAGTCACAGCTGACAACCTTAATTCATGCTCTTGTGGCTATATGGGAGAAAATTCACCGTCTTCAAATGCCTTGCAGCAGATTAATGTCTACAGTATAACAACAGCAATGAAAATTCATATATATGTTTTCAGGTATCCACATACTTAGAAATATCTATTCATTATCACACTGTTTAGGAGCTGTTAATGTCTGCATGTTGTGATTGTAGCATTCTGAGTAACAGCAGGAGCATCAGCTTAATGAGAGACAAAGGTTTTATAGTGTTTTATGAAGGAAAAAATGAGAAGCCATGGGAGCAGCAGTTTTTGGGATAATTAGGAGCAGGAAAATGAATGAGTGGACCGTAAAGGGGTGTGATAAATAATGGAATAACCAATGAGGGGGACAGGGGAGAGAATTTATATCCCTCTGTCAGCGTGAAGGTTGGGAAATGATTCATTGAACCGCTGAAGGAAAGCACTGATGATGGTCACTCTTGAGCTCCTGCTCTCTCTTTCCCTTTGGAGTTTGTGGGCCCCGTTTATCAGAAGAATTAACTTTTAATTATTTCATGAAAGACCTCTCAGTGTGGCTTATAGGCACCACCTGCTGCCAACAGCTCTTCTGGCCCATATGAGTCTGGATTTCACTGCCTGCCAGACGGCAGATTCTTACCACATCCAGCTGTGCTTGTGAACACTGGGTATGGTCTAACAAAAGCACAAAAAGATCGATATAGTCATCATTTTCAACATACACAAACAGCTGGGATTTTCCTTGTAGGCGACAAGAGAAAGGCTTGCTGCATAGGTTGTAAGCATCACTCTCTCCAGGGTGGAAGTTTCCTGTGGAGTGCTATAGGTCTAGGACTTAAAATAGCATACTGCAGCCTTTGCAGCTGTATGCATGTGGGCATATATCACATCTGGCTGGCAAAAACATGAGGGAAGACAAGCCTTTAAATGAATTTGAGCTTAATAGAGTGTGGATTATTTACAGGAGCATTATTCAAACTAATACAAAGGCATTTATTTAACTACTAAAGGAGTCCAAAAATAAAAAGGAAGAAACAAATAGAGACACGGTCGTGTTTATATTCCCTTTTTATATTGGATCTTGTGAAGTAATATCCGCCTGTAAATACATGGCTTAGCACCGGATTCATGATTCATTGCCTCGACCTTATCTCGACAACATGTTCTGTGTGTCTTTTCACTACAAGAGTCAGTTATCACTCACAACCAGCAGGAGCATTTCCTGACTTTTTCTTCACCCACCAGCCACGGCAATGTTTGTATGCTCCCTTCTTCATTTCTGGCAAATTGCAGATCTCTCTATTAACTAAACACACACAGAGAGCACAGCCTGCAGACTCTGCAGCAGCATGTGAGTAAAACCCACTGCTTACTGTATATCCTTATTTCCCTCACCTCAAAGGAAAACATGGTAATGCGCCTGTCGTGACTCTGAATCCAAACTACGAAGCGCACAGCCCATATTAGCTATGAGAATGAAGGCTGGCTCGGCTTTGCTGAGTCAATAGTCATCGACGGGGAAGTGGCAAATCTACGAGTTTGTTCTGCAAACAGAGAAGGAGCTGAACATGTCAGCCCTGTCAGTCACAGAGAGAACATCTGATTAGTGCATACCAGGATTGTGTAACTGATATTTAGTCAGTGATGTTTGCAGTTTTAATCATTTGACAAACTCTCATTTTACAAGATTTTACATTTTATTTAAAGACCTCACAGAATGGGTCACTAAATTTGTGCCAGGCATTGAGTTGAGAAGGAACTTTGATCAGAAACCACTTGCAGCCAATTAATGTACACCTGCTGACTCCAGGGCCCCAGTTTAACCGGTAACAAGGATGCTGATGCAAAACGTCCACTTCTCATTCATATATATGAGAATATATATATATATAAATCTTTTTTGTTATTTTTTTTGAATGGCACTCGTTTGCATAGTCAGTGCCAAGCGCTGGTAGTTGGTGAACTCATCTGCATGGCTGCCAAGTGTTGGCTCTTCCCCTCTCAGGGCTTCTCCAAACAATCCAATCACGCTTTTCTATTTCTGCTGTATGAATTCACTGCTATGGTTAAGTAATAACGCAGCACTTTCCCGTTCAACCTTATTGGATCTAATTGGTAAAAAATTATTGGCCACAAAAAAGGGACACACACACATATAAAACGATGAAAGAGGGTTAGGATAAATCAGGAAGCTGATCAACATGAAGTGCAGAAAACAGGTAACAAACGAGTCCTGCTGGCAGTGCAGCGTCTTACCGATGGTGGAGATGTGAGATGGGTGAAATTCGTTGTCCGTGAATCTGCATAACAAGCATGTTTTCCCAACCCCAGAATCTCCGAGAAGCAGGAGTCGGAAGAGCACATCGTACTGCTTAGCCATAGTGTTGCACGTATTGTTGAAATATAAAAGCCGGAGTCAGCTAACTCAGCGATGGACGAACGACCCCTCCCCACCTGCATCCCATATCTGCTCAGAAGCTCAGCATAAACGGCTTTGACTTCGCTTTTTTTTGCTCACTGGTGTTGGGTCGGTGGTTAACAAAACAAGGATGCCCCAGCTCCACAGTCAGCCTCCAGCTTCCACTGGGCGCGGTGGACCGCTGTCAGGTGAGACTCGATGATAAAAAGACACTTCCGGTGATGTTTTTCAACATAAAAGTGGCCCTTTCGCGCTACTAGTTTTGAATTTTAACATGTTCTGTACACGCTGTTGGCTTTAAAAGTTCTGATAGTGACAACAAATAATACACCAGGCCCAAATTTCCCAGACTTTAGCTGTTTAAATCTGCCAAAACAAAATCTAAAAATGTTTATGAATTACAAAACATAAATTGGTTGTTTAAAAACGTGTTTCTAAAGCTAGGAAAAGACATAAAGCTTGTCTTTTTTTTCCTTAGGCAGGTATGGTGCTATTGGTGTCTTGCAGCACATTTCTGGGATGCAGTAATAACAACAATAATAACAATCAAGTCCAAACAATCTGCTACTTTGAGTAGATTATTATTTGTAGCATCTACAGGGCTAGGCGCCACAGAGATAGGTTGGATATACAGCCTGTATCTGTCCCGAGACAGGATCTACAACAGACTGTTCCAGCTATACTGCTACAAGGTCAGACGTAGGAAATCTTTCATACCACATGCAATAATTCTCAGCACTTAATACATAACAATGTATATGTCTGACAGACAGTCATCTCTATAATACTAACAACAACAACAACAATTATAGTCCTAAAGTTTTACTCAGGACCAAACCATGCTACCTTTGTGAATGTGACCTACAAGCATACTTTAACGGCTAAAATGAAGTGGCAAAACGTCCTGGCTTTATAATTATGAGCTACAAGCATACTCTGATGGGCAAAGTTAAGTGGCAAACCGTCATACCTCCTTACATTTGTGCTGGAATGACTCTGTGACAGCAGAAATGTGCATAAACTACTTACGGTAGGACGTTTTGCCAAAGTAGGACGTTTTGTCAGAACACCGGGCCTTAAAAATAGAGTTTAGTAAATGTGCAAAAGCTTAATTAAGCCTCTTAACATATGCACATAACATCAACAAACAAATGTGCAATTAATTATAGTCCTATTTTATTGTATATAGTCCCAGGAACAGCAAGATACTGCGCAGGACCCTCAACCTCCCAGGCGTCTGGTAGAGGACACGAGTTTGAACTATAGACCGCCCGCAGGGGCGAGAGAGGAATTTGTTATATGTAACCGTGAAACCCTTTCTTAAAGGTGGTCGATTTTTATCTTGAATAACTTTCAGTTTTAATTTGGAAGGCAAAACGGAACTATTTCCGGTATCCCCCCCGCCCCCCACCGGGTAGTTTACCAGCAGGAATATTACCTGCGGTTACATTGACTCTCAGAATGCCAGTTAATGAAATTAAATTAAAATGGTCACAATACACACGCTCATAAACACTTAAAATGTATGTTTACCACTTTTCCAAGCGGCACCGCTCGTTTCTTTACATTCTCGCGTTCAGTGAATAAAACGCCACTAAAGAAGTTTGTTCCTTTGGAGACACCGTAACAGTTATCCACGCAGTTTCCGCCCAACAGGAAGTGAGCGGAGTCCAGCGAAAGTGTGAGTGAACTGTCAAAACAAACCAATAGCGACAAAATTATATCTTCACTTAGAGCGTCCGCACATCTAAAGAGGTCCCTTCACCACCATGGACAACATGCCTAACCCTCTGTGGTGTTTCCGTGAGCAGCAATCGGCAGAAATGTTCTTGGATGACGGGGTAGAGACGGTGACTTCTGTGGAGCAGGTAAGCACACGAGCGTTAGCTTTTCTTTTTTTATAAGGCAGTGTGGCTAATGCTAACGTGCGGCTCTCCAGTCTGGGTGTAAAAAAGTGCACAGAAACTCAGCTGCCATACACACAATGCGTTATATTGCTAAAATGTCGGCACTTTGATTGAAAAAGTAATCAGAAACTTGTTTGCGGGCATTAGTTCGCCGTGCTTTATCCATTTAGCCCATGGATGGCTAGCTTTGTTCCTTAATGAGATTAAGTTTGAATGTAGCTAGCTGCTAGCCAACTAATTAAAATAGTTAAGCCTGGGCATGACATAAAGTCTAACTTTGTCTTTAGTTTCTTCCCAATTAAAACATGATAGCAGGAGAGGGCTTTTATTTTGAAAAAACCTTATAAGACGTCAATTTCTGACAGCGTCTGAACATCTCTGCATCCTGGGCACTGTTCTTGAAAGTTACTCCACTGCAATCATTTTAGATCAGATCCAGTAACAGTTATCACTTCAGTCAAGGCACAAGTTAGAACTGCATTAATACAAAAGGAAACTAGGATTCAGACTGCCGTTTTTGCTCATTTCTAAAAAGTTCATCTTTCATTTTTTTCGGGGGGTGCAAACATTATTGTTATGTACGTTTTTGCTATTTGCAAAAAGAGATCTTTCTCTCGAGTCTGTGTGGGAAGGTGCGACAGCTGCTGCAGCATGCACACACATCTTAATCCAGGGTGTCAAAATCACTGTTTGTCTCTTACAGTGGGTATGCACAATTCAGTGATTTATCAATATTTTAGTACCTGAATTTGTTCATACTTTAGGAAAACATTTAAAAGTGCCAAGTGAACAAATGAAGACCTGGCTGTCTTAGGAAATGAGGTGGGAATGAGGTGGAAATGAGAGCAGTGATGGCGGATCAGGCAGATGAAGAAGAGGAGGAGAAAGATGCAATGAGAAAAAGATAATGAAAATATACAGGTTACAGGTACACTGTTAAATGGTCATATATAGTTTAAAAGAACTATTATGATAGTTATGTTAGAGTGTAACTTATAAGATGTACTATTTATGTTTCTGGTCTCTGCAAACATACATAAAACTCGATCAGGTGGAATGATCAGGTGTCCATCTAGGTGCCTTGTTGCTTTTGCTAATTTTGCTGATTTTTACCCCTTTTGATGACACCATACACTTAAAAAAACAGTACAATCAGAAATGTATGCATATTGTAGCATATCCCCATAGCAGGAAGAGTAGTGACTATTGGTGATGTCACAAGAAATTTCACACATTGCAAAGCCCTCAAGAGGGTCAAATTGGACCCTTTGGCTGGCTTTTTTCACCCACTTGTCATATGTTTTACATCCCTGGTCTAAATTAAGCTATACATGAACAAATAATGTCAAAAGTTACCCATTTTATTATGATAGAAGTTTTAAATATTCCTGGCTGCTAACGTTGATAAAGTAGCTCACACTCTTTCAGTCACTTTCCATAATATAGGTCATGTGTAAGGCACAAATACGAGGTTATATGTTTTGAATTGATTGAGTTGACAGTTTTGACCACAAAACACACATGAGCTGTTAATGTTCAGGGGTTTACACATCAATCGCACCTTTTCTGAATTTTGTGGCTGATGCTAGTCCAGATTTTTAAATAGGAAATAATCCTGTTTTCTGAAATGCCTAAAATATGTTTTTTTTCCCCTCAAAATAAGCTTCATAACAACCAATCACATGCTGCTTTTTTTCTCTTTTTTTTTTTTTTAGAAAAAGGTGGAGAAATCCATTCAAGAAGTCATGAGTGTTTACAAGCAAATACACAGCTTACCACAGTAAGTATCCGCAGTGTGTTGTAGAATACAATGGAGCAGAGTCTGTGAGCTTTTTCAGGCAGACAGCTCAGCCCACTACAGCCTGTGATGTGCCTCGTTCTCCACACTTCATATATCAAACACCACCTTCAGATTTGAATGTTTAATTAAACTGCAAATCCCCATCTCTCCCTCTGACATGTTAATGCTGATGCTGCCATGTGTTGCTGCCAACATTTTCAATCCCTAAACTGCACCAACATCTACCTGTAGGCTCCAGAATTTTAATCATCTCCCACTAATTTCTATGTTTATCCCGTTTGCGGGGAGTGATGAGCTCTCATTATAGAGATTTTGGATATCCGCTAAAGGAGGAGGGGGGTTGTTTCTCCTTTTGTCCAAGGGGAACAATTAACAATTTGAAGTCCTCCTTCACACTGCAGTACATTTTTAGAATCACACATTCCATCATACAAAATGAGGAAAGTAGATTACAGATGTAAGGATGTAGGTGATAAACACTGCCATCATTGATTGGCAATTTATTTGCCAATGGGCCGATAGCAGACAGTAAGGAAAACGTCGACCAATACCAATTTTCAGTGCATCCCAAAGTATTTTTCACTATATGTGGGATTGTGTCATTTATGGGTAATGTTGATGTTTGAAAAAGGAGACGGGATGGGTTCTTTGGAGTTCCTTGTCAGGTGACTCTTTTGAAGCAGAAAAGTAGAATTGCCTTGTCTCTTTATAAAAATCTCAAAATCTTACTTTGTTGTTTTGTTTTGTTTTGTTTTTTTTAAAGACTCAGACCTGGTTTCCTACATTGTTAAAGTCATTACCTGAAACCAGGACACTAAATTGGCCTGGTTATGACAGAAAAGTGTGCATTTTCAGACTCTTGCTGACAAGTAGGCCAGACGTTGTGTAGCCATAGCAATAATAATTACGTATTCATCAGTCACTCATAAAGGTGACTACATGAACAGCCATTATGAGGCATTTACAGGAACACCATTATTGGCCGTAGATGTTATTATGTTTTTTGTTTTTTTTACCCACAAACACCTGCTGTTTGTTTGCTATTAGAGAAGGCTGCACTGTGATGCACGATGGCTGTTATCTTAGCGGCGAGTAGATCTGCCCACGTAGTTTGCTTCTGCTATCAGCTGCCGTCGCTTCTCAATGAGGTGACTCATCTCATTTCTATGACAACTGCTAGATGTGAATGTCAGCGGTACTGCAACCAATGGAGAAATGCATTTTAGTACTACTAAAGAATCCGTGATATTCATCAGCTGAGGTCCTGCTTTTAGTGGTGATAATTGTTTTTTCAGCCTTGGCCGGGACTTGACCTCAAACAGGTGGGAGATTTAAAGTTTTTAGATACGCTTTTTAAAACATAGTTGCAAAGTGCTTTATAGGACATAATAAATGGATCATATGAAATATAAAAACAGTGAGTGATTTACAGGATGGGTAAAATGAAGTATTTAAGAATAAATAAAGGCGGAATGAGAACATTTTTATTATTAAAAATTACTTTCTGTAAGAATAAGTTTTGAGGAGGGATTTGAAAGTAGGGTCTTAACCCTCAGCGCCTCTGGTTAAGGGATCCATAGCTACAAGCTCTAACAGAAATGTCCTGATGGGGGTACGACAAAGCAAATTTGGCAAGTTCTTTGAATTAGCTGGGTCGACGAAACCTATAATCAATGTCAGCAATCTGTAAAAATATCTTTTTGTTGTGCCTTCATTTTTTGTTCCGCTGTTTGTTTTTCTTTCCTTCATTAGTTTATTTCTTTAGAGAATTTGCCTGTAATATTTTTTCTTTCTTTATGTGCTTTCTTTCTCTTTTAGTTCTTCTATTCTTTCTATCTAGTCTTTCTCTCCTTCTTTTATTCACTGTTTTTTTCCATAGCTTTTATTCTTTCATTAATTTCTTTTTCCTTCCGATCATTTGGTCATTCGTTTTCTTTTTCTTTTGCTCTATTTATTTATTTGTTTGGTCATTCATTTATTTCTTTAATTTGTTCTTCCCCCCTATCTTTTTAGTTGTATTTTTGTTTGTACATTTTGTATTTTTTGTTTTCTTTCGTTCACTAATTTTTGGTTTCGTTGTGTACACTTGCGTGTAGCCTGTCGAGCTCTCAGCATTTAAAAGGGTGGGTTGAACATATATTTGTGTGGTGGGCAGACGAGGTTTTAGATGTGGAGCTCTGCTTCTGTCATGTAGTGATCTGTGACTCATTCTGTGTTGGTAGAAAGCGCATATTATAACAGGTGTAGCGAACACTGTGTGGAAAGGTCAAGCAGAGAATCAGAGTGGGTGGGTATCAGTTGTCATTGATGCAGATATATAGTCAGACTTATGTTTATGAAGAGCTGCAGACTGAATTTTCCTTCAAACATTTAAAGATTAACTATGCGGCTCCTTAGTTTCTGTCATTCTGTTATAGTGTTTTAAGGCATTCTTTCATTCATATGTTTATTTTTATTTGTTTTTGCCTTAATTTCCTATATATTATATATATGTCTACCTCAATTTAATTTGATGTTTATTCGGGATAAGAATACGATATGGACCAGTATCACATACCACAGCATTAATGGGTGGTTTGTGGTGCTGCTCCCTAGATAGTTTTAAGAGTTTTATGCATAAAAATCTATCGACAACAAATTAAAAAAACACAGTGCTGAAAAATATGATAGACATGATGACTTTCTTTTCTTTTTCTTTTTCTTTTTTTTAGTTTCGTTGAGAAATACTTTAAAACTTGAAAGGCTAAGCTGATGTTTTGGTTTGCCTGGCTTTGGTTTCTTTTTTCTTTTTGTTCTTAATGAGGACAGGCCTCAAAGCTCTCCTAATAGAAAGTGAATAAAAAATAAGGAAGGAAACAGAAGTCGCTAATTAGACTGCTGAGGATCTGAATATCTGAAACGAGTGAATAAATAATGCAGAGTTTGATCACAAACCCTTGCGTAGACGATCATTTTATTTGTGTTTCTCAGATTTTGGGCTACCTGGTGAATAATTAATTTTTGACACATAAATCAGTTCTTCTTTTTTTAAAATTTAAACTTACAAATGTTAGAAAAACAAGTGAATTGTGTGTCTAAGTTTTGAAATTATGAGTACTGACACTTTTCTGATTTTGTTTTTATTTATTTTAAAAAAAATTTCCAAGTTGTTTGACATTTAACTTTTTGTCCCTCGTTTGTTTTTCAGGCCAACGTTGTTGCGGGAACAACACTACCAGTATCTCAAGAAGGGCTTACGTCATTTATCAGATGCTTATGAGGTAAAGTAAATTACTAATAAATAAAGAAAACGCACACAAATTATGTGTTGTAGATATGTAGATGTAGTTTTATTTTTTCTTATAAACCTGTATTTCAATCAAAGTAGGCGTTGTATTTACACTCATCAGCCACTTTATTAGTTGTGCTCCTTTTGCCTTCTGAGCTGAGCTGTTCAGTGCTGGAAACATTGCTCAGACATTTTAGTCCATATTATGATGATAGCATCACACAATTGCTGCAGTTTTGTCCATCGCACATCCATGATGAGAATCTCCTGTTCCCCTACAGCGCAAGATTGTGTGTGAAAATTCCAGTCGATCAGCAGTTTCTCAAATACTCAGATCAGCTGGTCTGGCACAACCATTCCACATTCATTGTTTGAATGATTAGCTATTTGCATTAGCAAGCCGTTAAGTGTGTAACTAACAAAGTGGCTGGTGAGTGTGTGCTTAATATCGTGTGCTGAACAGTACGACACAAATCTCACTGCCTCTGGAAAAATGCCGAATTGTTATCCTCTGCTTTAAATAGAAATGCTGCAATTTTCAATTGGCCAAAAAAATATAGTTGTCTGCTTCTGGCAAAGTCACTGCTTTTTTAAAATCTTTTACTTTTTTAATGTGTGTGCTTTTTGTTACTCTAGCCAGAAGAGAGAAAAGCATTTGTGTTTCACCTTTTCTTCGGCTCAGTACCTTCATTATTTCAGTGGAGTTTCCTTTGATCACACAAAAGCAGGCAGACAGCCAATTTGTGTAGTTAAGTGTACGCAGTGCTAAAGAGAACAAACTGAGTTTGAATTATATGTAATAAAATCAGCACAAAAAGCATCACACAACTAATATTTGCATCATAAATGGCAGACATAATCATAAAGTCCATTTACCAACTGCAGAAAATGAGTTTGTATGATGTTTCTGTGTGGCTCACTCCCATCATTTTCCTCCTCCTGTCCCTTGTGTGTCTGGCAGAGTTGTTTTTCTCTCATCTGTGCCTCTGACTGGCTGATCTCACAATCTCATTTATAGCTGTAATCGGTCATGTGATGCCCATTTGATTTTGTGTGTGTGTGTCTGTGCGAGTAGTGTCTGGATGCTAGCCGGCCGTGGCTTTGCTTCTGGATTCTTCACAGTCTGGAGTTACTACAGGAGCCCATTCCTGCTGCCGTCGCCTCAGAGTGAGTCACACACGACAACAGAGTGGAGCCAAATAATACCCGTGCACTGCCAACGAATTTTGTTATTTATTGCTTTTTGCATAGTTCTCATAATTATTGCAGTAAAGCAGGTTTGTTGAAGATGCCACCCACCAATACCCCACCGCCCTTTATTTATAAATATCCATAAATAGTAAATGTAGAAATATGATATAGTTGTGATATGCTAGCTTTACTTAACAGAGTTTTTTAGTGGATTTCATTTTCATTTATTTTTTTAAAGATTTCTACACAACATCCTTGATGACTGCATTTTTTTTTTTTTGCTTTGCAGTTTTCTCTTTTGTATAGCAAAATCTAATATAACCACACACAACTTTCAGGTCCACCTCCTGGTAGCTAGGGAAGTGGTGTTTTTCTGTTATGGTTGATCATTGGTAGTTTGCAGACAGCTTGTAGACACATTACCGCCCCCTTCTGGTAGT
Organism: Maylandia zebra; assembly: GCF_041146795.1. Classification (NCBI taxonomy): domain Eukaryota; kingdom Metazoa; phylum Chordata; class Actinopteri; order Cichliformes; family Cichlidae; genus Maylandia; species Maylandia zebra. Next base: position 17,108,388 of record NC_135181.1, read on the forward strand.
AGTAGCAAACTCTTATGTTAAACTAGGCCCTAAAAAGGAGACGGTTTACAGTTTTGAGCAGGATAATCCTCCTTTCTGGCTCCAATAATGAACATAATGTAGTTTATCTTATTCCATATGATCTGAAATTACCGACCACCCTATAAGTACAGTGGTAAATGTCACAGAGTTAGGAACCTGAGGCTGTTTTCCCTCAGACTTCCTATAGAGGCCATTGAAAAAGAATGCAGGTTTAGGGCATCTGCTTCAGTTCTCAAACCCAGGGGCTATGCACATTTGTATAATTGTACATATGAATAAACCCAAAATTTCAACATATTTTTCTAAAATGCTCCAGATGTGTTTAAACGTGTTATATTGCTTAAAACAAGTTGGAAGATCAGACTACATCTGTACAGAATACAGTTATACTAGCTCTTCCTATGTCTCAGGTTATACACAATAAAAAGAGATTATTAGCTCAATTAAAATGTCCTTTATACTTTATTCCTTACGCTACAGTCACACTGTGGCAAACAGCAGTTGGATACTGAGGCACAAACAAAATGAGTGTGAACTTGTGATTTTGTTGCCTTTGAAACGGTTGCTTTGAAAATGGGGACCAGGTCTGTGACCACTTGCTGTCAGTTTGTGATTGAAGTTGGCAGATACTTAAAATTCATTTGTAACTGTGACATATTGTAAACACTGCAATTCTGTTGCCATCTACCTACAGAAAAATTCATATTAACTACTTCTAGCTCAGTGGTCCCCAACCCCTGGGCCGCGAGAGTTGAGGCTCAGGTGTGAAATGTATGGTTCAGGGTTTTTATCGGTATTTTGTTATCGTTTTTATCGTTAACTCGGTTTTCCTGGGTCTTTTCACATGTGTTATGAATAAATCTTCTTTTTTTCGGTACCGGTACTGGTTTTATTTTGTTGTATTTATCCGTGACGCCTTAAAGGCCGGTCCGTGAAAATACTGTCGGGCATAAACCGGTCCGTGGCGCAAAGAAGGTTGGGGACCGCTGGTCTAGCTGGAACCTCATAGATCTGGACCCAAAATTTCCCCCCAAAATAGTGATGTAGTTCCTGCAAGATGGCAGTTTAAGTGCTCAGCAACCTTATTTTTATATAACCAGAATGCAACCAGTTGGCAGCCAGTTCAGTCGAATCCCCGATTGCAAAGAGCCATGTCCATGTCACACATGGGATACACTCCTTGGTGCAGACTGACTCTGACTGACTGCAGCGTGTCAGGAATCTGACTGTTATGAATTGAAGGGGATCAAGTGCCAGCAGTGCGAGTCAGACTGCAATTGTTTGTAGACAGGTTTCTCCCACCGGGCGACCTATTCAAGAGCCTCGTGATCACAAGTGGCCCACCACAGGTTCAGGGTGTTGGACGCAGACATTATACTACATTACATGTACCAATGTTACTGTAAACTCCTCCTATCCTCTGGCTCCCTTCCTAAAACACAAGTCACCATTTTATAAAACAGAACCAGAAGTGGTAAGAGATGAAAGATGTTGATTAAATTACCATATAATGACCTTTTTTTTTTTTTTTTTTTTTTTTTCCTGTCCAGCTGCAGCATTGGCCTGGGCTTTGCTGTTAAATCATCCCTTGTCCTTGTTTCCATAGCCAACTTCAAGAAGTTTAATTTATTCTCTGTAATAGAAAACTCGCAGTAATAAAAAGTTGGGGTGTTGATGTTTGAAGCAGTGAAATGAAGGTTTTTCCAAGAGTTATTATGCCTGATATGTGTGATTAAAAGTGATGACAACATTGTGCATGACTGGCAGGTGTACTTATAAGTACTTTTTTTTTTATGCTGACACGGCTTCAAACACTGTTGCTCTCACTGCCACCAAAATGTCATTTGATTAAATTACTGCCAGTCAAAGTAGCACTCTGCAAACCACGTAGCGAGTCGCCGTTCCAGGCTGCCAGCCCACGCTCTCATTATAACCGTGAGGCGTGCCAGCACACCGGCTGGCACTGCCCGGGCACCAACGTGATGGCTTTGTGCTCACACACACAAAAACACTGGCCCTGTTCAACGATCTATAACAATGCAACCTACAAGAGATTGCTTTCTCTGGTTTATGAAGTGTACACTGTTCTCAGGTCAGTGTTGGCACCAGACCGGTTGGCCAAAATTAAAGTGGGCTTCCCTTCCAACTCACTTGGCTCAAAGCACTCTTACAGTTTTATTATTTTTCTCCATGGCGGAGGATGAAGAGGACATTTGTGAGCAAAGCAGCGTGGTGCATGGAGGCTGGAAAGAAAGGGACCTGTGGTAGAGTTGGTCTATGCAGTATGACACGTCAGCTAAAGTGAAATAGCCCAGTGGAGCGTGTTTTATAGCCTTCCAACTTTCTGCCGGTCTGAGATAGAAAATAGGAGCTGTGATTATTTAGTAAATGGAAACTGTGTAGCGTGCAGAAAAAGTGGTTTGTTCAAGTCAGGTGAAATAATTAGCGTCAAACTTTTAAACAGAAAGAAAAGCTGCTATACGTACATACTTATACAGACTGGAATCTGTATTGTACAGGATTACTTGACCCTCAGATGACCAAGTGGAGTAATTTATGACGTATTTTTGTGCTTATCAGCCTCATACCACATCCTTTATCTATGAAAGATATTCTAAAAATGTGCTAATGCAAGTAATCATGGTTTCTAATCATTTCTATGCAAAAGCAACGTGATCGTCACCTTCATATCATTTTGATTGTCACATTGGGTATTCGATATCTGCAGCTGCTAACAGACCTTTCTACTGAAGGTTCTACTGTTAGCCTTGGTTTACGGCAAAACATTGCAATGCAGTGATTAGAAGCAGAAAACTGCAATAAGATTGAAGACTATAATGTTTAAAAAATACACTATCCATGCCACAGTAATGGGCCACTTACTGTTTTTAAAAAAAAGCTATAAAGCATGTAGGAGAACTACACTGACAAATTACTGGTAGTAAATGTTTTTGTGATTAAAGATGTGTAACTGCAACATACGACATGGCTGTGATCCCCATTTCTTGACACCTCCTTGAATATTTGGTTCTAAAAATAGTATTTAGATATCAGCATTATTTTTATTTATTTATTTATTTTTAGAAATCGTGTCAATATCTTGTGTAACTCAAGGAAGTGAGCATCAAAACTCATTATCTGTGCAAACATACATTTCTGCAGATTGCCTAAACGTGCCAAAAATTGCGAACCCTTTGGGTGTTGACACAGATCTGAGGTAAATGGTAACTGTAACTTGCCGTCTTAATCAAACGAATAAATAAATAAATTATGTGTTTTACAAAAAAGCTGAAAAAAATAGTAAAACAGTGAATTTGAAAATTGATTAAAAACAGTAATTATATTTTAGCATTATTGCTGCTGGATTAGCCTTTACAAACATTAATATGATTTTTGGCAATTACTGTTAATTTAGGGCAGTTGTGGGGTAAACCTTTGGGTGGTGGACTAGTACATTTGTTCAAACTATCAATACAATTAATGAGTGTTTTATTGCTGCCATGCAATTTCAGCAATCCTGCATGTAAGAAAGAGTATGCTGGTGTTTGTAGTACATTCATGCAGTACCATTTGGCTGCTCTTTGTGGTTGTCAGTTTGTATATTAAATAAATAATGATATTATAACCTCTGTATCTTTGCTCTCCAGTGTGTGTCAGTTTCTGGCACGCTGTCAAAGCCCAACAGGGGGTTTTGCCGGGGGACCGGGGCAACACGCCCACCTTGCACCCACCTACGCTGCCGTCAACGCCCTCTGCATCATCGGCACAGATGAGGCCTATAATGTTATAGACAGGTATGATCACACAGTGTGCTGCTAGGGTGGTAAAATGACAACATGACAAACACAAAACAGCTTCCGTTAAAGCAGCTCAGTTTGTTTGAAATTAATATGTCAGACAACCCCTAATTTATGTGATGATATTTATTGGATTTCTTTTAGACTTGCATAGTTTATTACAGTGCTCTTATTGTATCTTGGATATTTATTTGTATTTTATAGGCTATTTAATAAAGATGAAAATAAACTGTGGCTGTGTAATTGAAATTCATAATTTACGCCTTTAAATTTGTTTGTGTAACTGAATTTCCCTCCTATGCTATAACCACTATAACACATTTTCTTACAGTTGGAGGGGGTTGTCGCAGCTACGGATCATGTTAATGTTATTTAACCAGCAGCTCATTATAAGACCATTTCGAAACACTGTTTACATGAGTTATTTTTCTCCTAATTGACTCTGCGTGATGGAGAAAAGGTGACGCTTTGCGTGTTTACAGTCGAGCAGCGATTCCCGTTTCTTCGCAGCGACGCAGATTTAGACAGCGGGTGTTGACTTTGCATTAGTGCTTTATTAAATTTGCAGCACCTACTCTTCCACCCCCTGCCCTCTCTCTCCTCTGTTTATTCTTCACTCCATCTACAGCGCCTCCTCCTCCTCCTCTTTACACCATGAACTCATCCTTGTTTCTAATCAACCCTTCTCCCCCTTCTGTTTTGACTTCCTCCAGGGAGAAGCTGCTAGATTTCTTGTGGTCAGTGAAGCAGCCAGATGGCTCCTTTGTGATGCACGTCGGTGGAGAGGTGGATGTCAGGTGAGGCCCCAGAAGATAAATTCTGATTCCTCTATCCTTGTGTTTTTCTGTAGGTTTTTATTTTTTAGAATTTGCTTTTCATCACATAAGAAAATTTATATCGTTAACTACATCTTTGATGACTGCTTGGACACCAAACATCTTTGGTGTCCATACTGTGTTGATCACAGTAAAGGGGTCATTTTTGAAGGCTAATTTCCCCTTAAGCACACTCTGCTTTGTATTTATATTCTCCTGTGTTTTCTTTTAGTGTTGATAACAGGGGAAATAATGAGAAATGCCCACATCTCTTTTACATAATAGTGGATTTATCTCATTTCGGATGTGTGTGTGTGCTTTTTCCTCTTTGAGGCTGTTATGTGGGGCTTTTTGTTATGTTTTTGTTTTGTTCTTTGAGGTTCAGTTTCCTTTGAACAAAGAACTTCAGAAGGTACTTTTTCATTCTCAGAGGAGCCTGATATCTGTTTCCAACCAATTAGCATCGAGGTGCCGTTATGTATTACTAAAACTGTCTTTCTCTTAGGCAGGTTTTGCTATTCAGTTTTTGATAAACCATTTTGTGTCACATTTTTCTAAACTGTCAACAAAGTTATCCTTATTTTGAAAGTTTTTTTTAGGGGTTGTAATTACAGGATTTTCTGATTTGATGTTAGTGTAAGTGTGGTGATATACAGTGTTATGCAAAGATTTAGTTGCCTTATTCGTGTTTTCACTGTTTTTGCTAGAAGTCTGATATAGCTTAGCTTTAAAAAAAAAACACACATTCAATTTAATTACCACGAACAAGTCTGGCTGCTGTCACTGTTCACGAGCAGCACTAAATGTATTTTCCAGATGAAAGTACTCCAACAAAAAGTGGCTTATACATTCTAGGGGAACTTTTTATTAGGTACAGCTTGCCAGTTCCAGGTTGGATCCTGTTTTGCCTTTTTTGTTTCATAGATTCAACAAGATGCTGGAAACATTTTCCATAGATTCTGGTCCATATTAACGTGATAACATCACATAGTTGCTCCAGATTTGTTTTGTTTCGACATCTTAACAGGAAAAAAAGTAACTTGTCTTTCTACAAACCTGGTTTAAGGTTTTTCCCAGCACACATAAGCACATCGGTTCAACTTTTATATCATATTTGAAAGAAATTGAAATCAAATAAACCCCAATTATTAAAACAGTCTTTCTTTCTAGTTATTTAGTTAACATAGTTTTGTGAACCCACATGAACTATAGCCAAGGTGTTCATCATAAAGATAGAAGATTATTTATATAACACTTTTTGAGTTTTTGGACGATCTCTGCAACCAAATAAGGAGTTTTATGCACGTCTGATACCTGAGCTTTTCAAGTGATTTATTGACAATATCAAAGATTTAAAAAACACCTTTCTTGAATTCTAGTTTAGTTATGATTCCTTGCAGTCTCAACATTGCAGGGAAACAAAATATGTAACAGTCAAAATGACTGTGACTGAACAGCAGGGGAACATAAATGGCAAACTGGATGTTTGTTTGGTCTGCTGGCAGCCTAAAACACAGTATGATGATGTTTAGCGAGAGCTTCCTGCTCCCTCTCAACTTTATCGTGATCTTTATCAGCCTGATTTGTTTTTTCTGCTTTTTTAGGAGTGCATACTGTGCAGCTTCGGTAGCATCGCTCACAAACATCCTCACACCTAAACTGTTTGAAAACACAACCAACTGGATTCTCAGGTACAACAACCGACCACAGCACTCTGAGTAAATTATTAAAGAGCATTTTTGTCCTGCTTTTTTTACATAATCCAGTGTATGGGTTTTTTTGTTTTTTAACTACATGGTTTTCTGATTTCTAGCTGTCAGAACTGGGAGGGTGGTTTAAGTGGAGTACCGGGTTTGGAGGCACACGGCGGTTACACGTTCTGTGGTACAGCCGCCCTTGTCATCCTGGGCAAAGAACACATGCTGGATCTGAAAGCCTTGCTGGTGAGCACATCCTCCCTCCCCGCCTTTTCCTCTCTATTGTAACCTCAAATGCTCAGTCTGTGTCCCAACAGCAGAAAAAGATGCTATCATTGTCAGTCACAACAGGGGCTTTGTGCTAAAGTTTTATCGCTTTCAAAGTTGGGTGCTCAGTTCTGTGACGAAGCAAGTACAAAATGTCATTAAAAATCAAATACAATGTTGCAACTCACAACAAAATTTCATCTTCTGAAAAATGTGGAGAAATCTCTCTATGTCAGTCTTTCCTTCTCCTATTCGACAAACATTAATCTGATCCACTTATTGTTAAGCTTTTCTCATACTTACTATCTTTGTGATGATATTTACTGACTTTAATGCATCTACAGGCCTCTAATTCCCAAGTTAATCATTCACAAAAAGTGCCAAACGTCAGGTGCTGGTTTAGCTCAGTAGTTGAGCAGGCAAGCAGATAATGCAAGACCAAATGCAGCAGGCTGGGTTTGACTCTTTTGTTGGGCATCTTTCCTGTCTGCTCTTTACTGAAAACTATCTAATAAAGGTGAGAAAAACCCAAAATTAGTCACTCAGGAACTGTCCTTGCATACATCTTTACACTACATGTTACTTTTATTGTGCACAATCGCACGTCGCAGTAATGCAAACTTCATCATGAAGTACTAAAAGGAAATAAGTATTCAGTGACTTCAAGCAACAAAATAACCACAGATTACATGAAGTGAGCGGGTCCCAAGTTAAAGAGTGAATGTTACTGCTGTTTGCTAAAAGAGGAGGCCTGAATTTATTGATGTCACCTAGGCAGAGCAGCCTAGAAATGTTTAGCTTTTAAAAAATTCCTTATTCTGATAGTTTGATTATGTTTGGTTTCTGTGATAAGTTACTCATAATTTGTTTGAAGCAGTTTCCAGGAAAACTGCAACCTGCTCTTTCTTCACAGACTCGTTTAAACTGGCACAATTACACAAACGCATTCGCCGAGTCCTTGTAGCTGTCCTCTTTACACAGGAGTAACTTAATAATGACCTGCATGTGAGCTGTTTAGGAGACATCTGTAAACTGGAGCTATGAAAAACACGGGTTACACTCTTCCTGAATCTACTAAAACTGCCGATGTTCCTTTTATGACTTCTTTACGTGTTTAGCTGCACCATAATGTGCTTCCGTGTATTCAATCACTCTTTCTGTACTGTGGAATAAACATCTGTGCATGTAGTTACTCTCGGAGCACTCTGGAGGTTTACATTAGTTTTTGTTTTGCAACTGTTGGGATGCTTTGTTTCTCCCCTCAGGGAAATCTCATTTCCCTTCTTCCTTAGTAGTAAAAGGTTAGGAGCAGCTGCCCTTTAGCTTTGATGCAGGTCGAGCTTTTGAGTCATGCTCAGGGAAGCTGCAGTGGGGCAGATGCTCGCTGACACAAAGCTTGAGGTCATCCTGAGAAGATAAAATGATAAGGCTGTAACCAGAAGGCCAGTCTGCAGCAGTTTTTTATATTTTATTGAGCTCATAAAACACTTGATGTCATCATCCCTTAGCTTTTATTCAAATACTGTGTGATCACATTTGCATGTAACTGTGAAGTAAACCTGTTTCCACACCTGCGTGCACTAAAGTCCCTCTACCTTTAAACAACGTTAGTTATTTTCACCCAACACCCAGCTCAAGTGGCAGGTCAACAGAGCGCGCTCTCTAAGGTGTTGTGTGTCACTGTCCGTCCCTCAGAGACGCCCGGCATATAGCTCTGACTGAAGGCGGCGGGTTAGCAAAGGTTGTAAGTTGAAACCAGGTGGAGAATATCAAAAGCAGCGAGACTCGCTCGCTGCACAACTCGAGTCATAACCTAAAAATTGTATGTGAGAGAATGCATAAATCATTAACGCTGAGATACATAGATAATTCACAATGAACAACTTTCATATTTACGTGGTGTCATTGTTTATTTTCACGGGGATCTATTAATGATCTTGTGATGATCATAGTCCAGATTCTCATTAGGAATTCATTAAATCCGTGAACAACCAGGCAAATATACTCATTTTACCGCAAGCCGCGTTATTTCTTTGCCTTGCATTTTTCTTTCTTTGGTAAAGGCGGCCACTTCTCACATGATTAAGACATTTAAAACCTTTTGAAGGTGCACTAATTAAAATTTGCCTCTGTGGCACGCAAACACCCATTAGTTCCCTCATCCAAATTTGGATGACTACATATGTGGCCAGTCTCTAACCTTTAAAAGAGAGAGGTGGGGAGCTTGTTCATTCAGGTGACTCTCCTCCAGTATCTCTTGGGTGACTCTGAGGTGAGGTGTTCCAACATGTCCTAAGGGGGGGGGGCAGAGCAGACCCAGGACATGCTGGGGAGATTACATCTCTCAGCTGGAATGCCTTGGTGTCCATGCAGAAGAACTGGTGGAGTGGGTTGACTTTGTTTAGGCTGCTCCCCCAATAACCTAGCCATTGATCAGCAGCTTTTGTGTTACATGGCCTGGGTATTTTCACATTATTAACTCTTTCGCCCACGGACACTCACTAGGACTAACCCTTGTTTCTCTTTTCTTAACTGAGCAGTTTCTATTATATTTCAGGGCTGCTACCAGAACAAAATGACAGTTTTTTTTGTGTGTGTGCACCAAGTTGAGAGCAAATTTGGTCCAAAGAGCACTTCAAATAAAAATGTGTTGCAGTTTAGTTTCATCTGGTGTAGAAACATGTAGAGGTACAAATGGAGGCTGGAAATGTTACAGGCGTCACTGCTTCTGTTACCTCTTGAAGGCTCTGGCTGCTGGGCTGGGTACAGGACACACTCACTCTGTGAGCTTTGTAAGCACCTGCAAAGCCAGCGTGCTAACACAAAGTTCAATTTTGCGTTAGCTAGAGTGGATCGTTTTCTGGCCTGGGTGTACTTTGTGCTTCACTGTTACGTTCTTGTCCTTTTGTGCAATAAAAATGACAGTTATGTAATCTCCACTCCTCAAAAAAGTGCAGGCTGCTCAACTATTATTTTCTGCTCCATCAACATGAACGCCAGCTGCTTGTAGCACAAGTGCACAGAAAAGGGGACACATCATGATGTTCTTTTTCTTAGTCTGCTCTTGCTGGTTATTAAAGAACACAAATGATATTCCTACAAATTCCTTAACTTATGCAATGCACATCATAAATCAAATACATTGTGATAATTTGATGCTCTATGTAAACAGCAGAATTTTCAGAGCCATTTTAACGCTCTCCACCACTGCAGCAAATCAAAGTTCAATATATATATTTTTTTTATCTCAGCGTCCAGATGCAGTGAAATTAAAGCTAAAGCAGTAGCATGTTTGAAGCATCTATGGTACCCTGTGACTTAATGAGGAATTATGTGGAAAAATAAATAACAGAAAATATGAATTGAAGGAAATTTGCACAAAACACACATACTCACTATCAAATTTAGGTGGATACTCCAACGTTAATTTACTGATCACCGGTGCACATATCACTGTCTGTGTTGTGAGATAAAATGCAATAATTTTCCATACAGCTTAATAAAGTTTAATATGAGACATTAAATAATTTCAAATACTTCTTTCCCACGTTTGCTTCGTAGCAACTGATGTGCAGTAGTTTAATACACATATTGATTAACCCCCCCCCCCCCCCCCCCACCCCTTCTTCCAGAGTGGAGCTGGTATTAACTCCAATATCCCATAATTATTCAGTCCTATTGGACTGGATTGTACCAGTTGGCAATTTCCATGGCAGCAGTTTTCTAAATCGTTCCTATTCTGAAAAATATCAGGTCCCGTCTGGTCCGCTCCTGCCTCCTGTCTCGTCTTACCCTGTGAGGTTTTCAGCTGTTGGTATACATGCGATTCCACTCAGAGCTAAAGGGACACAAACACATGCAGTACATTCAAATTCAAATTCAAATTTTATTTGTCACACACACACAACCATACACAGTATGACATGGGGGTGAAATGCTTGTAGCTGTACAATGCCCGACCATTAAATGACAGAAGAAAAGTTTTACAATATTTACAATTTACAGTTTACTACAGAATTTACAAATCAACTTAGGAATTTACAGTAAAGAATGTGCAAATAGCAGAAGAGATTATAAAGATTATAGGAATTATAGGATTATAGGAAATGTGTGGTGGTGCGTGTGGTGACGTGTGTGAGAGTCCAGTCTTTAAGTGAAGTGTTTGGGAGAGTCCAGTCCTACACCTGGTTCAGGGCCCGAATAGCCTGGGGGAAGAAGCTCCTCCTCATTCTCTCTGTTTTGGCCTTAAGGGAGCGGAAGCGCTTCCCAGACCTCAACAGTGAGAAGAGTCCATTGTTGGGATGGGAGAGGTCCATCATAATCTTCCTAGCTTTGGACTTGCACCGCTTGGTGTAGATGGACAGCAGGTCAGGGAGCTCTGATTGATGCGTTCGGCTGAGCGCACCACCCTTTGCAGATCTCGTCTGTCCTGCTTGGTGCTGTTCCCAAACCAGGTGCAGATGTTTGCCGTCAGGACGCTCTCGATGGTGCAGGAGTAGAAGTTCTTGAGTTCTACATGCTTTGTTTGTTAATTCAGCGTATTTAAATGTGTGTTTGTCACCTTTCCTCCTCAGCGTTGGGTGGTCAGCAGGCAGATGCGATTTGAAGGAGGTTTCCAAGGCCGCTGCAATAAACTAGTGGACGGCTGCTACTCTTTCTGGCAAGCTGGACTCCTGCCTTTACTCCACAGAGCCTTATACAAAGAAGGTGCCTTTACATTTTGACCCTAAACTCTTAAAACAGTTCGAAATGGAAAGGTCTCATCACCGTAGCATCAAGCGGCACAAGGAAAACCAATTTAGCAAAGCGTGATTTTTGGTCAGAATTATTTGAAATGATAATATCAGCAAGTCTCCACTGACTTCAGCTGATCTGAATGAATGTCAGTGCAACAAAGATAGAATATTTTTCCAGTTTTAGTCGTTTTTCACCCAAAACTCTTTGAATAGTGAGTGATAGATTTATCAGTGTCAAAATCTTGAGGTTTGTCGTGAAGCAGTCCTTCGTTCTAAAATGTAAATCAGAAAATTAGAGAATATGTGGTTAGGAGGTCATTTTTCTTTAGATTTTGACTAATTTGTATTGTTATTCTGTGGGGGGTTTTAAAATGTTAAAACTGGAAATAGCCAGGTGTTCACATTTTCATGTTGAAAATGAAGTCTGAATTTTCTGTGGGATCATCCTGGGTTTTTTTTGTTGGGTTTTTTTTTTTTTCCCCTCTTGTGACTGACCTGTGTGTTTGCTCAGGAGAGTCAGAGCTGAGTCAGCAGCGGTGGATGTTTGAGCAGCAGGCCTTGCAGGAGTACATCCTCCTGTGCTGTCAAAACCCAACAGGAGGCCTTCTGGATAAGCCTGGCAAGTCAGTACCACACCATCTGAGCGCACACACACACACTACATATTTGTACAGCTTTACTCATGCGTAGCGTTTTTACATCACTGCCCTGTTTTATTGTCTTGGTATGTCCAGGTCCAGAGATTTTTACCACACGTGTTACTGCCTCAGCGGCCTCTCCATAGCACAGCACTTTGGGAACATGGACAACCATTACGAGGTGATCCTCGGCAAGGAGGAGAATAGATTGGTGAGAATGAAAGATATACATTATATGAAACTTTGACAAATGTTGGGTGTAATAAATATTTTACATAGAGGACATGTTACTTGTTGGGGAGTGGAGTCAGAAGCTGGTCTTTACATTCAGTTAAAACATGTCATCCTAAATGAGCTGTTCTACAGTTCTAACTCTACCTTCCTGTTTCGCTCAGAGTTAGATTAGATAATCAGTGCACACTCATGTGTCTGACCCACCTTGGCTTTCTGAATAACTCTGTGAGGTCTCAGTCATCATTAGTGGAGACCCTGAAGGGGATGGTTGAGAAACACACGGATGTACGTTGCTCTTGCTAAGAGCTTTGCATCCATCGTTATTTGGCGGTCATCCTAGACCTAGAACAAGAATTACCCGAATGTCATCCCTTCCCCTGTTCCTGGACTTGTAAGCACCGACCGCATATATGAGAGCAGGTAAACGTATAGCAAATCAGTCTGCAAGAGTGGGAGCTATACTCTTGGATACTGTCCAGGACTGGAAGATGCAGGCTGACTTGGATCAGAAGCTCAGTTTTCCACCAGAGATCCCAGCACCTGCTCGTAGGCCGGGCCAAATCTCGTGGAACAAACGGTACCATTAAAGAATGCGGTGGGTGAAGCGCACGAACAGAAAAAGCTGAAATAGAATGAAATAGCAGCTGAAGCTGAAGAGAGCAACGAATGTACAAGCTGCTCCATTTAGAGTTGGGATGCAGGGCATTTGTAGTGACATCAACAACAAGGCTCCCAAAGAGCACAGAGGTTTGAGAACAGGCTTTCTGATAAGTCATCAATTCACTGTCAGTTTGGAAAACGGACTCAAGTGGGACCGCAGGATGTCCAGCATAAGTGGTAAAAGCAGAGCAGCCATGAGAAACCGCATGTGGAGCTAGTGCATAATAATGCCTCAGCAGATGAGTCCATGCGATCATAATAAACCGCTGGGGTCGCAGGCGTCTGCACAAACCCTCCTGGTCACCGTTTGATCTCAAGTTTTCTGTCATTCAGACTGTAGCAGACCCACTGACAGGACACTGTGGAACATGTTTGACAGAAACACATATTAAAGCATTCACAGGTTTTACAGAAAAGGTGCTTTTCCAAAGGCTGTTATGTTAGGGCGGAGTCCTCACCGAGTTACACTAATTAACTCCTGAGCAGTTTAAAGAGATTAACATTACTGTTAATTGTTTCAAGTCTGAAATGGTAGCTAACGACATATGTAGATTTTTGATGGCATTATTCATTCCTAAAGGTCTGTGTCAGTCTCGGCTGAAAACTCTGCATTAAATCAGGTGGTTTCATTTAAAATAAAACAATGTTTTAGGACCTTTTTGCATCAAAAACTGAAATACCAACAATAGAGCTCAAATATTATGTATGTATACAGGTTTTTATATCATGTCACGCAGTTGCAAACACAAGCGGCTCTTCATGAGTAGATGAGAACTAACTGTGCACAGTGACACGGCTGCTTGCAGAGATAATCGCTCATACGGGAAACTGCTTAAGAAGGTTGGCAATTTTTATTTTTATTTTTTATAACCAGGACATGATTTCTGCACTACATTTTATATGTATTTTATTTTTGTTTTTTCTTTCTTTTTGGGCAGTTTTTGGTTTATAATCCCATTATTTTCAAGAGAAGTTGCACATTTTTCTGCAGCCAGTATCTCTAAAACTGGGAAACTTAAATATTCTTGCTTTAGCTATTGAAGCTAACAGTATAATTGTCTCTTTAAGGGTAACTGCTGCTTCTTTTTTTCTTGTTTTTTTGCACCCTTTCATTTCATCACCATGCAGTAAATAATTAAAGTACTGGTTTTCTTTTATCAGCCATGGTTTAATCTGCACGCACCTGCATAAAGAGTCAAAAACGCCTCAAAGGTGTTCCCGTGCTGACTATCGAGTGCAGTGCAGTCAGGTTTAATATGAGCGAGCTATAAAATGAGAAGCTCTGAAAGATGCTCTACAATAAGTGGGGTTTATAAAAAAGAAAAAAAAATTGAAGCTACTGAAATGACACGTGTGGTTGCACGTAAAGGCCGCGGCAGTTGGTTTTGGTTTTGTTTTTCTGTTTGCTGTTGCATTACTGGCACTGACAGCTGTTTACAGCAAGTCTTCCCCTTGCACATGCATATGCATATCGGCTCGTAGGTTAAAACAGCAGCCAGGTTCAAACTGTATCCCTAAAGTGCCTGAGCTATGGTGTTTTCAGCTCAAAGTGTAGTGGGTTTCTTTGTGGTGTGCAATTCTCAGATAAATCAATAAAACAGTCTCGGTGGATGGTGGCAGCTTCCTGTGATGAAAATGTTAAAACTGCATCATAATAGTGAAACTGCAGTTCCACCCACTAATGGGATATAATGGGATATAATAAGAAAAAAAATACATACTGCGACAAACGAAATATCTCGCAAATCTTTTGTTTTCTTCTTCTGACCAATTAGGCACCAACTCATCCAGTTTACAACATCTGTCCAGAGAAGGTGGCTCAGGCCCTGCAGCACTTTCTCCGGATGCCCGTTCCCGAGGTCAGCAGGCAGCCGGGAGGCTCCGGTGAAGACAGACCGTCAGATGCTGCTGCTGCCTCCTCATCAGCTGACCTTCAGTCCTAGTTGGTCCTCAGCAGTAACGTCACTGTGCGTTTTTAAAAAAAAACAAAACAAAATAACAAAAATCAGCCAACTCTGGGGATCGCCCCTGAGCCGGGAAGCTGTTGTCAGGTATTTTGTGGACAAGCGGGATAGTTGACCCTTGCTGCAGACCAGTGCTGAATTTTGCCCCAAATAAAGGTCAACGGTTTTGCAAGGGCAGCCTCACATTCAGTTGAATATGTTTTATTTTTATTTTTTTTGCTTGCATTGTCTGTTTTCATTCTCTGAAATAAAGGTGGAACTTTATAAGGTTTCAGTAGGTTAATAAAACTTGTTAGAGCTTTTCTCATGATGGTGTTAGGGTGCTGAGGGGGTCGGTCAGGTGTTTTTTCTGAGTTTGTATGTTATACACGTATTATATTCACTGGCCAGTTCATTAGGTACACCAGTTCCACTGCTTTTGTAAAGCAACCAACAATAGGGCAGCAACTTGGTGTATTTACACACACAGGCATGGTCAAAACAACCTCCTGAAATTCAAACTGTGCTTTTTTTTTTTTTATGCCACATACTATTCTGTCTATCCCTTTGTGACCACACTTGTATGGTGTATCTACTGTGTCACACATCCGAAATCATCCCGAACTGGTTTCGTGAATGTAACGAGTTCACTGTACTCAAATGGCGTCCGCAGAGCTCAATCCAGCAGAGCACCTTTGGGATGTGTTTGAACAAGCGATTTGCATCGTAGATGTGCGGCCAACCAATGTGCAGCACCTGTTTGATGCTATCATGTCAATATGGGCAAGAGTCACATGTTAGATGTTTCCACCAACTTGTTAGAGGAGGATCTAACTTGGTACTAGTGTGCTTAACAAAGTGGCTGGCGAGTGTATAATCGCACTCTGTGTAATTTCCCTTTAACTTGAAGCTCAGCAAAACAGGATGCAGTAGATCCTCACCAGGTGTTTGTGTTGCTAAATTAAAAGGTAGCAAACTGTGTCGAGTCCATGATTACAGGACAAATGGGGACAAAGTACTAAGACAGCTACTTAACTCTTTCCCCCATAAAGATCACATTTTATGACCTCCTTTGTACCCTTAATGATGACTTGACACCTCAGTGTGTAACAATAAAGATGCGGTTTGATGACCATTAGGATATTTTCCAGGTTTTCAGATGACAGCTAGATGATGCAGACCCAGTCATTTTGTCCTATAAGCAGGCCTGAAGTATGAAAGACGCTCAGTTCAGGGAAGAGCATCAAGGGTTACTGCTAGTAGGCTTTCAAAAGGGTAAAGCGTTATTGTAGATCTTAAAAGGTTTACGTTTGAGGTCATTTTAGACTTTACAAAAGACAGAATAAATCTATACAAAATCCGATTTAGTTTTTCTCATCTCAGTAGTTGCACCCTCCTATTTTAGAAACTGGAGCTTTTGGACATTTGCCAAATGATTTATTGCATCAGCTTTATAAAGGCAGCGTGTCTAGGCTCATTCCATGCAAACATGTTATTTACAGTAATGGGAATGGCAGTTACAGGTGGATACTGGGGAAGGGAGACTCGGCGCTTGAATAGGTCATCAAATTGGTACATGTGTGCAACTCAGGGCAAAGAACATGACATATTAAAGCAATTAAAATATTTCCGATGCTTGTAGACTTTTCTAAAATCCAGAGAGTGGTTAAACCGGAGAGCAGGAAACACACACAAAAGTATCCTCTAAATAAGAAGGGAATGACCGTGAACAGACAAGAGTCGGCTGGGGTTGGCCGCTGCTCAGCCACCTGGTTAAAAAACGACTCTCGTGTAAAAATGGGAAATTATAACACATCAGGTAGACAAACAAAACCAGAAAAACCTGACTTCACTACACCTGCACAATAAATCAGTTAAATTCAGTTTGAGTCTTTAATGTTCCCACGTACAGCTTCGTTAAGCCGCCGCCACACATTTTTTCGATCACGCCATGTGGCTGCATTGTTCAGTTCGATTGCACATTTTCAGACTTCTAGAAACTGTTAACGGTGAAATGCATTTTAAAATTTGAAAAACAAAACATGGAAACCATAAGGATGATGACACAGGTCATTAATGACCAAATAAGATTTCATCTATGATGGGTATTTCCATTTCCAGTTTGGTCTTAAATTTGATTTAGAGGCATAGCTTTGGGCCAACAAGTGAATCCCAAAGAGCTGGAAATGTGCCGTATATGTGTGCAGTGAGTCCTTAAAAAATTGAGGAAATTCAACAGGTGGAGGAGGAAAGAAGTTCCAAGGCTCTTTCTTTTCAGTTGAAAATTTCAAATGTTTTTATTCTTATGGCACTGTCATGTTTAACTTAAAAAACAAAAACCTTCCAACATATTTTGGCACACAAGCCTTCATCAGGGGAGTCAGTAGATCAATTCTGGGTCCCCGTGTATGATTTATTGTAGATTTCTTTAACATTTTGTGCACATTTTTTTGAAAAGAAAAGCCTTTGAGTTTTTCGATGTTTAGTGCCTCAAATAGCAGCTAAACAGTTGACATTTAGCATTTCAGTTGATCAATCTACTGTTTGATAAGGTCTCGTCCTAAATGGTCTCATTGGAAAGGCAGCTGTCAAGAAGCCATTCTTAAAAAAAAGAAAAAAGAAATTGAGCAGAGTCCAATATTTTAGCACTTTCACACACCGAAGGAAATGCTGATCAGTGACCACAGACAGACAGCTAAAGGATAAAATAGTTTATTTTATAGTCTCATAGTAAAGGTAGGCCTCAACTTGCAAGACAATTGTTGGCAGTATGTACAACATACTTGTAATTTCCATGGAATGGAACTGGACAAAGACCTACTACACTAATAATATCCTTCTAAATAGAAATTAAATGGAAACAATATACATACACACACATTTCCTAGACACGAAAATGCTTCCTTTTTTTTTTTTCCTTGGAGGGGGGGGGGGATTCAGCAACATTGATTTTTACTGTGTAAAGCACAACACACTGACATGGACTTCTTTTGCTTCCCTGTACTGCAGGAGACGGGGGCTACTTTTTCAGATTCAAAACCTAGTTCATAACCTTGAAGAAAACTACATGTGACAAAATCAGCATCATCTCATGACTTGTGTGATCACTAAAGAAATGCATAACATACTGTTTGAACTTGAAAACATCCAATTAATGCTTTTTTGAAATATATAAAACGAGATGCCTAATGTATTCAGCCACCTAAAGTCATCCACTACTTCAAGCTAAAGGACAAAATACGATATAAGTTCAGGAATATTCTCCTTCAAAACATCAATTTCAACAGAACAGGTTTCTCTCTCTCTTTTCTTTTTTTAATCATCTTGTGTTGACAAGTGTGTGCTGCAGGAAACGTCTGCAATCCAGTGGGGCTGAGGTGGGTTATCACTTTTAACATTTGCTCCGAGCATCTTCACATTCTTTACTGGAAAAAAAAAGAAAGCTACAAATGTTTTATTCATTTTTAAAAAGGTAAATCTTTCCAAAACTTTTTTCTTTTTTTATCTAGGTGTGTGTGTAAATTCTAAACAACAAAAACAAAAAAAATACATAACATAGCAGTGCTTGAAAGAGTACACCTGGCTCATCCTTCCTCCCAAAGGAAAAAAAGATAACTTGGGGGAGGAGGAGGAGCTTTACTGAGGGTACACACACACACAAAAGAGCCTCGAGTCCTTACATAGCCAAGCTGCCTCTTTTTAGGATTTGGATTGATGTTGCTAAAGAAGGGGAGGATACCAATGATGGAGAACAAAAATCAACAGAGAAAGAGGGGTGGAGGAGGAGGGGAACCTGAAGCTCTCTAGGTGGATTGAAGCAGTTGTCTTTCACCCTGCTTACAACCTCTCTCCCGTGGGTGGAGACTGGCTGGAGAGAGACGATTGTGGCGGCTGTTGTGAGGAGATTTGATGGCGACGAGTCTCCAGTGCGAGCCCATCCAGAGATGGAGGAGAGAGGATGACGAGGGAGGCCGAGGTGGTCGTTGGCATGAAGGTAGGAGAGGTCGGTGAGCCTCGAGAGCTTTGAAGGCCGTCTCCCCTCTCGCCCTCCGCTGTGCTCTGCTGCCTCGACCGCACCTATTTTTTTTCCTTTTTTTATTTTTTCGTTTTAAGACGCTCGGCTCTCTAGCTTGCCTCCACGCGCACCTTCTTCCTGGTGGGTGGCTCTTCTGCCTCCGACTCCGAGCTGGAGTCGGAGCCGCCGTCGAAAGCCGACACGGCGCTGCCTTTGGGGTTGGTGTACAGGCTGCTGTCAGACGAGGAATAGTTGGCCTGGAGCTGAGCTGAGCCCTTCACTTTCTCCAGAGCGCGGACTGCGTGGACACAAAGGAACAGAGAACTCAAATTTACTGAAGAAACGATTGGTCTGAGGAAACACTGCTGATCATAATTCTCTGCTTTTATAAGCTGGACAGAAACCTGATTAGGATGCATTCAAAGCACTAACAGATTACTTTCAGCGCCAGATCTTGAAGTAATTAAACAGATTTCAAACAGTCAAACTTAAGAGTGAATCTGAATCCTGGGGCCAGAATCGCCCCAGCAAAGATACCAATCTGGATGGCATTAGAAATTGTGAAGGAGGGCATTTACTTTGGACTCTTACCTGCAGTTTCATGAGTTTAACAACTTCTCTTATTGGCAAATAGCTCTCCCGTGGCTATTCATACTACACCAAAGTAAAAAAGTAGTAAATCAACTATTAAATGACAAAAAAGTTACAGCACCAATTTCTGTAGTTAAACTTCTTTAGACCGACAGAAAGGGCAGCTTCTTTGGGCCGGCCCACTCAACATTAAATTGGGTTGTTTGTCGCCCACAATGTCACATGAGCTCAATCAAACTGCTTCAAAGCCTGAAACTGGACTGTTTATTGAGCCTTCTAACAAACAAACAAACAAACAAACCCCTTAATTTTACATATATTATCTTATTTCTATCAGTTTTGCTACAGCTGGCATTTTTGTGCAATCTAATGCTTAAAAGGGGGGAAGGGAAAAAATCAGAGTGATGACGCAGGGGTCTCACAAAATTTTAGCCTCCTGAGACCTTGCATCCTTATGTGGGAACACTGCACTCAGGATTTTCTGTATCCTACACTTAACTCTGCTCAATGAAGCGTATTATACTTTGTTAAAAGATGGTGACTTATTGTATTATAGTGTAAAATAAAGCAAATGCAACCATTTTCGGCTCAGTTATCAGGAGGGTTTAAGACTTTAAGAAACAAACGTGATTCATATACATATGGAAAACATCCTCATTTTGCACAAGAGTATATTAATGCACCATGTCTAAGCTACACCTTTCATTGAGTTTTGGAGGATTTTAGGTACATCAGAGAGCAGAACATGATGGTCCAAATTTGCTCAAGGTCTAAACAATGACAATATTTAGACCTTTGTCTCTCCAAAGTCTCTGAGAAAGCTTCCTGTGCTCAACAGTTAAAACCATTTTTGTCTCTTGGATTCTCCAGTAATGCTTGGTACGAAATGCACATTTGTAGGTCCTTTTTCTTTTTATGTCGAAAATCAATCTTGTTTCCATCATTCTGAGCTTTGCCAGGTTTGTCTAATCCTTCACTCTGGTTTTAGTAACCACCATCTTCGTTTACATGACTGTTATGAGCTTACTGAAGAAAGCCGATTGTAACCTGGTTACTGAGAAGCGTGGAAATATTAGCCTTAGAGCAACCTCGGCCCTGGACGTAAAAATAGACAAGCACATCTCATACATAAACTTTAGAAACATGAGGGAGAGACGTTAGAGGGGCCATTCTCTTTTAGGTGATTACATGGAGGTACAAGGAGGCATGTTATTAAACGCTCAAACATAATGATAAAATGTTGTATTTCCCCCATGTAGTTGCAGATGATCCTATAGTAAATTTAGAACAGAAAAGGGGGCAGACTTGTTCTTTTTCTAAAAAAAACTAAATAAATCTGTTTATGCGTAAAGAGCAGTGTGTTCTGAAACTATTCACACACACACACTCCTTTATCGCCAAAACATTCAAACAAACATTTATTGTTCGGCCGTCCACGCTTGCACCTATCAGGTGGAAAACCTCACAGCCGACCCAAACCAGCATTAATCAGCCCGCCTCTCCCCGATAAGAAGTGTTACCTTGTTGCTCAAGCAGTGCGTTCTGCCTCTTCAGGTCGTCGATGTCCTGCTGGTGTGTGTGGTTTTTCCGCCTCATGTACTGAATGTACTCTGTGGCTTTGTCTAGGATTTGAGCTCGAGACGCCTGTTTGGTAGACTGCTGTTAGTGACACATGCAAAAATTGAAGCAATGACGCAAGTATACAGAGTCTTTATCACATTTCTAACACAGTAACTCTAACCCCTGCCATGATGCTACGCAGACTGGCCCCAGAGAGCAGCACACTGCAGACTCAAACCACTGCAGGACACTACAGGGTATCTGAGACAGCAGTGCATTTCTCTACCTAGCTTGCCTTCTTTTAACCCCCTGAAATCTGCTAGCACTTCAGTCTGACATGCATAAGCTTTGTCATACCCCTGACAAGTTACGGTCAGAGGCCTCTCCTCGATTACAGCAGACAACAAACACTGCAGCAGCAACCAGCTCAGATTACAGCTTTGCCATCATGCCTACCTGGTGTCTGTCAGCTACTTGACCTGTACAAATTATGGCTGGGTATCACTGATTTTAAAAAAAATCATTTAAAGGCTCCAACTTACCTTCTGTTTAAGAAAAACAAGTCTAATTTAAATTAAAGTGACAGTGACAGCAAGAGGTGTCCACCATAGAGAATGTGATACAATCCCCCGTTTCTAGGGAAAAGTGAAAAGTGCCAGATGTGTATGAGTGTCAAAGAAGGTGCCGAACCAAAGTTGCCTGCAGGTTTTTCTTGTGCAAACACTCGCTAACCAGTAGCTCAGGACAACTGGAGAAAGTGCTACACTCACTGGAAATGAGAACGCTTCCCTTAGAAGTAAAAGCTGTGCTGCAGAGCTGAAGCAAACATGATTTTCATTGAATGCCAATGATCTGTTTCCTGCTTGTGACGCAACAGCTCGGAGAGTAGCTGGACCATATTTGTAGACAACTCCATCACTTCCATTCAAACAACTGCAGCAATATGCTAGCGATCAAAGCAATCACAAGGCCAAATGGTCAGGGAACAACCTAGCAACAGGTGAGTCACTGGCCGGTCTGTAGGCCTGCGTGCCTGTGTCTTTAGCAATTATTTTCCTAGCAACTGCAATCAAACCTCCAGCAACCAGTTGGGGATTATGTATCCTTCACAACAGGCAGTTACCAGGTGGTCACTAACCACTCTAAGCCCAAGGCCTTATTCAGTTGATCTTTTATTGCCACACATCCAAAATTGGCAATAAGTTAATTTCACATGGCTAGCAATGGCACGTTTACAAAACTTCAATTAAGGTCATGCGTTGCAAAGAACACGCCACTGGAAATAAATTTAAGTATATTTGGGATTTAAGCTTTATTTAACTGTCTATACTGAGGCCACTATGTAGTTTATTCGAGTTGGCATATCTGCACTGCAATTTTGCTACTCGAATAGCACTTGTGAGTGGAACTTATCTCTTCAAGTTGAGCTGCTCTCTTCCCGTCAGTTTGGCAGATAGAGGCACAAGAAGTGCTCGTCAGAAATGCACAGATGGAAACGGCACCAATCGCAGTCATTGCAATGAAATGCAGTTACCTTTGTAGGGCGATGCATGCCTGGTCACGAGGTTTCATAGGATTTTGCAGTTACAACGTACCCACAGCATAAATTTAATGCAAACATTTAAACTCTACATTACTCTTATTGATAAAGGTAAGCCAAGTAGTATGGATAAATATATGTGGACATTTTCCTCTGCCTCAGAAGGTTAACACTGCTAACTGGACCTTCACCCCATCCACAGATGTGTTGCTGCCAGAGGAGGCAAAAAATGTCCATCAGATATATCCTACAGATGATATGGATGTCCCCAACTACTAATTTCATAACCGCTTTAATGCCTTTGCAGGTTAAACACTGCGTTAAAGGGGATACGAGTTGATTTCAGCTCCTTACCCTGCAACAAAACACATTTGGGCAGAAACACAACCCAAATATCTCCAAGTCTGATGGCAGTAAAGCTGCTCTTGGGTAGCGTTTTAGCAGCTCTACTGCTGAATTACAGCTCACCCCAAGAAACTCAGAAGGCTTTAAACCTTACTTCAACTCAAAGGCAGAAGCGGACTGACATTTAAGGAACAGACGTGTTTCTTCTTTCCCAAAAAGCAGTTAATCAATGGAAAATTAGAATTTAGACTGAGGATCAAGTCTAACAGTCAGGAAACAATAAGTGTGGCACCACCAGCCTTCCTTCCTTCTAGATTATAGGCTCAACATGCTTGCACTGAATGCACTTTCCAACGCTCAACTATTTAACACGTCCACATATTCTAAAGCAGCCAACATACTAGTGTTCATTATCTTGATCAAAACACTGCTTGAAAGAATTTTCCAAGATGCAATCTATCACATTTTTTTACTCTGCTTGTTTACGACATACATTACGGCCATTAGTGCAGGGGAAGGGGAGCTGTTGGGTAAGAAAAAACCAAACACTACTCAAGCCAAAATACCAACAAAAAACAGAAAAAAGATCAGAATTACAGTCAAACCACTGCAATCTTCTGTTTAACACTAGAAGGCCAGAACCACTAGGAACGTGAAAAAGATGCTCAATCATTAAAAAGGTTTGTTTATTTTGTAATTCGTCCCATATTTAAAGAGTTAAGCCTTCTGGTTAATCTGCCTGTTTATGATCAGCACATTGGTGCAAGTGATATGCCATAAACCAGCGGTCCCCGACTTTTGCGCCACGGACCAGCCTTTAACGTGTCGCGTATAAATACAACAAAATAAAACTAGTACCGGTACCGAAAAAAAAAGAAGATTTATTCATAACACACGTGAAAAGACTCAGGAAAACCGAGTTAACGATAAAAACGATAACAAAATAACGCTGAAAACCGATAAAAACCTTGAAAACCATACATTTCACACCTGAGCCTCAACTCTCGCGGCCCGGTACCAAATGACACACGGACCGGTGCCGGTCCGAGGCCCGGGGACCGCTGCCATAAACAGCCTCATAACCATTTATGCTAGTGTGGCTCGATCAGCCACACTCATCTCAAAGAAGGTTCACAACTCCCAATCCGTAACTGAACAGGGGAAGTCCATATTCCTATTTTTTACGTTAATGCAAGTTTAAGGTCTAAAAATTGGCAAAATGTTTATTATTGGGAACTGTGACCAAAGACTGTGAACCTGCCCAAACCACAACAGACTGCCACTTGGTAATCTTTGAAACACAGACTCAGAAGCACAAAAGTACACTGATTTGATACCCAGCCATAACTTGTTTTGTTGTTTTACAGTGGGGCAAAAAAGTATTTAGTCAGCCACCGATTGTGCAAGTTCCCCCACTTAAAATGATGACAGAGGTCAGTAATTTGCACCAGAGGTACACTTCAACTGTGAGAGACAGAATGTGAAAAAAAAATCCATGAATCCACATGGTAGGATTTGTAAAGAATTTATTCGTAAATTAGGGTGGAAAATAAGTATTTGGTCACCTCAAACAAGGAAAATCTCTGGCTCTCACAGACCTGTAACGTCTTCTGTAAGAAGCTTTTCTGTCCCCCACTCGTTACCTGTATGAATGGCACCTGTTTGAACTCATCATCTGTATAAAAGACACCTGTCCACAGCCTCAAACAGTCAGACTCCAAACTCCGCCATGGCCAAGACCAAAGAGCTTTCGAAGGACACCAGGAAAAGTATTGTAGACCTGCACCAGACTGGGAAGAGTGAATCTACAATAGGCAAGCAGCTTGGTGTGAAAAAAATCAACTGTGGGAGCAATCATCAGAAAATGGAAGACATACAAGACCACTGATAATCTCCCTCGATCTGGGGCTCCACGCAAGATCTCATCCCGTGGGGTCAAAATGATCATGAGAACGGTGAGTAAAGATCCCAGAACCACACGGGGGGACCTGGTGAATGACCTGCAGAGAGCTGGGACCAAAGTAACAAAGGTCACCATCAGTAACACACTACAACGGCAGGGAATCAAATCCCGCAGTGCCAGACGTGTTCCGCTGCTGAAGCCAGTGCATGTCCAGGCCCGTCTGAAGTTTGCCAGAGAGCACATGGATGATACAGCAGAGGATTGGGAGAATGTCATGTGGTCAGATGAAACCAAAGTAGAACTTTTTGGTAAACTCAACTCGTTGTGTTTGGAGGAAGACGAATACTGAGTTGCATCCCAAGAACACCATACCTACTGTGAAGCATGGGGGTGGAAACATCATGCTATGGGGCTGTTTTTCTGCCAAGGGGACAGGACGACTGATCCGTGTTAACGACAGAATGAATGGGGCCATGTATCGTGAGATTTTGAGCCAAAACCTCCTTCCATCAGTGAGAACTTTGAAGATGAAACGAGGCTGGGTCTTCCAACATGACAATGATCCAAAACACACCGCCCGGGCAACAAAGGAGTGGCTCCGTAAGAAGCATTTGAAAGTCCTGGAGTGGCCTAGCCAGTCTCCAGACCTCAACCCCATAGAAAATCTGTGGTGGGAGTTGAAAGTCCGTGTTGCTCGGCGACAGCCCCAAAACATCACTGCTCTCGAGAAGATCTGCATGGAGGAATGGGCCAAAATACCAGCTACTGTGTGTGCAAACCTGGTAAAGACCTATAGTAAACGTTTGACCTCTGTTATTGCCAACAAAGGTTATGTTACAAAGTATTGAGTTGTATTTTTGTTATTGACCAAATACTTATTTTCCACCCTGATTTACGAATAAATTCTTTACAAATCCTACCATGTGGATTCATGGATTTTTTTTTTTTTTCACATTCTGTCTCTCACAGTTGAAGTGTACCTCTGGTGCAAATTACTGACCTCTGTCATCATTTTAGGTGGGGGAACTTGCACAATCGGTGGCTGACTAAATACTTTTTTGCCCCACTGTAATCGATAGCTAAACAGCGATGTCCATGTGGTGATTCGGACTGAGATAAATCAAGCCATTTTGCACTGTGTGTTTCCTGAACTGAAATAAAACCCTTGTGCAGCCAGTTGCTGAACCCACTCTAAAAATTCTCTACGTCAATGATGTCAAAACAGGAAGAGAGCAACAAAATGTCCTCATAATAACTTCCCAATGCTGCTCCAAGTACTTAGACTGCATCACTGCCTTCCTGTTGCCAGTCTGCACCCTTCTACCATTTACCCTCCACTAATCAGCTGCCCAATCAATGCCCTCCACATGAAGCAACAAGACATCTGCATCTCTGAACATCTACATGCTGTTTTCTAAACATCATAAACAGTAAAATTCACATTTTAGCATAGACATGACACAATAACAATTCATTCAAATTCAAATATTTTTCATACATGAGTGTGTAGTTGGCATTTGTGTGGTAGGCAGACTTACAGGCTGAGTGTTACCAACCTTTTCTCCCTGCAGGGAGGGTACCGAGTCTCGGAGGCTGTGAAAGCTGTCTTTGATGTGGTCCCTACGCTTGCGCTCCAGCGCATTGTGGTGTGCCCGTTTGTCTGCCTGCAATGACAAGAGTCACAGGGCCTTAAGCCAGGCAGCAGAGCAGCGTGGGTAGAGGGACAGCGGGTGTCCAGCCGTCCCAGTCAAACGTTCACAAGCCGCTCTGCTGCCAAGTCGCACTCTGCAGTAAAACACTGCTTTGTGCTTTTAATTCAGTGCAGCCATCATTATTATTAACCAACCATTACAGAGGAGGAGGACTCATTTAAGATGTAGTTAATATCCCCAGTAAGGCATCAAAATTAGTTTGTCTTCAATCTATAATAAAACACTGAGAATGATAGTCACACATTTTTAAGGCCATCTTTAAACTGCTCAACAGCCTCAACCTGTAAAAATTCATTTTACTATTAAAGATGTAAATCCTTTCCTTTTCACCAACTTCAAAATTTGTGAAACATAACCCTCCTTTCTTCTTTTTTAATATCAACACACTTATCTTGTCATTTTAAAGAAATTCATATTAAAACAGGGACTGCAGTTCACTGAAACTCATGCAAATATTATCGCTCTGTAATCCACAAGATAAAAGGTTTAACCTCACAGTCCTCAACGGATTTCAATATCAGCAGCCGATATGACAGATTCTACATAGAAGGCCAGATCTTAGTGTAGACCGTCATTACTCTGATATTTTACCCAAATTTAAATATGACCAAAGGTGAGAAAACTTTTCTTTTTAACTAAACATAAGATATAACATATTTAAACACAAAATGCTTAAATTTATTAGACCAATAGTCATAAAAACAATCAAGCTAATATTTTAGAAATAGTCCAAAACTTGTTTAAATCTAAAAAATTATATTGGTATTTATTAGACAAACTGCATTTGTGTTTTTTAATACCTGCATTTATGCCGGCACACTGTACTCATCTGAGAAGTCCGAATTTAAGAACATCAGTCAACCATAGAAATCTAAATAAATAACTTTAAATTTTGCAAATTAAAGAGCATAAAGTGCATATTGGTGGATTAACAATCACAGAAACGTGAAAAATTATTTTGGTAATCACCAATAGTGTTAATCTAGTGTGACATAAACCTTACATTGGATAGTGGTCTAATAAATTTGCCAAGCACTGTAGATGCATTATTACATCTTAACATGCTAACAATGAAATGCTACTTCCAGCTCCCTCTTCATTTGCTGCAAAACTCTATTGTCTAAAATAGACCAAAATACGGAGAAATCTCTAAATTTGAACATGAAAACTAGTCACTGCAAACATGATGACAAATAATAGTGTCAGCTAACTCCCTGATGAGAAAGTAAACAGTTCAGCAGTCATGAACAGAGGTTGTTTTGCTCTCCAACCTTTATGGGGTTCGGCTTTTCACCGTAAATTTGAGGTTAATTTTAGGCTGCTGTATGAACTAAAATACAACATTTTTCATGTCTTTTGTCAAATCAAATAACTAGCTTAACTATAACAACCCAACACTATTAACAAACACCAACTAAAAACAGGCACATAACTAGCTGTTAATTCAAAACCACACATCTGAACTCCAATTATTAAACTCGAGGCATAAAACAGCTGCCATTAGCACATGACCAGAGCACTGATCAGCATGTAGTTCGGCCTGTTTTTAGGCCAAACAATTACAGCCTTCAATCAAATCTGACTCCTGACTAATCCATGCTGTCACCAGGCTGAGCCCAACTCCCAATAAGAGCCTCCAAAATCATCTGTACATCCACCATCACACAGCTTCAGCAAAGCACGAGATGTGACTAAAATATTAGCAATGAAAACAGAACAATATTTGTGGTCACGCCACAGTTTCAGGCAAAGAGAAGAGGAGACAGAAGTCAGGTGACCTTGTGTCATCTGACTCATTTTGTCCATGGATTACAACAAAAGCCAAAGTGGCCACGAGTGAGATGAAGAGCAGGTTAAGACAAGCCTTTCGCTGTGATCTCGGTGGGCGTAAAGCGTGACTCAAGTAATACTTTAAGCAAGTAAACATCCTGCTGAAGGTCTTAGCAAGAAGATAAATGCTGCAGAGCATGAACACATCCTAGACACCCTGAGTGTCACTGAAACTGAAACTTTAATTTAAAAAAAAAAAAAAAACCCAAACAAAACCCCACATATATACCCTTAAAGCTACCCACAATGCATATCATGTGACTCAGTGGCAGCTGCTCCTACAGTGTGTTGCATAAAACAGAGACCAACCAGAAGGGAGAAAAAACCACCAGGACCATGTGCCTCATTGTGCCAAGCACTCCCTCCATTAATCCTTGCATGAACAAACATGACTGCTATTGATGGCATGTGCAATTACCAGTCTGGTGGCTGTATCTATGGATGCTTCAGCGACGAGACAATAGATACAGAAAGTGCACGTGGTTGACTTTCTTGTTCAACGGCAATGAGGGGAAGACTATTATGTTCAGTATATTAACAGGAGTAAAGCCCAGAGTGTGTTAGCATTCATTTATTATAGAATTCCTGCTTGTTAAAAGCAAGTGGTGACTTACAGACAAGCTATTTAAAACACTGGAACTGCTTTAAATACAGTTACCAATCAACGCTGGCCATTAGGTTTACTTTCCCTTTTGTAAATGTACAGTTTATTTGGCTAAACTCAGAGCTGGACGATAAAAATGACAAAAGAAATGCCCATGAATAAAGTTTTGCTCAATATAAATATAAGATATGGTCACCATAAAGCTGACAAACCTTATTCCAGCATGTTTTGACAGATAAGACAAAAGACCAATGATAATGAGAACACAGAGCCACGTCAGCATAGGCTGATATAGGAGGTGTAGCCAGTAGCACCACATATGCTAGTGTTTGGGCTGCAGCAGTACAAGTGAGTGTGATTGAGATAAAACAAAATAAAAAGTTTAACGACGACTCGCGGCACAAGACTCAAGCTACGAGAACTTTGCTGAATGGAACTGTCCGATAACAAGACACGATGCCAGTAAGCACAGTCGATAATGTTGAATTAAAGGAACTGACCATTAACATTTCTCGTACTTTCAAAGCTGTACATGGACTGTAGAGCGACGGCTGGACAGCTGTGTCATTCTTCGCCACCACACTGGCTTTGTGGTCAAGTTGCACATCTGATCCATATGAGCGTCACTGCCCACTTTGTTGAGACGGCACTTTGCTTCTTATTCGAAAAAGAAAGTGTACTTTACTGATCCCCGTGGGGAAATTCCTCTCTGCATTTAACCCATTCACTCAGTGAAGCAGTGGGCAGCCATTGGGCGCCCGGGGAGCAGTGTGTAGGGACGGTACCTTGCTCAGGGGTACCTCAGGGTAGCTGTTCAGGGGAATACAACCCGTTCCTCTGCTTCAGGGAACAGACGTTATAGACATAACTGTTCGCTTGTGCCTTGGAGCACAAGTGGCCCTAAACTATCTGAATGTTCTCCTTTGCCTGCATTTGAAAGGTTCTTGAATTTGTACAGACAGTCTGAATCTATATTAAAAAAAAAAAAATCATTTTTTTTAATATCGGATTAATATCTAGGTTATACTTATTTGGAACAGACCAAAGATTTCAGTTTTCCATTTGTGTTTGTGTTCTTGGTTGTATATCTTGGTATGAAAAAGAACCTCTAAGCTTGACCGAAATTGTGAGTCCATTTACAGCACGATTTATATTTCAGACTGATAAGAAAGAAATTATTGTTTTATGACTTTCTTTCCCATATCAGCCAGCCCTAGTTAAACCTCACAATAAACTCCAATCCAATAATTCCATAAAGCTGCTTTTGTTTCCTCATTTCTTTCCATTCGTTTAAAATGAGCAAAAATAAGCTTCACAGGCGGATTTTGACAGGCCTTTCACGCTTCTTCAAAGTCTTCGTTCACTATTAAGTGCTGATTTGAACAAAGTTCCACCACAGATATATATTTTAGTGCCTTTAAGTTACTCTTTGGCAATGTAAGTCGCACTCTCAAGAGGATGTTGAATATTTACAAAAACCATCAGAATTTGAATTTATAATAAATGTTTTAAAAGCATATAAATGTTAAATGTTCATGCAAAGTTTCATTGCACCAGTTAAAGAGGAGACAGGGTACATAAAGACATTTAAAACCACTGCAGTTTAAAACAGTTTCAAGGTCTGCAGTAGTGACTTATAAGTATAAAATGTAAGTACTTTTTTTTAAGGGAAAAGTGGTTCTGTTCGGACAGTAAATATCACATTAGTAAAGATAAGGTTAGTCATTTCATGAAAAATTTGATTTATTTAATACCACCCACCTCATGACCTCAGAGGTAAATGATTTTTAGTGGTACACCAACTTCAGTCTGTTTAATTGAGGCAAGATTTTACCTTCAGCCTATGAATATTTTATATAATTTAATATTTTTACAAGCCCGAAAGCAAAAAAACAAAACAACTGTATCTGAGAAGGTCTAGAGGAAACGCAATTATTTAGATTTATATGAAATGACCCAGCTGTCTGCACTATACATGCTCTAACCTACATAATTATAATTTATATTGAACACTAATCTAATAACGATTAGCGGTTAATATGAAACTGCTTTTTTACATTACAAAATTTTATTAATCTGAGTACCAGTGAGGGTACTTTTTACTACTGTTAAATGTGTCTTTGGGAAAAGAAAACATCTCAAATTCTGTTTGTTCTTGTTGTTTCTTTTGAAGGCAAAAAAAAGAGTGAAAATAAGCTGACAGAAAACCTTGTTTTGGGAAAATTAAACAATATAATTGCCCCCAAATATCAAGATGTGACCCCATAGTACCGACAGAAAAATAAGGAATCATGCCTCTTTCTGAGAGCAGATTAAAGGACAGACACCACACCCTTTACATAAAATAGCCACAAGATCTCCACGTATGTACTGTCACGTAACCTGACATACCTTTCAACAAGTCTGTTCCTTCAGAGAGCCAGGACTGCAGCAATGTTTTCTTTATTTCTGACTTGTGTAGGAAATTTTAATTCCAAGTGAATCCACTTTAAAGGTTACATCATGCACATAATTACATTTAACTAGGTCGCCAACACTAAACAGCTGCTATAAACACAGCAGTATCTGCATCGTCAAGCTACCTTGTTGAGCACATCAGGCTCCACAAAAAGCAGGTGTCCTATTACCTGCTTGCAACCATTATCACTTCACTGTAAAGCTGATACGTTCTGCTGGCGGCCTACGCCAGCTGAGCTTCTCCTCCGTTCTATTCATACCTGATCATGAGACATTACATAACACCACCAGGTGCCTAGCTGCTGCTTCCTGGCCATTCCTTGACCAACTCACCTTCCCCGCACGAAAGCCTACGCTGCTGTCAAAACTTTTTCCACCAGTAACCATGGAAACGCCACTAAAACAGATTCGCCAGCAAGTGAAGCAAAGTTGACGATTTAAAAAAAATGTCCTCATTAGGACATATTTAAGATCTTACAATGACTGGTTTCACTGTTCATTAGTTTATACATTTCTGTTCTTGGAGCTACAAAACAAATCATATTTTGCCCCTCGTACATTTTCTAACCATTACACACTGCATACCATACATACATTAAGTGCTTAGCAGCCCCTTTGCTCCATGACTAGACAGCGTTCAGTCTCTTATCTCACCTTCCAAGACATATCTACAGACAACAGGCCCACTTTCCACATCACTATTCAAGTTTTGAGAACTATTCAATGTCTGCCACACCAAAACCATCATTACATTTTATTCCTATCTCTGTTTGCACAGCTAAAGTGGTGAATTTAGCTTTTTGGAAACAGAAATTGCAATCTGGGAAGTGCAATCCTGAGAAAATACGAGCCACAATCTAATTAAAAAATAAATAAATAACTGAGAGCATCTGAACAAGCTGACAAAAGTATTCTTGGTGGTAAATTTACTTGTCTGTAGATAATTAAACCACGAAGAGACACCATTCTGTTCTATTACTGCTGTTTGGCAAAACAAGAAGAAGGAAACTTCTTTTTATCCTTTATAAAATAATGATATTTCTCCACGCATCTGTGAGCACATCTGCCAATGTTGCAACATTTTTTTATACACTTGAGACCACTTTTTTTTTTAAGCCATCTGACAAACATCCAAAATTATGACTAAGGTAACACTTCAATAATTGTGCAAAGCACTGGTGATTTTTTTCTAAAAGCAACTTGCCAGGTTTTGCTCTAAAGCTAGCTTTTCTCTAACTGTCTGAAGCAGTAAGTCGGGGTTTTCCTGCAAATAAAATTAACTGTGTTAAATATATTTACTCTTTTTTTTTTAATGGGGTTTAATCTAGTTTAAATTCACCCCCCAGAAACAGAAAAATGCATAAACTTCTTGTAAGTAAGGCAACCATAAGCAGACCAATGGGACTTGCTTGCATAATCAACCCCGAAAGGCCCATTTTAAGCAAGAAGAAAAATGCTCCTACTGTTCAGCAGAAAACGAAATATTTTCGGTATGCATGTATAAACTAGACAACACAAGCAGAACATTAAAGTCAGTATTGATCAAAAAATAAAGAGAGAATTGCCTCAGGTCTGTTGGGGGGGAACCAGCAAAAAGGCTATTTTCTAATCTTTATATCACTTCATGTTAACATGTTAACACTAATATTTCCTAAACAGCTCTTCCGCATTTTAATTCTAGTTATTTGACAAGCGGGGAAACATGGTGTTTTTGTGTGCACCAACCAAATCGTGCAGGGTGTTTTTTTTCCCCCTAGCTTGTATGCATGCAGCTATACGTCATTCATTTAGGCTGCCAGCCTTTTCGCTGCCTGTAGAGAGAAGATGGCTCTAATCACCGTCTGCAATACAGGAAAACATCCCGCTGCACCCTTTCCTGACACCAAGCCCTGTCCGAGGAGATGCAGCAGCCTCTCTACCCGTTACGCCCCCCTCTGCATCTGCATCATGGATGCAGAACAAAATGTAAACGCGCTCTCTTTACTAAGATGACCTACATGTATGATATGCAAACCTGATTGTGAGCGGAATCCCCGCGGAGGGGAGCAAAAAAGCCTGGGGTGGAAGAGGGGGGGAGACGACTCAGGCCACTAACCTGCTGCTACGGAGCACAGAAGGCTTTGTGTTAACCGGAAAAAAACAACAAACACGCGCACACACACAAAAAAAGCCTCTGTAGGGATAAAGCTTTGGTCTAAATATAGATTTCGTGTTACAGTCTCCCTATGGTCGGGTATACACAGGATGGGGGATACCCTGCAATACACTGAAGCCGAGGATTATCGCTTCACTTGCAGAGATGCATGAACAACTACACGCAAAGCAAAAAATACCGTCCACACACACATATATAAATAAATTTAAAACATACACGTGTTATCATCGAGATAACCGCACTATCACATTCTCTCTCATGACTAGCCCCCACCACCCAAATAGTGCAATCTGACTAATACACCATAATAAATAAATAAAAATTAAATAAGCAAAGTGGTGATGAATAAGTTAACTTAGCAATAATCAGAGACACATTTTTTTGTGTCGACAGTGGACAAATCCAGCATTACGCACCACAGAGTGATATCTCGGTGATTCTTCCTGCAAAGAAACAGAACAAAAAGTACAATTGTAGCCACAATTCTTCGTAAAGCTCCACAATCTCACTGTTTTCGCTGAAGAAAAGTAAGATAATTAATCAGGTCAACAATGAGCTGATGCAAGAAAGCCTACTGTTTCTTATCATTTAGCTGGAATCCCGATAAAATTACTCAGAAGATCAGAGCTAGCCAGCTTACTGCCAGCTAGCGCTTAGCCGACGAGCTAGTTGAGCTAAAACAAATTTCCAGCTGGCGGAATAACATCCTTAAAAAGCAAAAAGCAGCCATACTTACGTCACTATCGACTTCGATGTCATCGTTATCACTCATTCTTCGATTAAATAGGCTAGTTTAAACGGACGGGTGGCTAAAAAAACAACATGAATCAGCTTAGCACCGAGCGGCGCTCCTATACACGGACAGCTAACAGCTCACGTTCTGTTTGGACGGAGCCGAGGTGGACTCTACGGGCTCCACGTGACTGCACTCCACACACGCAGCTGCCACACCGCTGTACACATGCGCAGAAGCAAGAGGGCTTTTGGGAAGTGTAGTCGATAGGATTGTTTTTCTTAATTTCTCAGATGCAAATTAATATTTGTGGAGCATTTTACTACAGGTAGTATTTATAAAATATACAATTTCCCCTGGATGAGTCAAGAAAGCATTATACAGAAAGTCTGAATACCGTTGTAAATGTAAGCAGTTGTTATTTCTAAACTACAATATCCAGGAGGGATTTCGCTTGTATACTACGTCACAGCGTCTTTATTTTTCTGATTTGCATTCTGGGAATTGTGGTTGGAGTCGTATTTGTATGCCAGAAGAGCTAAACGGGCCATGGCTGAGACACGTGGATTTTAAGAACATACTGAAGAAACATAAACTCTCACATGCTCAGGCCCAGCTACAGCAGCCTACAAATATACACCAATCAGGCGATTCATTCCTAGTATGCCTCTCCTTCTTTTCTGTTTTTCTTTTTATTTCTTTTCATCTTGTTTGTGTTTTATGTGATTCGTTTTCTTTTTAGGGATCAAGAGTATGAAATTAAGATTAACTGAGTCCTGTCCAAAAACTATAACTTGTGTTGTTTTCTTAGTTTTTTTTAAAAAAAAATGATAAAAACAATAAAATATCCTTGGGTTATTATTTGGGATACACAAAATAATGTTAATGATTCAATTGATAAACTAAAATTTAAGAAAACAAACAAACAGACCTTTCTGTAATGCCAGTGGAATAAATGCAAATAGGAGCTGGTCTCTGCACAAATAATAGCAAGAGTAAGAGCAATAATCTGCTCTGGGGCTTCCTTTTTTCACTAAATTGTGCTGTAGATAAGGAGCTTACACTGTGGATTATTCTGCACTGCAACAGTGAATCAGTAATTGTTTTTTTTTATGGCTGGGAGAAGCCTCCTCCATTCCCCCACCAGCAGGTCAAGAGACCACATCAGCTGCAGGCAACATCCTGTTTGCTTTCCCTGCTGCTTTACACCTGCACTGACCTTCATCCTTCTGTCAAGCCAGTCTAGATCATCTGCCTCTTCTATTTCTTGTATACTCCGCCAGTTTTGGGCCCCATCTACAATTTTCTTGAATCTTGTTGTATGTCCTGCAGCAGGATGGCCCAACAGGGTCACCTAGAAATATGGTCAGTAACAGCATACCTGTTTTTAATAGAAGACAACACAATAAGGCCAGGCTTTAATAATGCATCTGCTGCAGTGAAGCCTCTCCGTCTTCATGCATGACAGCAAGAAGCCATCAAGCTGTGTATGTGCACCAAAATTGAATTTAAATTACCTCGAGGGATGGGTTATGTTATAGAATAATAAGATGATGAAGTAGATATAGCAAAAGTCAAAATTTTCTGCTGTCTCACCACACCCTTAATACTGTTTCTCACAGGCCTGAGCTGAGTTATGAAGTGTGGAGCACCATTACAGTTCACAGTGTTCAGGCTGCAGGAAGGTAGAGACACTGATTAACTATAGAAGAAGAAAAAACTATTAAAATCCAGGTATAAAGAAGACTTG
Organism: Maylandia zebra; assembly: GCF_041146795.1. Classification (NCBI taxonomy): domain Eukaryota; kingdom Metazoa; phylum Chordata; class Actinopteri; order Cichliformes; family Cichlidae; genus Maylandia; species Maylandia zebra. Next base: position 17,144,391 of record NC_135181.1, read on the forward strand.
GCTGTAATTACAGCTAGAAAAGATGATCTGTCCAGATCTGTCCCCTCCCCCCCGTGTCCTTACAAGATTGGCCTGCTAAACCATTAAAATGCCCTCCTTTTGTCCCCTTGCAGCGTACTGGCATACTGGAAGAGCCCCAGTATGCAGACACCATTAGAGATTTTTTTTGTCCTTCTTGCCATTGTTGTTGGTGCATCACTTATGAAAAGGAGGAAGGGGGGGGGGGGGGGGGGGGAAGCACTGCAGTGCCAGATAAATGCTAGAAAAGTTTCACTACATCCTTAAACTGTCTTAGATGATATTACTGTAGATTATTCTTGTAAACTTTTATCAATAAATCAGTTAACTATACATTATCAGTGTTAATCTAAATGGAGCAAATGAAATACAGTATACTAATGTAATATGAAGCGTGACTGTACTTAAAAATAATCCAAACTCATTTCCTGAACCCCCCCCCCCCCCCTCAAAAGAAAAAAGATAAAAGTAAATAAATAAGAGTAAGTAATGTCATCCACAGAGAGATAAGCATGTTTATCTCAACTGCGCAGCACTAATTAGTATATCAAAGTGCGTGGGTTATCAATTTTTATGATAAATACAAACTGGAAGAGAGTGCTGTCAATTGCAATGCCCAGCACTGTTGGATGAGCACATGGAAGGAAAAAGTAGGATTGTAATTAAATCATCAACAGCTGCAGCAATAAAGTGTGAAATAATAATTATGATCCAATGATTCAGTTACGAGCCCCTTAGTACTTCTCTGACCTGCTGCACCCATATACACAGTCTCACATGCTATGGTCCTCAGTTATGGGGCTGTTTCTGTCCCTCCAGCCCTATTTTCTTTATGTATTTTTGTTTATTTGAACTATTTTTCAATAGATATACAAATATAAGTTATTATTACAATAATATGATGTTAAGATTAAATATATTGTGTGCTATTGAAATAATTGAGATACTCAGGACTGCACAAGAGCATTCATCTCATGTTCAATGTTTTCTCCATGTTTTCTACCTAAATGTTATTTATGATTGCATATTCTGATTTTCTGTTTCCAATTCCAATTTCATAGGCATTAATGTACCCCCATACCATCAGAGATACGGGCTCTTGAACTGAGCACTGATAACAAATTAGATGGTCTTTCTTCTCTTTAGTTGAGAGGACATGGTGTCCACGTTTTTTTATTTGGAAAACATTTTTGCATCATATTCACACATTCATAGCCGTTAGTCTTGTACTCTTTTGGGTAAACATTGGCAATGTTGTTTTTGGATTCTTGTAGTACACATCCAAACATTTTTGAGATGCTTTGCTGCCATCAAATTTAAAATGTGGTAGTATTTTTCATGAAATAATAAAATGTCTCAGTTTAAATGTGATATATTTTCCATGTCGTGTTGTGAATAAAATATCGGTTTATGGGTTTTTGCAGATTATTGTATTCTGGGTTTCTTTGCATTTTATACAGCATCCCAACTCTTTTTGGAATTCAGGCTGTAGTACCACCAGTGTAAATTTAATAGGAACATTGTGTTCGCCATTTCGAAAAAGGACAGTTATTTCACATTATCACAGTTTCCCTCATTATGTAGAAAGCCTTTGATCAATAATTAGCATTGCAATTATTTATAAGAATTTGCTGTTTTTGCGGTCCTCATTATTGGATAACAACATGCTTTGGAAATGTGGCAAATGATTAAAATTACATGATATTAAAAAAAGTTTGTACCATGTTAGGCTCTAGTGCCACAATTTATTATATATTTTTATTTGGCTGGATGTCGACATACTTTTCAAATATTCAAATTACAATTAAATTTAATGCTGTGCATCATGTTATAGTAGCGAGATAGGACTTGTGTGCTGCAAAAAACAGAATAAAGATAATTATTCTGTTTTTTGCAACAGTAACCAAAACAGAGGCCGTTTCTTCAGTGATACTAATTAGCATTTTTATCTTTCAAGCAGGTACGTTATGACTCACTGTGCCTGTCTCACAACAGAATGCAGTCTGTGCTGTATGTCAGCTGTAGATCCCTTCAAGTGATTTACAGTAAATGGTGTTGACTTTTTTGGAAATGCCAATCTCTGCTCTTTCTGCGTCATACTGGGACATCTTGCCAATTTGCTTCAATGGAGTATTACTGTTCTCCAGACTTTCTTTTTTATTTGCACGACATCCAGTACCTTGGATTACTGTGTCTAAAGAAGCACCTGTATATACAGTATCTCACGGGGTCCACGTGTTTTACTTAAACATCATTATATATATGAAATTTGTTCTATATACATATTTGAAAAATTTTATTAGTGTCTTGACTCAGATTGAATGTATCTCTATTCTATCTACATTTTAAATGCTTTTGTTATGATTTTTCTGTTTTCTTCATAAACAACTGGTCATGCAGGGTTAAGGGAAGGACGTGATTCTCACAGCGTAAAAGCTGACACAATTGACACAATAGGCCTGTAGTGTTTGGCCTGTTGATCTGTTGTAGTTGTTGCTGTTTAGAAGTTATTTTGATAATAAATGCAAATGCCATCCACCCATTCTCTTCCGCTTATCCGGTTCAAGGTCATGGGGAGTGGGAGTCTATTCTAGCTTCCATAAAGCAGGAGGCCGGATACACCCGAATGTATCCCGCCAGACACAGGGCTAATGCTATATAAAAATACACTAAATGAACTAAATAAGCTAAATGTTAATGTATTATACCAAAATCTCAGCCCACACCACTTTATAAGCTACTTTTGTGTTTATGTGTGTATCTTCTTCTTTTCAAATAAATAGAGCTACTCCACATGCTTCCCACAAGTCCATCGGCAACAGTGGAAACTCATCTTTTTTTTATTTTATTTATTTTATTTTTTTATTTTTTTGTGGTTGTCACAGTTACTCCTAGTAGTGTTTTATTTATTTTAAATCAGAGGAGACATTAATGGTTTCTGTAAATTTATGTTCAATTTATGACTCCAAAGGGACACAAGTGTGTTTGAAAGAGTTCTACTAGATGAAAAAATTTTCAGGGTCATATATCTGGTATTGTCTTTTTTTTTTTTTTTTTTTTTTTTTTTTTTGGCCTGTCCCGTTTGGCTCCCCCGCCCTCAGAACTGCCGTCCAAAGGCAAAGAAAGATGCCCAACGGATCCACCCCACCAAACCGACCATCCCAGCCTTGCCGCAATGGTCCACCCGATTCACCCTTTATCGTTCACTCTATTTTCACTTACTGAATACGGGACAGACTTGACTGGGGGAAAGAAGGGGAGAAAGAAAGAGGGAAAGAGAAACAGCTGAGAAGAGGGACGGGGGAGAAGGGCAAAAGACAAAAACCAACAGAACGGGCAGAGAAAAAAAAATGCATATATCAATCACCTGGGTCACCTGCTGAGAAAGAAAAAAGAAAGCAAGCAGAAGAGAACAAGAGTAATAGAATAAACAACATCACAATGATATATGGGAATATGACAGTAAATACTAAATGTTAAACATTATTGTGCAGCACATAAGATCAACAGAACACAGTGTGCTTTGAGGTAGGAGCCAAAAAGGGTGTAGTTTGTGGGTGTGATCACCCGTGTGTACACCTGTGAGCATGGACGCGCTTGTTTTTTGTTTTTTAAAAGGTTCCTTCATGTAATAATCTGCTAGAGGGTGTGGGGGGGCCACAGCCCCGTCCTCCAGGGCATGAAGCAGGTGTGGAGGAGCTCAAAACTCCAGACATCCAGAGGCCCCCAGAACACAAGAGACCAAGGAAGACCAACAGAGGGGCAGCTGCGCCACTGTCCCGGAAAGAGCTGAGGAGAGTCCCAGATGAGGGCTCACTCAGCAGCCGCGGAGCAGAAGCCAGGGGGAGTTGCAGTGACGCGCCCGTGAGCTCCGCCGGCAGCCAGCTGCGCCTGAGTGACCGAGCCCCAGGCCGAGAGGCCGGGGGCATCCCACCTCCGAAGTGCCCCGAGCGAGCCCCAGGCTCCAGGCCCCGATAAGCGGCCGCCAAGGAGTGAGCCGGTGTGTACCTGGACGCCCATCCCCGGACACAAAGAAGCACCAACGCACCGATGTCTGAGGGGGTCCGCCACTGGCAGGGGAAGTGGTGGTAGGGGGAGATAGGCCTCCAAACCTTGGAGGGCCTAAGATGTCCCCAGAGAGGTGGCGCCTGACACCCAACCTGACATATAGACACAGACATACAGGCACACACAGATACAAACATCCATTCCCACCCTCATGCTCTCATATGCACTTACTCCACACTCAACCAACGTGGAGACAGACATAAAGAGACGTTGTACACACGATCACACTCCCCAAGCGTACTCTACAAACCGGGTCTAGGTGCCCCCGCCCCTGGAGGGGGGAACTGCACCCAGACCCAGGTGGTGTTTCCCTTTTCCCTGCGGTGGGGGGAGGCAGACCGCCCCGACTCCGCAGCAGCAGGAAGGCTCCACACTCCAGACCGCAGTCGGACGGCCAACTCCTCCTCCTAGTCCTAGCCCCCCTGCTCCAGCAGGTCGCAGAGAACGGGGGTGAGAGAAGACTCCGAACCTCCCTCCACCCGCTCATTGTAATGTTGATGCATGTGTGTTCTAAGGTGCATTTAAAACCCAGGAGGGCTTGGAGCTACCTGCCAAGGAGCAGCAGGTAAGCGCATGGTCCCTCCTGCTAGCCCTCAATGTCTACGTGTATTTAACATTGAGAGGTGGGCAACGACGCCAGGGGTGGGGTGTACACCCTGATGGTACTTTGGACTCCGTGTATCGTGCCCACCCCCAAGATCCTATATGTATGTGTAATGAGAGTGTGAGTAATGTGAATGTCTAAGTTGTGGGATAAAATTGAGGCAGAGGCAGCCAGAAGGGGACAGAGGGGGGGGTAGCCTCCTCTGCACCCTGGTGACATACCCCTACTCCAAGACCCTGCATGTGTGGGTGGTTGTGGTGGAGCGGGAAGAGGGAGGCAGCTGGAGATGGGGAGGGAAGGAAGGGAGGGGCAAGTGACCCCTCCCTGGGGCCAGCTCCCCCGCTGACCCCAGTAGGCACCCCCACACTCCGCGACCCGCCAGGGAAAGGGGGCCCAGGCCCATCCAGACCGGGGCCCAGTGCAGCAGCGCCGCCCGGCCCCACAGAGCCCGGGACAGTCCACCCAACCCCACCACAGAGAAAACTGCACCCACCCCACCATCCACTCATCTTCCAGACTACATAAGACAATAAACACCCAGGCTGAGATCTTCCTCCACCTCTCCTGTATCTCCCCCTCCTGCAGAGGGAGCTCCTGAGGAGAGGAAAGCTCCTGCAAGATGTGACAATCTCCCCCACCAGTTGAAGAGCCCCCCAGGTGGCTCGATGCACCGGCGGCACCCTGCTCCAGGGCTGGGCCCCCATGCACCCACCCGCCCACAACCCCGGCAACACACCAACCAGGACCCAAGCCCCGGAGGCCCGGTCCGGGTCCCAGCCCAGAGACGGAGCGCCCCCAGAACCTCACGCCCATCTGGAAACTCATCTTTATCACAACTATAACCAAAAAACATCTTAAAGCATAAAGCAGGATGTACTGTTGTCATTTCAGAGCTACTTCTATCATTTTTGGCATGGAATTATGAGCTCTTGAAAGCCAGTGAGGAACTTGGCATCAGTATTCAGGTAACAATCTGTCAGCTGTACATAACTTGTGATCATGTGTGGAGTTTGTACCTGGCAGATGCTAATCTGCTGGCAAACCAGCAGGCAAAAAGGTATCATTGCAAGTATTTTTAGCAATAAAGCAAGACTGCAGACTCCTAATGACTGAATCATCTGTTTGTATTTTTAATGTTCTACTTTTGATAAATTCTGACATTTTAAGCATTAAAAGCCCATTTCGGGTGCATCATTCCTCATCTAAAAGCAGAGACCTCTTCTTTCTGTATGTTTGTTCAGCCACTCGTCATCTGTTGAAATTTGTTTTTAAATATGCAACCCCCTGGATATGTTAAGATGGTGTTTCTGTGATTACAGCATTGTGTTCAGACAAAGGGCTGCAAATTCTTTTTTTTATTTATACTCTGTGACTCATTGTGGTCCATAACCAACGGGGCAAACAGAAAACATCTTTGGGAATCTTCCTCAGGGATTTCCACAATGTCAACTCTTTCACAGATGTTCATCTTCAAAGACACAATGCCTCTTGCTTTAAAGGGCTAAGCCAGCAAGGACACACAAAAAAAAAACAAAGACACTTTTTGACTTCATAAAGTTAGAGGAAGTTATTAGTTACCAGTTCATTCAGATTTATTTTTTATTTTTTACATTTCCATTGCAGAAGCTCCTGGATGAGCTTCACCTCTTGAGGTGCTGAAGTCAGTTGTGCACTAGATAATAATAATGGATTGGATTTATATAGCGCTTTTTAAGGCACCCAAAGCGCTTTACAATGCCACTATTCATTCACTCTCACATTCACACACTGGTGGAGGCAGCTACGGTTGTAGCCGCAGCTGCCCTGGGGCAGACTGACAGAAGCGAGGCTGCCATATCGCGCCATCGGCCCCTCTGGCCAACACCAGTAGGCGGTAGGGTAACGTGTCTTGCCCAAGGCAAGACACCACCTGATGAAGCCAGCTCGCACTTGAGAGGTTCAAAGCGCTGGGAATGAGAATCAGCACCTCCAAGTCTGAAGCCACGGTCCTCATCTGGAAAAGGGTGGAGTGCCCACTTCAGGTCAGGGATGAGTTACTGCTCCAAGTGGAGGAGTTTAAGTATCTCGGGGTCTTGCTCACGGGTGAGGTGAGAGGGGAGCGGGAGATCAACAGACGGAGTGGTGCTGTGACTGCAGTGATGTGGACACTATAGTTGTGTCCAAATTCATGGGCTGCATCCTCCTGAGGACCCGGCTCTCACGGTCTACGTGGGCCGGGTCCTCAGATGGTCGGGTAGGCCGGAAGTAAACGGCTGTGAAATTGGACAGTCTAACCTTCAGATTTGTGTCACCGCTGTCTTGGTGGAGTTTAATCAACTCAGCCGTCTGCTCTTTGCTATCTAAAATATAACAGGACACTGGTGTAAATTCTCGACTGTCTCACACTTCTGTTTAATCAGTTTTCTATTTGATGTTTATTCAGCTGTGTGAAAACCACCCGAGGGATAATTAAGTTTTATTTTATCTAATCTAATCTAACAACTTTAATCTCAGCCAAACTGATTCACTCATGAACAAATAAAACACTGAAAAAAGCCAAACAATAACATTTTTAGGTTGTCTAAGTTTACGTTTAACCTGAGTAGCGGAAGTCTGCGGTGATCTGAAAATGATGTGCCGGGAGTTGTGCCGTTCTCGGCAGCTCTAGTGACCCTCGAGCTCCCGGCTAGCTATCGAGCTGGCGGATAACAGACGTCTCCGAAAATGTCAGAGCACTTTTGCAAATATGCGATATCTTCATAAACTGAGCAGATATTTGAAGTTTACACAGCTACATTCTCGCCTGAAAATATGTTAAAAGTTTATTTTGTGACCCAGAAAGAGTAATAAGAGTAATATTAGTAGCAGCCGCATTGTTCAAAACTGGAATTGGCTGGGCCGCGCTATGAGTTCTGGGATATGGTGGGCCATGAAGGATACACCCGACCCATCCTTCAAATTCTGGGAAAAGGAGGACGCATTTTTCGGCTGCATTCGGAGGAGTCTACGAATTTGGACAGCCGTCGTCGCGTTGCTGTGGCATAATCGGCCTACAAATGCAGCCTCAGGAGGATGCAGCCCATGAATTTGGACACGACCTATACCAGTCTGTCCTGGTGACGAGAGAGCTTAAAAGTAGCTGGTAGCTGACAGGGATGCCTACTGGGTGAGGCATGTCCCCCCAGGTGGAGGTCCCTGAGCAGGCCCAGAAGAGAGAGATTACATGTCTCGGCTCTCATCTCTGAATGTCTTGGTGTTGGGCTTTCCTTCAACTACAACAACTACAACAGCTCAACAGGCCAAACCCTACAAACCACTGCCCCATCCCTTTCTGCCTCAAATATTTGTCAGTAATTCTAAAATTTTAAGCACTAAATGACCATTTTTGGTGCATTATTTTTCATCTACAAGCAAAGCCTCACACAGGCATGTCTTTTTCTGGATATTTGTTCAAAATGCAACCCCCTTGTTCCTTCAATTACAGCTAATCAACAGGATACGCAGAAAACATCTTTGGGGACTCTTCGAGGAATTCCACAGTGCTGACTTCTTCACAGATGTTCACTGTCAAAGACACAATGCGTTCTTATCGGATTCATTCTTTGAATCAGATAAGATTCAAAGAATCTTATCAAAGAATATTATCTTGCTGATCTGATTCATTCAAAGAATGAATCAGATCAGCAAGGACCCACAAAAACAATACATGGACACCTTTTGATTTTCTAAAGTTAGAGAAAGTTATTCGTTAATAGTTCAGTCTTTTTTTGTTTGTTTGTTTCTTATCGTTTTTCATTACAGAAACTCCCAGAGGAGATTGTTTTCTCTTAAAGTGCTGTAGTCAGCTGTGCACTAGATGGCACCTCTGCGCAAACAGAAGCCTCCATGTGTCATTTGTTACAGATAACAGGAGTGTCAACACAAAAGAGTTGATTTAATGACAAAGAGACGAGAGACGAGGAAAGGAAGAATCTGTCCCAGAAGGTAAAGAAAGCACTGAATACAGCAATATATATATATATATATATATATATATATGTATATTCAATTTAAAACTGCAGCTGTTCATTTCTTGGAAATCATCTTGAGAATTTTCCTAATTTCTTCTTTTTCCTACTTTCTGCAGACTGACCTCTATATTTAGGTGTGCAATTTTCACCTTCAGCACAGTCAAAAAGTAATGCTTGACACCTTTATGGAGCTTTGCTGTGCTGTAGGGTTTTTTTTTCCCCAAACATGTTCTTGTTTATATGAGCAGAAAACAGAGATGTGCAATCTTGTGAAAGTAATTTGTGTGCACACAGCATGTGAGCATGCCAGCAGGGAGGATGTGGTTGTCACATGGAGATGGAGGCATGCTGGAGTTTGAGGTTTGAAACAAGCAAATGCTGCATGTTGTTGTGCATTAATGCACAGATTAACTAGATTTAAGTGACTTTCAGCGAGACATATGCTTTGTTTAGCTAACTATGCCATGTTAAACACGTTTTATCCAAGTGTTTTTGGTTAAATGTCAAGCACTGTACTTTTAAATGACTTTAAACTCCTTCCTCTTCTTGTAAACACAAAATAAGTCATTTTATATGACTGTGTATGCAGCACTGTGTGTGCTATAAAAACAGGATGGTATAAGGTGTGTAGGCTGCAGCAGCATTACCTCAAACACAGTAAGGGAATTCAAAGGAGTTTCAAAGTCTGAACATCTACAGCACATGTAATGATTACATTAAATGGTCTCAGGCCCATATAATGTGTACTATGACCTGTACAACTACTATCTCAAAACAGGGAACTTATCTCAGGTCCACACAACATCGAGCTTTCTGGGAAAGCAAACAAAGTAGAAACCGTTAAGAGCGATTCAGTGAGGAATGAGACCCCTTTATTTGACTCTCTGATCTAGTTTTATAATTTATTTTCATATATTTTATTTAAGTGAACAAAACTAACTGATATTAAACACCTTTTTCAAGAGGAGTGCACCATAAAGCAGCTTCAACCTATCGAGGATTTCTCTGCATTAACTAGCTCAATAAAACTTAAAATTATCCAATTAGAGAACTTGAATTCCATTGTAATTATTAAGGTTTGTTTTTGCTTCAATCTCTGTGTATGCTCACATACAACAGAGTGTTTGATGGACAAAGGATACTCCTTTAAAGATGACAGTGTTCATATTCAGGGCTGAAAGCATCAATGGTTTCTAAGAGGAGTAATGGAGGCTGTTTACATCCACTGTGACTGACCATCGCTGAACAGAGACATTGTCTTATGACAACAGCTATCAGCCATCTACGATACAATCTTGCGAACCTTTTCCACTCACACCTAGCCTCTAGTGATCTCAAGAAGTCACATGATAGGGTGGGGCAAAGTCTGGTTTCACCCTTAACCCTCTAGCATTTTAATGAGCCATGCCTTGTTTCACACCTTGGCTCATGTGATGATCCACATGATTACTAGTAGGTCAATGACCACCCCTAAATAGGAAAACCTACATTAGGAGATTAATACCTGGGCCTATCCTCCTTTGGGCTTTAGAACTGAAGAAGCCTCTTGGATGAGAAGTGAAACATCCTCACAAACTTAAAGAAGGCCGGTTACCGCTTATTTTAAGCTCTCAAGGTTATAATGACCTGGATGACTGAGACCACACAGATGTGTTTAATGCTTCATTTCACTCTTCTGTCACTGAAATTGAACAGAATGAATGCTAAACAGAACAAACCTTTCATGGAAAAACATTGAAAATAAAAATGCAGGTCCTGCAAATAAGGCAGTTGTTAATCTTGGTAATAAATATGCCAATATACATATCATTAGCAATCTGACACGTTCAACTTGTTAAACCTTAACCTCCATACATTTGGAGGTTAAAGTTGCTCATTCATTGACCTGACTTTATTTTGCTTCACAGTGCATCACTCTGGCCTAATGAGCAGCAAACATAGTACCAACTGCAAAACCTGCAAAAAGCCAAAGTTAACTGTCACGGACTGCATTGCACACAACACCAAATCCATTGTGCAAGACTCACGGTTAAAACAGCTACAATTCCAACCAAATGCACCATAAATATTAGAACAGTCACACTGACTGAAATTTAATGCACCTCTTCTGTCCTCAGGATACAAAATTCTTTGAATGAGCCTGCAAAAGTCAGCCTGCTCTATCATTTGATTTTCCACTCACAGCTCTGATTTGAAGGCACCATGGACCACACAGTGGATATTATCTCCGATCCAGATCCGTGGCTCAACAACACAAATGCAAACAGCACCTCCAGTTACATGCCTACCATGTCACCAGTAATGGACAAAACCATCAACATAATTATGATAATTGTCTTATTTGTGACCATGGTTTCACTGGGATGCACCATGGAGGTGTCCAAGATCAAGGTGACTACAGCAAGTTCAGTTTCATATGTGAGCTAAATGTAAGGAGACAATCTTATGCTAATGTGAACTTTTCTTCTTCTGTTTCCAGCATCATATGAGAAAACCTAAGGGGGTGGCTATCGCAGTCGTGGCTCAGTATGGCATAATGCCTCTCACAGCTTTTTTCTTAGCTAAGGTTGGTACTGATGCAAAGTGAAATAAGAGTATAAACACTACAGTAAGAAAGGCAGTAGGCATAATATGTTTGTACTGGAAAATATTTGTGTTCCTGTTTTTTCTTTACTTCATTTTTAATTGTCATTTCTAATGTTAGTAGCGCTAAAACAGTAAAATAAAGTATTTTCTGTTTTTTTCTGAATATATAAAATGGTCATTTAATCTGTTCACTGATTAAGAATTTATTCATGAACTATGACATTAACTGCAGAGGAATCATCAGTAATTAAAAAAAGTAATTAAAGAAAATGCTAAAGGTATTCTTAGTGCACATTTGTGTCATTATGAGATCTTGCTTTTGTTGCTTTTGCATATGAGGTTACTATGATTATTGCGTTACAGCTGTTTAAGTTGGCTGAAATAGCAGCTGTGGTGATTCTGATCTGTGGCTGCTGTCCCGGAGGAGCTCTCTCCAACATCCTGGCTTTGGCTCTTCAGGGCGACATGAACCTCAGGTACACAAACAGAAAATATTTAGCTACAAAACTGTTAATGCATTGGGTTTTTTTTAAACGATCAAACGCACAAAGACATAAATCCTTAGAGATTATTAGTCTTTATTTTATTTGTAAAATTCAAAACCCCTTACTGCGGGAGGAAGTGCATTCCTAAATGGTTTGCTGTTAAAATCTCACATTTTTTAGGTATCTTCTTCTGACACCTCCGAATCCAGATGGTTTAATTTTCTTTGAAACAACTTTAAATATCACACAAGTTAAAGACACAAACCTGAAACCGTTTGTGTTTATTTAAATTCAGTTCTGGGAAAAGATATGCAATAAACTGTTTTTTTTTTAAGTTAAGCAACCTCATCCGTCTTGTTATCGTACCGCTGATAATCATAATACACCTTGCAGTCTGAAAAGCAGTGATACACGTTATTAGAAATGAATGTCTTACAGATCATCAACATTTTATCATAACAAAGCGACACCTAGGCGTTATACTTTCACTCGGCTAGCCTTTCACCTCGTCTCTTATCTCTCCCTTATGAAGCAACAGGTGGTTACTTTAGGCTTCGAGACAGTCCTCCTTTATCTGATATGTGAGGACCTCGTTTGGCCTGTTGCTCTTAAACATGATCAGTGAGGACAGACTGTGGGCAATGAGGGCAAAGAATGCAGATTGTTTCAGTCACTACAAGCTTGTTATCTTGTTATATAACCAAGTGCCTGGAAGAACATCGTTATCTCACACAACCCCACTAATGTTTTATGAATTAGAATTTTTGTTTTTGTTTCATTTGGGAACAAGAAAAAGACCACTGACAAAACAGGAACTCTGATCAACAAAGGAATGTTAACAAGAGCGTAATGGCATGTACTAGAGTTGCATAACACAGTGTAGCAGCCAACCTTGTAACAATTAGTTGGCAAGCATGTCATGGGCTCCCAAACCAGCAAAAATAACACAAGCAATGTTTCGGCAGGATATGAGGAATTTCCAGTTAGGCAGGGTTTTGGAAGTAATGCATGAGGCTCCCAAACGGTGAGCTGCTCACAAGAGGAAAAGTGGGAAAACTGGACTGTGCTTTTGATAGCATGTAGAAATAAGAGGAACATCCACTCTGCGATCTTAACAATTAACATAAGGACTGCTCTTGGCTTCTAGAGACCTTGCTGCTTAATTTAGACATGATATTCAATTCAATTCAATTCAATTCTATTTATGTGCCAAATCACAACAACAGTCACGTCAAGGTGCTTTATATTGTAAGGTAGACTGTACAATAATACATACAGAGAAAAACCCAAGAATCATTTGATCCCTATGAGAAAGCACTTTGGTGACAGTGGGAAGGAAAAACTCCCTTTTAACAGGAAGAAACCTCCAGCAGAACCAGGCTCAGGGAGGGGGGACATCTGCTGGGACCAATTGGGGTGAGAGAAGGAAGACAGGATAAGACATGTTCTGGAAGAGAGCCAAAGATTAATAATAAGTATGATTCAGTGCAGAGAGGTATATTAACACATAATGAGTGAGAAATGTGACTGAAGAAACACTCAGTATGATATGAAGTCTTTCCACTGGGCTCTTGCTTGCTATTTGTAAAAACTGCTTTTCTTCAGTCAAATTTTACCTCATCTAGATTATAATATTTTCAATTTTCAATTCACTTTTTGTAAAGGGGAATTAAAGTCCAGAGCATTCAATTTCTGGTAAAACGGGAATGTTTCGCAGTGGATTTTTGTTGCCTTTTTGCCTTGAAACCCTAAGTAATGTACACATGGCTGCACAAATATTCTTCTTCTACTATTTCTTGTTGTTGTTCATATTAATTATTTTTTTCTTCTCATTGCTTGGCTTAACCTCAGAATACTGATACTGAATACACATTATTTATGTTGTATGTAAACACATCTGAGACAGAAATATAGTCTTTCTGCAGTTTAGAAAGAGACAGTATATTTCTTCCACATTGGTTTCTCTTCATTGGCTCATAGGGGGTCATCTGATTGCAGGGTCTTTACCTTGCAAAATAAAGCACCTTGAGGTAACTGTTGTTGTGATTTGGCACTATATAAACAGAATGTATTTAACCTCTGGAACAGTCAGAATTTGTGCAACCTGTTCGTGTTGTGTTTATGAAGTGTCTCACACTATGATAAATTTTGAATGCATTTTGTCAACATAATGCTGAGAAGGAAATTTTGAGCATTATGGTGCTACAAAAAGATAAAAGCTGTCATGGTCTCACGCTTATCTTTTTCCTTCAGCATCGTGATGACCTCTTGCTCAACGTTGCTGGCTCTTGGTATGATGCCTCTCCTGCTCTACCTCTACTGTCAGGGTTTCTCCGACCTGCAGAACGCTGTCCCTTATGTTGAAATTATCGTATCACTGGTCATGATCCTGGTGCCGTGCGGCATTGGCATCATCATCAATACCTACAGGCCGCAGTACTCAAAGATCATCACAAAGGTCTGTGCATACTCACAAGAGTCTGAAGGTTGGACAGATCACTAGAACTGATAAACAGTGTTGATTAACTGGCACAGAGATGTTTATCAGTACATCATCAGTCAAAACTTTCTTACATCAATCAAGTGTTTGATTTTGTGTGTCACATGTTTTAAATGAATCTTTCTCATTTTTCTCACATCACATGACTACCCAGTGAGTCCTAAAGAGTTCTTTGGACCAGGGTGGTATATAGGTAACTAGGTCAATGTGAACCAGTACATGGTTTAGAGAATGGTGTTCTGGTTTTTGGATGGTAAAGGATCTCTGTATCACTTCGAAATCAGAAATCAGGCTTCACTATTTGTTACTGGATCGGCTTATTTTTGGTTTTGATCTTTTTATTGGATCTGTTGACAACAGAGTCAGGTCCTTAAGTTTTTCAACAGTCATTTTTTGTAGTTTTGCATCTGTACACAATCATGGTGGGTTTTAAATCAAGCAATCAAGTTGTGACTCAAGTCAGACTTTCAGCTTTAATTTAAAAAAAGTAATTACCTTAACTGTTTACTACTGTGGTCAAATACAAGTTCAGCTCACAATGTTTTATCTGCCACATTTGTTATGAAGTAAAAGGGAATACGCCTCATTTTGCCTTAAAATGCTTGTCAGTCAACTGTCAAATTGCTATGGAGTTGATTTGTTTCGTGTCCTGCTGTTTGCAGGTAGGCCTAATTATAATGATGATTTTTATTGTGGTGATCGTCACCTTAACCAACATTGGAATCGGAAGAGTCATGCTGACTGTGCTGTCTCCTCCGCTCTTGGCCATCGCTGCTCTCATGCCTTTGATAGGCTACTCCTTTGGATATGTCCTCTCTGCGATCTTCAGACTCAGCCAGTCGTAGGTTCTTTGGCTTAATTCAGTCATCGAGTCAAGTCAAGGCAGTCACATCAAAGATGAAAGAATTATGAGCCTTTCTGTTTATATTCATGACTCATGAACATGTGTGTCTGTCACCAGGGAGCGGAGGACCGTTTCTGTGGAAACAGGCTGTCAGAACATCCAGCTGTGCATCACCATATTGAAGATAGCTTTCCCCCAGGAAGTGATAGGCCCTCTGTTTCTGTTCCCAATGATCTATGGGTCTTTTCAGGTGACGGAGGCATTGGTGCTCGTTGTGCTGTTCAGGTGCTACCGAAGGTTCACGAAAAAGGAGAAAGGTACATCAGGTTATCTAAGGCCTTTTATGACACAAGAAAAAACATGGGGAACAAACAGGGAGAGTAAACAAGAATAAGTTCAGCCTTGACCCTTTATAGTGTTGATGATTAATAACAGTTGTTAGTGGGCATTAATCTAAGCAAGGCAGATTTGATGTAAGCTTTTATTTTGTAGGTTATAGAGACCAATCTTGAACCTCTAATGACATACCCTCATTTGTTTCCTCATTTAATAGCATCAAAACTGACCTTTTATAAAGGTACATAGAACATAGAGGGGTGTTTATTCTACTGTATATAATTTCCTTGTTATTCATCTGAACTAAAGATATTAAATATAAAACAGACTGGAGTCTGAATTACAAGTATGAGATCTTAGAATAACTTTTGTTAGTTTTTAAAACAAAGGCTGTTGTAAATGTTGGGAAGGACCAGTTTATACTTTAGTCATGCTGAAACACTGAAACAAGACTTTTCACCTTAAAAAAACAAAAAAACAATGTCACTAAAAATATAAGGTATGAAGGCTCTAATACAAACAGTAAAGCCTTGCATTTGTGTTTTTTAAAAATTGGAAGAATAGTGTTAAAAATACTTTTTGATGTGTAGCGCAAGGGAAAGCTGGACTTTTTTCCACAACATACTTTTTGACTTCTCATTACAGTAAAGCACAAATATAATTTTTCTGTCCTGTCAGCCAGCATGAAGTAGCTCTCTTAAACACTGTTGGTGCTTTTTTCTGCTTCCATGTGTCAAAATTGGCCTATTTTTTATGTAGATGAATATCCAGACCACAGAGTTTCATATTTCACCACAAGTTGATCAACTTTTGTGCAAGATCTCGGTTTGTGTTTATAATGGATCTGCTTATTTGACTCACAGAGACTTACCAGCCTGCGGTCACTGAAGAGGAGCTGAAAGAGACGACTGAGGGGACTGTGTGACCTCAATCACCACCCATGTATTGTACAGCCTACAGCTGACTAAACAAACAGAAAAATGCACAGCCGTATAGCTGGTCTTGATTTTTATACTGTATTGTGATCTGAAACCTCTAAGTGCATTAGAAACTTCAGTTTTTTATTGGTTAAGTCTATTGTCTTTCTACACCATGCAAACATCATCATAGTTTTGACTGAAAATAAAATCTTCATGTACAAAAATGTATTTTTACAAACTCATTTGAAGACTACATTTAAAAGTCTGCAATCTACACATGAATCCCAAATAAAAGCACAGCCACGCAATATAATGCAAGAAGGAACAGCATCCTTTAGTCAGTCGTAACTATGGCCATAAAAAGCATGAACATATGTGATTGCAACATTATAATTGCAAACATGTGCTGCTGCTAGTCCATTCAGAGCTTTTATTGTCACCAAGAGGGCCGTCTTCGTAAGCTGGAAAACAAAAAACAACTTGGACTTCTTACAGTGGAAGAATCTCTTTCTTTAGATCCTTGGAAAAAGCTCAACAAGTTCAACAAGAAATAATCAGTTATCATCAGTAAACTAACACATGTTTTTCCATTGCATAATGTGATTGCAATTTGATGATTGATGATTTTGCAGAGTGGTTTGTGATGAATCATCTGCTGAATGTAAATAAGACCAGAGAGATTGTGATCAGCTTCAGAAGGAAGAGGACAGCTACAGAACCCATCACTGTCCTTGGACAGGATGATGCTGTGGTGTGACACAGGTATCATAGAGTATGTGTATAAGGAAGGCAAGGAAACGAATTTCTTAATTTAGAGGAGCTTATTGGGTAATAGTTGAGAAAAGGTCTCACTGATGTTAAACACATTTTCAAGAGAGACCTGAGAGCTGCACCATGAAGCAGGTTCAGGTTAAAATCCCCAGTTATCAACTTCTTATTACTTGTTATCACTGGCTTCATGCTTCACATAAAACAGGGTGGCCTGTCGTTGGACTGTCATGTCTGCAACTTAAAAGAAACGGTGATAGAAGAATATGAGAGACATCAAGACAGCAAAACTGGATGCAGGACTGCTTTTTCTGGCCTGCTGGAGGGGAGGTGATTCAAGGTGACTCATTTTCTACATTGAATATTCACTATAATACCTCAAGTGTATGAGTTTTATTAACTGTAATACCAGCAATGTACAAAATATTTGTCAGAAATCTTTGGCAAATTAAAAAAAAAAAAGTGGAGGACAAGAGAAAACTGCAGCGGATGGTGAGGGCGGCAGAGTGGGCAACTGCCACTTCACTAACCCCCCTCAGAGTAGGGCTGTGCGATATGACCAAAATCTCATATCCCGATATAAAACATCTATCGTCCAATAACGATATAAATCACAAAAATGTAACATTTTCTGTAAATTCGGTGAATCTCGGGTAGCTGAAGTGTTTCCAGCTGGGCATCGTGCACTGTAAAATGTAATATTGTGTTTAATTAAAAATATTAAAAAGGCTGAACTTAGTTTTTATCAATTTGTTATTAGAACTCGATTTAAATAAGTTAACAGTACTTTTAATGCAAACACGCTGATCAACTCAATTTATTTGAGTTGTCTTAACTTAGAAAAACTAAGTAAGATGGAAGTTTTGCTTCTCAGTGCGGAAGGATGAAAGATGTGTTTTGAAAATGCCACGTGACTACCGTCCTCCTCCCTCTCGGATCAGTTCGCATGTTCATGGTGCCAGAATTTGTTATGGAATATGTTGAGCAAACCTGGAAAAGCGTCAGCTCAAGATATTATTGTTGTCATTGCTGTGGATCTTTACCTGATACACTGACTTGGCGAGTAAATGTTTACTCTTATTCAAACTGATTTTGTGGCTTCTCTTAGTTTAGCACCAGGTTTATAATCTTGTTAGCTAGTTAGTGTTAGCCTACACTGTTCCAAAAATAGTAATGTCAAATGATTTTACTGTGTATTTTACAGATGTGTACTGTTTTTCTAGAATATCATTACATTTACATAAGTAGACTGTGATCTGACACGTCAAATGTAAAATAACATAACATCACTGTAAATGTAATAAAACACAATTTACTTGTTTGTTAAATATATTTTGTTGTACATATGCATATTTAGATTGTAAAAATACATCCAGAAATGTCTCCCATCATGCCTTGGGACATGTGCTGCTGTTTAGATGTTCTTGTTTTATTGTTTATGGTTACGTTACTTTAAACCGTTATCTTGAATGTTGTGTTTACGCCGTGGTGCAGAGTCACTGACAGTTGTTGTTTTGTAGAGAGAGTGCTGTACCATGAGTGACTTCTGTTGTGCTGTTGTTGAACATTGAGGCACATTGTAGCACCGTAAGTGTTTTATTAAGGAGCTCCCCCTACCAGCTTGGAGTTAAATAACAAGCTCAAGCTCTCTCTTTGAGCTTCTTTGTTAAGATTTCTCTGCATGCCACAATGTAAAACATTGCATGGCCACGCTGTGCTAATTATATGTATTGAAAAAGAAATGTAGAGGTAGGAATTGCAATTAATATAAATAACATGACGCTAAGCATCGGCCAATGAATGTGAACTAACAACAAGGTTGCGGGTAACGCTGCGACCGTAGGAAAAAACCCTAATATGAAGGTATTTTTCTGTGCATTTTACAGTAATGTTCTGTTCTTCTAGAATATCATTAAAGTTACGTAAATAGACTTTGACTTCACATTTTGAATGTAAATTAACACTAAATCACTGTAATGTAATACAACATAATTGTCATGATTATTAAATGTATCTGTCTGTACATATGCATATTTAGAATGTTAAAATACATTCACAAATGTATCATGATCTCACAAATATCTGTCCATTATTTGAAAGATCGAATTCAAATGTAATGCTATGGAAAAGTATATAACATGATCCCTATAAGCTTGTGTTACATCACATAAGTATTATTATCGTTGCGAATTAGGCCGTTCGTGGCTCAAGAGTTGGCAGTTCGCCTTGTGATCAGAAGATTGCCGGTTCGCGCTCAGACACTCTCCGTCGTTGTGTCCGTGGTCAAGACTCTTCACCTACCGCCTACTAGTGATAACCAAAGGGGCCGATGGTGCGATATGGCAGCCTCGCCTCTGTCAGTCTGTCCCAGGGCATGCAATCAATTATTACTTAAACCAGCTGTTAACTGTATATTTCTGTACATTTACGTATTATGATTCATATTTCCACATTCAGTCACCTTGTTTATAGATAATTTCATTGTTTGATCTTCGGGAGGTGCAGCTGTAACAGGGTCATAAATCACATCTTGTTATAATTACACAAAATGTGTTCTAAACCCCCAAACCGTTCCTTTTATACCTGACTTTTAGGACCTCCAAGCCTGTAGTTATGTTCATTATCAGTTAGAGCCCCTCCTCATTCTTTTCTTCTTCTTTTTTGGTGCACTCCTATAAATACAGTGTACCCCTTTTGCCTCTCCCCTTTTCTACAATTCCCCTGTGGGAGAGGTGGGTGTCATTTCTTTCCAACACCTTAAAACACACATATAATTCATATTTAGCCACCCTGATGTTTCTGATTGTGATTTTAGTTCAATTATTGCCATTATTAAGCCTGTTTTTGTTAGATGTTATAAGTGTGTAGTGTATCATAAATGTGTTTTAGGCGCCATAAATGCTAGCATGAATATATACTCCTTGCTAGCTTGGAAGTTGTGGTGGGTTGAGCTAACCCTCTTCCCCACTGTTTGTATTTGGTCGTAGGAGCTGGAGTGGGCAAATTATTTACTTGGAGGTCTTTCTTTCTTTTACCTTTTTTTATCAGACACAACGCAGAACCACACTGGTTACACTTGGTGCCGTGACCCCTCACATCGCCAATCCTCCTCCTCCTTCTGCTGCCGCTATTTTCCCGCCTCCTCTCTGCAGCTGTGCGCTGTATGCCAGGGTCCTGTGCCCTGCGCTTTGACTCACAGTTTTTTATATTGTGCCTGTGTGACCAATGCCCCGCAATTTGGCTTGCAGGCATCTCTGTCACGTGTGAACTTAAACGGCAAATTCGTAGATGATCATTTCTGTCACTGTTTCATATTGTTGCCTCAAATTATACAGGCACGGATTGTAATTAATTAATAAATTTTTTTCTATTGGTATTGGCTTTTACAGTCTGTTTTAATTGAGAGGAGAAAACAACATTTGATTTTATTTTGTATGGTGTTTTGATTCTTTGATGTTTTTTCCCCCCCACATTTCATTGTTTTGTGAAGTTTTACATAATTGTGTGTGGGGGTTAGGCTCATTTTTTTCTTCTTTTTGCTGTTAAACAGTGATATCCCACCTGGGCCAACTTGTTAGGTGAGGAAACTGCGGATAGCGCTATGCCTGATCTGTTCTTTGCGGGGAGTAATGTGACCTTTGGTTTGGGAAGGGGTCATCAGATTGCTCCAAAGTGTTTTGGGAGGGGTAGGCCAGTAGTCCTGGGTATTGGTACCCACACTGTAGACCAGTCAGTGATGCACTCACCATTAATGCCAGCTAGCTCCACACCAGCTGCTTGCGAACGCCAAACACACACCCAGGCTGTCACTAGTGACATGTTGAGCAGCTTGATTACTGACTTAGCAAAACAAATTGGGGAAAATATCACATCCTCTCTTAACTCTATGCACCAGCCAGCCCCCACCCAGCCACAGTCTCCCCAGAATGTGCCCTCGAGCTGCAATGACCAGTCCCAGCTGAAGGTTGTTGTTCAGTCAGACACCAAAGCTCCACCATACTTCAAGGGTGACAACACAGATCTATTTCCCATCGGTGAATGGGAGGACATGATAAGATGTTAGCTGCACAGAATCAGCTGTGACACAGATGAAGAAATGTTTGCCATATTAATGTCTAGACTGACTGGCAAAGCCAGAGATGTGGTCAAGGTGTCACTTCGTTGCCGCCCTGAGTTGAATCGGAATGATCTTATTACTGCTGTGTTTGACATACTGAGGTCAAACTTCAGCGACTTGACATATTCCAGCCTGCCCATGAAAGATTTCTACAGTACTGTGCCACATCCAGGTGAGAATGCCATGGATTACTGGATCCGGTTGAACAAGTCTATTGAGGCTGCTGATGAGTGTCTCCGCAGGCGCGGCAAGCTGGTAGAGGACCCCAGTAGTGAGGTTGTTTTGATGTTCATTAATCACTGTCCTGACCACAGTCTTGCCTTGTCTTTTCAACTGAAGGCCCCTGAGGAGTGGACTGCAGCTGAGGTTCAGAGCCGTCTGGACAACTATGTGAGGAAAATGAGACAGTCTAGTGTTTCGTCTCATAATACAGCATGTCTGTCCATCCCACATCAGAGCCCTGTTGCTGTTAACAGCCAGCCCCACTCCAGCGGTGCTCAAGCAGTCCCAGTAACACATGAGCCAGCCTCGTATCTTATGCCCTTTGGTCCCTCTGCAGCCACATGTCAGCCTCTCTCTTCTGGTGACATGGTAAGTGTTCAGCAGCCCTCTGCTTGTCCTCCCTTGACTCCTCATGTCATGCCCCCATCTTTGCCAGTTTCCGGCCCTCCTCCAGCTGAGCCAGGTGTTCAACAGATGGTAGCACTGTTTGACAAGGTTCTGTCCATGTGCACTGCATCACTAGCCACTGGTCCTAGGTGCCCACAACCCACAGGTCATTCCCATGGGCACCGCAGTGCTCATCGTGCTTCGTGCAGAGTGTGTGGCTCACATGAACACACAACCCATGTGCATTGTAGGCTGTACAAGCTATGCCACAGCTGCTTTGACCCTGGACACATGAGGCGTGAATTCCCACAGTTGCACCAGAAACCAAGCATTTCAGTCCCTCCTCCCACCAGTGCTGCTTTAAACTAGCCAGCCCATGTAACAAGAGGGGTAGCATGGGCAGTGTTGATGAAACCCCCAGAAATGCAACAGACCCAGAAGCCATATATGTTAACTGCTGTAGTAGCCTCTCTGATGAGAAGACTGTTATTATGGGTTCACAAAGAGTTGGCAGGGCTAGTGAGTTGTTTTACACTTCAGTGTCCGTCAGTGGCCGGTGCTCCTTAACAGGCATGCTTGATTCAGGAAGTATGTCATGCACACTAAGTGAAGATGCTGATAGCAAGCTAAGAGCTGCTGGTGTTGCTCTGATTCCGCAGCAGGTCTCTGAAAATGTGGTGCTTCTCACACAACCCAAATGCATCTATGATTTGGACATTGAAGTATATGGGTCGAGGTTTCTTGTGCCAATGTTTGTGGTTCCTGGGCAAAAAGATGAACTCATTGTGGGGAGCAATGTGATCCGGCCCATCATTCAGAAGATGAAGGCTGATACAAAGTATTGGGAGCTTATTAACTCCAATTACACTGGCACTGATTGTGAAGACTTCCTGCAGTTGCTGAGCTGTATCTCGGTGGTCTGCTCCTGTGTTGCCAGATAAAGTAGGTACAGTCAGGTTGCGGAAGAGTGTCACCCTCCTGCCACAAAAAGAATATGTAGTTTGGGGAAAGCTGCCACCTTCTGCCCTTGTGTCTCCAGGAAGTACTGTCGTTGTGGAACCCACGTCAGCCCGTTCCACTCCAAAGAACATAATGGTGGGGCGCATTATAACACCCATGTGGGGAGATCGTTGGGTCCCTATGAAAGTCCTTAACCCAACAGAGAGCCCTGTGACACTTCGTCGCAATGCTAAGATTGCGGATGTCTTTCCTTGTATTGCTGTAGAGGACCTGCCCATCACTCAAGGTCTCTGCGAGACTCTGACTGACCAGCATACCAGTTTTCCTCCCTCATCAAACTCTGTGCCTGACTCTGCACAGCTACTCAAAGACGCTGGGTTGGCTGATATTGACATTGAGGGCTGCGAAGTGTCAGATGGGTGGAAGAGGAAATTGGTGAAGCTTGTGTTGACTTACCAAGATGTGTTCTCTTGAGACAAACTGGATTGTGGTGAGGCGAAAGACTTTGTCCATCATATCCACCTCACTGACGACCACCCTTTCAGGCTTCCCTATCGCAGAGTACCCCCGGCTCACTATCATAAGTTGCGAGAGGTGCTGTCAGACATGGAGATGAAAGGCATCATCAGTAAGTCCACCAGCGAATACGCCTCGCCACTGGTAATGGGTTGGAAGAAGACAGGTGACTTGAGGATATGCACTGACTTCCGCTGGCTCAAAGCCAAAACCGTTAAGGATGCTCACCCACTGCCCCATCAGGCTGACTGTCTTGCTGCCCTTGGTGGGAATGCTTTCTTCAGCACCATGGACCTCACATCCGGGTTCTACAACGTTCCCCTCCATGAGTCTGACAGACGGTACATGGCTTTCACTACACCTCTTGGCCTGTATGAGTACAACAGACTTCCCCAGGGTCTATGCAACAGCCCAGCATCTTTCATGCGGATGATGCTCAGCATCTTTGGTGACTTGAAGTTTTCCAGCCTCCTGGGTTATCTTGATGACCTGCTGGTGTTTGCACCTTCAGAAGAGGAGGCCCTAAAACGTCTTGAGATTGTTTTCTCTAGCCTGAGGACCAGCAATCTGAAGCTGGCACAGAAAAAATGTCACTTTCTCAGACGCTCTGTGAGGTTTTTGGGTCATGTCGTGGATGCTGATGGTGTCTCGGTTGATCAGGATAAAGTGAGGGTTATCGCCAGTTTTCAAAAGACTGACCTTATGGATGGTGACGGTTGCACCCCTTCTCAGAAGAAAGTGAGATCCTTCCTTGGCATGGTGATGTTTTACCAGCATTTCATTCCAGGGTGCTCTCGTATTGGGAAGCCACTCTTTGCTCTAACTGCCGGTCAGAAGAGGACTAAAGGCTGCTATGGGAGTCGGAAACCTGGAACCTTTCGCAAGCTCACCCCTCAAGACTGGACTCCTGCTTGCGAGAAGGCATTTGAGGGACATCCTGATTTTGAGAGGCCATTCATCCTTTCAACTGACACTTCCATGGATGGGCTGGGTGCTGTCTTATCCCAGGTGCCAGCTGGTGAGGAGAGAGCAAGACCTATAGTCTTTGCTAGTAAGTCTCTCAGCCACAGTCAGGCCAAATACCCTGCACACCGGCTTGAATTTTTTGGCTCTGAAGTGGGCTGTGTGTGATAAGTTCAGCCACTGGCTCAAGGGTCACCGGTTCACTGTCTGGACTGATAACAATCCTCTCACATACATTCTGACTAAGCCAAAGCTGGATGCCTGTGAACAGCGTTGGGTCTCTAAGCTTGCACCATACTGCTTTGAGATCAAATATGTTCCTGGGAAGCTGAACATCGTAGCAGACACCCTGAGCAGGGAACCGTTTGTGAGGCCTTTGGCCCAGCGCCTCCTGTCGGAGCCCTACCTTGAGCTGCTAGGGCAAGTCAGTGATGTGAAAGATGCCAGTGTCCAAGATGCCTTCCGTTTGACCTGTCAACCTCAATCGATATGCAGTGCTCCACCCTCTGCTGTACTTGATGTGTCTCTGTCAACTGATGACGTGTCTTCTCTCATGTCTTCCCTCTGTGAGTGGGAGTCTGCTTCTCGCCAGCGTGCAACATCCCTCGCTGGTCATCTGACCTCCATTAGTCCACCTGACTTTGATGTCTCTCATGCGCTATCCCATGTTGATCTCCTGTCTCATCAAACAGGGGATCCTGTGATCTCCAGAGTAGCCTGCTATTTTGAGCGTAAGCACAGACCCTCCAGACGTGAGTGCTGTCATGAGAACCAACAAACGTTGCGGCTCCTGAAACAATGGGATAAGCTCACATTCCTCAATGGTGTCCTCTACAGAGTTGTGATGGACCCACTGACCAAACACAAGAGATTCCAGTTTGTGGTACCTGACTCCCTAAAACAAGTGGTGCTGTCTGGCATACACGACAATGCTGGTCATCAAGGTCAACCTCGCACACTCTCCTTGGCTCGTCAACGTTTCTTCTGATATGATATGGAGAAGGATGTGCGCGATCATGAGGGAAATTGCCACAAGTGTGTTCTCAGCAAGATCCCAGAGCCAGCAGCTAGGGCCCCGTTGGAAAGCATTAAGACCTGTGCTCCACTGGAACTTGAGTGCATTGACTTCTGGTCAGCTGAGGACAGCAACAAGTCAGTGGATGTCCTTGTGATTACTGACCACTTCACAAAATTAGCACATGTATTCCAATGCCCGGATCAGACAGCTAAGAGAGTTGCTAAAAAGCTCTGGGATGGATTCTTCTGTGTGTATGGCTTCCCTCAGCGCATTCACTCTGACCAGGGAGCTAGTTTTGAGAGTGAGCTGCTTGCAGAGCTTTGGGTGGCGTTACCAAATCCCACACTTCACCATACCACCCCATGGGTAATGGTACCACAGAGAGATTTAATCGCACCCTTGGAAACATGTTACGGTCCCTCCCCCCCAGATGTAAGCAGAAATGGCCGCAGTTGATACAGTCCATGACGTTTGTGTATAACTGTACAGCACACGAGACCACCGGCTTTGCGCCATTCTACCTGATGTTTGGGAGGGTCCCAAGGTTGCCAGTTGACCTCATGTTTCAGGATGTCCTTCATGATGACACCATTTGTGACTATGATACCTATGTCAAGTCACTGATGGATGACCTGCGCTCTGCCATGCTCCAAGCCCAGGAGCACAGCACGATGGAGCAGAGACACCAGTCTGACCAGTACAACAGAAAGGTGAAGGGTCTGCCTCTTTCACTAGGGGACCAGGTGTTGTTGGCAAACAAGGGAGTCAGAGGAAAAAGGAAGCTCTCTGACAAATGGGAACCTGTTGTGTACACAGTAGTCGACTTGGATCCTGGTCTTCACATCTGCCATATCAGAGACAAAGAAGGTCATGAGCGTGTGGTGCATCACAACCTGCTCCTTCAGAATCAGAATCAGAATGGGGTTTATTGCCAAGTGTTGAGCAGGTTTACAACATTAAGAAATTGCTGCGGTGCTTCAGTGCAAACATGGTGTCATAAATAACACTTAAATAGACATGGAAAAAATAAAAGTAGGGATAAGAATTAAAAGTGCTACGTGGAAAGATATGTGCATGAGATATACATGAGATATATACATGAGAGTAAGAATTAAGAGTGCTACGTTGAAAGATATATACATGAGTGCAGGTGGTGATCAGTGCCAAACATGGAATGATACAGTGAACACAGCGTAAGTTCATGTGTTAGTGGCGGGGACAGTCATATGGTTATTGTTCATGTGTCCAACAGCAGAGGGGAAGAAACTGTTCTTATGGCGAGAGGTTCTGGTGCGGATGGACCGGAGCCTCCTGCCTGAGGGGAGCAGGTCAAACAGACTGTGTCCAGGGTGAGAAGGGTCAGCTGAGATCCGAGCTGCACGCCGCAATGTCCTGGAGGTGTACAGGTCCTGCAAAGATGGGAGTCTGCAGCCAATCACCTTCTCAGCAGAGCGCACAACATGCTGCAGTCTCTGTTTGTCCCTGATAGTGGCTCCAGCGTACCACACGGTGATGGAGGAGGTGAGGATGGACTCAATGATTGCAGTGTAGAACTGCATCATCGTCCGTGTTGGCAGGTTGAATTTCTTCAGCTGCCTCAGGAAGTACATCCTCTGCTGGGCTTTCTTGATGACGGAGGTGATGGTGGGCTCCCACTTCAGGTCCTGGGTGATGGTGGTACCCAGGAAGCGGAATGAGTCCACAGAGGTGATGGGGGTGTCAGTCAGGATGATGGGGGGGAGTGGGGCTGTGTGCTTCCTGAAGTCCACAATAATCTCCACTGTCTTCTGGGCATTCAGCACCAGGTTGTTGTGGCTGCACCAGGACACCAGACGTTCAACCTCCCTCCTGTAGGCAGACTCGTCCCCGTCCGAGATGAGCCCAATAACGGTGGTGTCATCTGCAAACTTGATTAGCTTGACAGACTGGTGGGTGGAGGTGCAGCAGTTGGTGTACAGGGAGAAGAGCAGAGGAGAAAGAACACAGCCCTGAGGGGAGCCGGTGCTGATGGTCCGGGAGTCCGAGACATTCTTTCCCAGCCTCACATGCTGCTTCCTGTCCGTCAGGAAGTCAGTGATCCACCGGCAGATGGGATCAGGCACATTCATCTGGGAAAGCTTGTCTCGGAGATGGTCTGGAAGGATGGTGTTGAAGGCAGAGCTGAAGTCCACAAACAGGATCCTGGCGTAGGTTCCTGGGGAGTCCAGATGCTGCAGGATGAAGTGTAGGGCCATGTTGATGGCGTCGTCTACAGACCTGTTGGCTCTATATGCAAACTGCAGGGGGTCCAGGAGGGGGGCCGTGAGGGTCCTGAGATGGGAGAGAACTAGGCGCTCAAAGGACTTCATGACCACAGATGTCAGAGCCACGGGTCTGTAGTCATTTAGTCCAGTGATCCTAGGTTTCTTGGGGACAGGGATTATGGTGGAGGACTTGAAGCAGGCAGGCACATGACATGCCTGCAGTGAGGAGTTGAAAATGCCAGAAAACACTGGGGCCAGCTCGTTTGCACAGTGTCTGAGGGTGGCAGGAGACACGCCGTCTGGGCCGGGAGCTTTCCGAGCATTCAGGTTCTTAAACTGCTTCCTCACATCTGCTTCATGAATATGAAGAGTTGTGGTGGGAGGAGGTGGTGTGAAATCCTCTTTTGTGTGGGGTGAGGAGGGGGGTGTTGTAGGTGAACGGTTTGAAGGTGGTGATGGCTCTATGGAGGGGGGAGAGGTGGGGGAATTAGTGTCCAAAGTGTCTCTATTGTTGGGGCCGTTGGAGGTGTGAAGGCTGCCTGATGGCTCGTCAAAACGACAGTAGAAGTCGTTAAGGGTGTTGGCCAAGAGCAAGTCATCAGTGGAGTGGGGGGTTTTAGGCTTGTAGTTTGTGATATTCCTAAAACCTTTCCACACAGAGGCCGAGTCATTCTCTGAGATCTGCTGCTGCATCTTCTCAGAGTGCTGATGTTTAGCAATGTCCACTTCTTTAGTGAACCTGTACTTGGCCTCTCTGTAGCAGTCCCTGTCTCCGCTTCTGAACGCCTTTCTCTTTTCCAGCCACAGCTTTTTGAGTTTAGGAGTAAACCAGGGTTTGTCATTGTTATAACTCACCCTGGTGCGTGATGGCACAATGCTGTCCTCACAGAAGTGGATATAGGAGGTGACAGTGTCTGTAAACTCGTCCAAGCTGTTAGAAGCAGCCTTCATTGTGTCCCAGTCTGTAGACTCCAAACACGTGCGAAGCTCCTCCACAGCCTCGTTGCTCCACAGTTTTTTAGTCCTCACGACAGGTTTGGAGAGCTTCAGCCTCTGTCTGTACGCGGGGATTAGGTGGATCATGACGTGGTCAGAAAGTCCGAGTGAAGCGCGGGGCACCGCGCGATAGGCCCCGCTGATCGTGCTGTAACAGTGGTCCAATGTCCTCTCCTCTCTGGTCGGGCATTTAATATACTGCTTGTATTTTGGAAGCTCATGGCTCAGATTGGCTTTGTTAAAGTCCCCAAGAGCAATGATGAGAGAGTCCGGGAATGTCCGCTCCGTGTGGAGAATCTGCTCCGCGAGTGCGCACTGAGCTGCCTGCGCATCTGCGTCTGGCGGGATGTAAACAGCGGCCAGGATGAATGAAGCAAACTCCCGCGGAGAATAAAACGGTTTGCAGTGGATAAAAAGATATTCCAGAGAGGAAGAGCAGTGCTGAGCAATCACTGTCACATCTGTGCACCAGCCACTATTGATGTAGAAGCAGAGACCTCCACCTTTGGACTTACCGGAGAGAGCGGCCTGCCGGTCCGCGCGCAGCAGATGGAAGCCCTCCAGTTTGAGCGCGCAGTCTGGGATGTTCTCACTGAGCCACGACTCCGTAAAACATAAGACACAGGAGGAGGCAAAGTCTCTGTTCATGCTTCTCATCAGGGCCAGTTCGTCAATCTTATTCCCGAGTGAGCGTACATTAGAAAGGAAGATCCCAGGAAGAGCGGTTCGCAGTCCGCGTCTCCTCAAACGCACGAGTGCGCCGGCTCGCTTCCCTCTCTTTCGGCGTCTCGCTTTCCTGGTCAGGGTCAGCAGTAAATCTGCCGCAGATGCGACAAATATTGGAAATAAATCCACAGGCGTTGTAGTCCTGTAGTTAAGGAGCTCTTCTCTGGTGTATGAATATCCAGAGGAGTGCCCAGACACAGAAGAAATGCACAAAAACAAAACAAAAGTAACGCACTGAAGCACCAGGGCGACCATCCGCGGCGCCATCTTGGTTAACTTTTTGCCCTTGGACACAACATTGAATGACAATGCTGCACATCCTGCTGTGAGCATTGTCAGTGGCCCCCCTGAGTCTGACCTGGATGGGTCTGTGACATCTTTTGGGGACACAGGAGCTGCACCTCCTGCCACCTGTACTTTGGATTCCATCTCCAGCATTGGCGAGTGTGATGACCGCACACTATCATGGATCCATCAGCAATCTGCCGCTGACCCAGTCGAAGATGGCGTTCATGAGACCCCTCCTATGATGGGTGCTCCTGATCTTGGTGGGCTGGCTGGTGATGGAGCCTCCCCAGGCTCCTCTGCTGACTCCCATAGTTTTCATTCTCTTGAACCCGAAGATGTGGACTTGGATTAGGGACTTACCACACGTTTTGGTAGAATCATTAAACCAGTTCGGCGCTTGATCGAATCAATGGCTCAACTCGAAACACTCCTTGGTGTTGAACCTGTTCAAGCAGCGGTTATCGATGTGTGAATTTGTTTATTGCTGTATGTTGTCCATTGCTATTGTTTTTGGTAAAGAATAATAAGAGGCACAGAGTCGATTGTATTTTGTCAGTTGTGCAGTCTGATGGTGATGCCCATAGATATTATGGCCTGTTTTGTGTGGTGTAAATGGCACCTCATTTTGTCTATTGTGTGTCCTGGGATCTTTCTAGGCGCCGAGCGGGTCTCAGGTGTCTTATCCTCCTTGGAGGAAGCTATGTTGCTGATCTAATTCATTGGATATGTGATGTGAATTTGTTTGAGGCCACTGTATCTGTTGTTGTGGGTGTATTTATACATTTCATTATTTTTTTTGTGTGTACTTTTTAGGATTTTGTATAATTCTTGGGGGGTGAATGTAACAGTGTCATAAATCACATCTTGTTATAATTACACAAAATGTGTTCTAAACCCCCGAACCGTTCCTTTTGTACCTGACTTTTAGGACCTCCAAGCCTGTAGTTATGTTCATTATCAGTTAGAGCCCCTCCTCATTCTTTTCTTCCTCTTCTTTGATGCAATCCTATAAATACAGTGTACCCCTTTTGCCTCTCCCCTTTTCTACAATTCTCTGGTGGGAGAGGTGGGTGTCATTTCTTTCCAACACCTTAAAACTAGGGCTGCTCAATTAATCGAATTTTAATCACGATTACGATCTGGGCTTTCAACGATCATTAAAAATGACTGAGCCGATTATTAGCCCCTCCCTCATTTATCCGCGACACCTTAAAGGCCGGTCCGTAAAAATATTGTCGGGCATAAACCGGTCCGTGGCGCAAAAAAGGTTGGAGACCGCTGATTAAGAGGACCTGAGGGAAGCTCGGAAAGCTAAGCAGAAGTTATTTGGAGAGGAGAGTGACTGCCGTTGGTTGAAAAGAGGTTATAAAAAAAACTTCTGTGGTGTTGCACACTATTTTAAAATATTTTTTAAAGTCATTGTTAACCCTTTAAATCCGGTCAGAGCAGCACGCTCCGTTTTGTGTAACTATTTTTAAATCCCTGTAGAACCTGAACCGTGTAAGCTAGCGCAATAATTTGTTTTGTATATGAAACCGGAGGAGTTGTACTTACATCTTACGCCATCAGCTTGTCCTCGGTCACGGTTTCCTTCCACATATAGCTTTGCAAAAATTGCATAAAAAGCGCTTGCAGGAATAAAAACATAATATTCCAGAAACACGCTTTGCCGATCCGATCAGCTGTTCGTAACACTTCCCACAGTGAAACAGACATCAGCGCGAACTATCGCATGTCCGCCATTTCCTGGCCGAAACCGGAAGTGACGTCATTTTCGCGGAAATGTAGTTTTTTACTTGTAGGCCTTAAAAACCTATACTGGTCATGTTTGACTTTTCTGAATAGTTTCTGAGATGCTTAGAACTCAAATTGCACTGCTGGAAATAGTTTATTTTGACGCACCTGCTGCTTTCTTTGCAAATTTGCATCATAGGATTGTTTTTTCGTTTTTTCTGCAGTGTATATAAAAATTGGTGTATCTCCAAAATAAAACTATGAAGACACTCAAAATAAATTTCCTGTTGTTGTAAACTATTTTTTGCAACTTTTTTGTATTTAAAGTTTTAAGGGATAAACCTCTTAAATTTCTCCAAGTAGAAATATATGTAAAAAACAAAACAAAAACTATTTTCAATTTTTTTGTAGTTTATTGCACTTTTTCAATTAATGTAGTTACTATGGACTTAATGCATACATATTATTAAAATATGGGCCATAACAGTTATATAGCAACTTGAAATGCTCCCACAAATATATATATATTATAGCGATACAAGATGGATAATGCACTTTTTAAAACTTCTGGAACCAGTTCCTTCATCTATTCGAGAGCGGAGCTGCTGGCACTAAGAACAAAGGGACAGACCGGCATGCGACACAACATCCCGGCCGAGCTAAAGAGGAGCTACAGAGGCTGCAAAGCTGGAACGAGGAGAGCGGATCACCGGAGGCGATTCAAACCATCAATCCCGACAGTGATCATGGGCAACGTGAACTCGTTACAGAATAAGATTGATGAACTGTGCGCTCTGAACAACCACAGACTATACCGTGAGTGCAGCTTGTTTATCTTCATGGAGACGTGGCTAACCGAGCTAACGCCGCAGGCTAACGTAGACCTATGCGGTTTCACATCCGTGAGAGCCGATAGGGACACGCAGGCCAGCGGAAAAAGCAGAGGTGGGGGACTCATTGTCTACGTTAACAACAGATACTGTAACCCTGGACACGTCTCCGTTAAAGTTTTGGTATGCCGTCCGGACCTGGAGCTGCTAGCTGTTAGCTTGTGGCCATATTATCTACCTCGGGAGTTCAGTCATGTGATCTGTGTGTGTGTCTACATCCCTCCGAGGGCCGCTGCAACAGCTGCCTGTGAGAAAATACACACAGTCACAGCAAGACTTCAGACACAAAACCCAGAGGCTTTCATTATTATATCTGGAGACTTTAACCATGCCACACTGGACTCTACTCTGGCTGCTTTTCACCAGTTTGTGAATTGTCCCACAAGGACCAACAGGACAATTGACCTACTGTATGCTAATGTGAGAGATGCATACAGAGCCACCCCCCTCCCCCCACTAGGGAAGTCAGACCACAACCTGGTTTACCTACAGCCACAATACACACCCCTCGTCCAAAGGCAGCCGGTCACAACGCGCTCCATCCGGAGATGGACCCCAGAAAAGGAGGATGCTCTGAGGGACTGTTATGACACCACAGACTGGGATGTGCTCCTGAGCCCACATGGTGAGGACATAGAGGGGGCGACACACTGTCTTACAGACTACCTCAACTTTTGTGTGGACACGGTCGCCCCTGCTAAGACGGTACGGTGTTATCCTAATAACAAACCGTGGGTAACACAGGAAGTCAAAGCTGTCCTCAACATGAAGAAGAAGGCTTTCAGGAGCAAAGTGAAGGAGGAGAAGAAAGCAGCACAGCGGGAGGTGAAACGCTGCCTGAGGGAAGCAAAGGACACCTACAGGAGGAAGGTGGAACAGAAGTTGGAGAGGAACAATATGAGGGAGGTCTGGAATGGTGTGAAAACCATCACAGGCCACAACACCAAGAAAAGCACAGTGGGGGGGGACTGTGGAGAAGGCAAACGAACTCAACAACTTCTTCAACAGGTTTGACCAGCCCACAACCCCCCCCACCCTCACCTTCACTACAGAGTCCAATCCCCACTCTCCTACCTCCCTCGCTTCCCCCCCCCCCCTTCCTGACACCATGACACCCCCCTCCTCCAATCCCTCTCTCAGCAGCAAGACATCTCCCCCCCTCCCCTCCTCCCAAACATCTCCCAGTGTCACAGTGGATCAGGTCAGGAGACAACTGAGGAAGCTTCGCCCCAGAAAGGCAGCAGGCCCAGACAAGGTGTGTCCTAGGATGCTAAAGGCGTGTGCTGCTGAACTTGGGGAGCCGCTACAACGAGTCTTCAACCTCAGTCTGCGACTGGGGAGAGTGCCCGCCCTATGGAAGACATCCTGCATCGTCCTGGTCCCCAAAAAGAACCGGCCCAATGAGCTGAATGACTTCCGACCGGTGGCACTGACGTCACATCTTATGAAGACTCTAGAGTGGCTCTTCCTCAACCTCCTCCGACCACAGGTACAACATGCCCAGGACCCACTACAGTTTGCATACAAGGCGGGTGTCGGAGTGGAGGATGCCATCCTGTACCTCCTACACAGAGCCCACTCACACCTGGATGGGGGAAAAGGCACGGTCAGGATCCTGTTTCTTGACTTTTCCAGTGCCTTTAATACCATCCGGCCCTGTATGCTTCAGGAAAAACTGAACAGGATGGAGGTGGACCCCTGCCTGGTCGCTTGGATCTCCGACTACCTCACCGACAGACCACAGTACGTCAGGCTGAAGGACATCACGTCTGACACAGTGGTCAGCAGCACAGGAGCACCACAGGGAACTGTGCTGTCCCCTCTTCTCTTCACCCTGTACACCTCTGACTTCTGCTACAACTCTGAATTATGCCACATTCAGAAGTTTGCAGACGACACAGCCATCATGGGGTGTATCTGGGATGATCAGGAAGAGGAGTACAGAAGTCTGGTGAGGAACTTTGTCACATGGAGTCACACAAACCACCTGCAACTCAACACCTCAAAGACTAAGGAACTGGTTGTGGACTTCGGGAGGTCTAGAGCAGGTCCACTGCCGGTTCAGATAGAGGGGGAGGAGGTGGTCAACAAGTACAAGTACCTCGGGCTGTGGGTGGACAATAAACTGGACTGGTCATGCAACACAGAGCACCTGTATAAAAAAGCACAAAGCCGACTGTACTTCCTCAGGAGGCTGAGGTCTTTTAACATCTGCAGGAAGCTCCTGAGGATGTTTTACCAGTCGGTGGTTGCTGGAGTACTTTTCTATGCTGTTGTGTGCTGGGGGAGCAGCACAGCAAAGAAGGACTCATCCAGGCTGGAGAAACTGATCAGGAGGGCTAGCTCTGTGGTCAGCATGAAGCTGGACACTCTGGTGACAGTGGCAGAGAAAAGGACATTAAAGAAACTGATGGACATTATGGACAATGCCAGGCATCCTCTGCACACGGCCATTAACAACCAGAAGAGTCTGTTCAGTGACAGGTTGCTTCTCCCAAAGACAAGAACTAACAGACTTAAAAACTCCTTTGTCCCACACGCCATCAAACTGTTTAACTCCTCTCTGGAGGGGAGAGGGAGGGGAAACAGGAGGACAAAGGAGGGGGGGAACAACTAAGCTGTAGTGCCTCTTCACCTCACTGTGCAATACCTTTTGTGCAATACTTTTGTAAATAGTCAACAGTGCAATAGACCTCAATACTTGAAATGTGCAATTCACTTGTATTCCTATTTATTCTATTTATCCCCTTCGTATATTTTATTTATATTGTCTCTGTATTTATATATATGTGTGTGTGTGTGTATATATATATATATAATATTCTGTAACTCTGTAACTTCTGTCGGTGCTGTGCTTTTTTGGAAATCGAATTTCCCAGAGGAACCCACCCGAGGGATTAATAAAGTTCTATCTTATCTTATCTTAAATGGCACTACAACATGTAAAAAAATAATATAAGCTCTGGCGGACTTGGTTCTATGGTAGGTCTTAAAGGGTTAAATAAATATCGTCAAATAATCGAGATCTCAATTTCAGTTAAAATAATCGTGATTATCATTTTTGCCATAATCGAGCAGCCCTACTTAAAACACACATATAATTCATATTTAGCCACTCTGATGTTTCTGATTGCGATTTTAGTTCAATTATTGTCATTATTAAGCCTGTTTTTGTTAGGTGATATAAGTGTGTAGTATGTGTGTATCATAAATGTGTTTTAGGCGCCATAAATGCTAGCATGAATATCTATTCCTTGCTAGCTTGGAAGTTGTGGTGGGTTGAGCTAACCCTCTTCCCCACTGTTTGTATTTGGTCGTAGGAGCTGGAGTGGGCAAATTATTTACTTGGAGGTCTTTCTTTCTTTTACCTTTTTTATCAGACACAACGCAAAGCCACACCGGTTACACAGCCTTTAGGGGTGGGGTGGGGTGTGGGGGGGATTTTCAATCCATAGCCATAATTGACTAACTAACTATATATATATATAATGTTTAACCTGAGTAGCAAAAGACCGCAGGGGGTTGAAAACAATACCCCAGGAGTTAGCTGTGCTCGCGGACTCTTATCAAGCCTTGACCTCCCGGTCAGCTATTGCGCTGGTGGATAACAGAGCTCTCCGAAAACGTGGAAGCACTTTTGCAAATATCTGATATTTTGATAAATTAAGTAGATATTTGAGCATTAAACGGCTACATTCTCGGCTGAAAATATCTTAAAATGTTATTTTGTGACCCAGAAAGGGTAGTCTGGGGAAAAGGAGGATCGCATTTGTCGGCCACGGTTGTCGGAGCCTGTGCGTACTTGTAAGCGCGGCAATGGCGGAGGAGCGGGGCTAAAAAACTTATTACTTTTTCTGGGTCACAAAATAAACTTTTAAGATATTTTCAGGTGAGAATGTAGCTGTGTAAACTATTTCATACTATTTCACGTGATTCAGTTTATTTTGAAAAGTCTGATCAGTATCTTGAGCTTTATTGTGAAAGGTTTATGTGGAAAATAAACAAGCGGACACGTGATGGTTTTACCGTCGTTGTCGCTAATGACAACGCATAAAAACAGGCGCTTGTCCGTTAGTGTGGTTGTATTAAATATAAGAGAAAGAGAGAACTTTAAGAAATTAATATAGCCACTACAGTGACCATCAAAACGATGAAAAAATATTGCTGTAAACAGTTTATTTTGCAACACCACGAAACAAACGATAGCGTAAAATGAAACGATAAGACGTTTTTATATTGTCATCCGATATATATCGTTATATGAACAGCCCTACCTCAGAGATGTTTTTACTGGCAGACTTCAGCGGAAAGCCAGTATTATCATCTCACAACAGACTGCAGTCTGAGGAGTATGTCAGCTGTAGATTCCTTTGAGTGATTTATAGTAAATATTGGTGACAAAACTTGGGTTTGAAGGCCTGATTTACTCCGTGAATCATACATTTAATTTATCACTATCTATAGTCAAAAGTTTCAAAAAAGCCTTCATGTAACAGACAGTTTTTTGAAAAAGACAAACTCAAAAAGAATACAGTCCAGTTATGTCTTTATTATCTTTGGCTAGATCAAAGATGAAAGCTAGATCACTCTGACTTGAAAATCTGTAACTTATCACTCCTTGTCAAAATATTCCCCTCTGAACTGCAGTGGGTTCTATCTGAGAGGATGTCGCCATTTGTCCACTGCATGAACTACATCTCCTTGGATGATGTCCACATATAATATCCAAGCACAGCATGCACACAAACCTCTCCAGTTGTCCAGATACCAAACATAATATGAAGATTACTTGGGGTCGGAACACCCTACCCTGTCTTAATTCTATGGCTTTTAGTTTACTTGTATTGCTATGTATCACTTTTATTTTATTTATCTCTTTAGTTTCAAATAGTTGTACAGCACTTTGTTTGAAAGCGCTTTATAAATAAAGTTATTATTATTATTATTATTATTACATGCTTTTGAATAGGTGGGGCAGTATTTGAAAACTAAAATATGCCGGTTTGTACACATACACGAGAGACACAAGAGTTCTTCCTTACTGATGTTTACTGTGCTTCTCTTAACGTACACAGGTACACCGTAGAACTGGTGAATACAAATGTACAAGAAAATTATATTTCAGCATTAAAACATATTACAATATAAAATTCACAAAATATAAACAAACATACCACTTTGGCCTGCAAGTAGACAAACCGGTGTAATTGGAACTTAGGGCTTATTTCTTCTTTCTTAGCTTGACTTTTACACGGCTAGACCGTCACCATGCGCAGCTTCTCTGACCTTACTTCCTAAAACAGGAAGTGACCTCTGCCCTTACCTTATACTTACAGAATTAACTGGTTACTTTCCATGTATCAAATTAACTGTACACCAATCCAGTAGGCAAAAAAGGAAAATGTTAACATGCTCAACACAAAAATAAAACATACAAAATAAAATGCGTTAGTTACATTATCATTACAAGAGCTCCGCCTAGTGGTCAAATAATAACATTTCACCAACTGTTACATAAAATAAAGTGTCTTGTAGTGCTACTTTAGTTCATTTCTTTCTTTATGTGGAGGAGGATGGTCTCCTCTCTAGGTGCTGAAGTCAGCAGTGCGCTAGATGGCACCACCAGAGGCCTGAAGAGATAAAAGAAGTGGCAACACAAAAGGATGTTTTGACAAAGAGACGAGAGCAGAGCAAAGGAAGAATCTGGCCTAAAAGGTAAAGCAAGCACTGAATACAGCTGTAAACATATCTGTCAACTGTTTATTTCTTGAAAATGCAGAGCAATATGCTTTGTTTAGTTAAGCATTAGTTAAATGTGTTAAACAGTCAAATAAAAGTTCACTGTATTTACACTGCATGCATACGATTAGTGAGAAATAGTGAAGAAAGTAGGCTTTTAAATGACTTTAATAAACCTCATGTTCTGTTTTTATTAGGGCTGTAAAATGATTAAAATTTTTAATCAGATTAATCACAGCCTAAAAATTAATTAATCATGATTAATCGCAACTCGAAATATGACCAAAATGTGTGCAAACATACGGACAGATAGCGGATTTTTACACACTTGTTAGTGTTATTTAATGCTAAGACCACGCTGAGTGGCCTGCGTTCACTCAGCGTGGTCTGACGTAGGCTGGGTGTTGTGCTGGAAGCGAATTAATCACAGCCTAAAAATTGATTAATCGCAACTCGAAATATATGTGTATATGTGTATATATGTGTAAAAATCGGGACAGATAGTGGTTTTTAACACACTTGTTTGTTTTATTTATTATTAATTGTGAGTACAAGCAGTACAAGCAGAACAGGGCTTCAAATAATTGTGAGGGATTTTTACTGAATGTTTTCCACCCGTTTAAATCTAGCACATTGTTTTATCCATATACATCTTCAAGTTCACAGAACATAGGCCTAATTCAACAAGCAAAATAGAAAAAATCTCCAATCATCCTTTTGGGTAAGGTAGATTAGTGCAAAAAAATATGAACAACAGTGAAAAGTATTGTTTAAATCACATTCAACCATAGAACAAGCTCTAAACACACGGTCCTCTGGTCTACTCATCCTTCAGCCAGTTGCTGAGACAAACCAACTTGTCCACGTTCTCTGAGTGCAGAGCAGACCTCTTCTTGTTCACAATGTGCCCTGCTACAGAGAACAGCCTCTCACAGGGCACTGTGGAGGCAGGAGTGGCCAGGTATCTGCGAGCAAGGCGGGCCAGCTGGCTGTGGGCTCCTGCATGAGCTGCCCACCACTGTAAGGGCAGTGCAGGGCTCTGCTCTGTAGCGCTGTATGGCTCTGTCCTGCTGTACCTCCTCCTCTGACTCAGAGTCAGAGTCCATCTGCAGCAGGCTCAGCCTCTTCTTGGCTGGACCTTCTTCTGCAGTGTGTGATCTTCTAGGCGAGTCTTCATGCAGCATGCCTGCCAGTGTGGTCCACACTGCTTCTCTGTCAGTCTTGGGCACACTGCGTAGGTCTTTAAAACGTGGGTCCAGTGCAGTTGCGATCTGGAGCCATGCATAGTTGGTATGTTCCTGGCGGGAAGCAAGGTCTTCCTTAAACTTCTCTTTAAACCTCACCACATATGCAGGGTCCTCATCAGTTACTTCCATGACACGGCGCAGGTGGCAGAAGGCTGGTAGAACTACAGAGCAGGAGACGTAGGCCTCTCCTCCCAGCAGTTCAGTCACATATCTGCAGTGGAATACACACACACACACACACACACACACACACACACACACACACACACACACACACACACACAGATAAGACAGCAAATTAAAAAAAGCTTTTTAATACTAGGTAATATTAATAAAATATTTGATTTCATTTATTTTTTAAATAAGACATTTTCATAATAACAAAACTGATTTAAGATGTATGTTTGATACATTTAATCTAAACCTACAATTATGGTCACAATGACAGGCTCACCTGCAGGGCTCTAGAAGTGTCTCCAGTCTCTGGAGTTTGTCCCACTCTGGAGGCGTCAGGAGGACAAGTTTATGCTTTTGTTTATCCAGAGTCGCGGTTACTGCAGTTTGGTTGCGGATCAAGCGCTTCACCATCTCCAGCGTGGAGTTCCAGCGCGTAGGCACGTCCTGGGCCAACGGCTCCTGCTTGCGCCCCAGTGACACCTGCTCTGCGTTCAGCTCTGCTGTGTTTGCTGGGCTGTGCTTAAAATGGCCAACAATTTTGCGGCATTTGGCCAGCGCAGTGACAAAGCCACTGTCTGCGAGACTCACTGTGACAAAGCCACTGTCTGCGAGACTCACTGTGATGCATCTCTGTAGAATGTGCGCGGTACACGGCATGTGATTGAATGGCATGATGCGAGCCGCGGTGATCATATTGCGCGCACTGTCCGTGCCTACTGTTGTCACCTTCTCCTCAATTCTCCACCTGCGAGCAACAGTCTGGAACTGCTCTGCACAAGCCTCCGCAAAGTGCCGCTCTTCCGTTTTCATTATAGTCAGCGCAAAGGATGTCAGACCCCAGGCTTCAGTGATTAAATGCGCATTAACTCCCAGGTAATTGTCATTAGTCAATGATGTCCA
Organism: Maylandia zebra; assembly: GCF_041146795.1. Taxonomy (NCBI): domain Eukaryota; kingdom Metazoa; phylum Chordata; class Actinopteri; order Cichliformes; family Cichlidae; genus Maylandia; species Maylandia zebra. The sequence continues at coordinate 17,184,632 of NC_135181.1, forward strand.
GTGGTCTCCTGTCAGAGCCACGCATTCTGTGTGAACTAGAGCCTCTTCTTTTTTCTTTTTCTCCGTTTCATACAGTTCGTGGATTCGAATTGTTATTGTGCTTCTCGCTGGGGGCTTGTAGGACGCGTCCTGAGATGCAACCTTTAAAACATCTGCAAAGCCCTTGTCCTCCACAATGCTTAGCGGTCTACAGTCCTTTGCTATCTATTTGGCTATATTGTCGGTCAGTTTGTCCAAAGAAGACTTACCGAGTGGCCTGCGTTCACTAAGAGTGGTCTGACGCAGGCCGGGTGAAGCTGCTGCCCCGACAAACGCGTGTTTGGCATTAAGGTGGTATTTTAAGGTCGAATTTGAACGGTGAAATTGAAACTCTTTACTACAGTGAGTGCAAATTACAACGCGTTTGTTTATTGTCCCATCTATGTTCTTCTTGTATTTAAATTCCCCATCCAGAAGGCCATCCTGTTCCTGCTTCTCCATTTTCAGTGGCGCGGTAAACAAATCAAGTGGAATTATGGGAGCGACTTATCTGCGTGTTGCGCTAAATAGTTAAATATTCTAACGTAATTAATTCCAAAATTTAATTATCGCAATTAACACGTTAATTTCGACAGCTATAGTTTTTATCCTAAATTAACTCCTAAAATTAATTTTACTAAAACATCACCTTGTTCCATCTTGACTTCTTTTCTTGAACATTTTCACATAGCCAAACTCTCATAATCTATCATTACTCTTCTTCGCTTCTTGTATTTGAAATGACAGTGGAAAAAAGTAGGAATGCTACAATAAGGGAGTAACAAGTCAGGCTTTTACAGGAAAAACAAATACTTATACTGTAAGTACTGCATAATTTCTTGTGTAAATGCTCTGTACTTTTTGAGATGTGGGCTGTATTATGTATCAACCTTCCTTAACTTGCTGGTATTTTGCAGAAAATGAGACCCTTGTTTTGAAGGTTATGTTTGAACAGTGATTGTAAAAAACATCGAGTTAAATTAGACTTGGCTCCATCATTATAAGGTGATGTAACCCAGCAAATTTACATGGTATTTATTTTTTCTTAAAAGTTGGTAAGGGAAAGGCAAGGCTTGCAAAATTTCAAAATCCCTGGTAGCCCTTCGGGCAGGGACTCTTCAGTTTTTGGTAGCCCAAAATAAATTTAAGTAGCCGGAATAAAAAAGAGCAATTTTTTGATTGATGTTTTGTTTCCTGCTTTGTTTCCTTTACAATATTATACATTAAAGTATAATATTGTAAAGGAAACAAAACAATCAAAAAATTGTTGAAACACAAATTACAACATTGTATAAAAATTACAATCATCAACTCAAATACTTGGTTCTAATTGAACAGAAATTTCTATGAACTTATAAGAACTGTTGTCAGTGATTTACAGTTAACAAACAGTCAGGTGAATAATCAACACTGAGACACTTGTGTAGGTTAACGTGCTGCACGGGTGAAAAGCTCAGAGCGAATCACACCGAACTGCAGTATTCGTTTATTTTTATAGGTTACGTCGTCAATATGCAAATATAATCACATTTCCTGTTACGCAGGTCCTGATGCTGTCTGTGTGTGTGTGTGTGTGTGTGTGTGTGTGTGTGTGTGTGTGTGTGTGTGTGTGTGTGTGTGTGTCACAAAGTATGTGTGTTGCAAGTCAATTTCTAAGAATAATATAATGCAAGTCAACTTCTGCGGATATGTATTTCTGTACTGGTCTCTTGTCAGTGTCACAGGGTCAGCTTCCTGTTTCAACAGAAAACTGTGTCTGGTGAAATATGTGTAACATAACTTTTGAAGCATAAGCAAGTAAAACAATAAAAACTCCCTAACAACTGTGTAGAACATGAATCAGTCTGTGTCAGATTCTGAATTTGAAATTTCCACTGAAGTCACGTGGAGGCAAGTGGAACCAAGATCGAGGCCATTTGCTTTTTGAAGTTTGCAAAGACTGCTAAATTTTGCCAGTGGTAGTTCACTCTTTGCAACATAGTGCGCTGTTCTAAACAGATTTTTCAGGTTTATTTTTAGTATGTTATTTGCAATTGGTGTTTGTTCTGGGAAAGATATTGCAGACTGAGCAATAATGCGTTTCTTGCATTTCTCATGGGTTCTAATGGGGGCCTTTCTTAAAATTACTGGTCCCAGTAAGAAAGGCGCTTGTCGACTCAGAAATCGAGGGAAAACCAACAACACACCTGGCAGAACATTATGTTATTTACATGAGTGCACATAAGTGGTCCGCATGTGCGCATTCGCTGTCAAAATAAAAGACGCGCACCAGATAAGAAGTTGCAACGCGCGTTTGTGTCCATATAAAAGTCACTGTTTTTGTCCGCTAGAGTGGGATTTTCACGACACATTCTGCACCACATCACTGTGCGCAGTGGCGTGTCTAGAAATTTTTTGTTGGGGGGGCCAGGTAGGGGCACAGATTTGGAGAAGGGTGGCAGATGTAATTGGCAGATAATGTTTAAAAAAAAATTCTACCAACCGTTAACCATAATTCAATAATCCTGTAAACCTAATAACTGAATGCGCTTTTAACTCTTATTAGAATGAGATTTTAACCACTACGGTGCAAAGTTTTTAGATACTGCGTTGATAAAGTACAAGAGATACAATCAGTGCTTTGTCAGTGTTTACTCAGCAGTCAAGGACAGCAATATTTGCATAGTATTTTTACTGACATATAGTTCACATATGTTTTGGGCAAAAACATTTTTAATATTAAAATATGAACATTTGTAACAAACAATTGACAAATTAGCCAGTTCCAATGTAAAACTTTATCTGCCTGTTAAAAAAAGAAGATAATCTTCTCACAAACTGGTGTTTGATTTTGAAACAGGAAAAAAGTAGAGAAACAACTGAAAAGACTAACATTTGAATAAAACCTGAAAGCAAGTAAATACTTTCTATGCTGGCTTATGGTCAACTTTGGTAATATTGATAAAGAACAACACTGGCTGATGATGAAATACAGTCAGCTGGCATGGTGACACTGCCAGTATTAACCTGCAGGGCTGGACTGGGACAGAAAATCGGGCATTTTGACTAGAGACCGGCCCACCAGGCATTAAAGCCATAAAGCCTTTGAATGAAAACAAATGCTGTTGTGACAGTGATGTACAGTCTTGTTGGTATATGTATGATTTCTATACATTTTACGTCAAATAAAAACTTTGGTTGTAAGATTTAGAGTTACCAGCTGTCAGCTGCTTAGAAAAGGATCCTGGTGTTATTTGTCTCTCAGAAACAGTTCATAACTTCCCTTCAACTCATTCATGTGAACTAAAAGGTAAACCTGTTTCTCCATCACCTGTTCAGCTCTGATGATTCAGTAAGGACATCTCCTGGTTTCATCTTCATGTTTCCCTCTCATCACATAACCAAACCGATATCATGACCAGCAGCTTTACAGCTGTGGCTCCAGCAAACATCAGCTGATACTAGAAATTAATATTAAATAAATTCTTACAACAGCTGATCAAGCTTAAACGTGCTGCTGTTGTTTAGAGCGACATCTGCTGGTTTCCTCTTTCTGGCGCAAAGTGGGCGATAAATAAACAAGAGAGAAAAGCCGATCAGCTGATCATTGATCAGTTTAATGATTGAAGTAGCAACAGGGGAGGCAGGGGGAGAGAATGAGAGAAGAAGAGGCAGCTGTGCAGCATAACGACAGAATAACTCCTTTGTGTCTTTTTTTCATTATAGCTAAAGTCCGGGACAAACTGCGTCTCTTCTCAGCTCAATACGAAACGTGTAATATTTTCTCTGAATGAGGGACCATTCCATTTTTTAAGGAGCCGTTGGCAACTCTACTAACTAAACTTATGAATAAAATAAAGTTCACTATCAGTAACATCATAGCACCCACCCAGCTGTATAAAAACTCCGTCAAGCTGGCTAGAACGCAGCACGAGTTATTGCAACTGACGGTAAAAAGTCAGCACAACGAAAATAAACTCCACCTAAACTTGGTTTATATCTGACCCAGATAGACTGCAGGTCATAACTTCTTACCTGAAGTTCAGTTCACCTGACACTCGGACTGGCGGCTGCCTCGGGGCTCTCCTCCTGCCTCCCCTTCCCTCATCCACCTGCTGGCCTCTGTGGAAGCTCCGTCATAGCCACCACCAAACAACTGAGTTATTTTTACACATCGACCTGCATCTGGCCAATCCACCTCCTCTCATTGTTCATGCCATTACAAAAAAAAAATAAAAAATAAGTCACCAGGCATATGCCCGGTATGCCCGATGGCCAGTCCAGCTATGTTAACCTGCAACCAAATCTGCAGCTCCATACAGCAATGTTACGACTTAGATTATATCTTATAACTCATAACTCTTATGTTAGCTGCCCTCAGTAGCCTACTGTCTGAAATATTCGATGGCTGCAATAATTCTTTAAGTGTTATTTTTTCCTTGGTATTCTAATTTCACCGAAGTTTACTAAACTCAACAAACTTAATATTACTTACCGGGACATTTATTCTGTCCTCATTTTCTTTCACCGAAAAATTGTTTCCTGCTGTGCCGTCTTTCGTGCTTGGCTCTCCTACCTTTGCTAACGTGATGTAGCGCAGAAGCCAATGCTGCATTCACTTACACTCAGATATCTCAGCTTCACCGTGAAAACATAATCGGACATTTGATATTTGATTGAATTTTATTGTTTTGCCTTTGGGGTGGCACCTGGGGTGGCCAGTCTGGTTGGGGGGTGGCCTGTGCCCCCCCAGGCCACCCCGCTGGACACGCCACTGACTGTGCGTTCATCATTTGTTTGAAGCCAGCTCACCTCCTGCAACCTCTTTTCCGAGAATACGCGCTTCTTTTGTGGTTTGGACTCCTTCTGACATTTCTTTGGAGGTGGAGGAACACCAAAGTAATTACTTAAAGGAGCTTGCTTCTTCGACATCGTTAAGAGTTCTAAACAAATGTCTGTCCTCCTCCTGAAAATCTTATGCACACAAACACGCATTGCAACTTCTTATCTTGTGCGCGTTTTTTATTTTGACAGCGAATGCGCACCTGCGGACCACTTATGTGCAGCCCTGGTTATTTAGCTTGTCATATTGCAGTCACAGAAACCATAAAGCTGCACTTTCTTTTTGCCTTATAGTCTGATTTGTCATAACTTTTCTGTTTTGTGGTCACTTCTTCACCCTGACCTGTCTTATTTGGCTCAGCAGGACTAAAATATATATCCTGCTGCTTTTACACATGCACTCACATAACGCTCAGCGATTCTCTGCACGATCAACCTCTCACATGTTTAAGCTTTCTGCGGGAGATTTCACTTGTCATGTTTGCATAGTAAGCTAATGATTGATAAGACAATGTCGGAGGAATTGGTGCGCAAATTATCGTCACTCACAGATCAGTGCTGTCGCTCTCTATACACAGTTCGCGCGATTGCAAAGTGAAAGCAAAAAACTAGTGCAAATTCAAACGCGATCTCAATATGTCACATATTGACAGTGGCTCACCGATGCCAATGACATAATTACCCAGCTACATTTCTGAAAGAATGCAAAAGCATTGACATATATTTTTCCTTCCTATGATAACCCGACGGGCAGGGCAGAGATAGATTTTGGCAGCCCGACTGGAAAAATCGCTAGCCCCGGGACGTCGGGCTAGCGATTTTGCGAGCCCTTAAAGGAGTCCTTATCACATGCATATCAATGTAATGAATATTAAATAAAGATGTAAAAAGGCAAAAGTAATCCATTTTATAATATGGCCAATGCCATATTGAAAATACAACATATTTTTAGAGTAAGATAGGAAAATATTGTTTGTTTTTCTGCAAAATTACCATGAAATTAGAGAATACTTCAAATTACTTATGCACAACTTAAGTTTACTTACAGTATTATTATTTCCTTGTTCATGTAAAAACATAAACCCTTTATTCTGGTCTGCCTACGTTTAAGTATTTAAGTGCAATTACATTATAATTTTAAATGTAACACATTGGAATTTCATTTAATTACAGGAATTTCCCCCTTAGTTTCGAGCCGTATTATAAAGTGCTATCCATAAAACCCCTAATTACTGTATCAATCTTGTTTATTAACACGGGCTTCCTGCTTCAGTCTCTGTGCATGCTGATGTAAAACGGGGTGTTTGAGTAAGAAAAATGATCACGGCAAAACACAACACAGGTCCTGAGAGAAAGGCAGAAGACCAGTGCTTCAGAAACCAGTTAATCCTAGTATGAGATGTGTTTTAAGTAGTCCAGAGTGTACTGTTGCAGTTATTGTTTCATCCCCAAAGTGTCAGCTGTTAAACTTTAAACTCGATCAATTTGAACACAAAGTTCTTAGAGGGCATTCAGGTGTGACACTCTTACAGAGAGCGCACAGAGATTTTAAAGTGGTTTTATTTATTTATTTTATTTTTGGACAAATTAAAGTGAAATCATTCTCTGTATTGAATAGTCTTTACTACAGTGCTGTAACATATGCCAGATTTGACAGAACATTAAACCAAGCATAACAAACAAAAGTACATATACATGAATTTTCTGCATTTATTTCAGCAATTTATTGGCTTCTTTAGGTTCTATTACTTAAATACAGCTTAACAAACTGCATCTGAAAATTATCTTACCACAGCTCAGAATCTATATCGTAAGGATATCTCAATAAGACAGAGTGTGAACTTCCTGCTAGAGAAGTTTTCTTCACTAAGTTTAAGGACTGACTTAATCTGAGCACAGAATGTAAACAAACAAAGATGCTGGTATTCTGCTTAACTCTTACTCTGCTCTCTGTTGTTCTTCTCCACTTGTGGTTTTTCACTCACAGCTCAGAACCTCTTGTTTCTTCTGATTTGAAGGCACCATGAACAACACAGCAAACCTGACCTCTCATCAAGATTTGTGGCGCAATGTGACGATTGGAAACACCACCTGGGTTTACCGTCCTGCTGTGAACTCTGCTCTTAATGATGCCATTTCAGCAGTGGTTATAATCATAATCATCATCAACATGGTTTCACTTGGATGCACCATGGAGGTGTCTAAGATCAAGGTGACCAAGATCAGCAGTGAATTCAAATGTATATGTGGTTTGTGTATATGCAAAAAAGCATTGTGACAAAGCTTGAAAAAATTGCTAAAAGCTGTGGAAAGTCATTACGCCAGCTGAAATCAGTAAATAGAAAGCAATCCTGCCGCTTAATGCAAACTAATTTCAGCAGTTTCAGTCCCAAGCCTATAAAAAGGTGTCTCATTACCAAGGTGTCACACAAGAAACATCAGATGAAGGGTAAAACCAACAAGATTTCTCAAGACCTTCGCAGCCTTATTGTTCCAAAACATAGTGATGGCATTAGTTACAGATAAATGTCTAAACTAGCGAAGGTTCCAGTGTAGCACTATTGGGGCCATAATTTGGAAGTGGAAAGAACACAATTTCACCATAAAATGGACATGACCAGGTGCTACCAGACAGACGAGAGAAAATAAACATCAGAAGAGCTCAAGTCCAAGAGTCAAGGACAGAAAGACCTGGAATCAGCAGGTACGATTGTTTCAAAGAAAACAATACGTAATGCATTAAAACGCCATAGTCTGTAAGCATGCTCATGAAGCAAGACTCCATTGCTGAACAGAAAGCATTTTGAAACATGTTCAAAGTTTGCTGAACAAAATTTAGACACATCTGTGAAATACCGGGGGAATATAATTTGGTCAGACCAAAACAGAACTCTTTGGATGCCGTAATGCACACCATGTTTGGAGGTCAAAAGGCACTGCACATTACCCTAAAATCACCATACCGACAGTGAAGTTTGAAGGTGGGAACATCATGGAGTGGGGGTATTTTTCAGCATATGGCATTGGCATGCTTCATATAATTGAAGGAAGGATGAATGGAAAAATGTACCGGGACATTGTTGATGAAAATCTGCTGTCATCTACCAGGATGATGACGATAAAACAAGGGTGGACGTCCCAAACACAGATCCAAGGAAACTCTGTTAGTTATGGATATGCCTGGTTTAAATTTCTTTGTGTGGATTGGATGGGTTGTTAGTGACATCTGCCTTTGAAATGATGTCAGTACCACCTTTAGAAATATATTCACTTAGCAAATTGGTAAAGTGTTCAATACTTATTCAATACTGCCTTTGAAATGGCAAGGTGTCACCTGAGTGAGCCGGAATAGGTGGCAAGAGTGAGGCAAGACTATGCTTCTCTGCTCCGACTGCTGCCCCATGACCTGAACCTGGATAAGCATCAGGAAATGGAAGGAAGTAAGGAAGGAAGGAAGGACTGATTATTTTTACTCAAACTGGAATAAAATCTTCAAATATTTACAGATACAGGATTTTGGAATAATACTTATTGCTATGAATACAGAAAACTGAAAGTTTACCTTTTTGAATTGAAATGAACTTTTTAACATTTTGAAGTGTGTTTATATATCCAGTGATATTATTTCTGATCAGTTTTCTACCTTCTTCTGTTTCCAGTATCACCTCATGAAACCTAAGGGGGTGGCTATTGCAGTTGTGTCCCAGTATGTGATCATGCCTCTTACAGCCTTTTGCTTGGCTAAGGTTGGTATTACGTTAAATAAGATTAGAAATAATACTTCATATAAAGTTAGTTCCCCACAAAATCTTTGAAGAGATTCATAATAAAAATAAGAAAACTATACAAACTGACTTAACCAGAAAGAAGATTAATATTAAAATAAATCAATTTAAAAAAAAAAAAAAAGCATTTTCTTTTTCCATGCTGTCGGCATACTTCACAAGAGCTCTCATTTTGGGTAATAAAGATCTTTATGATATAAAGGGGCCTGATTATTCATGATTTTTTTATGTGAGGAAAATCATTTTAAATTCAATTCTGAATTTAACAGGGAACCAATGAAGAGAAGCTAATATGAGGGAAATTTGATTTCTCTTTCCAGTGTCATTTAGTACTCTTGCTCTTCACCCTATAATACATAGTGGCCCAATATAATTGAATTTGTGTTGCTGTACCAGAATATAACTGACACCAGATCAGCACTTGTATCACTGTTAAACCTTGTTACTGGCACCCTGTAAGAGGTTATTGTGATTTTGTGTTACAGGGGTTCCAGTTGAGTGATATAACAGCTGTGAGTGTTCTGGTCTGTGGCTACTGTCCTGGAGGACAGTTCTCCAACACATTGACTCTGGCACTAAAGGGGGACATCAACCTCAGGTACACATGAGAAGTTATATTCTTGTAATACATTTATATAAAAAATGTAATTTGAGGTGATCATAACCCTTGTCTTTCCCTTCAGCATCGTGATGACTTCCTGCTCCATGTTGTTGGCTATGGGTATGATGCCTCTCCTGCTCTACATCTACTGCAAGGGTTTCCCCAGTGTGCGGAACGCTGTCCCGTATGTTCAAATCATCTTATCGTTGGTCTTGACCCTTGTCCCGTGTGGCATCGGCATCCTCATCAACACCTACAGGCCGCAGTATTCAAAGAGGGTCACAAAGGTTTGTGAAGAGAATGAAGGTCAGACAGATCACTAGAACTGATTAACAGTGTTGATTAATCAGTTGGTGCAGGGATGGCAAATAAAGACTTTAATAACTGATATTTGTTATATTGTTTAACAAAAAACAAAAGACAACAGAAAACCTCACCTTCAGCACACTCCAGACATCAGTCTTAACACTTTAATGAAGCTTTGCTGTGCTGTGTTTGTAGTGTGTTTGTGTTTGTGTTTGTGTTTACTTCAACAGAAACAGACATTTGCAATTTATGTGCACACAGCATGTGAGCAACATTTAAAAACCTCTTGAAGATCTCCAGACATCATGCTCTTAGGGAGGTGACGGGTGGTCGCAACTTTTCTTACAGTGGGAGAGGGGCAAGGATGAGCTTGGCTGAAGGTATAGAGATATATGATGTTCTGTTCAATGTTCTTTGTGTAAGAGTGTCTGTGATAGGGTATATAAGATGTAAGGGCGGTGGCCACAATTCAGAGATGATCCTAGTGTTTTGGCTGGGATGTTTCTCTCCATATTGCAATATGTTATTAAACAATTTCAAAACGCTCACCTGGTTTGTTGCAGGTCATTGTTAAAATTTCCATAACAATTTGGCGTTGTCGAGCAGGGTTCCTCATGTTACAGGTATAGCCCTTTAATGAAGGCTGTGGAAGGATGTGTGGGACTGCTCCTGGAGGTGTGTGTCTGAGTGAGGGAGCGAGGAAAACAAGGGGATCACGAGTATCTACGGAAGAAACAGAAAGTAAAGGCATTAAAAAATATAACAACTCCCACAGCAGCCCGAGGTGTGTGCGATGCTCGTTCTGAGTAAATTGTTGGAGCCCACTGTACACGGTGTTTACGCCTTGGAAGAAAATAAAGTTCCGGTGAAGCAGTTTTCCTATGCCTCCTTCTGTCTCTTCAATAGCAAAGTTGACCTGTGCAGTAAGCTTGTTACCGACTACGAGCCAGTCACGGAACCCGAAGTAACAGCCAGAGGTCTTCTTACTACGGTTTGGGGCCATGGACCTGGTGAGGCAACACTAGGGGCTCTTTTCCAGGATTAAACTCTGCAAAGTGCCAAGAGAGAAGGGGAGCAAACTTTATTTTTTCTCAGACAGCAGAGAGAATGGGGGCGCCGGGCGATGCTGAAGGGGACGACAAGGTAATACACTTCAATAACATTAGCAACCCATTTTTGTCAGAATGCCCATGAAGTGGCAAAGTTAATATGGACCGTGCTAATGACAGAAACAATAAGATCTGTAGTGGCAACCCCTTCATCACAGGCATGGAACTAACGTCAATGGCAAGCGTAGCAGCAGCCAATATGACAGGATTTGAAGCTGCATGGCATCTCACCCCGCCACTTTCAACTCACACCAACCCTTTCTTAACCCCAGTAGCAAAGCAGAATGCAGTGTGTAGCGAGTTTAAGCAGTTTTAGTACTCAGATTGTGAAGGCCCTGGAAATATTACATCTACACCACTTACAGTGGGACAGCATGGCACACATGATCACCTTTCTTGGATTATTACATCCCCCTCATGCAGCCAGCCATTCACCACCATGAACTGTACCTGCAATGTCCCTATAAAACCACAGTTTACTGAGAGCAGCCCCGGTTTCACACACGTTGCCCATTGCGGACTGGCAGGCCTGCTGAGGTACTATGGTGATGTCTTCTCCACTGGCCCAAATGACCTTGGTCGCATCAGTGTCGTCCAGCATGACATCTTGACCACACCAGGTTCACCAGTTAAACACTCGCCATGCAGGATGGCAACAAATAGTGGCCAACCAGCAAGTACAGCAGAGCCTAGAGGCTGGGTCAGCTCAGCCTAGCAATAGCAGCTGGGCTGTTCCAATTGTGATGGTGAAAAAGAAAGATCAGAGTCCCCAACTGTGTGTGGTCTATAGACCACTAAATGAGCGAACTCTTAAAGACGCTTGACCCCCGCCACACATCCAGGATACCCTTGACACGCTTTCTACTGCCAAGTACTTCAGTACATGTTACGTTTCGGTGTTGTCAGTGTGTTCTTTTTGGCGTGACTGTTATGTGTTTCCTGTTTTACTTTGAAAGTCTGTGTTATCTTAGTCTTTTCAGTTTACGTTTCCCTGTCTCGTCAGTTCTGAGTTGCCCCAGCTGTGTTTCCCTCTTGTTGTCCATTTTCCTGATTGCTCCCTCTAGGTATTTAAACCCTGTGTTTCAGTGTGTCATGGTCGCGATCTCCCCCGTGTTGTAAATAGTTTGGTGTTTTGTTGTAAATAAATAGTCTGTTGTAAATAGTTGTGAATGGGTTGTTAATACTTTCGTCATGGGATATTTTCGTTTCGGGATTTTGGTGGTGAGCTTTAGTGGGGGGTTTTTGTGTGTGTGTTTTTTTTTTCCCTTTATTTTTACTTTTTTCGTGTTGCACTCCGGTTGCCTAGGCCGGGGTGTAACATATGGGGGCTCGTCCGGGATCGGTGGAGGGTCCGAAGGAGGGACAGCTTCGGCCTTCTGTCTTCGCTGGAGGGTCCGAGGACCGCTTCAGCCTCCGTCTGTCTTCGCTGGAGGATCCGAGGGACCGCTCCAGCCTTCATCCGCCTTCGCTGGAGGATCCGTGGGACCGCCCCAGCCTTTGTCGTCGCTGGAGGGTCCGTGGGACCGCTCCAGCCTTCATCCGCCTTCGCTGGAGGGTCCGTGGGACCGCTCCAGCCTTCATCCGCCTTCGCTGGAGGGTCCGAGGGACCGCTCCAGCCTTCGTCGTCTGCTGAAGGGTCAGTGGGACCGCTCCAGCCTTCATCAGCTTCGTCTGCCTTCGCTGAGGGGAGGGTCCGTGGGACCGCCCCAGCCTTTGTCGTCGCTGGAGGGTCCGTGGGACCGCTCCAGCCTTCATCCGCCTTCGCTGGAGGGTCCGTGGGACCGCTCCAGCCTTCGTCGTCTGCTGGAGGGTCAGTGGGACCGCTCCAGCCTTCATCGGCTTCGTCTGTCTGGATCAAACTTTTCACTTGGTGTTAAATGTTTGATTTTTGGGTGGGGGGAACTGTTACGTTTCGGTGTTGTCAGTGTGTTCTTTTTGGCGTGACTGTTATGTGTTTCCTGTTTTACTTTGAAAGTCTGTGTTATCTTAGTCTTTTCAGTTTACGTTTCCCTGTCTCGTCAGTTCTGAGTTGCCCCAGCTGTGTTTCCCTCTTGTTGTCCATTTTCCTGATTGCTCCCTCTAGGTATTTAAACCCTGTGTTTCAGTGTGTCATGGTCGCGATCTCCCCCGTGTTGTAAATAGTTTGGTGTTTTGTTGTAAATAAATAGTTTGCTGTAAAATAGATTTGTCGATACTTTCGTTTCGGGATTTTGGTGGTGAGCTTTAGTGGGGGGTTTTTGTGTGTGTGTTTTTTTTTTCCCTTTATTTTTACTTTTTTCGTGTTGCACTCCGGTTGCCTAGGCCGGGGTGTAACAGTGCACTAGACCTGACATCAGGATACTGGCAGGTAGAGATGGGCTCCAGAGCCTGAAAAGATAAGATAAGATACCTTTACGGGTACAAAAAGCAGCTGCATTTTGTACCCGTAAGGGATTGTTCTAGTGGAATGTGATGCCTTTTAGGCTATGCAATGCACTGGCCACATTCCAAAGGCTTATGGACAGAGTCCTGGCTGGGCTGCAATGGGAGACGTGTTTAATGTACCTTGATGACATCATTGTCCTGGGTCAGGTTAGCACCCAGATCCTGGATCGGCTCGAGCAAGCGTTCATCATATTGCGTGGAGCCAATCTAAAACTGAAGCCATCTAAATGCTGCCTGTTCCGGGAGCAGGTTGCCTATCTGGGCCAAATCATCTCTGCTGGAGGTATTTCCACAGATTCCCAGAAAATTCAACAAGTGATGGAATGGCCTGCACAGCGGACCGTCACAGCGGCAGTACAGCAGCCCCTGTCCTGGGTTACCCTCTGGACCAGGGTGACTTGTTCCTCGACACTGATGCCAAAGATTGTTGGATCGGAGCAATCCTTTTCCAAGTGCAAGGGGGCGAAGAGCAGACCCTGACTTATTGGAGCAGGTGGCTGTCAGCTACCGAACAAAACTACTGCACGACCAGGCGAGAGGTTCTAGCAGTTGTGGCATTCACTTCCCACTTCAGACAGTATCTGCTGGGTAGGCCATTCACTGTCCAGACTGACCATAGCAGCCTTTGCTAGCCTTAGAGATAGGGCGAGAAGTTCAGCCATCAGGGAGGGGCTCAGAGTAGAGCAGCAACTCTTCCACATCGAAAGGCACCAGTTGAGGTGGTTTGGGCATCTGAGAAGGATGCCTCCTGGGTGCGGTGTTCCAGGCATGTCCCACCGGGAGGAGATTATATCTCTCAGCTGGCCTGAGAACGCCTTGTTCTGCCGGACAAGCTGGAAGGTGGCTGGGGAGAGGGAGGTCTGGGCTTTCCAGCGGCTGCTGCCCCCGCAACCTGGTCCCGGAGAAGTGGAAGAAGATGAATGGATGGGATGGACCAGCAACATACAAGATATTTGTCACAATTTTGTATATAAATAAAAAACAAACAAAAGCTGATATATATGTATATATGACATTTTGCAGAGAATGTCACAATTTATTAATAAAAACACAGTAAATAGTGGTGACAAAATTGGGCTTGAAGGCCTTGAAGGCCTGATTTACTCCTTGAATCATACATTTAATTTATCTCTGAGACAATTAAAAAAAGAAGAAACAGACAAAAATGAGAGGTTTGGGGGTAAGTACATGGACTCGAACACCACCAACAACAAGCCGCTCTGGTCTTTCGGGAGCTTTCAATTGATCGTGATTTCCACCCATGACTTCACATATAATATCCAAGTACAGCACACACACAAACCACTCCAGCTGTACAGATACCAAACACAATATGTAGATTACTTGTGGTCGGAACAACATATATGTTCTGAGATGAAAATATTACTTCTAAATAGAGGAGACATTATTTAAAAACTAAAATAAAGTGTCTTGTAGTGCTATAGTATTATAATATTCTATTTTATTTTAGTTTTATTTGGAGGAGGATGGTCTCCTCTGTAGGTGCTGAAGTCAGCTGTGCACTAGATGGCACCTGTGGACAACCAGAGGCCTCCATGTGTCATTTGAATCATATAAAAGGAGTGGCAACACAAAAGGAGTTTATTTTATGACAAAGAGATGAGAGCAGAGCAAAGGAAGAATCTGACCTAAAAGGTAAACCAAGCATTGAATACACCTGTAAACATATCTGTCAACTGTTTATTTCTTGAAAATCATCGTGAGTTTTTTCATTTTTTCTGCTTTCTGCAGAATAACTATTAGGTTTAGGTGTGCAATTCTCACCTGCAGCAAACTCCAGAAGTCAGTCTTGACTTTTTTATGAAGCATTGGTGGGCTATAGTGTTTTTTCATACAGCACAAAATGAATAGAAAACACACATGTGCAATCTTGTGAAAGCAATTTGTGTGCACACAGCATGTGGACAAAGGAGTGCGCAATTTGAAACAATTAAATGCTGCGTGTTGTTTCTCAGTAGTGCACAGGTTAACCAGATTGAAGTAGCTTCCAGTGAGGAATATGCATTGTTTAGTTAATTACTTAATTAGTTAGTTAAACATGTTGTACCCAAGTGTTAAAAGTCAAGAAAAGATTCAGTGTATTTGCACCGTATGTATGTATGTTAGAAATGGAGAAGAAAGTGAACTTTTAAATCACTTGAATTAAATTCCTGCAGGACATGTTCTGTTTCTAGCTTAAATTAACTCTGCGCCATTCCTAAAATTACTTTTACTGAAACATCAGCTTGTTCCGCATGATCATTTTGACACAGCCAACCTTACATAATCTATCATGTAGTCGTCTTCTAACAAATGGGACGAACAAAGGTTATCTTATCTGGTAATCTTATCTTTACATTGGGAAGCAAAATCTGAGTTTACAGCACCATATATGTCTTGAAAGACGTTCCAAAAGAACTTTGAGGCATTTCAAATTTTGACAGTTTGCAGCACATGTAACTTTGATTTTCAAAGCTGGCAAAGTTTTTGTATTGCAATTAATTTTAAGTGGTGTCTAAATTCTGGGTAGTCTCAAGGATAGGAGACAAACTATACTGTAAGTAATTTTAAGTATTGCATAATGTCTTGTTAATTTTGTGGAAAATCTCTTCATCTTACAGTTGTTGTTTCAACTTGTAAATGCGTTATCATTTCCGAGATGTGGGCTGTATAATGGAGCAGAGTAACATTGCTGGTTTCTTACAGGAAAGGAGACCCTCCTTTGTGAACAGTGATTGTAAAAAACAAACAAATTAAATTAGACGTGGCTCCATCATTATAAGGTCATAAGCCTGCAAATTTTGTTGGTATTAAGTTTTTCTTAAACTTTGGTAAGGGAAAACAGTCCTCAATCTCATGCACATCAGTGTAGTGAGTATTAAATACAGATGTTAAAAAAATGATGTAAAAGGTCAAATTATGCATTTCATAATATGACCAACACCCTGGAAAATACAACATATTTTCAGAGTAAGATAGGAAAATATTGTTTGTTTTTCTGCAAAATTACCATGAAATTAGAGAATACTTCAAATTACTTATGCACAACTTAAGTTTACTTACAGTATTATTATTTCCTTGTTCATGTAAAAACATAAACCCTTTATTCTGGTCTGCCTACATTTAAGTATTTAAGTGCAATTACATTATAATTTTAAATGTAACACATTGGAATTTCATTTAATTACAGGGGAATTTCCCCCTTAGCTGCGAGCCATATTATAAAGTGCTATCCATAAAACCCCTAATTATCAATCTTGTTTATTAACACGGGCTTCCTGCTTCAGTCTCGGTGCATGCTGATGTAAAACGGGGTGTTTGAGTAAGAAAAATGATCACGGCAAAACACAACACAGGTCCTGAGAGAAAGGCAGAAGACCAGTGCTTCAGAAACCAGTTAATCCTAGTATGAGATGTGTTTTAAGTATTCCAGAGTGTACTGTTGCAGTTGTTGTTTCATCCCCGAAGTGTCAGCTGTTAAACTTTAAACTCGATCAATTTGAACACAAAGTTCTTAGAGGGCATTCAGGTGTGACACTCTTACAGAGAGCGCACAGAGATTTTAAAGTGGCTTTATTTATTTATTTTATTTTTGGACAAATTAAAGTGAAATCATTCTCTGTATTGAATAGTCTTTACTACAGTGCTGTAACATATGCCAGATTTGACAGAACATTAAACCAAGCATAACAAACAAAAGTACATATACATGAATTTTCTGCATTTATTTCAGCAATTTATTGGCTTCTTTAGGTTCTATTACTTAAATACAGCTTAACAAACTGCATCTGAAAATTATCTTACCACAGCTCAGAATCTATATCGTAAGGATATCTCAATAAGACAGAGTGTGAACTTCCTGCTAGAGAAGTTTTCTTCACTAAGTTTAAGGACTGACTTAATCTGAGCACAGAATGTAAACAAACAAAGATGCTGGTATTCTGCTTAACTCTTACTCTGCTCTCTGTTGTTCTTCTCCACTTGTGGTTTTTCACTCACAGCTCAGAACCTCTTGTTTCTTCTGATTTGAAGGCACCATGAACAACACAGCAAACCTGACCTCTCATCAAGATTTGTGGCGCAATGTGACAGTTGGAAACACCACCTGGGTTTACCGTCCTGCTGTGAACTCTGCTCTTAATGATGCCATTTCAGCAGTGGTTATAATCATAATCATCATCAACATGGTTTCACTTGGATGCACCATGGAGGTGTCTAAGATCAAGGTGACCAAGATCAGCAGTGAATGCGAATGTATATGTGGTTTGTGTATATGCAAAAAAGCATTGTGACAAAGCTTGAAAAAATTACACGTAAGCAGGATTTTCGAGGATGTCCTTATGCCTGACAACACATTCCAGTTCCTGCAAGGAAATGCTGGCCATGTTTAGATAAAAAGGATAAAATAAGTAAATATGGTTAATGTGAAATTCTCACCACATGTCGGCAGCAAACCATGCAATCCATTCATGAGAAATGACACAGGGATAAAAGTTGTAAACACATAAACATGAAGAAAAGGAGGTGCTAAAAGCTGTGGAAAGTCATGACGCCAGCTGAAATCAGTAAATAGAAAGCAATCCTGCAGCTTAATGCAAACTAATTTCTGCAGTTTCAGTCCCAACTGAGCCTATAAAAAGGTGTCTCATTACCAAGGTGTCACACAAGAAACATAAGATGAAGGGTAAAACCAACAAGATTTCTCAAGACCTTCGCAGCCTTGTTGTTGCAAAACATAGTGATGGCATTAGTTACAGATAAATGTCTAAACTAGCGAAGGTTCCAGTGTTGCACTGTAGGGGGCATAATTTGGAAGTGGAAAGAACATAATTTCACCATAAAATGGACATGACCAGGTGCTACCAGACAGACGAGTGAAAATAAACATCAGAAGAGCTCAAGTCCAAGAGTCAAGGACAGAAAGACCTGGAATCAGCAGGTACGATTGTTTCAAAGAAAACAATAAGTAATGCATTAAAACACCATAGTCTGTAAGCATGCTCATGAAGCAAGACTCCATTGCTGATGAGAAAGCATTTTGAAACATGTTCAACGTTTGCTGAACAAAATTTAGACACATCTGTGAAATACCGGGGGAATATAATTTGGTCAGACCAAAACAGAACTCTTTGGATGCCGTAATGCACACCATGTTTGGAGGTCAAAAGGCACTGCACATTACCCTAAAATCACCATACCGACAGTGAAGTTTGAAGGTGGGAACATCATGGAGTGGGGGTATTTTTCAGCACATGGCATTGGCATGCTTCATATAATTGAAGGAAGGATGAATGGAAAAATGTACCGGGACATTGTTGATGAAAATCTGCTGTCATCTACCAGGATGATGACGATAAAACAAGGGTGGACGTCCCAAACACAGATCCAAGGAAACTCTGTTAGTTATGGATATGCCTGGTTTAAATTTCTTTGTGTGGATTGGATGGGTTGTTAGTGACATCTGCCTTTGAAATGATGTCAGTACCACCTTTAGAAATATATTCACTTAGCAAATTGGTAAAGTGTTCAATACTTATTCAATACTGCCTTTGAAATGGCAAGGTGTCACCTGAGTGAGCCGGAATAGGTGGCAAGAGTGAGGCAAGACTATACTTCTCTGCTCCGACTGCTGCCCCATGACCTGAACCTGGATAAGCATCAGGAAATGGAAGGAAGGAAGGAAGGAAGGAAGGAAGGAAGGACGGACTGATTATTTTTACTCAAACTGGAATAAAATCTTCAAATATTTACAGATACAGGATTTTGGAATAATACTTATTGCTATGAATACAGAAAACTGAAAGTTTACCTTTTTGAATTGAAATGAACTTTTTAACGTTTTGAAGTGTGTTTATATATCCAGTAATATTATTTCTGATCAGTTTTCTAACTCCTTCTGTTTCCAGTATCACATCATGAAACCTAAGGGGGTGGCTATTGCAGTTGTGTCCCAGTATGTGATCATGCCTCTTACAGCCTTTTGCTTGGCTAAGGTTGGTATTACGTTAAATAAGATTAGAAATAATACTTCATATAAAGTTAGTTCCCCACAAAATTTTTGAAGAGATTCATAATAAAAATGAGAAAACTATATAAACTGACTTAACCAGAAAGAAGATTAATATTGAAACAAATCAATTTAAAAAAAACAAAAAGCATTTTCTTTTTCCATGCTGTCGGCATACTTCACAAGCAGAGCATTCTCACTCCCGAGGCGTAACATGTCGACGTTTTGTCACGTCCCCCGGCGTTCCTGAGGAACGCGAAAGGAGACCTTCGGCGTTCTTATGGTACGCGGCGGGTTATGGCTGGAATCCAGTGCAATGACGCTCCCGCGGGAGTAGACATTCCAGCCCTGTATTCCAGCCCTAAACCTAACCTTATCCCTAGCCCTGACCATAACCTTATTCCTGACCTTAACCAGGACTTTAATGATGTTAAATAGCGTGTTTCTAAGCGATTTGAAGAAAAAGAGCGAACATGTGTAGGTTCAGTCCAGACGGTTCTCATATTTCCTCTTTTTCCGAGGTCGTCATTTAGGAACGTGGTGGGTAGCCGAAAACGTAATATGGTGACGATTTGTCACCTAGCGTAAAATGTTACGCTTTGGGAGTGAGAATGGGTTGTCACAAGAGCTCTCATTTTGGGTAATAAAGATCTTTATGATATAAAGGGGCCTGATTATTCATGATTTTTTTATGTGAGGAAAATCATTTTAAATTCAATTCTGAATTTAACAGGGAACCAATGAAGAGAAGCTAATATGAGGGAAATTTGATTTCTCTTTCCAGTGTCATTTAGTACTCTTGCTCTTCACCCTATAATACATAGTGGCCCAATATAATTGAATTTGTGTTGCTGTACCAGTATATAACTGACACCAGATCAGCACTTGTATCACTGTTAAACCTTGTTACTGGCACCCTGTAAGAGGTTATTGTGATTTTGTGTTACAGGGGTTCCAGTTGAGTGATATAACAGCTGTGAGTGTTCTGGTCTGTGGCTGCTGTCCTGGAGGACAGTTCTCCAACACATTGACTCTGGCACTAAAGGGGGACATCAACCTCAGGTACACATGGGAAGTTATATTCTTGTAATACATTTATATTAAAAATGTAATTTGAGGTGATCATAACCCTTGTCTTTCCCTTCAGCATCGTGATGACTTCCTGCTCCATGTTGTTGGCTATGGGTATGATGCCTCTCCTGCTCTACATCTACTGCAAGAGTTTCCCCAGCGTGCGGAACGCTGTCCCGTATGTTCAAATCATCTTATCGTTGGTCTTGACCCTTGTCCCGTGTGGCATCGGCATCCTCATCAACACCTACAGGCCACAGTATTCAAAGAGGGTCACAAAGGTTTGTGAAGAGAATGAAGGTCAGACAGATCACTAGAACTGATTAACAGTGTTGATTAATCAGTTGGTGCAGGGATGACAAATAATGACTTTAATAACTGATATTTGTTATATTGTTTAACAAAAAACAAAAGACAACAGAAAACCTGTGGATTCTGTCATCTTAAATATTAGGATTTACTGATTGTTTTTCACTTGACAGACAGAGAAATTGAATAACTCTAGACATCAAGCTGTGAACTGATACAATTCCAGAGACTTGATAATTCGTAAGGCTTTGGAGACTTTGGACACACATCAGATCTCCAAAGAAAAAAGCATGCTGAATATCTATAATAATGTTAAATGGGTAATGTGTTAGGAATGAAGAAATTCCATCTGATGGAAACGAGAATCATTAACCTATAGAGGTGAATTCAAAGACACCCGAAAATCAAAGAAAAAAGAATATGTAAAAGGTTAGTGCATTTTGCTCAAATTTCATTGTAGTTTGTAGCTTGTCTAAGGATCTCAAACAAATACCTAATGGTAGTCAGAGTGCTGTTGCCTAGCCTGTAGAGGTCTCTGCATTCCTTTGATAAGCCCCCGCTAACCATCACTGACCCACCTGCTCTCATCTGTGAAAAGCACAGGGTGGACCTGCCAATTCCGGCATTCCATGGCAAATGTCAAATGAGGCTCCACAGCGTCAGGGAATGAGCAGAGGTGTCACGGTCTGCGGCGGGCGGACCGTGTGTGGGAGTGTGAGGTTCCAGGTGCAGACATAGACGAAGAGACAGTACTGAACTTGAAACGAAAAGCGAGCCTTTATTTGGGCTGATTAACGTGGAAAACAACAGAAAGTACAGAGGCAAAACTAAACTAGAAGCTGAACTGGGAAAACTAAGAACTGACACTAAACTCAGACAGCAGGGAAAGTGAAGACAGGGTGACAACGATGCATATGGGAGACTACTATGAACAGTACTCTGTGCTGGAACAACAAAGAACTATGAAACGTATACTGTACACGTAAGCAATATGACCAGCACAGAGTCCTGAAACCTGGCGTAACATGGGGGAAGTTGAACAGACGACGCGGCCACGAACAAAGGAAGACTGAGGACTTAAATACACACATGAGGTGATCAGGGGAAGTGGAGACACATGAGAACACAGCTGACTAGAAGGAAACATAATGACAATACAGGGGAGAGTAACACTAACTACAATGAACAAAGAACACCATACTCTTTCAAACTAAAACAGGAAACACAGAGACATAGACATGGAGATAGAACATGAACTTAACCTAACCAGAGACATGAAACATGACAGGTAGACACACGGACCAGGGAGAGATGACAAAAGGGACTAAGAAACCAAGGACTAAACTGCAAACTAGAAAACAACTAGATGCGTTAAACTACACATGTGGATATAAAAAATATATATTAGAACTTAAACACTGGGCCTCATGGCCCAGTACCGTGACAAGAGGGCCCACTAGAGGACGTCTGGCCCTCAGGCCACCCTTATGAAAGAGACATTCACACAATTTTATAGGGCTCTGACAATGCTCATCCCGTTCCTCCTTGCACAAAGGAGCAGATACAGGTAGAGCAGGGGAAGCTACCTGAACGCTACTCCCACAGAGGTCATTATATTTTTAATAATTTTACATCTTCACTCCGTACAACACTCTAGCTCCTCTGGAAAAAAGAAAAAGACTCAAATAGGAAGTACTTGACTCCCTGGTATAACTTTCAAACGGGCATCTTAAAGCAGATAACTCGTAGGCTGGAGAGGAAATGGTGTCTCACTCATTTACAGGATCAGCCAGGAAAATATTTTTTGGCTCAATAAAAAAAGAGGATTTAAAATCCTCCTGATCACATACAAGGTCTTAAATCTTGAATCGACTTTTAAGACTTCGTAATACCATTTCACCTTAATAGAGAACTTCTGCTCTCAGACTGCAGGCTTAGTTGTGGTTCCCAGAGTATTTAAAAGTAGAATGGGAGGCAGAGCCTTCAGCTGTCAGGCTGTTGCCTCTTCTGTGAAACCAACTCCCAGTTTGGATTCGGGAGATGGACACCCTCTCTATTTTTTAAGATTAAGCTTAAAACTTTTGACAAAGCTTATAGTTAGGGCTGGATCAGGTGATCCAGAAGCCTCCCTTAATTATGCTGCAATAGGTCTAGGACATAGGTGTCAAACTCAAACTGGCCTACTTACATTTGGCCCGTGAAGCCATACCAAATTACTATCAGAGAGGGCCTACTGGTATTATACAGCTAATATATATATTGTTTAGTATTAAGCTTTGCTTGAGTCCATAAGAAAAGATTCATTCTCATATCTGGAGGAATAAATATATTTCAATAAATATTAACGTTAGCCCGCGACTTTGTTCCAGTTTTGAATTTTGGCCCACTTTGTATTTGATTTTGACACCCCTGGTCTAGGATGTTGGGGCTTCTGATGAAGTGTTTCTTCTTTACTTACTATGTGTTTATACACCACTCAGCATTTAATCATTGGTTATTATTAATCGATGGCTTGTGACTTTGTCCTGTTTTCCTCCTCTCAATCCGAACTGGTCACAGCAGATGGCCACCCCTCAGTGATCCTGGTTTTGCCGGAGGTTTCTTCCTGTTAAAAGGGAGTTTTTACTTTCCTCTGTGGCCAAAGCGATTGCTCATAGGGGTCATATGATTATTGGGGTTTTCTTTGTTTTCAATGTATTATTGTAAGGTCTTTACCTTACAATATAAAGTGCCTTGAGTTGCCTCAATTCAACTTGAGTTTAGTTGAATTGACAACAGTCAGAAATGATGAGGTTGGAAAAATCCCAATGGCCTCCATTTCTGTTTTGAGTGTTGTCTTGTTGATTTCATCAACATCCGAGCCACTAAAACCAATTAACAACCCCCTCTGCTACTTAACTGATCAGATCAATATCCCAGAAGTTTCATTTACTTGATACTATACTCTGAAAAGTATTCCTTTAATTTTTTGAGCAACATAGAACCGAAAAAGAAGTCAAACACTGATTTATTCCCTCTCTTGTTTCTGTTGTTAGGTAGGCATGATTATCTTGCTGATTTTTACTGTGGTGACCTTGACCTTAGCTATTATTGCAAACGGACGCTACATCCTGACTGTGCTGTCTCCTTCACTCTTGGCCATCGCTGGTCTCATGCCTTTGATAGGCTACTGCTTTGGATATGTCTTCTCTGCGATCTTCAGACTCAGCCAAAGGTAGGTTATTTGGTTATTCAGTCATTGATCGATATTATCGACATTGATGATCCTATGAGGTTTGGAAAAATATATAGATAGATCTCTCTCTCTATATATATATAGAGAGAGACAGACACACAGGCAGGTAGATAGATATGACTTGTAAATAATCCTTCCATATGCCTTCAGGGAGCGGAGGACCGTTTCCATGGAAACAGGCTGTCAGAATATTGTGCTGTGCGCCACCATATTGAAGGTAGCCTTCCCTATCGAAGTGGTGGGTCCTCTGTATCTATTCCCGGTAGTCTACTTTGTGTTTCAGTTCTTCGAGGCGGCGATGATCATCATGCTGTTTTGGTGCTACCAAAGGTTCAAGAAAAAGGAGAAAGGTAAGAGTGACAGCAGGTTTCAGAGGTTACATTTTACCACAGGCCTTTTATTACACAAGATAAAAAAAAAACAAGAGTTTACAGATGTCTGGCTGATCATTATTTCACAAAAATTCAACTGTGAATTGATCAAGTGTGGGTTGACTCACTGAACTACATCCAGGTTGCAGCATCTCAGATTGGAGGTGTAACTACAGGGGTCCAACAAAGAATGGCCATCTCAGGGACAGTTACAGGAGGGTTTGCATTACTGAAGTTGCCATATTTCAAATATATTAGATTAAACATCGACCGTGGCTCAGGGGGTTGGGAATCGCATCTGTAACCGGAAGGTCGCCGGTTCGATCCCTGGGCTCTCTGTCCTGGTCGTTGTGTCCCTGGGCAAGACACTTTACCCTACTTGCCTACCGGTGTTGGCCAGAGGGGCCGATGGCGCGATATGGCAGCCTCGCTTCTGTCAGTCTGCCCCAGGGCAGCTGTGGCTACAACTGTAGCTTGCCTCCACCGTCCAAAGACATGCAGCTTGAGGGGATAGGTTAATTGATTAATCCAAATTGCCACTAGGTGTGAATGTGCGAATGAATGTGAGTGCGAATGGTTGTCTGTCCCTGTGTGTCCAGGGTGTACCCTGCCTCTCGCCCTATGACAGCTGGGATAGGCTCCAGTGCCCCCCGCGACCCTGAAAAGGATAAGCGGAAGCGAATGGATAGATTAAACATTTTTAAATTTTGTGTTTGAAGAAATAGTACTTTTAGCACTACACAAGCATAGAGCAGAAAAATACAGATATATTCTTTATTGTACCTTTATGGGCTTGTAAATTGGGCGATACCTTCTAAGGTACTCTTGTTGTTCCCTTTCATGTTGTAGGTTATGGTGACCAGTCTTGAACCACTAATGGCAATATTATACTCATGTACTGGTACCCAAACTGACCTTTCTAAAAAGGTGCCACGTTAGATACAGTGTAATTTATTCTATATATTCTCCAGCCGGCTCAGGGAGCGGCAGCTATCTGCAGCGATTGGTTGGGTTGTAGTGGAGGAAGACCTAGTTTACCTAGTTATTCTAGACACAGGAACTTGAATACATAGTACATTACTAAACACACAGTCTGTGGTTGAAGCAGCAGAAAAAAAAGAGGCAGAGAAAATGAACAATTCCACCATCAGGTGTGGATGAGCGAAAACAATACACAAAATTGTGACCTGAGTCGTAACAAACTGCAAGCACCAATGAGCCCACAAAAAGGTTTCTGGCTAAGCGTCTCTGCTGCCTGTTCTTGTTTTCAATTCTACACACGAAAAAAATGGCAAAACGGCGCCAAAACACTCCATAGAAGAATAACTTTGTGATTGTGTTTTGTTTACCAAATTTTAGAATTTTACATCTAACCACAGATTGAGCAACTTTTGTGTCAAATCTTGGTTTGTGTTAACGCATCTGCTTATCTGATCCACAGAGCCTTACCAGCCTGCGGCCACTGGAGAGGATTTGAAAGAGTCTGATGTGTGATGTCAATTACCACTCATATATTTCTCTATTAGCGTGCACTGTTACACCAAAGGGGCTCCAGATGAAGGAGACAAAATCATACAGCTTACTGAACAAACAGAAAAATGTGCAACTGTATTTCTTGATTATTATACCATCTTGTTATGAAACTTGTTAATGTTGCAGTAACTTCATTTACAAAGCACCAGTGAAAAGAAAATCCAGTTTTAAATAAATTTTTGAAAAATTAGAGGTCTCTTTTCCTATGTCATACAAACACAACATTTTAGCTTAAAATAAATTCATTATGTACATAAATGTACTTTTTCCAAGATCTTGTCCACCAAGTACCAACATTATCACTGAGAGAGAAGCTATGGAAGCATCTAAAAGAAGCATCAAAAGTTTCCCGGATAAATAGTTGGATAAATATGTGGAGTTGTCTGTGAGGAATCATCTGCTTCTTAATGTAAAAAAAGATCAGACAGACAGTGATCAACTTCAGACGGGAGAGCATGATGATGTGGTGGAGTACAGGTATCTGTCCATAGAGTGGGTGTACACAAACAGGGGTGAGCAAGGAAACAAATTTATTGATTTAGAGGAGCTTATTGAGTAATAGTTAATATTTTTCCTTTTATTTACTCATTTATTTTCATGAAAGTATTTCCAAGAGGAGGAGCTTCTTTAGCACTTCTTGAGATGCTTAACTCACCTGTGCATTAGATGGCACTTCTGCACAAACAGAAGCTTCCATGTGTCATTTGAAACAGACAAAAGGAGTAAGGAGTGACAAGGAATTGATTTTATGACACAGAGAAAAGCGAAGAACGTGGCCCAATAGGTAAACATAGCATTATATACACCTGTAAACATATTTCTCATGTTTAAACTGCAGCTGTTCATTTCTTGAAAATCATCTGGAGGATTTTGGTCATTTCTTCTTTTTCTGCTTTCTGCAGAGAGACTTCTAGGTTTAGGCGTGCAGTTCTCACCTTCAGCACACTCCAGACATCAGTCTTAACACTTTAATGAAGCTTTGCTGTGCTGTGTTTGTAGTGTGTTTGTGTTTTTGTTTACTTCAACAGAAACAGACATTTGCAATTTATGTGCACACAGCATGTGAGCAACATTTAAAAACCCCTTGAAGATCTCCAGACATCATGCTCTTAGGGAGGTGACGGGTGGTCGCAACTTTTCTTACAGTGGGAGAGGGGCAAGAATGAGCTTGGCTAAAGGTATAGAGATATATGATGTTCTGTTCAATGTTCTTTGTGTAAGAGTGTCTGTGATAGGGTATATAAGATGTAAGGGCGGTGGCCACAATTCAGAGATGATCCTAGTGTTTTGGCTGGGATGTTTCTCTCCATATTGCAATATGTTATTAAACCATTTCAAAACGCTCACCTGGTTTGTTGCAGGTCATTGTTAAAATTTCCATAACAATTTGGCGTTGTCGAGCAGGGTTCCTCATGTTACAGGTATAGTCCTTTAATGAAGGCTGTGGATGGATGTGTGGGACTGCTCCTGGAGGTGTGCGTCTGAGTGAGGGAGAGAGGAAAACAAGGGGATCACGAGTAGCTACAGAAGAAACAGAAAATAAAGGCATTAAAAAGGGAATATAACAACTCCCACAGCAGCCCGAGGTGTGAGCGATGCTCGTTCTGAGTAAATTGTTGGAGCCTGTAGAGATGAGAATATTATTTTACTGTTACTATTCATAACCATTATTATTACTGTTGCATCATTTATGATTTATCATTATCATTTCATTAGAGCATTTATTGAAACTGTTGATGTTACATTAAAGTCTGTATTTCAGGTGTGAGCATAATTACAAAGCATATTTACATGATAATCTTTCATTGCAGGTGCAACCGTAATCATCTTATACAAATTGCATTTTTGTGCTCATTAAAGAGTTGAAGATCGGTCAAGTTAATTAATGGTTTGAAGCTACCGCCGACGCGATGTTCGACCGATCAACTGTGCAAAGTGACCCACAGCTATTGAAAGGATTGCATACATGCTTACAGTACAATTTACCACATATTAAAGGCCTGTGTGCCCTCAGCAGCCTGTTGCAAGTTTGCCTGGTAACAGATGACGCAGAGTAAGGTCATGCACTGAGGTTAAGACACAGACACATAGTCTGCCTGAATACACATACACAGTATTTAGACTTGTTTTGCTCGAAACTGACTGCAAAGTTGTTTACCTGCATACGTGACAGTTTAGTTCTACAAATAATTGAAGTGCAGTAAGTGAAATAACAGGAAGCATCCGGCGGTGGCGGAGGAACAGAGGAAGGAACTGTTCTTTTTTAGAATATGTCCTAGGAGGAATTACTGAAATTGATGCATGTTTTTTATCTGCTTGGACGCACAAGGGGCGTTATATTTCCTGATACCCTGATGTTATATATATGACACCCCATTTATTGTTCGGAGAAGATCGATGCTGTTTGAGTGATCGTGCTCGGCTTCCCACATATATGTGGGAAGCTATTGACAGAAACAATAAGCTCTGTAGTGGCAACCCCTTCATCACAGGCATGGAACTAACGTCAATGGCAAGCGTAGCAGCAGCCAATATGACAGGATTTGAAGCTGCATGGCATCTCACCCCGCCACCTTCAACTCACACCAACCCTTTCTTAACACCAGTAGCAAAGCAGAATGCAGTGTGTAGCGAGTTTAAGCAGTTTCAGTACTCAGATTGTGAAGGCCCTGGAAATATTACATCTACACCACTTACAGTGGGACAGCATGGCACACATGATCACCTTTCTTGGATTATTACATCCCCCTCATGCAGCCAGCCATTCACCGCCATGAACTGTACGTGCAATGTCCCTATAAAACCACAGTTTACTGAGCCAGAGAAGCTACATATTATGCCAGGTACACCCCAACCTGCCCAATTCAGCTATGAAATGCCAGCTCAGGGCTACTTTTTCCCGACACCTCGCATGGTAACACCACCACCAGCAGGGGTGTGTGGGCTTTGTAAGCATGGCCATGGCCACAGTTCAAAACAAGCCATGCCAGGGCCACCAGCACTTGGAGAAGCATCAAGTGCTGGTGGTTCACACAGTTGTGCAGCCTCGCAAACCCTCTAGCATCCCGATCAGAGTCTTTAACCCTTGGGCTACAGCTGTTACCGCAGTGGCTGGGGTTCTTCAGCCTGTGCAAGTCCTGGAGAGGTCGGGGAATCACCCACCAAGGGTCTTGGCAATCCTCGAGATTGATAGCACTGCCCCTGCTTCTGTGCCAAACCATTGGCAGACCCTGTATGCTGAGAGCAGCCCCGGTTTCACACACGTTTCCCATTGCGGACTGACAGGCCTGCTGAGGTCCTATGGTGATGTCTTCTCCACTGGCCCAAATGACCTTGGTCGCATCAGTGTCATCCAGCATGACATCTTGACCATGCCAGGGCCACCAGTAAAGCACTCGCCATGCAGGATGGCAGGAGACAAACAAATAGCGGCCGACCAGCAAGTACAGCAGAGCCTGGAGGCTGGGTCAGCTCAGCCTAGCAATAGCAGCTGGGCTGTTCCAATTGTGATGGTGAAAAAGAAAGATCAGAGTCCCCGACTGTGTGTGGACTATAGACCACTAAATGAGCGAACTCTTAAAGACGCTTAACCCCTGCCACGCATCCAGGATACCCTTGACACGCTTTCTACTGCCAAGTACTTCAGTACACTAGACCTGACATCAGGATACTGGCAGGTAGAGATGGCCTCCAGAGCCCGATAAGATAAGATAAGATAAGATAAGATAAGATAAGATAAGATAAGATAATGTAAAGAGATGTACTCTAAAACACTTCTTCAGTTGAGAATCAGAGAAGAGAAATACGCAGAATTTCTTGCTAGCAAGGGCAGCCTCCAGAACTGAGACTCGCCCTGAGGAATGCCCTGGTCCTTTATTTATATGCTTCAGTGAGCGTTTGTTCCATACATTGAAATGTGGAGGTGTACGTGTGTGTGTGTGTGTGTGTGTGTGTGTGTGTGTGTGTGTGTGTGTGTGTGTGTGTGTCCATAAATGACTTCCCTAAACCCTAAACCAAAAGGCACTTAGACTAAGACAGATATAGCTACGTTAATCCTACCGTAAAACAATAAGACAAGGTACGACCTCTCCCATGCTCCTAGGATGTGGGGGTGAACGCCAGAACACCCTGGAATGTTACAGACCTCCTAAGATGAGACATTCTTTCAATATGCCACCAACTATATACTTCTAAACACAAGTGATTACATGCAGTATTCTACCATATGCAAACTTATGTCATTAAAAGATTATACTAACTACTAAGTACAATTTTCCATTGACATTCCCTCCTGTTGTCAGTATAACTATAATATATCTAAGTGAGATATCAGTATGTAACACCTTGTTGTACATTTTCTGTCACATCGTCATTAGTCACACAAAGTCTTCATGTTACAACAGGTCGGAGTCATTATCATCACTTGCCACGGCTGTATATGCAGCAACAGTAGAAAATATTATGCGGTTAATCATGAGTTTTAGACATGGCAGGACGCATGTTACAAAGACACAAATTAAAAGTAAAATTATTTCAACTCCTTTTAGCACCTGTAACCAGGAGCCAGTGTAAAGCCAGGAAAACCAGTCACTTGTATCACTTACATAGTCCTGATTTTGGGCCTGCTGGATCTGTCTCAAAGCATTCAGGGCGTCAGTCATGTCATGTTCAGTCATGTACATCGTCCGGTATGTAAGTGCAGCAGGTGTTATTGAAGAGGATACAAAGTCCCCCTTTCTCTGCTAGTATCATGGAGTAGTTCTTCCCTGGGAGTTGGTCCAGGAACACATATAGTGTCGGGTGTGTTGACGTACTGGCATATGAGAACAGACATAATAGTCTGGATTTGCAGATTCTGTCTTTGTCCTGTCGTGGATATACTTATGGCTCTTCTACTGTCCATCCTCTGTAGAAAAACCTCCTCTGTGGAAAGGGTGCTGGGTCCAGTTATCTTACTGCTGTTATGATCCCAGCAGTCTTCAGTCTGCCATCGTATGCACAGTATAGTGACACAGCATTAGGTGATTGTGGAATATACGAGGCACAGGTACACGCACACGCAGGTTGTTATTGCCAAGTTCCACATTTATTCACACGTTTCACAGGTTTATGCTTTTCACATAGACTGACAGCTCATTCCCAGCTGACGTGTGTCGCTTTTTCTCTCGCCACCGCTCTCCGTCTCACTATAAAACAGGGGAGGGAAAACCATCGTCAGTCCATAATCACCATCAGCTGTTCTTACCGGCGTCTCCCGTACCGCCCCGTTGAGCCCACTGCACCACTCCTCCCCTGCAGCCGTGCCCGGGGCCCCGCCTCCGCCACACACCCCCACCGCCCGACTGAGGCCGGGGAGCCGTCCGGCCGAGCCAACTCCCCCCCCCCGCGAGCGAGAGAGGAAATCGGCCACCGCCATCTGCGCCCCCGGCCTATGGACCACCTTGAACTTAAACGGCTGCAGAGCCAGATACCACCGGGTGATCTGGGCGTTGGCATCCTTCATGCGGTGGAGCCACTGCAGCAGGGCGTGGTCCGAACAGAGGGTGAAAGAGCGCCCCAGGAGGTAATAGCGAAGGGAGTCGACCACCCACCGGATAGCCAAGCACTCCTTCTCCACGGTACTGTACCGTCTCTCACGCTCTGCCAGCTTCCGGCTGATGTAAAGGACGGGACGGTCAGCCCCCTCACCTGCTGGGACAAAACTGCCCCCAGCCCCCTGTCCGAGGCGTCGGTCTGCAGGACAAAAGGGAGGGAGAAGTTAGGCGTGTGAAGCAGTGGCTCCCCACAGAGAGCCTTTTTCACCTGCACAAACGCCGCCTGGCACGGCCCCATCCACTGGACCAGATCCGGGGCACCCTTTCGAGTGAGATCGGTCAGGGGGCTGGTCAGCTGCGCAAACCCCGGCACAAAGTGGGAAAAAACGGGCCGTGCCCAGCCAATCCAGGAGCTCGTCGACCCGGGGCATGGGATAAGCATCAAAACGTGACACTTCATTCACCTTGCGATAGTCGACACAGAACCGTATAGACCCATCCTTCTTCACCACCAGAACGATGGGGCTACACCAGGCGCTGTGCGACTCTTCTATCACCCCCATTCTCAGCATTTCGGCCAATTCCCTCTGCACGATTTGCCATTTATGCTCAGGAAGCCTGTAGGGCCGTGAACGCACCGTCACGCCAGGCTGCGTTACAAAATGATGCTCAATGAGAGACGTCCGGCCGGGCAGGGGGGAGAACACGTCAGCAAAACGCTGTTGTAACGCGACAACGTCCGCTCTCTGGGCCTGTGTGAGATGGTCATCACAAGGGAGGGAGGCGGGGATGATGGAATTTGGCACCTCCGGCCCCAACTCATCTCTCTCCTTAACCAGGCTTACCAGAGAAGCGGTTTCAACCTCTCTCCACGCTTTAAGGAGATTGAGGTGATAAATCTGCGTGGCCCCTCCCCTGTCCGACCGAGCGACCTCATAGTCAACGTCCCCGACTCGCCGTGTGACCACAAAGGGTCCTTGCCACTTGGCGAGCAACTTCGAGCTGGAAGAAGGGAGTAATACAAGCACTTTGTCTCCTGGTGAAAATTGCCTGAGTCTAGCCCCTCTGTCATACAGGCGTTGCTGACGCTGCTGCGCCTGGAGCAAATTCTCCTGTGACAACCTCCCCAAAGTGTGGAGTTTTGCTGTCAGGTCCAACACGTACTGAATCTCATTCTTGGCGGGGCTCGGACCGTCCTCCCAGCTTTCTTTAATCAGGTCAAGCACCCCACGTGGCCTCCTGCCGAACAGCAGTTCAAAGGGAGAAAATCCCGTGGAGGCCTGGGGCACCTCCCGCACTGTGAATAACAGAGGGTCTAGCCAGTGATCCCAATTGCGTTCATCCTCGCTAATGAACTTACGAATCATGGACTTCAAAGTCTTATTCAGCCGCTCCACCAGCCCGTCCGTCTGAGGGTGGTAGATGCTGGTCCGAATAGATTTAATTCCCAGTAATTCGTACAGTTCCCGCAGTGTACGAGACATAAACGACGTGCCCTGGTCAGTCAGTATCTCTTTCGGGATTCCGACCCGGGAGATGACCTGAAACAGTGCCTGCGCCACACTCTTCGCAGAGATGGTGCACTGCTTCCGGGTACCGCGTTGCATAATCCACCAGGACTAATACAAAGCGGTAGCCGCGTGCACTCCGGTGAAACGGCCTGATGAGGTCCATGCCAATGCGCTCAAACGGGACCTCTATGAGTGGAAGCGGACGCAAAGGCGCTTTTGGTATGGCCGGCTGATTAACAAGTTGGCAGTCCGGGCAGGACGCGCACCAGCGGCGCACATCCGCTCGGATGCCCGGCCAATAAAATCGGGCCGTTATTCGCTCCAGAGTTTTTTCGTATCCCATATGCCCTGCCATGGGGTTATAATGAGCCATGACCATAATGAGCCGCACAGATGCCGGGGCAGGAGTGCTGGAAGTGCGGGCAACTGGGACACCTGAGGAGGGACTGTCCGCTTATGGAAGTGGGGCAGGTGTTCCGTGTTGCCGGTACCCCAGCGCCTGTCTACTCGGCCTCCGGCCGCTGTCCCCGGGCTCCCCTGCTCTCGCGGCAAGGTGGTCCTCCGCCAACGTCACCGCCACCTCCAGACTCGCGGGCCGGTGGCACCAGACCATCTCGCAGCCACCGGCAGCCCCTCCACGAACTGCTCCAGCACCACCTTGTCCACCAGCAGCGTCTCGCCCTCCGACGATCCCAGCTGCAGCCAGCGCACCGCTGCATCGCGTAGCTGTCGGGCCCAGGCGAACGGTCGATCCGCCGCGGGGCCAGCCTGCAGGCTCGGAACCGCCGGCGATGATCTTCGGCGGTGAGCCCCAGCCGGTCCACCACCGCTCGGCTCACGTCCCGGAAACAGCTCCTTGAAGCCGGCGGCAGACTCAGGGCTGCCATTTGGGCCTCCCCAGACAGCAGGGGGAGCAGCAGCGGAGCCCACTCCTCCTGCGGCCATTGGCAAGCCTCTGCCGTGGCACGGAAAGTTTCCAGGAAAACCTGGGGGTCGGTCCCCCTCCCCCATCCGGGGCACCGCCACCGACAGTGGTGGGGGCTGCGGCTTGGCAGCGGCCCCTACCAACCGCTCCAGTACTTGCGTCTGCCGGTCCGTCCGTTCCTGCAGCGCAGCCAGGTGGGCCCGCTGGTCCGCCGCCTGTTCTCGGCTCATCTTCGCCATCTCCGCCAGCATCTGCGCCAGATACTGCAGAGGCTGGGCGGGTGGCGCGGCCTGTGGGTCGGATATCCCCACGCCGGCCTTCTCCTGGGTTTCGGCACCACTTGTGGAATATACGAGGCACAGGTACACGCACACGCAGGTTGTTATTGCAAAGTTCCACATTTATTCACACGTTTCACAGGTTTATGCTTTTCACATAGACTGACAGCTCGTTCCCAGCTGACGTGTGTCGCTTTTTCTCTCGCCACCGCTCTCCGTCTCACTATAAAACAGGGGAGGGAAAACCATCGTCAGTCCATAATCACCATCAGCTGTTCTTACCGGCGTCTCCCGTACCGCCCCGTTGAGCCCACTGCACCACTCCTCCACTGCAGCCGCGCCTGGGGCCCCGCCTCCGCCACAGTGATGTTCATAGCAAACTGCTGTTATCACCACCATAGCTTCTGGTTCCTGTGCTTTCACAGAATCATGATGCCATCCTTAGACTCCCCCTGCGCTGTCGATGGAGCTTGGCACGCTCCCCTCATCCTTCAGGTGCCCGTCCGTTGTCCACAATCTCCTCTGTTGGCCTCTGGAAAGCCCCCTTGGCACAGCTCTCATTCCAACGCAGTTTCGTGGTCCTTGCTGTGGCTCCAAAGTCTGATCTCATGATGGGCCCCGACCAGCTCGACCTTTGACCTCAACCACTGCCTGGGCTTTCAGCTATGCCTGGAATGGTTCTCGCTTCTCACTGGGCCTCTGAAGATTTCTCAGGAGATTACTGCTGCACCTGTATTTCCTTGCTAGGAGGAAAAACTTCTATTTGGAGAGCATGTCAACAATCATCAAACCACATTCTTTTTGTTCAGTGAACTTCACTTATAGGCCATCAAAGCCTCATCTGAACATGGATGCACCACTTGCATAGGTTTAATACCTGTAAATGAACTGTTAATCACACAAATCGCTGCAAAAATCATATAAAACATAATTTAATGTTAATTTATTGTTTCATGTTAATCCTGGACCCCTCCTCTTGACGCATGGACACTCCCATGAGTCAACTCATCAAAACCAGATTCCTGTCTTAAAGAAAAAGGTTAGCTAGATCACGTCCCAGGCAACATCAGGGCGTCTCCTCCTCTGGAGCGGCACCACTCTGGACCTATAATCCTGCAATAAAATATGTTAGTGTGTTTTGCATATTAAGTTTGCTTAACACCTAGCTCTGCCAGGAGCCTGCATACACACCATCATGGCCTAGAAATCAAGATCTGAAAGTGAAATCAAACTTCACACCTATAAACAATTGTATCATAAGAGTAAAAAGCATTCAGCATCAGCAAGACAAGTGTCATGTGCGGGTTTTCTCAATTCAGTAAACTACAATTATTTCCATAATTTGCCTCAGACATGGATCATCCCATGTACTCAGTCAACATTAATGTAATCCGTGACTTCTCTTAAACAAAGTCACTCAACTCATCAATCACTATGAGCTCAAAAGTGGCCAGCTAATGAGCCCCATATTAAACTATTCCATAAACACTGCACATCTGTTCAATTGTCACTTGTCTGTCTGTGCTGAATCTTTTACAAGCACTCTTAAAGAAAAACAACATTAGCCAAACACACGATTCATACTGGTTGTCAGGTGTCGGCCATCCAGGTTCCAGAGGAGCTGTGAAAGGTCATAATGTTAACACTCACTGTGGAAAAAGTAACAATGGTCTCATCACAGTATGTCTCAAACTGTATTAATTTCTCCCCAGTAACATTCACATTTTCTCCAACATTCTCTCAACAACACAGTGTAATTTCATCATCAACATATAGCCTGTAACTACAATTTTCTCCATACAAAATCTCAGAAATCCTGTAGTAGAAAAACATTAACTAGTCCTCTTATAAATCACATGATCAAACACATGAAGAACTGTAATGCTGTAGAAAAGAAAATGCAAATGTTAGCGCTGCGCAGGCGTATGCATACTTTGTCACAGTTACCTCTGTAAGCAATACAAGGTAGTGAATAACACCCCTGGTAGTTACACAGACACAGAAAGTGGCATTTAAAAGGTTAAATCGCCATGCAACCTCGGATGTTGCTGTCATCTTTCTGCTCCTGTAAAAAGAAGCACATAAATTCATCTGCACCTTTGTGAGGTGGGGGTTAACCTTGAGTCGTGGTCAAGTCTTGTCAGCTTTTACCAGTCAGTCAGTTTGTTTTTTTATTTCCATTCATTCTGTCATGGTCCTGGGTCGGTGACCCAGCGCTTTTAGTTTGTTACCATTTTCTAGATGATGATTGTTTAAGTTCTGTGTTATTTTCAATCTGCCTCTGAGTCTGCGTCTGTATCTGTCTGTCTATGGTGTCTCCCCATCTGTTTGTGAATCTGTCTGTTTAGTTCAATGTCTTGTCTGGTTCCATGTATCTGAGTTTCCTGTTTTATTGTGAAGGTCCGTGTCGTATGTGAGTGTGATCAGTTTACGTTTCCCCTGTCCCGTCAGCCCAGATTCCTCCCAGCTGTGTTGCCCTCCTGTCTCTCATCCCCTGATTACTGGTGTGTGTATTTAAGCCCTGTGTGTTCTCCTGCCTGTTGCCGGTTCGTCTGTGTAACTCCGCGTCAGTCTGTGTTCCTCGGTGTCCTGCTTGTCTCTCTGCCTCTCTTCCCTTTTTGTTTCATCTCAGGTTTGTCATTTAGCTTTCCCAGTTCAGGTCTTTAGTTTTGTCTTCCCTCTTGCCTGTTTTGCCTTCTCACCACTGTGTAAATAAACTCACTGGCATCTCATCCACTGCCTGCATCTTGGGTCCTTCTTCTAACTCCACACAGCTCGCCTCGGCAGCCGTGACAGTACGAACCGGCCAAATATGGACCCAGCAGCATTCGCACCTTCCAAGGAGCTTCGGGAGGAATTAACCGATTCAGTTTCCAGATGGACTAATCTGTGGCTAGAGCATGAGGGGGAGGAATTTCGTCATGCTCTGGAGGCCCGAATACAGCGGCTAGTTTCCAATCACCCCTGGTTGCTGGATTCACTTCACCCACTCCTACAGGACTTCATCCTCAACACGCTTCATCTTCACCCTCCAACTGTGACAGCTGACCTGCCTGGCTTACCGGAAGATTCTCTCCCCAGTCCACCAGAGGACTCTCAGCTGGACACAATGCCGCCCGATCAGTCGGCTTCCCCCTCCTTCCGGGCAAAACAGCGGTCACGCCGCCGTCATCCTTCGCTTGCCAAACCAGCTCTCGGGGTCAGTGAGAGTGACGGTTTCATGTACATGCAGCCCCCCAGTGGCCAGCTCACACCAGCCCAGGCTTTTTACAAAGCACTGGGAATCATCCTCATTCCACCCAGCCCATCCACCTCACAGCAGGAGCAGCCACTTCAGAGCTGCCTCGCATCACCGCCCGCTTCCCCGGCCGCTCTCGCCCCTTCTCCCAGGCGGAAGCGACGTCCGCATGGCCGTCAGTTACCGGCGGATTCCGTGAGTCAGGAGCGCAGTGTTTTTTCTGCTCCATCTGAGCGCGCATTCATGAACACTCTGTCAGTTTTTCCTGAATCTAGTAATTCAATACCAGTCAACTCAGGGTTATTCAAATTTGAAAAGAGTAATTCGGAAACTGTTAATTCTTTGTCTGATACTCCAAGGTCCGTTAACACTCGCTCTGAGGATCTAGAGGACTGCTTTCATTCTGCCTCTTCCGAGTCCTGTGTTATGCCAACCCGGACTTTCAAACCGAAATCTGGAAATAAGAAAGACTATCTACCAGAAGCTCAGTTAGCCGCCCGGCCAGAAGCTCAGTTAGCCGCCCGGCCAGAAGCTCAGTTAGCCGCCCGGCCAGAAGCTCAGTTAGCCGCCCGGCCAGAAGCTCAGTTAGCCGCCCGGCCAGAAGCTCAGTCGCCACCTCCACCACCGTTGTCATCACAACCATTATGTCAGTCACCCTTAGTCCAGCCTCCTGTTCAGCAGCCGCTAGCCCGGTATCCTGTATCAATTGCTCCACCTGTAAAACAATACAAGTCAATTCAACCCGAAAAACACCATTCCTCGCCCGTCCAT
This sequence comes from Maylandia zebra, assembly GCF_041146795.1. Classification (NCBI taxonomy): domain Eukaryota; kingdom Metazoa; phylum Chordata; class Actinopteri; order Cichliformes; family Cichlidae; genus Maylandia; species Maylandia zebra. The sequence continues at coordinate 17,222,479 of NC_135181.1, forward strand.
TCCAAGCAGAGGGACACACCTAATAATAATGTCAACACTCCTCAAAGGCTGGCCAGTTCTGAAACTGAGGTGCACCCCAGGGCCTCCCCAGAGGCTGGGTTTCAGCCCCCAGCAGACTCCGGACCCCTGGAGGTTAAGAAGCCAGCTGAGGGCCGCACCCGGCTGTCGCTGCCTGAACAGCGTCGATGCTCTATGCAGCTGCAGCCTGCTATGTGTTTGCCAGAGGCCACCGTGCCTGCTGGTCCTGTCCTGTCCCTGCCAGAGGCCCGTGTGCCTGCTGGTCCTGTCCTGTCCCTGCCAGAGGCCCGTGCGCCTGCTGGTCCTGTCCTGTGCCTGCCAGAGGCCCGTGCGCCTGCTGGTCCTGTCCTGTGCCTGCCAGAGGCCCGTGCGCCTGCTGGTCCTGTTCTGTGCCTGCCAGAGGCCCGTGCGCCTGCTGGTCCTGTTCTGTGTGTTCCAGGGGCCCCTGTGCCCACTGGTCCTGAGACTGTTCTCACTGGAGGGCCCGAGGAGCCCGTCCAGCCTTTTGCATCATCAGCTGGGGGGCCCGAGGAGCCCGTCCAGCCTCCTTCCTCGTCAGCTGGGGGGCCCGAGGAGCCCGTCCAGCCTTTTGCATCATCAGCTGGGGGGCCCGAGGAGCCCGTCCAGCCTCCTTCCTCGTCAGCTGGGGGGCCCGAGGAGCCCGTCCAGCCTCCTTCCTCGTCAGCTGGGGGGCCCGAGGAGCTCATCCAGCCACCAGCTGCTCCACCAGCAGCCTCATCCACGCTTGCAGCAGCAGTTTCATCCATGCCGCCACCTGCTGCAGCGCCTCCGTCTGCATCCTCCACGCCATCGCCTGGTCCGGATTCAGCCTCCTCAGCGTCGCCTGGTCCAGCGCATGCTTCGGCTTCATCCGCTTCACCTGGTCCAGCCACTGCTTCATCCTCGCCTGGTCCAGCCTCCGTGTCTTCATCCTTGCCTGGTCCAGCCTCCGTGTCTTCATCCTCGCCTGGTCCAGCTCCCGCATCACCTGCAGTGGCCTCCTCTTCAGCATCAGCTGCTTTGCCTGGTCCAGCTTCAGCATCCTCATCAGCTGCTTTGCCTGGTCCAGCTTCAGCATCCTCATCAGCTGCTGCCTCGCCTGGTCCGGCCTCCGCTTCTGCTTCAGCCTCGCCTGGTCCGGCCTCCGCATCCTCATCAGCCTCGCCTGGTCCGGCCTCCGCATCCTCATCATCCTCATCAGCCTCGTCTGGTCCAGCCTCAGCTTCCGCCTCGTCTGGTCCAGCCTCAGCTTCCGCCTCGCCTGGTCCAGCCTCAGCTTCCGCCTCGCCTGGTCCAGCCTCAGCTTCCGCCTCGCCTGGGGCTGCAGGGGCCACGCAGCCTTCAGGTCCCCTACTACCACCTCCACATCTTCGGTCATCTGCCAGGCCGCTTGTTGGGCATCTCCGCCACCGTGGACGCCCTCCTGAACGCCCTCCTGAACGCCGCCACTGCCTTCCGCGTGGCCGGCCTCCGGACTTGTTTCCACGCCGCCGTTGCCGTCCGCACAGTCGGCCCCCAGAACTGTTTCCACGCCGCCGTTGCCGTCCGCACGGTCGGCCCCCAGAACTGTTTCCACGCCGCCGTTGCCGTCCGCACGGTCGGCCCCCAGAACTGTTTCCACGCCGCCGTTGCCGTCCGCACAGTCGGCCCCCAGAACTGTTTCCACGCCACTGCCTACTGCGTGGCCGGCATCCGGACCTGCCCCGTTGCCATTCGCATGGTCGGCCTCCTGAACTTGACCATCTGGGCCTTTTTGGACTCTGTCCCTCCGTCCTGGGCCCCCTCCGCCCGCCCTGGTCGGGTTGTTTTCTGTTTTGTTTTGGTCCGTTTTTTCGTTTCTGCTGGGCTGTCTGGTGCCAGCCCTTGAGGGGGGGGGGGGTACTGTCATGGTCCTGGGTTGGTGACCCAGCGCTTTTAGTTTGTTATCATTTTCTAGATGATGATTGTTTAAGTTCTGTGTTATTTTCGATCTGCCTCTGAGTCTGCGTCTGTATCTGTCTGTCTATGGTGTCTCCCCATCTGTTTGTGAATCTGTCTGTTTAGTTCAATGTCTTGTCTGGTTCCATGTATCTGAGTTTCCTGTTTTATTGTGAAGGTCCGTGTCGTATGTGAGTGTGATCAGTTTACGTTTCCCCTGTCCCGTCAGCCCAGATTCCTCCCAGCTGTGTTGCCCTCCTGTCTCTCATCCCCTGATTACTGGTGTGTGTATTTAAGCCCTGTGTGTTCTCCTGCCTGTTGCCGGTTCGTCTGTGTAACTCCGCGTCAGTCTGTGTTCCTCGGTGTCCTGCTCGTCTCTCTGCCTCTCTTCCCTTTTTGTTTCATCTCAGGTTTGTCATTTAGCTTTCCCAGTTCAGGTCTTTAGTTTTGTCTTCCCTCTTGCCTGTTTTGCCTTCTCACCACTGTGTAAATAAACTCACCGGCATCTCATCCACTGCCTGCATCTTGGGTCCTTCTTCTAACTCCACACGGCTCGCCTCGGCAGCCGTGACACATTCATTCATTCATCCATTCTTTCTTTCGTTGCTGATAGTGGAACCTATCGCATTTAGTTTCCACCCTCAGCAAAATGACGTCATTTCAAAAAGAAAAAGAAGAACTTTAGATCGGATTACCTCGCTGAATCCTTTTTAGGCCGGGACTCTCATTTTCTAATTGTCCCAAATAAGTGGCTTTCTCCTGAGCCCATTTTAATGTGGAGAAACTCACTTGTAACGGTTTTCTCGACATGTTGTATAGCACTTTTAATTCCCAACGTGCATATCTGCTTCAAGAAAAGAAACTGACAAATAGAAATCAGTGCCTGTTCAAAAAAGAAAAAGAAAAAGAACAGAGATTATCAAACAAAACTTTCAGTGCACTGTGAAAGTATCAAAATAAAAAGGCCTTGTTGAGTCATGACACAAGCTCCTCATCTCAGGAGGGTAAATCATACCATTAGCATGGTTTATCATACCATCATACTAATTGGCAGGCTCAACTTCACAACAAAAAAAAAAAATCATCAGCTAAATTCACTCCAAACCAACCATCAGCTTCACAACACACAACATAACCCTAATATTTTATTAGATATGAGTTTAATCCCCAGGTCTGTGCTTTTCACTCATTTAGGCCACACACCCATTTTTTTCAGTTTTCCTTTTTCCCATCCATCATAAAATGTGACATGTTGTCATGCACTTCACAAAAGAAGTTTGTTCTGACGTATTCAGAGTTGTGTATCTAGGTACAGGATTCACTCGCACATCAAAAGAGGAAACTCAGTGTTTTAGAGTCTCCACTCAACACACAACAAACTCCAACACATCTCATTCACTCGTGCTAGAATTCAGTCACCTTTCCTTAATCTAAGAATGATCAACTAATTTGCATATCAGCTATTAACCCACTAAGATGACAGGACAACAGAAATGCATGTTCAAAATGTTATCACAAAAATAGAATTTCCCTCATACAGTAAATTACTTGTGCTGCATCAATCAAGCAGGAAGCATCTCCCAATTTACTATATCAACGACTAAATTTATTGTCTGATCACTGGTTGGTCAAACCAGAATCTTTTTTCCCACGAAAGTTAAAACTGTTGTCCTGCAACCTAGAGAGTCAATTTTTTGCATTGGATAAATTCAGCATTTGATAACAAGTGTCTGTTAAATTTACCCTATTTTAACACTGACGAGAGATAACAAGATAATTTTCATTGCATGTGTGTTTGTGTTATTAGGCAGGTTTAATGCATGTCTGTGGAGCTGCATATCCAGCAGAGCATGTTCTTAAAGCTGCCTTCCCTACACATTTCTCTGCTATTATTTAATCATTTTGTAACTGATGTGCTATGAGTCCACTGATCTTTGCATCACTTCTCGTCACACTAAGTGACTTGGACAAGATGGTAAACAGACTCACATACTTAAGATGTTGTCTAATCTTCATGAGCTCTCTTGTGTTTGGAAGTGTTAGTAGGGTTAATGCATGTTCTGTTTGTGTGTGTGATTTTGTATGTTTCTTTTTGCAGTGCTTCAGACTCCTTCACAATTTTCCCACTTAAGAAGTCAGTTTTGTTTTTCCCAGGTTTGCTAACCCAAATTTTGATTTCCCAGATTAAATAACAGCATTCTCACTTACTCTCACTGTTGTCCTCTCCCACTTCAACAGTCCAATAGCCGGCAGTTCTCCTTCAGCTTCGTCCTGTGTTTCACTGTCTCTTCTTGCCATATTCTCCAAAGGTGGCAAATGTCAAACTCCAACAGTCTCCTCAGTTCTCCTCAAACGTTCTTTTCACCTGCACAGCGAATTTGCAGCTTGTTGGAAACACAGTGCCATTCATCCGATCAGTCAGGATGATGGGTTTGCTCTTCTTCTCTGATGCGGTTTGTCCACACTGCTGCTGCTTGCTGGGTCTCTTTGCTCAGGACTTTGCTGCTGTCTCTTTATCTGCCATATTATTGCTCTTTGGAGCTGCATTCCTTGTCTTCAGGGAGGAGTGAGAGCTCGCTTGTGAGGTTGAGAGACACATGGTGCTGTAAATAAGTCAGCCAGAAATTTGGCCTGAATGTTTCCAATGGTGTTAAACTATAACTTTCTTCCGACCGCTGCATGTAGAAAATTGATTCAGGTCTGCTTTTCACCTGAAAATGACAAACTAAGACATTTTCATTATTATTATCACTGCTTAATCAACACACATCTCTCTCTCTCTGTTTTTGTGAACAGTCCTTTCTTAAAAGCAGAAAATGAGATTGTAGTTGTTCTTGGCTGATCAACACAAAACCTTTTTCCTATGATTATTTTTCATCTACAATGTAAATTTTGTCTCTTTTTCACTCTTTTTTTTTTTTTTTTTAAATAGCTGGTGACCTGCAGAATCACCGCTCTTACAATCAGAGGCAATTACTTTTACACAGCGCACAAAAGCACTGTGACGTCAGGCACATTCACACTCACTTTTTTTATCTGCATAAATAAATCATTTGGCCAGTGGCATGTGCCATGGTGATCCATAAATATGATCACAAGTTTATTTAATTATTTATCAACCCAACAAAACAAATAAACAGAAACATGATGCTGATGCTATGAACACACACACACACACACACACACACACACACACACACACACACACACACACACACACGAGTCAAGATGCAGGAAAACTGCTCACAGAAATGCTGCACACTCCAGTTATCATAATTATCATAGTTTCGTTTCCCTCTCTTTTATGAGTTCTCAGCCAGATCTCGATCTGATAATGTGTAGCTTGCTCATCAGCTCAGAAGAGACCACAACGCAACCTCACACAGTGGTTGCGTGCTTTGCCCCACATAGTGGCAAAGACTTGCACTTTCATATTCAATTCAGCTTCTCCATCATATAATTTTCAGCTGCTTCATACAGGGTTCAGCATATTAGTTGTTTTCACAGGTGTGCTCTATATCTCAATGGCTCGTAATAAGACGACAGTCTTTCAAACAGGTCAAGTGCCTCTATGCACGTCATTAGTTTAAATATTTACTTATATCACTTCATCTGTCATTGTACTGAATTTGAGCAACCCTGAGCTTAATGCAGATTACTATTAACAACTGGTTAAATTAATGGTCTGGAGCACCGGCTGTTGTTGATCAGGGCAATCTAAAGAATCTGCGTTTTTTTTTTTGCTTTTTGTGGATTTCTCCACTTATTTGCACTTATTTTACCTGCTCCAGTTTGTTGTTTTTCTAACCATTCCTCATCAGGTGTTAATTTTACTTGTTTATTCCCCATTTTCAAAGATTTTGCTGGGCCGTTGCTGGCACGCTTGACTTCAGAGTGGTTTACTGATACGGCCTTCGACTTCACCCTAACGATGAAGCGGTATCAGTTTTATGAGATGAAACTCAACCGTTCTCCTTTGTCACCAGTACATGAGCCTCAGCAAAGAAAACAAAAATGGAAGTAGTTCAGCAGCGTATTGTGCTGTAAAATCAACTTACTTCCAGACACATACACACACATAGACATTTGCGCGCTAATTTGTCACGAAGTATTCGGCTACCTCTAAAACCAGTCTAAACACAATTCCTTTTGGCGAACTTAAACCTATTTTATTACGTTACTTTAAACCTTTGCGGCCGTTTTATACTTGTTTTTATTTGCTTAAACGTATTTTAATTTATCACGAAGTAATTTCAGCTACCTCTAAAACTAGTCTAAACACAGTTCCTTTTGGCAAACTTAAACCTATTTTATCACATTTCTCTAAACCTTTGCGGCCGTTTTATATACCAAAATAGTGTTTCTCCCCCTCCAACTTCTCACTGGTGGTTCAGATCATCAGACTGAATCCCACCGCCGTGGATCAGAAAAAAACAAAACAAAAAAAACCAAAACACCGGCCCAGACCCGAATTCACGTCCTGGGGCTCTCTCCTCGTCTAATAGGGCTGTCGACAGACTTCGGTGCTGGCTTCGCACGGCGTCAGGAATAGGGCTGCCACGATTTGTCGACTAGTCACGATTACGTCGACTATCAAAATCGTCGACGACTGATTTAATAGTCGACGTGTCGTTTGAAGCTTTGTAAGATCGCAAAAGACGCAGGAATAATAGCAGGATTTAAGAGTGTAATAACGGACTGAAACAGAAGATGGCAGCACTGCATGTACAAGGATGCCAGCTGCCGTTAAACCCCGAAGAAGAAGAAGCAGCTGTGTCCCAGAATTCATAGCGCGGCCCAGCTTAGTTTCCAACAATGGCGGTAGCTAGTTAGTTTTAATATTACTCTTATTATTCTTTCTGGGTCACAAAATAAACGTTTAACATATTTTCAGGCGAGAATGTAGCTGTGTAAACCTCAAATATCGGCTCAGTTTATCAGGACACCACATATTTTCAAAAGCGCTCCGACGTTTTCGGAGACGTCTGTTACCCACTAGCTCGATAGCTAGCCGGGGGCTAGGTCACTAGCGCCGTGAGAACACCGGACTCCCGGCAAATTGTTTTCAAACCCACCGCCGTCTTTCGCGACTCAGGTTAAATATATATGAGTCACTTAGATAAATGAAAAATTTTGTTGCTTGGCTTTTTTTTTTTTTTTTTTTTTTTTTAGTATTTTATTTGTTCCTGAGTAAATCGGTTTGGCTGAGATTAAAGTTATAGTTTTTACACAGCTGAATAAACGTCAAGCAGACAGCTGATTATCAGAAGTGTGAGATGCTGGAGAATATACTCCGGTGTCCTGTTATATTTTAGATAGCAAGGAGTTTATTCAACTTTACCGAAACAATCTGCAAATTTCATTAAAATTGAATAAACTATCATCTTGTCTTTATTTTTAGTTAGCACCTTAAAAGCTTAAAGCTGTAAGCTAATGATAGTTATAGAAGAGCAGATGCTGCTGGTGCAATAAGCTGTAGTTTTACGTCCAGTGGATGATGATCTGATTAGTCGACTAATCGCATAAATAATCGGTGACTAGTCGACTATCAAAATAATCGTTTGTGGCAGCCCTAGTCAGGAATCAGTGCTGGATCTTGGAACAGAGTCACAGATAACAGTTCTGATGTTTTCTGATTCGGCTACGACCAAATAATGTAAAGAGATGTACTCTAAAACGCTTCTTCAGTAGAGAATCAGAGAAGAGAAACACAGAATTTCTTGCTAGCAAGGGCAGCCTCCAGAACTGAGACTCGCCCTGACGACTGCCCTGGTCCTTTATTTATATGCTTCAGTGAGCATTTGTTCCATACATTGAAATGTGGAGGTGTACGTGTGTGTGTGTGTGTGTGTGTGTGTGTGTGTGTGTGTGTGTGTGTGTGTGTGTGTGTGTGTGTCTGTCCATAAATAATGACTTCCCTAAACCTGCTGGACTGGAAGTCCAAGGTACAACCTCTTCCATGCTCCTAGGATGTGGGGGTGAACGCCAGAACACCCTGGAATGTTACAGACCTCCTAAGATGAGACATTCTTTCAATATGCCACCAACTATATACTTCTAAACACAAGTGATTACATGCAGTATTCTACCATATGCAAACTTATATCATTAAAAGATTATACTGACTACTAAGTACAATTTTCCATTGACATAAGATAATATAAGATACCTTTACGGGTACAAAAAGGAGCTGCATTTTGTACCCGTAAGGGATTGTTCTAGTGGAATGTGATGCCTTTTAGGCTATGCAATGCACCGGCCACATTCCAAAGGCATATGGACAGAGTCCTGGCTGGGCTGCAGTGGGAGACGTGTTTAATGTACCTTGATGACATCATTGTCCTGGGTCAGGTTAGCACCCAGATGCTGGATCGGCTCGAGCAAGCATTCATCAGATTGTGTGGAGCCAACCTAAAACTGAAGCCATCTAAATGCTGCCTGTTCCGGGAGCAGGTTGTCTATCTGGGCCAAATCATCTCTGCAGGAGGCATTTCCACAGATTCCCAGAAAGTTCAACAAGTGATGGAATGGCCTGCACAGCGGACCGTCACAGCGGCGGTACAGCAGTCCCCGTCCTGGGTTACCCTCTGGACCAGGGTGACTTGTTCCTCGACACTGATGCCAGCAATTGTTGGATCGGAGCAATCCTTTTCCAAGTGCCAGGGGGCGAAGAGCAGATCCTGACTTATTGGAGCAGGTGGCTGTCAACTACCGAACAAAACTACTGCACGACCAGGCGAGAGGTTCTAGTAGTTGTGGCATTCACTTCCCACTTCAGACAGTATCTGCTGGGTAGGCCATTCACTGTCCAGACTGACGATAGCAGCCTTTGCTGGCCTTAGAGATGAATGGATAGATGGGATGGACCAGCAACATACAAGATATTTGTCACAATTTTGTTTATAAATAAAAAACAAACAAAAGCTGACATATATGTATATATGACATTTTGCAGAGGATGTCACAATTTATTAATAAAAACACAGTAAATAGTGGTGACAAAATTGGGCTTGAAGGCCTTAAAGGCCTGATTTACTCCTTGAATCATACATTTAATTTATCTCTGAGACAAAAAAAAAAAAAAAAAGAATAGACAAAAATGAGAGGTTTGCGGGTAAGTACATGGACTCGAACACCACCAACAACAAGCCGCTCTGGTCTTTCGGGAGCTTTCATTTGATCGTGATTTCCACTCATGACTTCACATATAATATCCAAGCACAGCACACACACAAACCACTCCAGCTGTACAGATACCAAACACAATATGTAGATTACTTGTGGTCGGAACAACATATATGTTCTGAGATGAAAATATTACTTCTAAATAGATGAGACATTATTTAAAAACTAAAATAAAGTGTCTTGTAGTGCTATAGTATTATAATATTCTATTTTATTTTAGTTTTATTTGGAGGAGGATGGTCTCCTCTGTAGGTGCTGAAGTCAGCTGTGCACTAGATGGCACCTGTGGACAACCAGAGGCCTCCATGTGTCATTTGAATCATATAAAAGGAGTGGCAACACAAAAGGAGTTTATTTTATGACAAAGAGATGAGAGCAGAGCAAAGGAAGAATCTGACCTAAAAGGTAAACCAAGCATTGAATACACCTGTAAACATATCTGTCAACTGTTTATTTCTTGAAAATCATCGTGAGTTTTTCCCTAATTTTTTCTGCTTTCTGCAGAATAACTATTAGGTTTAGGTGTGCAATTCTCACCTGCAGCAAACTCCAGAAGTCAGTCTTGACTTTTTTATGAAGCATTGGTGGGCTGTAGTGTTTTTTCATACAGCACAAAATGAATAGAAAACACACATGTGCAATCTTGTGAAAGCAATTTGTGTGCACACAGCATGTGGACAAAGGAGTGTGCAATTTGAAACAATTAAATGCTGCGTGTTGTTTCTCAGTAGTGCACAGGTTAACCAGATTGAAGTAGCTTCCAGTGAGGAATATGCATTGTTTAGTTAATTACTTAATTAGTTAGTTAAACATGTTGTACCCAAGTGTTAAAAGTCAAGAAAAGATTCAGTGTATTTGCACCGTATGTATGTATGTATGTTAGAAATGGAGAAGAAAGTGAACTTTTAAATCACTTGAATTAAATTCCTGCAGGACATGTTCTGTTTCTAGCTTAAATTAACTCTGCGCCATTCCTAAAATTACTTTTACTGAAACATCAGCTTGTTCCGCATGATCATTTTGACACAGCCAACCTTACATAATCTATCATGTAGTCGTCTTCTAACAAATGGGACGAACAAAGGTTATCTTATCTGGTAATCTTATCTTTACATTGGGAAGCAAAATCTGAGTTTACAGCACCATATATGTCTTGAAAGACGTTCCAAAAGAACTTTGAGGCATTTCAAATTTTGACAGTTTGCAGCACATGTAACTGTGATTTTCAAAGCTGGCAAAGTTCTTGTAGTGCAATTAATTTTAAGTGGTGTCTAAATTCTGGGTAGTCTCAAGGATAGGAGACAAACTATACTGTAAGTAATTTTAAGTATTGCATAATGTCTTGTTAATTTTGTGGAAAATCCCTCCATCTTACAGTTGTTGTTTCAACTTGTAAATGCGTTATCATTTTAGAGATGTGGGCTGTATAATGGAGCAGAGTAACAATGCTGGTTTCTTACAGGAAAGGAGACCCTCCTTTGTGAACAGTGATTGTAAAAAACAAACAAATTAAATTAGACTTGGCTCCATCATTATAAGGTCATAAGCCTGCAAATATTGTTGGTATTAAGTTCTTCTTAAACTTTAGTAAGGGAAAACAGTCCTCAATCTCATGCACATCAGTGTAGTGAGTATTAAATACAGATGTTTAAAAAAATGATGTAAAAGGTCAAATTATGCATTTCATAATATGACCAACACCCTGGAAAATACAACATATTTTCAGAGTAAGATAGGAAAATATTGTTTGGTTTTCTGCAAAATTACCATGAAATTAGAGAATACTTCAAATTACTTATGCACGACTTAAGTTTACTTACAGTATTATTATTTCCTTGTTCATGTAAAAACATAAACCCTTTATTCTGGTCTGCCTACGTTTGCCTACGTTAGGTGTGACACTCTTACAGAGAGCGCACAGCGATCTTAAAGTGGCTTTATTTAATTTTTTATTTTTGGACAAATTAAAGTGAAATCATTCTCTGTATTGAATAGTCTTTACTATAGTGCTGTAACATATGACAGATTTGCCAGAACATTAAACCAAGCATAACAACCAAAAGTACATATACATGAATTTTCTGCATTTATTTCAGCAATTTATTGGCTTCTTTAGGTTCTATTACTTAACCCTTTAAGACCTACCATAGAACTAAGTCCGCCAGAGCTTATATTATATTTTTACATGCTGTGGAGCCATTTTTTGGAGCATTTCAAGTTGCTATACATCAATACAACAATTACAGCCCAGATTTTAATAATATGTATGCATTAAGTGCATAGTAATTACCAGTGTTGGGGGGGGTAACGGAATACATGTACCGCCGTTACGTATTTAAAATACAAAATATGAGTAACTGTATTCCGTTACAGTTACCGTTTAAAAAGGTGGTATTTAGAATACAGTTACTTTGTTGAAATAAATGGATTACACTGTGGTACTTTCCTGTTTAATTTTGGCGCGGGTCAGGACTGTTTGGGTTTTGTTTGACAGCTACGTTCTGTTGTTCCAGGCGGCAGCGTTACGGTTGCCATGGTTACAGGGCGACGCTCTCTCTCTCTCTCTCTCTCTCTGCGACTGTGTGTTTCCTGGGTGAGAGAGCGCCTTTTCGTCGTCGTTGTTGTTGTTGTTGTTGTGCTAAGCTAACAGGCAGAATGCTACAAGCATAGCTCTAGAGAATGTAGCATCATGGGCAGTGTAGTCCGTGTTGCAGGGAGAATGGACTGCCATACACGTTATGTGTCTGTGAGCGAGGAGGGAGAAAAAGGGGAGTGGAAAGGTACGAGTTGTCATCGAGCAAAAACGGGAGCTGGAAGCATGTAAATATAATAATAACCACTGCAGCCAAGAAGAGTGCCTGACGAGCCCAGTTGTAAGTAAGCTATTAAGACTCGACTGTACACCATGTTCGTGTTTTCCTCCGAAAACAATAAGTTCCGTTGGAGCAGTCTTTCAACGCCTCTCTCTGTCTCTCGCAAGAAAAGTTGACCCACACAACAAAGTAAAGCTATTTTTCGGCTACAAGCCGACAGGGACCCCGCCGTATTAGCCAGAGGTCCCTTTACTACAGTTCGGAGACGCGGACCTTCAGTAATAGTAATAAATCACACAGCAATAGTACATTCACGTTGTTGTAAAAAGCATGATAATATATTAAGTAATCCAAAGTATTCAGAATACGTTACTGTCATTGAGTAACGTAACGGAATACGTTACAGAATACATTTTGGGGCATGTATTCTGTATTCTGTAATGGAATACATTTTAAAAGTAACCTTCCCAACACTGGTAATTACATAAATTGCAAAGAAGTGCAATAAACTACAAAAAAATTGAAAATCGTTTTTCCTTTTTTAACATATATTTCTAGTTAGAGAAATTTAAGAGGCGTATCCCTCAAAACTGTAAATACAAAAAAGTTGCACAAAATAGTTTCCTACCACAGGAAATTTATTGTGTCTTCATAGTTTTATTTTTGAAATACACCAATTTTTATATACTGCAGGAAAAACGAAAATAATTATACTGCAAATTTGCAAAAAAGCAGCATATGCATCAAAATAAACTATTTCCAGCAGTGCAATATGAGTCCTAAGCATCCCAGAAACGACACAGAAAGTCATAAAGTCAAAGATAACTTTTAAAAACACCAGTATAGGCCCTGAGGCCCTGATGGTAAAAAAAAAAAACTACATTTCCGCGAAAATGACGTCACTTCCGGTTTCGGGCAGGTAATGGCGGAAATGCAAAAGTTCGCGCTGACGTCTATTCCAATGTAGGAAGTGTTATGAACAGCTGATCGGATCGGCAAAGCGTGTTTCTGGAATATTATGTTTTTGTTGCTGCAAGTGCTTTTTATGCAGTTTTTGCAAAGCTATATGTGGAAGGAAACTGTGACCTAGGACAAGCTGATGGCATAAGATGTAAGTACAACTCCTCCGGTTTCATATGCAAAAAAAAAAAAAAAAAATTATTGCGCTAGCTTACGTGGTTGCAGAGCTACTGGGATTTAAAAATAGTTACGCAAAACAGAGCGTGCCTGCTCCGACCGGCTCTAAAGGGTTAAATACAGCTCAACAAAATGCATCTGAAAATTATCTTACCACAGCTCAGAATCTGTATCATAAGGATATCTCAATAAGACAGAGTGTGAACTTCCTGTTAGAGAAGTTTTCTTCACAAAGTTTAAGGACTGACTTAATCTGAGCACAGAATGTAAACAAACAAAGATGCTGGTATTCTGCTTAACTCTTGCTCTACTCTTTTCTTCTTCTCCACTTGTGGTTTTTCACTCACAGCTCAGGACCTCGTGTTTCTTCTGATTTGAAGGCACCATGAACAACACAGCAAACCTGACCTCTCATCAAGATTTGTGGCGCAATGTGACGGTTGGAAACACCACCTGGGTTTACCGTCCTGCTGTGAACTCTGCTCTTAATGATGCCATTTCAGTAGTGATTATAATCATAATCATCATCAACATGGTTTCACTTGGATGCACCATGGAGGTGTCTAAGATCAAGGTGACCAAGATCAGCAGTGAATTCAAATGTATGTGGTTTGTGTATATGCAAAAAAGCATTGTGACAAAGCTTGAAAAAATTTCACGTAAGCAGGATTTTCGAGGATGTCCTTATGCCTGACAACACATTCCAGTTCCTGCAAGGAATTGCTGGCCAGGTTTAGATAAAAAGGATAAAATAAGTAAATATGGTTAATGTGAAATTCTCACATGTTGGCAGCAAACCATGCAATCCATTCATGAGAAATGACACAGGGATAAAAGTTGTAAACACATAAACATGAAGAAAAGGAGGTGCTAAAAGCTGTGGAAAGTCATGACGCCAGCTGAAATAGAGTAAATAGAAAGCAATCCTGCCGCTTAATGCAAACTAATTTCCGCAGTTTCAGTCCCAACTGAGCCTATAAAAAGGTGTCTCATTACCAAGGTGTCACACAAGAAACATAAGATGAAGGGTAAAACCAACAAGATTTCTCAAGACCTTCGCAGCCTTGTTGTTGCAAAACATAGTGATGGCATTAGTTACAGATAAATATCTAAACTAGCGAAGGTTCCAGTGTTGCACTGTAGGGGCCATAATTTGGAAGTGGAAAGAACATAATTTCACCATAAAATGGACATGACCAGGTGCTACCAGACAGACGAGTGAAAATAAACATCAGAAGAGTTCAAGTCCAAGAGTCAAGGACAGAAAGACCTGGAATCAGCAGGTACGATTGTTTCAAAGAAAACAATAAGTAATGCATTAAAACGCCATAGTCTGTAAGCATGCTCATGAAGCAAGACTCCATTGCTGATGAGAAAGCATTTTGAAACATGTTCAACGTTTGCTGAACAAAATTTAGACACATCTGTGAAATACCGGGTGAATATAATTTGGTCAGACCAAAACAGAACTCTTTGGATGCCGTAATGCACACCATGTTTGGAGGTCAAAAGGCACTGCACATTACCCTAAAATCACCATACCGACAGTGAAGTTTGAAGGTGGGAACATCATGGAGTGGGGGTATTTTTCAGCACATGGCATTGGCATGCTTCATATAATTGAAGGAAGGATGAATGGAAAAATGTACCAGGACATTCTTGATGAAAATCTGCTGTCATCTACCTGTCATGATAGCTGTGTGGCAGGCAGGATGAGGACCCAAAATGCAACCTCACGGACTCAGGGGATAAACTCAAAATCACAGCTTTAATGCTGGAAGGCAGATCACAAGAAATACAAAACTTAAACCGGGAACAATAACTAACACTTGCAGAGAGACACAGGGAAATCCACGCAGCTATGAGGGAGACTACGACACAGAACTGAGGGAGACGCAGACATAAATACACAGAGGGTTAACGAGGGAAGTGGGAGCACACAGGGAACACAGCTGACACAGATAATCATAACGAGACAGGGCAGGAGTGAACACAACATGACGCATACTGACGAGAGACTGTCAAAGTAAAACAGGAAGTACACAGAGGTTCAGACAGGAGGAGAGAGCACGGGGAGAACACAGACATAACCGGCTGGGGGAAACATGGAATAAAACACGAAAGGGGACAAGGGCTCATGAATACATAGAGGGGCACACAGGGGGTGAGAGTCACAAAGGGAAAGCACACAGGGAACAACATAACAGGGCAACTCAGGAAACAGAACCTAAACAGGGAACTGAATACAAAAATACAAGAGAACTAAGAATACTGGGCCAACACGGCCCAGGACGATGACACTACCAGGATGATGACGATAAAACAAGGGTGGACGTCCCAAACACAGATCCAAGGAAACTCTGTTAGTTATGGATATGCCTGGTTTAAATCTCTTTGTGTAGATTGGATGGGTTGTTAGTGACATCTGCCTTTGAAATGATGTCAGTACCACCTTTAGAAATATATTCACTTAGCAAATTGGTAAAGTGTTCAATACTTATTCAATACTGCCATTGAAATGGCAAGGTGTCACCTGAGTGAGCCGGAATAGATGGCAAGAGTGAGGCAAGACTATACTTCTCTGCTCCGACTGCTGCCCCATGACCTGAACCTGGATAAGCATCAGGAAATGGAAGGAAGGAAGGAAGGAAGGAAGGAAGGAAGGACTGATTATTTTTACTCAAACTAGAATAAAATCTTCAAATATTTACAGATACAGGATTTCGGAATAATACTTATTGCTATGAATACAGAAAACTGAAAGTTTACCTTTTTGAATTGAAATGTACTTTTTAATGTTTTGAAGTGTGTTTATATATCCAGTGATATTATTTCTGATCAGTTTTCTACCTTCTTCTGTTTCCAGTATCACCTCATGAAACCTAAGGGGGTGGCTATTGCAGTTGTGTCCCAGTATGTGATCATGCCTCTTACAGCCTTTTGCTTGGCTAAGGTTGGTATTACGTTAAATAAGATTAGAAATAATACTTCATATAAAGTTAGTTCCCCGCAAAATTTTTGAAGAGATTCATAATAAAAATGAGAAAACTATATAAACTGACTTAACCAGAAAGAAGATTAATATTGAAACAAATCAATTTAAAAAAAAAATGCATTTTCTTTTTCCATGCTGTCGGCATACTTCACAAGCGCTCTCATTTTGGGTAATAAAGATCTTTATGATATAAAGGGGCCTGATTATTCATGATTTTTTTATGTGAGGAAAATCATTTTAAATTCAATTCTGAATTTAACAGGGAACCAATGAAGAGAAGCTAATATGAGGGAAATTTGATTTCTCTTTCCAGTGTCATTTAGTACTCTTGCTCTTCACCCTATAATACATAGTGGCCCAATATAATTGAATTTGTGTTGCTGTACCAGAATATAACTGACACCAGATCAGCACTTGTATCACTGTTAAACCTTGTTACTGGCACCCTGTAAGAGGTTATTGTGATTTTGTGTTACAGGGGTTCCAGTTGAGTGATATAACAGCTGTGGTTGTTCTGGTCTGTGGCTGCTGTCCTGGAGGAACTAACTCCAACACATTGACTCTGGCACTAAAGGGGGACATGAACCTCAGGTACACATGGGAAGTTATATTCTTGTAATACATTTATATTAAAAATGTAATTTGAGGTGATCATAACCCTTGTCTTTCCCTTCAGCATCGTGATGACTTCCTGCTCCACGTTGTTGGCTATGGGTATGATGCCTCTCCTGCTCTACATCTACTGCCAGGGTTTCCCCAGCGTGCGGAACGCTGTCCCGTATGTTCAAATCATCTTATCGTTGGTCTTGACCCTTGTCCCGTGTGGCATCGGCATCCTCATCAACACCTACAGGCCGCAGTATTCAAAGAGGGTCACAAAGGTTTGTGAAGAGAATGAAGGTCAGACAGATCACTAGAACTGATTAACAGTGTTGATTAATCAGTTGGTGCAGGAATGGCAAATAATGACTTTAATAACTGATATTTGTTATATTGTTTAACAAAAAACAAAAGACAACAGAAAACCTGTGGATTCTGTCATCTTAAATGTTAGGATTTACTGATTTTTTTTCACTTGACAGACAGAGAAATTGAATAACTCTAGACATCAATCTGTGAACTGATACAATTCCAGAGACTTGATAATTCGTAAGGCTTTGGAGACTTTGGACACACATCAGATCTCCAAAGAAAAAAGCATGCTGAATATCTATAATAATGTTAAATGGGTAATGTGTTAGGAATGAAGAAATTCCATCTGATGGAAACGAGAATCATTAACCTATAGAGGTGAATTCAAAGACACCCGAAAATCAAAGAAAAAAAAATATGTAAAAGGTTAGTGCATTTTGCTGAAATTTCATTGTAGTTTGTAGCTTGTCTAAGGATCTCAAACAGATACCTAATGGTAGTCAGAGTGCTGTTGCCTAGCCTGTAGAGGTCTCTGCATTCCTTTGATAAGCCCCCGCTAACCATCACTGACCCACCTGCTCTCATCTGTGAAAAGCACAGGGTGGACCTGCCAATTCCGGCATTCCATGGCAAATGCCAAATGAGGCTCCACAGCATCAGGGAATGAGCAGAGGTGTCACGGTCTGCAGCGGACGGACCGTGTGTGGGAGTGTGAGGTTCCAGGTGCAGACATAGACGAGGAGACAGTACTGAACTTGAAACGAAAAGCGAGCCTTTATTTGGGCTGATTAACGTGGCAAACAACAGAAAGCACAGAGGGAAAACTAAACTAGAAGCTGAACTGGGAAAACTAAGAACTGACACTAAACTCAGACAGCAGGGAAAGCGAAGACAGGGTGACAACAATGCATATGGGAGACTACTATGAACAGTACTCTGTGCTGGAACAACAAAGAACTATACACGTAAGTAACATGACCAGCACAGAGTCCTGAAACCTGGCGTAACATGGGGGAAGTTGAACAGATGACGCGGTCACGAACAAAGGAAGACTGAGGACTTAAATACACACATGAGGTGATCAGTGGAGACACATGAGAACACAGCTGACTAGAAGGAAACATAATGACAATACAGGGGAGAGTAACACTAACTACAATGAACAAAGAACACCATACTCTTTCAAACTAAAACAGGAAACACAGAGACATAGACATGGAGATAGAACATGAACTTAACCTAACCAGAGACATGAAACATGACAGGTAGACACACGGACCAGGGAGAGATGACAAAAGGGACTAAGAAACCAAGGACTAAACTGCAAACTAGAAAACAACTAGATGCGTTAAACTACACATGTGGATACAAAAAATATATATTAGAACTTAAACACTGGGCCTCATGGCCCAGTACCGTGACAAGAGGGCCCACTAGAGGACGTCTGGCCCTCAGGCCACCCTTATGAAAGAGACATTCACACGATTTTATAGGGCTCTGACAATGCTCATCCCGTTCCTCCTTGAACAAAGGAGCAGATACAGGTAGAGCAGGGGAAGCTACCTGAACGCTACTCCCACAGAGGTCATTATATTTTTAATAATTTTACATCTTCACTCCGTACAACACTCTAGCTCCTCTGGGGGAAAAAAAAGACTCAAATAGGAAGTACTTGACTCCCTGGTATAACTTTCAAACGGGCATCTTAAAGCAGATAACTCATAGGCTGGAGAGGAAATGGTGTCTCACTCATTTACAGGATCAGCCAGGAAAAATATTGTTTGGCTCAATAAAAAAAGAGGATTTAAAATCCTCCTGATCACATACAAGGTCTTAAATCTTGAATCGATTTTTAAGACTTCGTAATACCATTTCACCTTAATAGAGAACTTCTGCTCTCAGACTGCAGGCTTAGTTGTGGTTCCCAGAGTATTTAAAAGTAGAATGGGAGGCAGAGCCTTCAGCTGTCAGGCTGTTGCCTCTTCTGTGAAACCAACTCCCAGTTTGGATTCGGGAGATTGACACCCTCTCTATTTTTTAAGATTAAGCTTAAAACGTTTTGACAGAGCTTATAGTTAGGGCTGGATCAGGTGATCCTGAATCCTCCCTTAGTTATGCTGCAATAGGTCTAGGATGTTGGGGCTTCTGATGAAGTGTTTCTTCTTTACTCACTATGTGTTTATACACCACTCAGCATTTAATCATTGGTTATTATTAATCGATGGCTTGTGACTTTGTCCTGTTTTCCTCCTCTCAATCCGAATTGGTCACAGCAGATGGCCACCCCTCAGTGAGCCTGGTTTTGCCGGAGGTTTCTTCCTGTTAAAAGGGAGCTTTTACTTTCCTCTGTGGCCAAAGCGATTGCTCATAGGGGTCATTATTAGGGTTTTCTTTGTTTTCAATGTATTATTGTAGGGTCTTTACCTTACAATATAAAGTGCCTTGAGTTGCCTCAATTCAACTTGAGTTGAGATGAATTGACAACAGTCAGAAATGATGAGGTTGGAAAAATCCCAATGGCCTCCATTTCTGTTTTGAGTGTTGTCTTGTTGTTGATTTCATCAACATCCGAGCCACTAAAACTGATTAACAACTCCCTCTGCTACTTAACTGATCAGATCAATATCCCAGAAGTTTCATTTACTTAATGCTATACTCTGAAAAGTGTTCCTTTAATTTTTTGAGCAACATAGAACCAAAAGAGAAGTCAAACACTGATTTATTCCCTCTCTTGTTGCTGTTGTTAGGTAGGCATCATTATCTTCCTTATTTTTAATGTGGTGACCTTGACCTTAGCTATTATTGCAAACGGACGCTACATCCTGACTGTGCTGTCTCCTTCACTCTTGGCCATCGCTGGTCTCATGCCTTTGATAGGCTACTGCTTTGGATATGTCTTCTCTGCGATCTTCAGACTCAACCAAAGGTAGGTTATTTGCTTAATTCAGTCATTGATCGATATTATCGACATTGATGATCCTATGAGGTTTGGAAAAACATATAGATAGATCGCTCTCTCTCTCTCTATATATATATATATAGAGAGAGAGAGAGACAGACACACAGGCAGGTAGATAGATATGACTTGTAAATAATCCTTCCTTGCCTTCAGGGAGCGGAGGACCGTTTACATGGAAACAGGCTGTCAGAATACTGCGCTGTGCTCCACCATATTGAAGGTAGCCTTCCCTAGCGAAGTGGTGGGTCCTCTGTATCTATTCCCGGGAGTCTACTTTGTGTTTCAGTTGTTCGAGGCAGCGATGATCATCATGCATCACCGAAAGCATTATGCGCCTCACATCTGCCTCAACATGTGGCAACAGTGCTAACCACTGCACCACTCTGACCTGAGACAAACACACAATAAATGTCAGATGGTATTAAATGCTCAAGTACGCTTGAGCCTCAGTTAACAGCACAGTTAAATGCTCATTTTTTAAATGCATTCTGTATTTAATAATGAGTTAGTAATTATTATTAACATCTGGCACTCTCAAATAGTTTAATTGAGTTCATTTCAATTTTATTTATATAGAGCCAAATCATAACAGTAGATGCCTCAAGGGAGTTAAGTACTAATATATTATATTAAAGTCTTGGATTCTAAGTTTTTACAATAATACAGAGAAACCCCCAACAATCAAACGACCCTCCTATTAGGAAGCACTTGGCCACAGTGGGAAGGAAAAACTCTTGTTTAACAGGGAGAAACCTCCAGCCGGCTCAGGGAGCGGCAGCTATCTGCAGCGATTGGTTGGGTTGTAGTGGAGGAAGACCTAGTTTACCTAGTTATTCTAGACACAGGAACTTGAACACATAGTACATTACTAAACACACCGTCTGTGATTGAAGCAGCAGAAAAAAAGAGGCAGAGAAAATGAACAATTCCACCATCAGGTGTGGATGAGCGAAAACAATACACAAGATTATGACCTGAGTCGTAACAAAAGGCAAACACCAATGAGCCCACAAAAAGGTTTCTGGCTAAGAGTCTCTGCTGCCTGTTCTTGTTTTCCATTCTACACACACACAAAAATGGCAAAACGGCGCCAAAACACTCCATCGAAGAATAACTTTGTGATTGTGTTTTATTTACCAAATCTTAGGATTTTACATCTAACCACAGGTTGAGAAACTTTTGTGCCAAATCTTGGTTTGTGTTAATGCATCTGCTTATCTGACCCACAGAGCCTTACCAGCCTGCGGCCACTGGAGAGGATCTGAAAGAGTCTGATGTGTGATGTCAATTACCACTCATATATTTCTCTATTAGCATGCATTGTTATACTAAAGGGGATCCAGACGAAGGAAACAAAATCCTACAGCTTACTGAACAAACAGAAAAATGTGCAACTGTATTTCTTGATTATTATACGATATGAAACCTGTTAATGTTTCAGTAACTTCAGTTACAAAGCACCAGTGAAAAGAAAATCCAGTTTTAAATAAATTTTTGAAAAATTAGAGAAGTCTCTTTTTCCTATGTCATACAAACACAACATTTTCGCTTAAAATAAATTAATTATGTACATAAATGTACTTTTTCCAAGATCTTGTCCACCAAGTACCAACATTATCACTGAGAGAGAAGCTATGGAAGCATCTAAAAGAAGCATCAAAAGTTTCCCGGATAAATAGTTGGATAAATATGTGGAGTGGTCTGTGAGGAATCATCTGCTTCTTAATGTAAAAAAAGATCAGACAGATAGTGATCAACTTCAGATGGGAGAGCATGATGATGTGGTGGAGTACAGGTATCTGTCCACAGAGTGGGTGTACACAAACGGGGTGAGCAAGGAAACAAATGTATTGATTTAGAGGAGCTTATTGAGTAATAGTTAATATTTTTCCTTTTATTTACTCATTTATTTTCATGAAAGTATTTCCAAGAGGAGGAGCTTCTTTAGCACTTCTCAAGATGCTTAACTCACCTGTGCATTAGATGGCACTTCTGCACAAACAGAAGCTTCCATGTGTCATTTGAAACAGACAAAAGGAGTAAGGAGTGACAACATGAAAGGAATTGATTTTATGACACAGAGAAAAGCGAAGAACGTGGCCCAATAGGTAAACATAGCATTATATAAACCGGTAAACATATTTCTCTTGTTTAAACTGCAGCTGTTCCTTTCTTGAAAATCATCTGGAGGATTTTGGTCATTTCTTCTTTTTCTGCTTTCTGCAGACAGACTTCTAGGTTTAGATGTGCAGTTCTCACCTTCAAGACAGTCCAGACGTCAGTCTTTAGACTTTAATGAAGCTTTGCTGTGCTGTGTTTGTATTATGTTTGTGTTTTTGTTTACTTCAACAGAAACAGACATTTGCAATTTATGTGCACACAGCATGTGAGCAACATTTAAAAACCCCTTGAAGATCTCCAAACATCATGCTCTTAGGGAGGTGACGGGTGGTCGTAACTTTTCTTACAGTGGGAGAGGGGCAAGGATGAGCTTGGCTGAAGGTATAGAGATATATGATGTTCTGTTCAATGTTCTTTGTGTAAGAGTGTCTGTGATAGGGTATATAAGATGTAAGGGCGGTGGCCACAATTCAGAGATGATCCTAGTGTTTTGGCTGGGATGTTTCTCTCCATGTTGTAATATGTTATTAAACTATTTCAAAACGCTCACCTGGTTTGTTGCAGGTCATTGTTAAAATTTCCATAACAATTTGGCGTTGTCGAGTAGGGTTCCTCATGTTACAGGTATAGCCCTTTAATGAAGGCTGTGGAAGGATGTGTGGGACTGCTCCTGGAGGTGTGTGTCTGAGTGAGGGAGAGAGGAAAACAAGGGGATCACGAGTAGCTATGGAAGAAAGAAAATAAAGGCATTAAAAAGGGAATATAACAACTCCCACAGCAGCCCGAGGTGTGTATTATGTGTGTGTAATATTTTTAGAATATCAACAAATTAAATCCATAGTAAAAAAGAAATTTAAACCGGGTCAAGTTGAACTACAAACACCACCAAGTGTGGTTCAATTTCTTACTCTTAAAACCCCCAAATTACTATCCAAAATATACAGAATGCTTTCTAAAACAGATGAATCAATATCACTTCCTATTGCAAAATGGGAAGCAGATTTATCAGCTAACTTAGACCAAAACTTCTGGCCTCAGATTTGCTTAAAAATCTTTCATCTAATTAGAAATCCCAGTCTTCAACTAATTCAATACTAAATACTACATAGAGTGCACTATACAGGTCATTGGATGTTCAAGATGGGCTTTACGTCTACCAACAACTGCTCACACTGTCAAACCAATACACCGGACAATTATATTCACGCTCTTTAGTTCTGTCCACCAGTTCAGAAGTTTTGGCGTGAGATATGTGAAGACTTATCAAAGTGTCTGAAATGTAACATTCCAACTTCCCCTTTAGTGTGTTTGTTGGGCAGCTTAGATAATGTCACTACAGATAAGAATATAGCCCATATGGTTTTCACTGCCCTATGCATAGCCAAGAAAACAGTCCTCAGGAACTGGAAAAATAAAAATAATCTTAATTCTAACCAATATAGAAATTATCTATTAGATTACATTAGTCTCAATACAGCCTCTGCCACCACATCAGATCAATTGCTCTGGGCTCATTTGATCAGCTCCATCACCTAGTGGGGGTGGGGGGTCATAGTTTGGTCCCACCTTCGCTGTTTTGATTGATGTGGGGGTAGGGACAGGCTTAGGGCATCGGGGGGTTCCCCAGGAGCATCTTCCTTGGGGGGCTCAACCCTGGGTAGCGGTCATGGCCAATTAGGGGCTCTGTTGGCTCTTAGGTGACAGTTTCCTCGTGGCTGCGTGCAGCAGGGCTAGGGGAGGGTCTGTGTTGATGGACGTGGGTTACTGACCTGGTAGCCTGGCTGCCCCTGGGTGGGTCCGGGACGTGCGTGAGGTTCTGGGGGCGCTCCGTCTCTGGGCTGGGGCCCTGGCTGGGCCTCGGGGGCTTGGGTCCTGGTTGGTATGTTGCTGGGGTTGTGGGCGGGTGGGTGTATGGGGGCCCGGCCCCGGCGCAGGGTGCCGCCAGTGCATCAAGCCACCTGGGGGGCTCTTCAACTGGTGGGGGAGGTTGTTACACCTTGCAGGAGCTCTCCTCTCTTCAGGAACTCACTCTGCAGGAGGGGGACATACAGGAGAGGTGGAGGAAGATCTCAGCCTGGGCGTCTATTGTCTTGTGTAGTCTGGAAGATGAGTGGATGACGGGGTGGGTGCAGTTTTCTCTGTGGTGGGGCTGCTCTTTTCAGCTATGACTTTTGGTGCTCATGACTTCTATATTTTTGAGATATTGAATTTTTTTTTGCAATATTTTTTGCCCATTTCTTCCACATTATCAGTCTGGTCACTAGTTTTCCTTGCCCGGTTGAGCTGTGTTTTAGCTCAGTGAGATGAGCAGCCGTTCTCAGACTGGGTTCAAATCCCTCTTATGGCAACATTTCTTTCAGTTACCAATTCAACTTATTTAACTCTTTTCAACACAAATTTCAGCTTTTTCACCCCTTTTCAGCAAAATTTTCAGGTTTTTTTTTGCTGTTTTCAGAAAGACCAGGAGGGCCAGGTTCAAATCCTGCTCAGGGCAACTTTTTTTTTTCACCACTCTTCAGCAAAAATTTCTCCGTCTTTACACCTTTCAGTAGAATTTTTTGCTTTTCACCACTTTTCAGCAAAGAAATTTTGCTTCTTCACCTGTTTTCAGCGGAATTTTCAGGTTCTTCACCGCCTTACGACTTTTTGCAACTTTTTAACTTTTTCAGCTTTTTTCAGCAGACATCTTCAGCGTTAAGGCATCCACACAGCATTTTCGCAGGAAATGCAAATTTTTTCTAGTTGCATATGAGAGCATGAGGGTGTGCAAATTGTGTGGATGCCCTATGACACAATTTGCATTTCCTGCATCCACACTATTGAGTTCCTGTTTCTCGTTATTCTTTATTCTACTTTATTGTGTGGATGCCGACAGTTTTTAAAGTTTGAATGTTTGAATGTTACCATTCAAACTTTAAAATGTTCTCAAATGATTGGGCTATTCCTGTATGATTCAGCTTTTTCAGATCTTCTATCCTTTTAATCTTATCCCTCTTTAAGTTTTCAGTTGCAAAATTGTGATTTTTCACAAAATAAATGCGTTGTTATGGTTGCTATGCAATTAACTCAGAGTGGACAGTGAAACTTTGTGAATTTTCTCTTCATGTCCAAACAACTTCTTGCTACTCGCTCAATGTCCACTATATCCCCACAAATTATACATCAAAATGTAGGTATTTTTGCTGGCTTCAAGAAAATGTCACTATCATTGTTGTGGGACTTATAGATTTTTTGCAAATCTCCTCAGAGCAACACAAAGTCGGAAAACTCTCCATTGAAAGTCAATGGAGAGTTTGTTCAAAATCACCGCTGGATTTCTCTAATGAGAGGCATTTTCAAATTGTCATATCTCCAAAGTTAAGACATAAGGCTTGTCCGAGTATATCTTCAGACACTCCTGACGCTCACAATTCAAGAATAATTTTCTCACCTATTACCGTTCTGAGATGAGGTAGACTTGTTTGAGGGTAGGAAATTCGTCCTTCGCTCAGATTTCTTCAGATTTCAAACTCTGGAAATGAACCACTTTTTTCTCTCGTCATATTTTTTTAACGGATTTCCAGAGAGACCTGAAAATTTCCATGACTGTTCACCAAAGCCTGCTGTCTCTTACGGTGAAAGAATGATTTTGATGCTCCATTTAGATTTAGAGTTAGAAAGCGTTGTTTGAGGGCAAGTCAAGGCAGTTTTTGCTTCTCCTCTACTCAGTTACAGTGTATTACAAGTCATATATCTTTGATAATTTATATTTTATCTCTGATTTATGAAGACCCATTACCATCCTTACCATTGCTGGTATGGATTCCAAAAAAAAAAAAAAGTGTGCGTATGTATGTACATATATGTACATGTGTGTGTAGATATATATGTATGTATATGTATGTGTGTTTGTTACTTGTAGTTATTACTGCCTGTTACCTGTGGTAATGCAATTTATAATTTATATATTCTGTATTCAGTTATGAAGGCTCTAATTGTTGTTTGCGAGCTGCCGTTTAGATGCTTGTATGTGCCCGGGGCTGTTGATGGGTCTGTATGCAATGATGGGCGTAGCTGCGAGAAGTTTGTTTTTTTTGTTGATGAGTGAGTATAGGGGTGGGATTTAATAAGTTTTCTTCGTCCCACTCCTTTTTCAGGCAATTTTTGTTTTTTGTTTTGTGCATTTTATGTTCAATATAGGTATTTGTTGTGCCTGAAAATTAACAAATAAATGAAATGAATGAATGAAAATGAAATGACCCAAAGATTCCCCCATCTCTTCTGAACAAAACGATGTTGAAAATGAACGTTCTAACCCCTACGGTTAGGAAATTATGGCCATTTGTTCGAGGGGAATCCTGAATATCAGAAATACACTGAAGAAAACTCATACCTCTCTCTGTGTCTGTGTGTGTAAGGGCTGATTACAGCAGGTGCAGCTAATTCAACTGACCTAGATATACCAAGCCCAGACTCTTAACAGCTCCCGTTCCCTTTACTCTCTGTGTATGTGTGTCTGTGTATCAATATTTCTCCTATGTTAAAGTATTACTCCTCAATCATAGTATTTCTGCTAAAGCAAAGTACTTCTACTACATCTTAGTACTTCTGCTAAATCATAGTATTTCTGCTAAATCATAGTATATTTGCCAAATCATGGTATTTGTGCAAAATCATGGTTTTCGGGCCAAATCATAATATTTCTGTTATGTCATAGTATTACTACTAAGTGGAGGAATTTCTGTTATGTTATAGTATATGTGCTGAATATAGTGTATGTGCCAATTCATAGTATTTATCCCAAAGCATAGTATTTATGCCAAATTACAGTATTTCTGATAAAAAAAACAGAAATAGTACCTTTTTGCAGGAATTTCTACCAAAAGATTGTATTTCTGCTAAATCAGAGTATTTCTGCCACATCATAGTATTTGTACTGAAACATGGTACTTCTGCCCAATCATAGTATTTGTACTAAATCATAGTACTTGTGGCAAATAATAGTATTTGTACCAAAGCATCGTATTTGTATGGAGTCATAGTATTTCTTCTAAATCATAGTATGTCAATTAAATCTCAGTAGTTGTGTTAAAATGCAGTATTATTGCCAAATCATAGTATTTCTGCCAAATCATAGTATTCCTTCAAAATCATAGTACTACTGCAATTTCATAGTATTTGAGCGAAATCATAGTATATGTGCAAAAACATACTATGTCTGCAAAATCACAGTCTATCTGTTATTTTATAGTATTACTACTAAGTCACAGTATTTCTGCCAATTCATAGTATTTGTACCCAATCATAGTATTTTTGCCATGTCATCGTATTTGTGCCGAATCATGGTATTTTTGGCAAATTATAGTATTTGTGCTAAAACATAGTATTTCTGCCATATTGTGGTATTTGTGCAAGAACATTGAACTGTTATGTTATAGTATTACTACTAAGTCATAGTATTTCTGCTTTGTTATAGTATTTGTGCTAAAACGTAGTATCTCTTCCAAGTCATAGAATTACTGCAATTTCATAGTATTTTGAAGAAATCTGTTATGTTATAGTATTACTACTAAGTCATAGTATTTCTGCCAAATCATAGTTGTAGAAAAGCCTGTGTTCGTGTGAAGTACATTACCCAGCAGCCTCTGAGCGGTGATGGGATTCATGGGACGTCTGAGCTAGATGGTCTTCGTTTGTTCCTGGGCTAACGATTGAGAGAGCTGCTGGGAAGGGAAACAAATAGCCCATCCTGTATTTGTTGGGGATGGTGTGCGTCACATAAACGTGAGTTAATATTCCATGCTTAAGATGGTTACACTGCTACTTGTGTGTATTGGTTTTAGTTACCTTTAGCATATGTGCTAGTTAGCGATAGCTATGGCAGCCCAGTTATTTGATTGTTTTGGGCTTTGATTGTTCCCTCTGCCAATTTATGTGAATTTGTATACTGTAATATCACTGTATTATGTAGTGGCTAAGTAGGGGGCTGACTGTTTACTAAGTGCATCAGTGTAAATAGGTCATCTCTTGTGTTGGAGTGCCCTCTTGTGGCGCCTTTTGGGTAGTGCCTTAGTAAACGTGAACCCTGTAAGAAGTGTTATCAGACTGATTTGTAGTGGAGGAATTTGTTGCCAGTTTTCTTAATCTTTAATCTGTATGCATGTTGTAATGCATACCCTGTTCTTAATGATAGAAACCACACCATATCACCTCTCCACATCCTCCTACTGTATGCCATACCTCCCTGTACCATCCATCTGACCGCCAATAAACTCCACCTGTGGTAATCTAATCCCTGGATGTCAGACTCTCTTTCTGACCGAGGATAGTTACTATTGCAGCACCACCCAGCATTAAACTGACGTACACCATTCTGTACAATAGTATTTGTGCTAAAACGTAGTATTTCTGCCAAATCATAATATTACTGCTATTTCATACTATTTAAGCGAAATTACAGTGTTTCTGCGAAAAAAACGCATTTCTGCTAAATCATAGTATTTCTGTAATCTTATAGTACTTGTACTCAATTATAGCATTTGTGACAAAGTTTAGTATTTGTGCTAAAACATAGTATTTCTTCCAAATCATAGTATTTGTGCCAAAGCATAGTATTTCTTCCAAATCATAGTATAACTGCACAATAAAGGTTCTTGAGCCACATCAGTGTTTGTGCTAAAACATAGTATTTGTGCTAAATCTTAGTATTTCTTCTAAATCCTAGTAATTCTGCTCAATGATAGAATTTCTGCTATGCTGTAGTACTTTTTTGCTAGATTGTAGTACTTCTGCTAAGTCAAAGTATTTCATGTAAATCATAGTATTTCTACCAAGTCCCAGTGTTTCTGCTAAATCATAAATAATGTTTTAGCACAAATTGTATGATTTGGCTCAAATACTATGATTTGGCAGAATTTTCTGTGTTTCAGCACAAATGCTATGATTTGGCAGGAAAAAAATATTATTTAGTATAATAATAGCAGAAATACTATGTTTAAACTTTAAAAAATTCTGCTATTTCTGCTAATGTGTGTTATGACTTTTCACCATTGAAATGAATGGAACACATTATCAATGTGGTCACTGATTTTGCATGCCGGGTTGAGCTGTGTTTTAGCTCAGTGAGATGAGCAGCCGTTCTCAGAGCAGGAGGCTGGGGTTCAAATCCCGCTTGTGGCAACAATGTTTTCAGTTCACAGTTGAACTTTTTTTTAACTCTTTTCAACACAGATTTTAGCTCCTTCACCCATTTTCAGCACAAATTCCAGCTCTTTCTCAGTGAGATGAGTATCCGTTCTCAGACTGGGAGGCCTGGGTTCAAATCCCACTTATGGCAACATTTCTTTCAGTTAACAGTTAAACTTTTTAAACTCTTTTCAGCAGAAATTCTGCTCATTCACCTCTTTTCATCAGAATTTTAAATTTTTTCACCACTTTTCAACACAAATCCCAGCTTTTTTAGCTGTTTTCAGCAAAAACCTCTTTTCAGCAAAATTCTGCCCATTCACCTCTTTTCAGCAGAAATTCTGCTGATT
Organism: Maylandia zebra; assembly: GCF_041146795.1. Taxonomy (NCBI): domain Eukaryota; kingdom Metazoa; phylum Chordata; class Actinopteri; order Cichliformes; family Cichlidae; genus Maylandia; species Maylandia zebra. The sequence goes on from NC_135181.1 coordinate 17,252,050, forward strand.
GAACTCTTTTCTGCAGAATTTTAAGAATTTTCACCTCTTTTCAGCCCAAATTCTACTCATTCACCTCTTCTGCAAAATTTTCAGCCTTTTCACCTCTTATCAGCACAAATCTCAGCTGTTTTCAGAAAAAAAAACTCTTAAGCAGAAATTCTGCTGATTCATCTCCTTTCAGCGCAACTTTCTGCTTCTTTACCTCTTTTCAGCAGAAATTCTGCTTATTCACCTCTTTTCTGCAGTTTTCAGCCTTTTCACCTCTTATCAGCAAAATTCTCAGCAGCTTCTGCTCATTTCAGCAAAATTGTCAGTCTCTCCACCTCTTCTTTGTGAGAATGACTTTGGCTCAGTGAGACGAATAGCCCCCTTGGGACCAGAATGGCCAGGTTTGAATCCTGCTCAGGGCACTGTTTTTTTTTCACCACTTTTCAGCAAAATTTTCTCTGTCTTTACCCCTTTCTGTAGAATTTTTTGCTTTTCACCACTTTTCAGCAAAAAATTTCTGCTTCTTCAGCTGTTTTCAGCAGAATTTTCAGTTTCTTCACCGCCATACAACTTTTTGCAACTTTTCAACTTTTTCAGCTTTTTTTCAGCAGACATCTTCAGCGTTAAGGCATCCACACAGCATTTTCGCAGGAAATGCAAATTTTTTCTAGTTGCATATGAGAGCATGAGGGTGGGAATGGATGTTTGTATCTGTGTGTGCCTGTATGTCTGTGTCTATATGTCAGGTTGGGTATCAGACGCCACCTCTCTGGGGACATCTCAGGCCCTCTAAGGTATGGAGGCCTATCTCCCCCACTACTTCCCCTGCCAGTGGCAGACGCCCTCAGACATCGGTGCGTTGGTGGTTCTTTCTGTCCAGGGATGGGCGCCCAGGTACACACCGGCTCACTCCTTGGTGGCTGCTTATCGGAGCCTGGAGCCTGGGGCTTGCTTGGGCCACTTCAGGGGTGGGGTGCCCTCGGCCTCTCGGCCTGGGGCTCGGTCACTCTGGCGCAGCTGGCTGCCGGTGGAGCTCACGGGCACGTCACTGCACTGTCGATATTACGTGCTGCACAATAATGTTTAATATTTAGTATTTACTGTTATATTCCCATATATCATCGTGATGTTGTTTATTGTATTGCTCTCGTTTTCTTCTGCTTGTTTTCTTTTTTCTTTCTCAACAGGTGATCCAGGTGATTGATATACGTATTTTTTTTGTCTGCTTATTTAGTTGGTTTTTGTTTTTTTGCCCTTTATCCCCGTCCCTCTTCTCCGCTGTTTTCCCCCCTCTTCCTTTCTCCCTTTTCTTTTCCTCATTCAAGTCTGTCCCATATCTAGCAAGTGAAAATAAAAAAATAAATAAAATAAACAATAAAAGGTGAATCAAATAGACCATTACGGCAAGGCTGGGATGGTCAGTTTGTAAAGTAAATCCGTTGGGCATCTTTCCTCGCCTTTAGACAATAATTCTGATGGCAAAAGAACCAAACAGGACAGGCAAAAAAAAAAAGTTGACCTGTGCAGTAAGCTTGTTACCAGCTACGAGCCAGTCATGGAACCCGAAGTAACAGCCAGAGATCTTCTTACTACGGTTTGGGGCCACGGACCTGGTGAGGCAACACTAGGGGCTTTTTTCCAGGATTAAACTCTGCAAAGTGCCAAGAGAGAAGGAGAGCAAACTTTTTTTTCTCAGACAGCAGAGAGAATGGGGGCGCCGGGAGATGCTGAAGGGGACGACAAGGTAATGCACTTCAATAACATTAGCAACCAATTTTTGTCGAAATGCCCATAAAGTGGTAAAGTTAATATGGACCGTGCTAATGACAGAAACAATAAGATCTGTAGTGGCAACCCCTTCATCACAGGCATGGAACTAACGTCAATGGCAAGCATAGCAGCAGCCAATATGACAGGATTTGAAGCTGCATGGCATCTCACCCCGCTACCTTCAACTCACACCAACCCTTTCTTAACACCAGTAGCAAAGCAGAATGCAGTGTGTAGCGAGTTTAAGCAGTTTCAGTACCCAGATTGTGAAGGCCCTGGAAATATTACATCTACACCACTTACAGTGGGACAGCATGGCACACATGATCACCTTTCTTGGATTATTACATCCCCCTCATGCAGCCAGCCATTCACCGCCATGAACTGTACGTGCAATGTCCCTATAAAACCACAGTTTACTGAGCCAGTGAAGCTACATATTATGCCAGGTACACCCCAACCTGCCCAATTCAGCTATGAAATGCCAGCTCAGGGCTACTTTTCCCTGACACCTCACATGGTAACACAACCACCAGCAGGGGTGTGTGGGCTTTGTAAGCATGGCCATGGCCACAGTTCAAAACAAGCCATGCCAGGGCCACCAGCACTTGGAGAAGCATCAAATGCTGGTGGCTCACACAGTTGTGCAGACTCGCAAACCCTCTAGCATCCCGATCAGAGTCTTTAACCCTAGGGCTACAGCTGTTACCTTAAAGTGGGGTGCAGTGGCTGGGGTTTTTCAGCCTGTGCAAGTCCTGGAGGGGTCGGGGAATCACCCACCAAGGGTCTTGGCAGTCCTCGAGCTCGATAGCACTGCCCCTGCTTCTGTGCCAAGCCACTGGCAGACCCTGTATGCTGAGAGCAGCCCCGGTTTCACACACGTTGCCCATTGCGGACTGACAGGCCTGCTGAGGTCCTATGGTGATGTCTTCTCGACTGGCTCAAATGACCTTGGTCGCATCAGTGTCATCCAGCATGACATCTTGACCATGCCAGGGCCACCAGTTAAGCACTCGCCATGCAGGATGGCAGGAGACAAACAAATAGTGGCCGACCAGCAAGTACAGCAGAGCCTGGATGCTGGGTCAGCTCAGCCTAGCAATAGCAGCTGGGCTGTTCCAATTGTGATGGTGAAAAAGAAAGACCCGACTGTGTGTGGTCTATAGACCACTAAATGAGCGAACTCTTAAAGACGCTTAACCCCTGCCACGCATCCAGGATACCCTTGACACGCTTTCTACTGCCAAGTACTTCAGTACACTAGACCTGACATCAGGATACTGGCAGGTAGAGATGGCCTCCAGAGCCTGAAAAGATAAGATACCTTTACGGGTACAAAAAGCAGCTGCATTTTGTACCCGTAAGGGATTGTTCTAGTGGAATGTGATGCCTTTTAGGCTATGCAATGCACTGGCCACATTCCAAAGGCTTATGGACAGAGTCCTGGCTGGGCTGCAGTGGGAGACGTGTTTAATGTACCTTGATGACATCATTGTCCTGGGTCAGGTTAGAGCCCAGATCCTGGATCGGCTCGAGCAAGCGTTCATCAGATTGCGTGGAGCCAACCTAAAACTGAAGCCATCTAAATGCTGCCTGTTCCGGGAGCAGGTTGTCTATCTGGGCCAAATCATCTCTGCTGGAGGTATTTCCACAGATTCCCAGAAAGTTCAACAAGTGACGGAATGGCCTGCACAGTGGGCCTGCACAGCGGACAGTCACAACGGCAGTACAGCAGCCCCTGTCCTGGGTTACCCTCTGGACCAGGGTGACTTGTTCCTCGACACTGATGCCAAAGATTGTTGGATCGGAGCAATCCTTTTCCAAGTGCCAGGGGGCGAAGAGCAGATCCTAACTTATTGGAGCAGGTGGCTGTCAGCTACCGAAAAAAACTACTGCACGACTAGGCAAGAGGTTCTAGCAGTTGTGGCATTCACTTCCCACTTCAGACAGTATCTGCTGGGTAGGCCATTCACTCTCCAGACTGACCATAGCAGCCTTTGCTGGCCTTAGAGATAGGGCGAGAAGTTCAGCCATCAGGGAGGGGCTCAGAGTAGAGCAGCAACTCTTCCACATCAAAAGGCACCAGTTGAGGTGGTTTGGGCATCTGAGAAGGATGCCTCCTGGGCGCGGTGTTCCAGGCATGTCCCACCGGGAGGAGGCCCCCGGGGCAGACCCAGGACATGCTGGAGAGATTATATCTCTCAGCTGGCCTGAGAATGCCTTGTTCTGCCGGACAAGCTGGGAGGTGGCTGGGGAGAGGGAGGTCTGGGCTTTCCAGGGGCTGCTGCCCCTGCAACCCGGTCCCGGAGAAGTGGAAGAAGATGGATGGATGGATGGGATGGACCAGCAACATACAAGATATTTGTCACAATTTTGTTTATAAATAAAAAACAAACAAAAGCTGATATATATGTATATATGACATTTTGCAGAGGATGTCACAATTTATTAATAAAAACACAGTAAATAGTGGTGACAAAATTGGGCTTGAAGGCTTTGAAGGCCTGATTTACTCCTTGAATCATACATTTAATTTATCTCTGAGACAAAAAAAAAAAAAAAAAAGAATAGACAAAAATGAGAGGTTTGGGGGTAAGTACATGAACTCGAACACAACCAACAACAAGCTACTCTGGTCTTTCGGGAGCTTTCAATTGATCGTGATTTCCACTAATGACTTCACATATAATATCCAAGCACAGCACACACACAAACCACTCCAGCTGTACAGATACCAAACACAATATGTAGATTACTTGTGGTCAGAACAACATATATGTTCTGAGATGAAAATATTACTTCTAAATAGATGAGACATTATTTAAAAACTAAAATAAAGTGTCTTGTAGTGCTATGTATTATAATATTCTATTTTATTTTAGTTCTATTTGGAGGAGGATGGTCTCCTCTGTAGGTGCTGAAGTCAGCTGTGCACTAGATGGTACCTCTAGACAACCAGAGGCCTCCATGTGTCATTTGAATCATATAAAAGGAGTGGCAACACAAAAGGAGTTTATTTTATGACAAAGAGACGAGAGCAGAGCAAAGGAAGAATCTGACCTAAAAGGTAAACCAAGCATTGAATACACCTGTAAACATATCTGTCAACTGTTTATTTCTTGAAAATCATCGTGAGTTTTTTCCTCATTTTTTCTGCTTTCTGCAGAATAACTATTAGGTTTAGGTGTGCAATTCTCACCTGCAGCAAACTCCAGAAGTCAGTCTTGACTTTTTTATGAAGCATTGGTGGGCTGTAGTTTTTTTTTTCATACAGCACAAAATAAGTAGAAAACACACATGCAGTCTTGTGAAAGCAATTTGTGTGCACACAGCATTTGGACAAAGGAGTGCGCAATTTGAAATAATTAAATGCTGCATGTTGTTTCTCAGTAGTGCACAGATTAACCAGATTTAAATAGCTTCTAGTGAGGTGGGAGGTGGGACCAAGTCATTGTTTTGCAAGTCTCAAGTCTTTATCCTCAAGTCACAAATCAAGTCTCAAGTAATGTCAAGCAAGTCAGAGTCGAGTCTCAAGTCACTGGTGTAAAAGTCCAAGTAAAGTCACAAGTCTGAAACTTTGAATTTCAAGTCCTTTCGAGTCCTTAAAAAAAAACACGAAAAAAGAATGTTGCAGTTATATGCTAAATGTAAATATTAGACCATGTAATTTTAAAATCTGTGTTTTTCTCAACACATGACGAAATAGTGAACTTAGAAAATATACACAAATTGTGAAATTGCACCTCTATAAAATGCAGCTCAATTAAACTTAGCTCCAAGAATAATTTTCACCGACAGTTCTGAGATAAGCTGCATGTTATTCTTGGATGCGCTTGTAGGGCCAGCTTTAAAATCGCATGACAAAAATATCATACACATTAAAAAAAAACTGTATCACCAACGGAGCCTGGACAAGATTTGCTAGTTAGATGAAGTCAGCTATCTCATCGTAGCAAAAGAGAAGCACCACCTACCGTTCTTTAAGCAACTTCAACTGTCGGAGAAAGTTGAAAGTTGTTCCATCTCTCTCTGTGATTCTCTTGTTGCATGTTTTGCATATTGCATTTTGGTTTTTTGTTGACTACTTCATAGTTTATGTACCTGAAAACAATAACTCCTTGCAGCATTTTTGAGCGTTTTCTTTTTTTAAAAATCTGGTTAATTTGATTGGCTGTGCTACAGCTCATGCACACATAGTACGGAGTGTGGTTTGAATAAACGAATCAATGAATTGAATTAATGGTGCACACTTTCTATATAATATGTATGTTAAATTTTATATTTGGGGTGAAATATCAATTCTTTTCATGTAAACCGGTTCAAGTCCAATTCAAGTCCCAGGTCATTGGTGTAAAAGTCCAAGTCAAGTCACAAGTCTTAGAACATTTTTTTCAAATCAAGTCTAAAGTCATAAAATTATGGACTCGAGTCCACACCTCTGGGAATATGCATTGTTTAGTTAATTACTTAATTAGTTAGTTAGTTAAAAATGTTGTGCCAAGTGTTCTGAGTTTACAGCACCATATATGTCTTGAAAAATGTTTCATATTTTGACAGTTTGCAGCACATGTAACTGTGATTTTCAAAGCTGGCAAAGTTTTTGTATTGCAATTAATTTTAAGTGGTGTCTAAATTCTGGGTAGTCTCAAGGATAGGAGACAAACTATACTGTAAGTAATTTTAAGTATTGCATAATGTCTTGTTAATTTTGTGGAAAATCCCTCCATCTTACAGTTGTTGTTTCAACTTGTAAATGCGTTAGAATTTCCGAGATGTGGGCTGTATAATGGAGCAGAGTAACAATGCTGGTTTCTTACAGGAAAGGAGACCCTCCTTTGTGAACAGTGATTGTAAAAAACAAACAAATTAAATTAGACTTGGCTCCATCATTATAAGGTCATAAGCCTGCAAATTTTGTTGGTATTAAGTTCTTCTTAAACTTTGGTAAGGGAAAACAGTCCTCAATCTCATGCACATCAGTGTAGTGAGTATTAATTACAGATGTTTAAAAAAATGATGTAAAAGGTCAAATTATGCATTTCATAATATGACCAACACCCTGGAAAATACAACATATTTTCAGAGTAAGATAGGAAAATATTGTTTGGTTTTCTGCAAAATTACCATGAAATTAGAGAATACTTCAAATTACTTATGCACGACTTAAGTTTACTTACAGTATTATTATTTCCTTGTTCATGTAAAAACATAAACCCTTTATTCTGGTCTGCCTACGTTTAAGTATTTAAGTGCAATTACATTATAATTTTAAATGTAACACTTTGAAATTCCATTTAATTACAGGAATTTCCCCCTTAGTTGTGAGCTGTATTATAAAGTGCTGTCTGTAAAACCTCCAGTTATTTTATTAACACAGGCTCTCTGCTTCAGTCAACACAGGTCCCAAGGAAAGGGTAGAAGACCAATGCTGAGATATGTTTTAAGTATTCCAGAGTGTACTGTTACAGTTGTTGTTTCATTCCCAAAGTGTCAGCTGTTAAACTTTAAACTCGATCAATTTGAACACAAAGTTCTTAGAAGGCATTCAGGTGTGACACTCTTACACACAGAGATTTTAAAGCGGCTTTATTTCTTTTATTATTGGACAAATTAAAGTGAAATCATTCTCTGTATTGAATATTTTTACTACAGTGTTGTAACATACAACAGCTTTGACAGAACATTAAACCAAGCACAACAAATAAAAGTACATATACATGAATTTTCTGCATTTATTTTAGCAATTTATTGGCTTCTTTAGTTTCTATTACTTAAGTACAGCTCAAACTGCATCTGAAAATTATCTTACCACAGCTCAGAATCTGTATCATAAGGATACCTCAATAAGACAGAGTGTGAACTTCCTGCTAGAGAAGTTTTCTTCACAAAGTTTAAGGACAAAACTTAATCTGAACACAGAATGTAAACAAACAAAGATCCTGGTATTCTGTTTAACTCTTACTCTGCTCTCTCTCCTTCTTCATCTCCACTTTTGTTTTTTCACTCACAGCTCAGAACCTCATGTTTGTTCTGATTTGAAGGCACCATGAACAACACAGCAAACCTGATACCTCATCAAGATTTGTGGCGCAATGTGACGGTTGCAAACACCACCTCATTTTACCTCATTTTACCCAGTGATTGGCAATGTCATTACAGTAATGTTTACCATAATAATCATCATCACCATGGTTTCACCTGGATGCACCATGGAGGTGTCTAAGATCAAGGTGACCAAGATCAGCAGTGAATGCGAATGTATATGTGATTTGTCTGTATGCAAAAAAGCATTGTGACAAAGCTTGAAAAATTACACATAAGCAGGATTTTTGAGGATGTCCTTATGCCTGACAACATATTCCAGTTCCTGCAAGGAATTGCTGAGCATGTTGAAATATAATGGATAAAATACGTAATGAACATCACCATTTTTTCTAAGTAAATATGGTTGATGTGAAATTCTCACCAGATGTTGGTAGCAAACCATTTGATCCATTCATGAGAAATGACGCAGGGAAAAAAGTAGCCAACTGAAATCAGTAAATAGAAAGCAATCCTGCCGCTTAATGCAAATTTATTTCAGCTGGTTTAGTCCAAACTGATAGCCTATAAAAAGGTGTCTCATTACCACACAAGAAACATCAGATGAAGGGTAAAACCAAAAAGATTTCTCAAGACTTCAATGCTCACGTGGGTAACGACAGCGAGACCTGGAGGGGTGTGATTGGGAGGAATGGCCTCCCTGATCTGAACCCGAGCGGTGTTTTGTTATTGGACTTCTGTGCAAATCACAGCTTGGCCATAACGAACACCTTGTTCGAACATAAGAGTGTCCATAAGTACACGTGGCACCAGGACGCTCTAGATGATCGATTTTGTAATCGTATCACCAGACCTGCGACTATATGTTCTGGACACTCGGGTAAACAGAGGGGCTGAGCTGTCAACTGATCACCACCTGGTGGTGAGTTGGATCAGGTGGCGGGGGAGGACGCTGGACAGACCCGGTGCACCTAAACGCGTAGTGAGGGTGTGCTGGGAACATCTAGCAGAGGCCCCAGTCCGCGAGATCTTCAACGCTCACCTCCGGCAGAGCTTCAACAGCATTCCGAGGGAGACTGGGGACATTGAGTCCGAATGGACCATGTTCAGCGTCTCCATTGCCGAAGCCGCTGCATTGAGCTGCGGCCGCAAGGTGGTTGGTGCCTGCTGTGGTGGTAATCCCCGAACGAAATGGTGGACACCAGAGGTGAAGGGAGCCACCAGGCTGAAGAAGGAGTCCTATTGGGCTTGGTTAGCCTGTGGGACTCCGGAGGCAGCCGACAGGTATCGACAGGCCAAGCGGAATGCGGCTCGGGCAGTGGCTGAAGCAAAAACTCGGGTGTTGGAGGAGTTCGGAGAGGCCATGGAAAAAGACTTTCGGACTACCGCAAAGAGATTCTGGCAAACCGTCAGGCGTCTCAGGAGGGGAAAGCGGTGCTCTACCTGCACTGTGTCTCTCAAGGTGTCCTGTGGGAGGTGTTGCGGGAGTATGGGGTGTCTGGCCCATTGCTACAGGCCATTCGATCCCTATACAACCGTTGCAAGAGCTTGGTTCGCATTGCCGGCAATAAGTCGGACTCATTCCCGGTGGGTGATGGGCTCCGCCAGGGCTGCCCTTTGTTACCGGTTCTGTTCATAATTTTTATGGACAGGATTTCTAGGCGCAGCCAAGTGGCGGAGGGCTTTCACTTTGGTGGCCTCAGAATCTCATCTCTGCTTTTTGCGGATGATGTGGTTCTGTTGACTTCATTGGGTGGGGTTCTCCAGCTCGCACTGGAACGGTTCGCAGCTGAGTGTGAAGCAGCAGGAATGAGGATCAGCACCTCCAAATCTGAGCCCATGGTTGTGAGGAGAAAGTTGCTAGAATGCAAAGAAACTCAAACTCAAGATATCTTTTTCATGTATACATGGACGACCCCCCCTCATCGCCCGATCCATCCTGCAGCAATGTGTGCAGGACAGATGTGAGAGAGAGGAAAGACCGCCCAGGGCTTTCAGAGCTTTCTTTATTTATACTTAAGCAAGTTTTCAAAGGAAGTAGGAGTGACATGTTCAAAATATGAAACATTTCCATAAAAGGAGAGACTGTTCGCTTGTCAGCTGAAACAGGAGATAACTTGGTATGTATAGAAATTCAGACATTCCCATAAAAGGAGAGAGAGAGAGAGAGAGAGAGAGAGCGCCAATTTGTCTGTTAGATCAGGAGGAAGTGTCGTATGTCACCGCATTCCTCTACACATATGGCTTCAATCTCTCTTCCTGTGTTGGTTCCAATTCACAAGCTCTTCTTCCTTTAAATGAAGCTACAAATAAACATAACACAAACTAAAAAATCTTATATCAATGGTTCTCAGCCGGAAAAGGGTGGAGTGCCCACTCCGGGTCGGGGATGAGTTCCTGCCCCAAGTGGAGGAGTTCAAGTATCTCGGGGTCTTGTTCGCGAGTGATGGGAGAAGGGAGCCGGAGATCAACAGACAGATTGGGGCTGCAGCTGCAGTAATGCAGACGCTGTACCGGTCCGTCGTGGTGAAGAGGGAGCTGAGTGTAAAAGCGAAGCTCTCAATTTACCGGTCGATCTACGTCCCTACCCTCACCTATGGCCACGAGCTGTGGGTAGTGACCAAAAGAACGAGATCGCGGATACAAGCGGCAGAAATGAGCTTCCTCCGAAGGGTGGCTGGCCTCTCCCTTAGAAATAGGGTGAGAAGTTCGGCCATCCGGGAGGGGCTCAGAGTAGAGCCGCTGCTGCTCCACATCGAAAGGAGCCAGCTGAGGTGGTTCGGGCATCTGACAAGGATGCCTACTGGACGCCTCCTGGGTGAGGTGTTCCGGGCATGTCCCACCGGGAAGAGGCCCCGGGGCAGACCCAGGACATGCCTGAGAGATTATATCTCTCGGCTGGCCTGGGAACGCCTTCGTGTTCCTCCGGATAAGCTGGAGGAGGTGGCTGGGAGAGGGAGGTCTGGGCCTCTCTGTTTAGGCTGCTGCCCCCGCGACCCGACCTCGGATAAAGCGGATGAAGATGGATGGATGGATTTCTCAAGACCTTCGCAGCCTTATTGTTGCAAATCATAGTGATGGCATTAGTTACAGATAAATGTCTAAACTGGTGAAGGTTGCAGTGTAGCACTGTTGGGGCCATAATTTGGAAGTGGAAAGAACATCATTTCACCATAAACCGCACATGACCAGGTGCTACCAGACAGACGAGTGAGAAGAAACATCAGAGGAGGCACAAGTGTTTCAAAGAAAACAAGTAAAAACACTCAACTGCCATGGTTTGTATGCACACCATACATACCTCAGCACGCAAGACTCCATTACTGAAGAGTAAGCATGTTAAAGCATGTTTAAACTTTGCTAAAAAGCATTTAGACATGCATGTGAAATATTGGGGGAATGTAGTCTGGTCAGGTGAGACCAAAACCATGTTTGAAGGTCAAAAGGCACTGCACATTACCCCAAAATCAGCATACCGACAGTGAGGTTTGAAGGTGGGAACATCATGGAGTGGGACTGTTTTTCAGCATACGATACTAGCGACCTTCATATAATTGAAGATTTTTGTTCAGACAAACCCTGTATCAAGTATACCCTTATATGCGATATAGGGGTCCACTCTACCCTACCCAGGACAGGGTTACTGGGGTCGTACCCTGGAGGCAATCCTCTCACAGCTCCGAAGTTATTCCTTTAATTGGTAAGGTGCTGAATACCATCCACACCTGTTTGCCTGTGTTGCTGTCTAGGTGTTCTTCGGTCTTTCTCTTGTAGTCTAACTTGGCCTCACGGATACCTCTCTCCAGGTTGGCACATTCTGTGCTAAGCATAAAAGTGAAGCCATCAATTTACTAGTTAATCTTTGTTTAACCCTCACCCATGGTCACAAGCTATGGGTAACGACTCAAAAAGAATGAGGTCAAGAATACAAATGGGTGACTGAGTTTTCCTTTAGCGACAGGGTAAGGCGCTCAACCGATCAAAAGGGACTTGGAGTAGCAGCGCTGGTCCCACACATCGAAAGGAGCTAGTTGTGATGTTTTGGGTATCTGACAAGGATGCCTCATGGATGCTTTCTAGGTGAGGTATTTTGAGTGGAACAGACTCAGGTGCAGACCAGATGAATTTAGAATAAAAGTCACAAGTTTATTAACAATCACACCAAGTGAAACTATTTACAGTGCATGGGACTGAGATTTTGAGGGATCCAGGGATAGAAGGGAAACGGGTTCAAAAAACACAGACTCTCCAGTTTCACAATCCTCTTCAGCACTCACGCTCACTTTCACTCCACACCTCACTGCCAGACTCAGGGGAACAGATCAGGAAATAGGGATGGGTCCAGGGATTTATATACAAGTAAACGTAGTTAGAACAGACTAGAAATTCACATGGGAAACAGAAGTTAACGGAGCTGTACTGCCAAGTGTTACTCAACTCAGCTCAGGCAAACTGGCAATCAGGCAGATTCATGGCAGGTGGGCACGTGAGAGGAGACGGTATGGTTTCCAGGAGGTCCAGAGGGAGGAAAATCCAAGCGAGCCATGACAGTCAGGAAGGCAGGGCAAGGAGCGTGGTGAGTGTGAACCCCATGGTTTGTAAACTGACTGATGTAGTAGAACCGAACAGGACAAGCGCTGAAGAGTCACACGGCAGGAGATTAATCTGATAGAACTGAGAACAGTAAGGCAATGTTAAACCTGGGACAGACGAGCATGAACTTGATCACAAGGAGTCAGAGTTACCACAACAGTAGCTGGACAAACTGGTGGAGAGTGGTAGGCAGTGCTGGTTTAAGAACCCTACTGCTGATTGCTGTTGAAACGAGGAGCAGGTGAGGTGCTGGAAACTCCACCCCAGAGGACGGAAATCTGGAACTCCTCTAACAAAGAGGAACACCTCCCAGACACTCCCAAGGCACATGACAAAAGTTGCCCAGTATAATTGAATTTGTGTTGATGTACCAGTATATAATTGACACCAGACATTGTATTTTAGACTATTAGACATTGTTACTGTTATTTACAGCATCCTGCAAGAGGTTATTGGAATTTTGTGTTACAGGGGTTCCAGTTGAGTGATATAACAGGTGTGGTTGTTCTGGTATGTGGCTGCTGTCCTGGAGGAATTTTCTCCAACTCCATGGCTCTGGCTATACAGGGGGACATGAACCTCAGGTACACATAGGAAGTTATGTAGTTGTAATACATTTATAATGACCAAAAAGAAGCTAAAAGTGTCATTTGAAGTGATTAATGCTCAGGCAGAAAACTTTACAACAGTTATACCACTCGATTGTGTTTGCGAACTTTCTCACACTGTGTCTGCCTGTCGAGTTTTCAAATATAACACCAAGACAAGCACAATTCAGACAGTTCAGTTAGATTTTTCCCATATTTCTATCTGATGTCCAGCATGTCAGTGGAATATTCCAGGAAGCAGGAATATCTCTAGTAAATTTTTTGAATATCAGGGTTGACAGGGACATTTAGCGTTGTGCAGTTATGAGAAGGGTTAATGGGGTCAGTAAAATATGAGGAATATGGAAATCATGAAGTCCGTGAGAATCAGATGTCATTTTTAATTCAGAAAGGCTAGTTTCCATAGCTCAGAGTAAAGCAACGTATTTGTCTCATCCTTGTCTTCTCCAGCATCATGATGACTTCCTGCTCTACAATGTTGGCTCTGGGTATGATGCCTCTCCTGCTCTACATCTACTGCCAGGGTTTCCCCAGCGTGCAGAACGCTGCCCCTCATGGTGAAATTATGTTATCGTTGGTCTTGATCCTTGTCCCGTGTAGCATCGGCATCATCATCAAGATCTACAGGCCACAGTACTCGAAGAAGTTCACGAAGGTTTGTGTATACTGACAGGAGAATGAAGGTCAGACAGATCACTAAAACTGATTAACAGTGTTGATTATTCAGTTGGTACAGGAATGGCAAATAAAGACTTCAATGACTCATATTTTAAATATTTGTTTAACAAAAAAACCCCAAACAAAACGGAAAACCTGTAGATTACATCATCCTACAAATTCTAGAATTTGCTGATTTTTTTTTCTTAACTTGACACACAGAGAAACTGAATAACTTTGTCTTCAGACAAGTCTAAACATCTTTCTCTAAACTCAAATAATTCCTAATGATACCTAATGCCAGTCAGAGAGCTGTTGCCTAGCCTGTAGAGTTCTGTGCGTCACTTTGATATGCTTCCGCAGACCATCACTGACCCACCACCATACTAAAAAATATTACAGGCAGCATACTGTTTGCCATGGCTTCTCCAGACCCTCCACACTGTCAGGGACAGGGTCCACTAGAGGACGACTGGCCCTCAGGCCACCCTTATGAAAGAGACAGTCACAGAATTTTTTAGGGCTCTGACAGTGCTCATCCTGTTCCCTTTTGCACAAAGGAGTTACCTGTCCTGTTGATGGGTTAAGAACCTTCTAAGGTTCTGTCCAGCTCTCCTTGACAGGGCCTATTAACTGGCTGCATACCACAGGCCTCCAAACACTTGACCCAGCTGTCTTATCAAGTTATAGGCCACTGTCGAACCTTCCTTTTCTTTCAAAACTTCTTCAAAGAGTAGTTGTAAAACAGCTATTTTCTTATCTGCAGAAAAAAAATGTTTATTAGAAGAGTTCAGTCAGGTTTCAGAGCTCATTACAGTACTGAAAAGCCATTAATGAAGGTAACAAATGACCTTCTTATGGCCTCTGACCATTATATATGGCCTTATATAATATATAATATATTATATAATGATATTATATTATATTAAGGTATTATATTGTAAGATCTTACAATAATGCAGAGAAAACCCTACGAGCAAGCAAGCAAACCTTGTGAGATTATTCTGTTATCATATGTTATCTTATATCTGTAGTTAAAGTAGTTGAATTATGTTAACTGCTGTAGGTCATTTAATATCCTTTAGTCTAGATTGTGTGCTGTGTATGTAACTTAGTTTCCATTATATTTTTAGGTTAAAAGAACATGACCATTTGTGTAGTTTGTTAGACAGGTGTTCCATTATATTTTTGGGTTGATAGAATGTGACCAACTTTGGATTCTGTTAGACAGGTGTGCACTACCATTGATCTGCTGTGAATGTGTTACACTGTTTCTTGACATTTCATACTGCTGAATCATGAAGAGAATGTTGTGTGCAGAGAACCTTGTGCTGATAATAGAAGAGACAGACCACATTCCATACCCCCACCTTTACAGAGAGCAGAAAGACAGGGAGCCGAGGTCATAACTTAGGCGCTGTAACAGAGAAAGAATGTGAATGTTTAGGCTTTTACGACTAGGTGGGGGGCCACTAGAGGCTATAAGAAGCTGAGTAACCCGTCACCATTTTGAGATTTGCTGTGACCCTCTTCATGCATGTCTCCCCATCATGATGGCTTATGCTCATAAGTGCTGAATTGTATGGAAATAAAGAATTGTTGATTGAGCATTTATACACCGAGTATTGTCCTTCCTTCAGCCCAAAGATTAAAAGAATTGGGAGATCTTAACAACCTCCAGCAGGCTCAGGGAGTGGCAGCTATCTGTTGCAATTGGTTGGGGTGGGGGGGGGGGGGGGGGGGGGGGGGGATACCTAGTTCTTCTAGACACAGGAACTTGAACACACACAGTACATTACTGAACACACAGCCTGATTGGAAGCATTTTCACGCCGGTCTTGACTGGTCCCAATTTATAGGCAGCTCCATTCAGTCATCAACCAATAGTCAGCCTCCACCTGGAACTTAAATAAGCAAAAAAAGCAGCAGAGAAAATGAACAATTCCACCATCAGGTGTTGAGGAGCGAAAACAATACACGAAATTATGACAGGAGTCGTAACAAAGTACAAGCACCAATGAGGAACAGAAGCAACAAAAAGGTTTCTGGCTAAGAGAACTCTGCTGCCTGTTCTTGTGTTTGATTCTACACAACAAAGGCAAAACTGTGCCAAAACATTCGGTCAAAGAATAACTTTGTGATTGTGTTTTTTTAGTCAGATGAATAACCAGACCTTAGGATTTCACATTTAACCACAGGTTGAGCAACTTTTGTGCCAAATCTTGGTTTGTGTTAATGCATCTGCTTATCTGACCCACAGAAACTCACCAGACTGGGGACACTGGAGAGGATCCGAGAGTGTCTGATGTGTGATGTCAATTACCACTGATATATTTCTCTATTAGCGTGAACTGTTACACCAAAGGGGCTCCAGACGAATTAAACAAAATTCCTACAGCTTACTAAACAAACAGAAAAAATGTGCATGATTATTATACCATATTGTTATTTGAAACCTGTAAATGTATTAGTAACTTCAGTCATAAAGCACTAATGAAAACAAAATGCAGTTTCAAATAAATGTTTGAAAAATCTGATAAGCCTATCTTTTTCCTACGTCATACAAACACAAGATTTTCACTTAAAATAAATTCATTATGTATATAAATGTATTTTTTTCCAAGCTCTTGTCCACCAAGTACCAACAAGTACCACAGAGAGAAGCTACAGGAAATGCCAGGAAACACATCCACCATCTCATGAATTGCTACATTACAGGCCCCAGTATGATAGATGAGTAGAGCTCTGTCTGATTTGGTGATATGCACTACATGAGCTCCACAGAGCACTGTCCGGTTTCTATACCTGTTCACCTTGCACACCTCAGACTTTCAGTAGAACTCAACCTCGTGCTGCCTCCAGAAACACTGAGGATTCTGCAACGGTTAGATGTAAACATGGTGGACGGGAGGATGAGTACAGCCCACTAGTGGAGGATTTTGTTGTGTGATGTGAACAAGACAAGAGATGTTGTTGGGTCTGTGTTTCCACAAGCCCCGCTAATTTTAGAGACTTATTCATCAAGAAGAAAACAAGACAGTCGATCGATCAATCACTCACGCAAGGGAGGCCTGTGTCCACCACGAAAATGACAAGGCATTGTATGTATATGTGTGAACTTCTGTATCTAAGTAAGTAAATATGTGTGTGTGTGTGTGTGTGTGTGTGTGTGTGTGTGTGTGTGTGTGTGTGTGTGTGTGTGTGTGTGTGTGTGTGTGTGTGTGTGTGTCAGACCTCCTGCTGACCAAAGGGTCGTAAACGCAGGAAGCTTACATCAAAAGAAGCAGATCTTCCAGATAGGATGTATCTGCAATAAAACACTACAGCCCCCCCATCCAGAACCTCGAGAATCTGGAGGGAAGGACAGTGAAATCCCTTTCATCAGAGTTGGCAAGCATAGAAATGACAACATTTAACAATTCACTCTAACATTCCCTCCTGTGTTGTGATTTTTATGCTCCAAATTATTCCTATGTAGTATATTCTTAGCCATGCACCTCGTGCTTGACATTTTCAGCGCAGGCATCATTTATACACAGGCTTCTGTCGTGTCAGTAATTTCAGTCATTTCATATTGTTGTAAAAGTACATAATCAAATAAAATCATCTTAGTCAGCATTGATCTTATACAAGGTAAAATGTAAAATGTATCCTATACATAAGTGTGGCACTATGTTAAAGACAGAGACATGAAAATAGTAGCCCCCCATTTTATTTGATGCTCAGAGACATTTTCTTTTAGTAAGGCCACTGCAATGTAAGTTTTACTGTTGTATAAGTTCCGCCAGCAGAGGGCGCTCGGTCCTGTACGCATTGGTAGCTGACGCTACACTAGAAGAAGTAGTGTCAGTGGCGAAGAGGCAGCGTACGGCCTGCGCGCCAAAGAGAACTGATTGTCTTATTTTTCTGTTTTTACAGGTAAGCTGGGTGGTTGATAATATAAACAGATGTTATAAAGGTGACAGACAGCAGTGGCGATTAATGATAAATGTCTTGTGTGTGGCGAATGTTAAGCTAAAGAGCTAATTTCCAAGTTGGTCCAGTTGTTAGCCTGTGCTGATCCAAGTGTTAGACTGTACCGAAACTGTGTGAGCTCGGTGCAGGTGTATTTTTGGGTTAAAGCCACAAGATATATATTTTGCACAATAAGAGAAAATGCGAATTGCTTTATGTTTAGTTCATGAAGAGTGAATGCTATAGAAATATGTTAAGAAAAACATTTATTTGAAAGAGATCTAGTTTATTAAATACAGTTAAGAAGACAGGTTCATAAATAGATTTAAACAGTAGTAAAAACAAGATAAAACTGTAATGAGTTCACTATGTTGTTCATGTGTATAGTAAAATGTATTTGTGTGATTTAACCAGTTTACAAAGGTGGTGCATGTGAATATGAAACTGTATAAGTTACTTGTATAAAGTAATGTCAGCTACACTAGAAGAAGTAGTGTCAGTGACGAAGAGGCAGCGTACGGCCTGCGCGCCAAAGAGAACTGATTGTCTTATTTTTCTGTTTTTACAGTTTTCTGTAAAAATAAATATGTTGCACGGGAGATGAGTTGGCCCATCATTTCAACAGTGTAACATAAGCAAATCAGTATCAACAATACAAAAACAGGAATTAATATTTTCAAAAGAAGATGCCACCAAGGACCAGACATTAACCAAGCTATCCAGCCTTGCGGTGCATCTACTCCTGTTGTGCAATTCATTATGTATTTCTGCAAGTAAACAACTGAATGTCAAAAGTCAAACAAGCAGAATCATCATTCTCAAAAATCATGTCCCTACAATCCAACTGTATACATTATACATGTATACATTACTGGCTTTGGAAGTCGTGTACATCATTGTTCTTTGTATGCTGCTGCTAAATGTCCATCTTTGCATATTCGTAGACTCTCCCATTGGTTGATTTTTATCGATAAATCTCTCCTTGGGCTGGTTCCATCTTATTTATGTGTTTATATGTGTAAAAACCACAACCAATACAACCTTCGTTCGAACAAAATCATACAATTGATTGTCCCAAAAATTAGAACAGAATTGGGGAAAAGGGCTTTTAAATATGCTGCCCCTGCTTCCTGGAATAATCTGCAGAAGGAACTGAAATTATCAGAATTGGTTACCTTGGGAGAGTTTAAGTCTGTTTTAAAGGAACGAGAGAACAGCTCTTTTACTCAGTGTGATTGTTTTTAAATGTACTCTTAATTTGATCTGTTATTGTATATTTTACACATGTTTGTATGGGATATTGTATTTGTTTTAAATGTTATATACCTATGTGGTATGTGACTTTTGTTGCTATGATGCCAGGTCTCTCTTGGAAATGAGATTTTTAATCTCAATGAGATTTTTTAATAAAGGATTAATAAAAATACAGACATAGGCATTCAAACACATCAGTTGACTTTATTGTTTGTCCATGTGGCTCAAATCAAATTCAAATTCAAATTCAAATTTTATTTGTCACGTACACAGTCATACACAGTACGATATGCAGTGAAATGCTTAGACAACTGCTCGTGACCTAAAGAAAAAAAGAAAAGGCTATGAATAAGATAGGAAATAAATATGAAAATTAAAAAGGGTAAATTTAACTAGGAAGGAATAAAATAAAATATAAAAATTAAAGTTAAAAATGAAATAACTGTACAACACAAATTAGAGTGAAGGGTAAATTTAACTGGGAAAGAATAAGATAAAATATATAAATTAAAGTTAAAAAATAACACAACTGTACAACAAAATACACAATACACAGTATAGAACTATATAAGAATGCATGAAGAAATATAAATATATATATATACACAATAACAGCAGCTGTACAAGTATTAACTGGAAATGAAGAAATATAATGTCCAGTGTTGTGCAATCCACATTTGTAAGTGTCTTATGCAGTGCAAATATGCTTAAAGTGATTAAGTGATGAAGTGAAAACAATGTCCAGAGTGTCCAGTGTGTATAAGAACTATATGTGTGGGTCAGTACTGTGTGGTGGTGTGATTGAGAGACCGTATCGCCTGCGGGAAGAAGCTCCTCCTCAGTCTCTCTGTGTTGGTCTTCAGGGAGCGGAATCGCTTTCCTGACCTCAACAGAGAGAATAGTCCGTTGTTGGGATGGCTGAGGTCCTTCACGATCTTCCTGGCCTTGGTCCAGCACTGCCTGCTGTAGATTGAGTGCAGGTCAGGGAGCTCGGAGCGGATGGTGCGCTCAGCTGACCGCACAACCCTCTGTAGAGCTCGTCTGTCCTGCATGGTGCTATTCCCGAACCAGGTTAAGATGTTTCCCATCAGGATGTTCTCTATGGTGCACGAGTAAAAGTTCCTGAGCACCTTGGAGGGCAGTTGGAAGTCTCTCAAGCGTCTGAGGTGGTAGAGACGCTGACGGGCCTTTTTCACCACGGTGTTGATGTGACAGGACCATGACAGGTCCTGCGTGATGTGAACTCCGAGGTATTTGAAGCTGTCCACTCTCTCCACTGGGCACTCGTTGATGACGGGGGTCTGGTAGTTCCTCTCCTGCTTAGTGCTGAAGTCCACTATCAGCTCCTTTGTCTTACTGACGTTTAGAAGGAGGTTGTTCCTCTGGCACCAGTTCTCCAGACTCCTAATCTCCTTCAGGTAGGCCGTCTCGTTGTTATCAGAGATCAGGCCCACCACGACGGTGTCGTCAGCAAACTTGATGATGGTGTTGAAGCTGGTAGTGGCCACACAGTCATATGTGTACAGAGAGTACAGCAGGGGGCTCAGAACACACCCCTGGGGGGGGGGGGGGGCTCCAGTGCTGAGAGTGGTGGAGGCTGAGATATGTCCACCCATCCTTACTGCCTGTGGTCTGCCAGTTAGGAAGTTGGAGATCCACTGACACATAGATGAGCTGAGTCCCAGATGCTCCAGCTTGGTGGTGAGTGTGGAGGGAATTATGGTATTAAATGCAGAGCTGTAGTCTATGAAGAGCATTTTAACATAATTCCCCCTTCTAGTGTCCAAGTGAGTAAGTGATGTGTGGAGGAGATGACAGATGGCATCGTCTGTGGAACGATTTGGACGGTAAGCGAACTGTAGTGGGTCCAGTGTGTCTGGTAGTGAAGAAATGATGAAGTCTCTGACCAGGCGTTCAAAGCACTTGATCACTACTGAGGTGAGGGCTACAGGGCGATAGTCATTGAGAGAAGCAGGGTGGGGTTTCTTCGGGACAGGAACAATGATGGACTCTTTAAAGCATGTGGGGATGACCGACTGAGATAAAGAGATGTTGAATATCTCAGTGAACACAGGAGCTAGCTGGTATGTGCAGTCTCTGAGGATACGACCTGGGATGCCGTCGGGTCCTGCTGCTTTCCTGGTGTTCACTCTCTTGAAGGCTCTCCTTACTTCATACTCGGAGATGACGAGCACGTTTCCGGTGCTGGCAGTATCTTCCTGTCTGCAGCCGTTAGCGCCGCTAGCACTAGCATCGTTGGAGTCCTTAGCTGCAGCCTCGAAGCGAGCATAGAAAGTGTTCAGCTCGTCTGCCAGAGTCACGGCCGCGTTCGTCATACCGGTTGTTGGTGCTTTATAATCCGTTATTGTCCTTAGTCCCCGCCACAGGCTCCTAGAGTCACTCTGTTGGAGTTGTGACTCTGGTTTCCTCCCGTAGCGCTGCTTCGCCTCTTTCACCGCCCTCCGCACTGTCAGGTTTCGTAGATCGGACTCACGCGCAGACCACTAGTGTCTTCAAAAGGTGCATTTATTTACAGTGTTCCTCTACAGTGGAATTCATATATACATATAATGGTGTCAAGGGAAAAGGGGCCGGGGTTCCAGGGTCCAGGAGCGAAAGAGGCAGGAGTCCAGGAAGGGAAGGTTTTCATTCAGCCCTCGCACATCTCCTCTCCTTTCCTCTATCTCTCTTGCTTCCGTTCAGTCGCCATGCACAGGGAAAGAACAGGTCCAGAGGCGATCTATACACAGGCAGAAAAAAACCATTAGTTTCCTGGTTCAGACAGGCTCACAAACTGACTTTACAAAATACAGGACGACTGACGCTGATGGCTCAACGATCCAGCGACGAGTAGAGCAGACTCGCCCTCTTAAGAAGGGTTCCAATCTCTTATGATCAGCAACAGATGTGCTGATCACCTCCAGGTGTGTAGGCCAGGGGCAGGAGCCCATACTGAGCTCCGCCCCGGCAGGAGAAAGAGAGAATGGAAGAGGGCGAGAGAGAAAGGGAAACAAAAACAAAGCACCTGACAGCTGTCAGCTGTCGAGGAGCGGAGACCATGACAGTACCCCCCCCTCAACGGGAGCCTCCCGGCGACCCACCAGGCTTATCCGGATGCAGGCGGTGAAACTCCCGGAGCATGGGCACGTCCAGAACGGCCGCCCGAGGGACCCAGGAGCGCTCCTCCACGCCATAGCCCTCCCAGTCAACCAGGTACTGACAGCCACGTCCCCGGCGCCGAGAGTCCATAAAGCCGGCAACCCATCCACGAGCCGGGCGTGAGGAGGGGGCCTGGAAGGAGGGCACAGAGGACTGGACCGGACAGGTTTGAGTTGTGAAACATGGAAAACGTCATGGATCCTCATATTGCGAGGGAGTTTTAACTTCACAGAAACTGGGTTGACCAAGGCGGAGATTTCAAAAGGGCCAATGAAAGTGCGTGTAAGTTTCTTAGATTCAGTCCTGACCGGAACAAAGCGGGTAGAGAGCCATACCTTCTGGCCGACAGAGTATTCGGGTGCTGGAGTCCGGTGCCGGTCTGCGATGCGTTTGTTGTTCTTCGTGCGTAATAGGGCCGCTTGAGTTGCCCGCCAAACTCTGCGGCACCTGCGCAGATGAGCCTGGGCGGAAGGTACAGAGTGCTCACCTTCCACAGCAGGAAAAAGAGGAGGCTGATATCCCAAGGAAGCTTCGAATGGAGGCCGGTGGCAGAGGCAGTCAAGCTGTTATGGGCGTACTCGATCCACGGCAACTCCTCACTCCAGATGGTTTGATTGGTGGAGGCGACACAGCGCAGGGCGGTCTCCAGTTCTTGGTTGGCCCGCTCGGACTGGCCGTTGCTCTGAGGATGATAACCCGAGGATAGACTGACCTTTGCACCCAGGGAGTTGCAGAACTCTTTCCAGACCCGAGAAGTGAATTGAGGCCCTCTGTCGGACACTATATCTTCCGGGATCCCATGCAGGCGGAAGATGTGAGTGGCGAGTAGGCGTGCGGTCTCTAGAGCTGTGGGATGGTTAGGCAGAGCAATGAAATGAGCCGCTTTAGAGAAACGATCGATTATGGTGAGAACGACAGTGTTACCTGCTGATGGAGATAGTCCGGTGATGAAGTCCAGTGCTATGTGAGACCATGGCCTGGAAGGAGTGGATAACGGATGTAGCTGACCCGCCGGGGGTTGGTTTGATGGTTTGTTTCGGGCACAGACCGTACAAGCAGTGACGTATTCCCGAGTGTCTTGGGTGAGTGAGGGCCACCAGAAGCACCGCTGGAGAAACTTAATGGTGCGATGTATCCCTGGGTGGCATGAGAACCGGGCCGTGTGAGCCCATTGTAGAACCTGGGATCTGACAGAGCGCGGAACATAGAGTCGGTGGGCGGGCCCCCCCTACCGGATCGGCTACCTGAGCCGCCCGGACGGCCGCCTCGATCTCCCAGGTGATGGCCCCGATAGTACAGGTTGCCGGCAGGATGGAATCCGGATCCGCCTTTTCGTCAGCAGCGGAGAACTGACGGGAGAGAGCGTCCGGCTTGACGTTTCGGGAACCGGGTCTGTAGGTGATTGAGAAGTGGAAACGGGTGAAAAACAGGGCCCATCTGGCCTGTCGAGCGTTAAGACGTTTCGCCGTTTGAAGGTAGGCCAGGTTTTTGTGATCGGTCCAGACCACGAAGGGTTGAGTGGTGCCCTCCAGCCAATGCCGCCATTCTTCCAGGGCGAGCTTAATCGCCAAGAGCTCCCGATCGCCCACGTCGTAGTTACGTTCTGCAGGGGTGAGACGACGGGAAAAATAGGCACAAGGATGCATCTTACCCTCCCTCTGTTGGGAAAGGACGGCCCCCACCCCTGAGTCGGATGCGTCGACCTCCACCACGAACTGAAGAGTGGTGTCAGGTTGGACCAGGATGGGCGCTGAAGCAAACCGTTTCTTGAGCTCCTGAAAGGCTGATTGGGCAGCGTCACTCCACTGAAAAGCAAGCTTGGGAGAGGTTAACTGGGTTAATGGTAAGGCAATCCTGCTGAAGTCCCGTATGAATCTCCCGTAGAAGTTAGCGAAGCCAAGGAAGCGTTGCAACTGGCGACGGTTGTTTGGTTCAGGCCAGTTCACAACAGCCTTGATTTTCAAAGGGTCGGGTCGGAGATCTCCACGCTCGATTATGTACCCTAGGAAGGCAACTGAGGGCACATGAAACTCCCATTTCTCGCTTTTGACGAACAGCCGGTTCTCCAGAAGGCGTTGCAGTACCAGCCGGACCTGGGTCTCGTGTTCAGCCTGGGAGGAAGAGAAGATCAGAATGTCGTCTAGATAGACAAACACAAATCGGTTAATAATGTCCCTTAGAACATCGTTGACCAGAGCCTGGAATACTGCAGGTGCGTTAGTGAGGCCGAATGGCATTACCAGATACTCGAAATGTCCAAGGTGGGTATTGAACGCCGTCTTCCATTCATCGCCATCCCGAATCCGAACCAGGTGGTAAGCGTTTCTCAAGTCCAGCTTGCTGAATATGACGGCTCCCTGGAGAAGTTCGAAAGCGGAGGTGAGCAGGGGCAGTGGATATTTATTCTTGACCGTAATGTTATTGAGTCCCCGAAAGTCAATACAGGGTCAGAGGGTCTTATCCTTCTTTTCCACAAAGAAGAAACCTGCTGCGACGGGTGAGGAAGAGGCACGGATGATGCCGGCAGCAAGGGATTCAGTTATATATTTCTCCATAGCCTCCCGTTCCGGCAGCGAGAGGCTATAGAGGCGGCTGGTCGGTAAAGGAGCTCCCGGCAGCAGGTCTATGGCGCAGTCATAGGGCCGATGGGGTGGCAGCGACTGGGCTCGGTCCTTCCGAAACACCTCAGCGAGATCGTGGTAAACAGACGGCACATCTGCTAAGTCGGAAGACCGCGGTGGCTCTGGGCCGGTGACCGATTTGTTAGGAGGAACAGCAGCCTTAAGGCAAGTCATATGACTCCCCAGCCCGTGATGCCTCCTTTCTGCCAATTAATCGTGGGGTTGTGTTGCTGGAGCCAGGGATGACCGAGAACTAACGGCGTCTGAGTGGAGTGAAAAACAAAAAAGCTAATCTCCTCCGAATGATTACCAGACAGTGTGAGGGTGAGCGGCTCAGTGATGTGTGTGATGTCGGGGAGGCGCTGCCCTGATAAAGCCGTGACGCGTAAGGTGTGGGGTAGTGACTCCACAGTCACACAGAGTTGTTTTGCTAGTTCAGAGTCAATGAAATTTTGTTCTGCTCCAGAATCAATAAGCACAGAAAGTGAATGACACTCGGAGTGGACCAAAAGCTTAGCCGGCAGGGCTAAACGTGGAGGAGATTTATCCTGATTCAAACCGCCCACCAGTACTCCTACCATCACTGGCGGACACGGCCTTTTGCTCGCGACGGACAGGAGGCAATCATGTGTCCCTTATTACCACAATACAGACACTCACCGGCCGTGATGCGTCGCTGACGTTCTGCAGCAGTTAGGTGAGAGCTGCCGATTTGCATGGGCTGTACCTCTCCGTCGGCGCCCCCTGATGTCCGGGAGGACCGGTAATCGGCCGAAACCTCCGCCCCTCGTGGCCCTGCGGCCTCCTGGGAACTGGAGTTCCGTGCTTGCCGACGAGCTCGTAGCCGCTCATCCACCTTAATACATAACGACACCAATTCGTCAAAAGCAGTGGGTAGGTCCCGCATAATCAATTCATCTTTCAGATCTTCCCGGATGTTATTTAACAATGTGCTCCTGAGCGCATCCGGTCCCCAGCCGGTTTCTTCTGCCAAAATCCAAAAGTCGATTGAATAGTCTGCCATACTCCGCTTACCTTGCTTAAAGTTAAGGAGGCGGAGCGCCGCAGCCTCGACTCCAGAGCCCTGATTAAACACAGTCTTAAAGTTAATCACAAACCTCTCAAAAGAGAGAGAGTTGGAGTTTAACACGACCTGGGCCCATTTCAAAGCCCGGTCACGAAGCATCTGTACCAAAAAAGCAATCTTTGCCCCGTCATTGTTATGAAAACGCCGCTGTTCGCGGAAAATCAATGAACACTGGGCCAGAAAGCCAGGGCACTTCTCTGTCTCCCACTCGTAGCCGCCGCGAGTGTCTCCTGCGGGGCAGGGTGAGCCGGCTGGGGGGTCCCTGGCTGTACTCCCCCTGGCGTAGTCAAACCGGAAACAGCTTGAGTTAGTGCAGCGATCTCACCTCGCAGCTGATGTAGCATTTGTTCGTGGCGAGTCAGCGCCGCTTCTTGGGCAGCCAGTGCCTGACCGATGGTATTCTGATCTGCTGAGTCCATGTTGTGGCTGGATCGTTCTGTCAGGTTTCGTAGATCGGACTCACGCGCAGACCACTAGTGTCTTCAAAAGGTGCATTTATTTACAGTGTTCCTCTACAGTGGAATTCATATATACATATAATGGTGTCAAGGGAAAAGGGGCCGGGGTTCCGGGGTCCAGGAGCGAAAGAGGCAGGAGTCCAGGAAGGGAAGGTTTTCATTCAGCCCTCGCACATCTCCTCTCCTTTCCTCTATCTCTCTTGCTTCCGTTCAGTCGCCATGCACAGGGAAAGAACAGGTCCAGAGGCGATCTATACACAGGCAGAAAAAAACCATTAGTTTCCTGGTTCAGACAGGCTCACAAACTGACTTTACAAAATACAGGACGACTGACGCTGATGGCTCAACGATCCAGCGACGAGTAGAGCAGACTCGCCCTCTTAAGAAGGGTTCCAATCTCTTATGATCAGCAACAGATGTGCTGATCACCTCCAGGTGTGTAGGCCAGGGGCAGGAGCCCATACTGAGCTCCACCCCGGCAGGAGAAAAAGAGAATGGAAGAGGGCGAGAGAGAAAGGGAAACAAAAACAAAGCACCTGACAGCTGTCAGCTGTCGAGGAGCGGAGACCATGACACGCACGTTATATGACGCGGCTTTGTACGGGTCCATGTCCCCCATCGTGAGTCCCGTGTTGTAGGCAGCGGTGCGGGATCTCAGAGCATCGCGGATGGTTTTATCCACCAATCCACCAATGGCTTCTGGTTGGGAAACGTTGTGATAGTCTTTGTCTCCACTGTATCATCCGCTAGTTTCCCGATGAATCCCACAACCGCTTCCGTAAACACGTTGACATCATCATCGGAGCTGTTTCTGAACATGTCCCAGTCTGCGTTGTTGAGTGCGTCCTGTAACGCGGCCACCGATTGATCCGTCCAGCGCGCGACCTTGCTCTGAACCGGAACTTCCTGTTTCAGTCTTTGTTTGTATTTTGGCATGAGGAAGATGGCGGTGTGATCGAATTTGCCAAACGGAGGGCGAGATTGTGCCTTTTAGCCGTCCTTGACCGTAGTGTAGCAGTGGTCCAGTGTCCTTTCACCTCTGGTGGGGCAGGTGATGTGTTGATAAAAGTTCGGCGCTGCGCGTTTGAGGTTGGCACTATTAAAGTCCCCTGTCACAATAAGCGCAGCGTCCCGGTGTTGTGTCTGGTGCTGTGTCTGGTGCTGTGTGAGTGCCTCATGCAGCTCGCATAAGGCGGTGACTGTGTCCGCTTGTGGTGGAATATAAACGGCACTTATAATGACCGATGTAAATTCTCGAGGTAGATAAAAAGGACGACACATGATGGACAGTAGTTCCAGATTTGGTGTGCAGGAGCGTGTGAGAGGAACAACGTTTGCACTGTTGCACCAATTGTTGTTCACCATTAAACACACGCCGCCTCCCCTTGACTTCCCCGAGTCCCGTGTCCTGTCCATGCGGTGAACCGAGAAGAACACGGCCGGCTGGATGGCGTGGTCCGGCACTGCTGGGTTTAGCCATGTCTCGGTGAAGCAGAGGAGATTGCAGTCCCGAATGTCTCTCTGGAACTTTATCCTGGCCCTGAGCCCTCAAGCTTGTTCTCCAGTGACTGGACGTTGGCGAGCAGGATTCTAGGCAGAGGTGTGCGTTGTGCACGAGCTCTCAACCTGTTCCTGATGCCGGCTTGCTTCCCTCTAAGCCGCCTTTTCCCTCTAGGCTGCCGCTTCCCTTTGTTCTCCCTCAAGATCTCGCTCGGCCAGCTCGGATCCGCAGTTAAAAACTTCGAATTGTGAGTACATTGTATACCAATAGAAACAAGAGTGTCACTGTCATACCTAATGTACCCAATGGTGATGATTTTGCAGATTTAGAGACGCTGAAAACTAACTTAAAAAACAAAGACAAAGAAAAGGTGGTCGGAGCAGTCGTGACGGCAGCCGACCTCACCGGCTCTCAGCTAACTTCAAAGCTGTAGCCTGGTCAACACCCTTCTAGACTCCTATCAACCCCCCAAATTTCACTGTAGGCATCCTGTGGTGAAGTCAACTGGTGAATTATCTGCATTTACAACTCTTCTCCTGTCCTGTTTTCACCACAGAACAAGCTTTGTAAAGGAAATTGGATCAAGGTGTTTTGGTCTTCTTGGCTCAAAACCTCAAGTGTTCATGATGTAAATATAGACAAAAGGCTTCTCTGTTTACATCCTTCTTGCAGAAGACAAAAGAATAGGTGATGTTGCACAAATTCCATGGTAAATATCCAACTTGGACTAATCCATTGTCCTTCATACACATAGGCAATTGGCCTGTTCCAGTTCGTTTAGCTGTTCAATGTCCTGCAGCGAGTCAGATCCTTTGAGTCAGACTAGCAGGTCTGTCTTACCAGAGCAGTTCACCTTCCCAGTTACTGGTGAATCAACCTTCCATTCAGGTTCAGAGCAGTTGAAAAGTTGGCAGTGTTCCTGGATGTGTTGCTAAAGCAACCAAACAAACTGTCTCGCTCTCAGTGATGCTATATGGCCACAGTCCAGAAGAATGTGTAGCCAGTGGCATCACAAGCA
Organism: Maylandia zebra; assembly: GCF_041146795.1. NCBI lineage: Eukaryota > Metazoa > Chordata > Actinopteri > Cichliformes > Cichlidae > Maylandia > Maylandia zebra. Next base: position 17,280,751 of record NC_135181.1, read on the forward strand.
TAACCATTGGTCTCGTTGTTTATGTGAGCGGTTGTGTTCTTAAACTGCCACCAGTAGTTGTTGAAAACCCATGCGGGTACTGGGTGTGGTTTGCTCTGTTCCAGTGCGCTCCCTGTCATCCCACTCTGGGTCCACAGGCTCAAGAAGATGCACAGCACATTCCCAGCCATTCTGATGAGTACCTGTGGCTCAGTTGGTTTCTTCACTTTGCAACAGTATAGCGCTTCTGTTCTAATCGTGCAGATCTGCTCAAACATAGATCATCAAACAAAACTTTCAGTGCACCATGAAAGTAACAAAATAAAAGGAAAGAAAGAAAATAAAGGAAAGCAAAGGAAAGAAAGGCCTTGTTTAAGTCATGACACGTGTTCTTCATGCCAGGGGGATAAATCATAACAACCCAATTGGCAGGCTCAACTTAGTAACAAAAGACAAATCAACAGCCAGTTTAATCTCAAACATTCATCCAATCAGTCATACACACAACATACAGCATAACCCTGTTGTCTTAGCACATAATAAGTTTCTTCTCATGTAACTAAATGTGTGCCATTGTAAAACTTCTTCACGCATCAGAAACTCACAATCAACTCACTCAGCTCACTCATTTAAGACCCCTCATCAGCATTCTGTTTTCTCCTCTATGATGCAACCATCTGTCCTCCTATAATATTCAGTCCACTAGTCTATGTATCACTTTCATTTTACTAGTGACTTGGACAAGATGACAAACAGAATCTCATGCTTAAGATGCTGTCTGGTCTTCATGAGTATCATTTATTGTGTATGTGCATGTAAGGGTTAGTATAGTTAATGCATTTTCTGTATGTTTTTGTGTTCCTCTCTCATCACACTTTCATTATTCTCATCACTGCTTAAACAACACACATCTCTCTCTCTGTTTTTTTTTAACTGTCTTTTTCTCCAAAACAGAAAGTAGCATTACAGCTGTTTCAGACTGAGAAACACCAAACACTCTTCATGCTATCATTCATCCACACATCTATTTTATTTCTTTTTGTCCACTGGGCAGGTAATCTGCAGAATCATGCCTGCCCCAGCTGGATACCTTTTCACACACACCGTGACGTCAGACACACTCACACTCACTTCCGCTTAGCTCATTATTTCACTTCATTCGTCAACGATCCACACACCACGTGGTGGCCAATAAAAACTTTGCAGTGTATTTCATCCTCTTTCAAGGCAGACTTACACAGTTTATTCTCCATTACAAGACAACAATCAGCCACACTCACGTAGACCACGTCTGGCCCGCACACACACAACATAGGCCTATCGCTTGCGTCTACACGCATAGCTAGCGCCTACACGCACAGCTAGCGCCTACACGCACAGCTAGCGCTCTCTGTTGAAAACTCTCAAACGCCCCATATGGGGGAGAATTCAACCATCGGACACTCTCTAACACCCCAAATGGCAGAGATTCCGGACTCTCTTCACGGCAGAGTCACCAAACCTAGGTTGTCTCTGCGCCCCACACGGCGGAGAAGCCTGCATCTCTCTCACGCGGCTAGCGCGCTCCCGTACCTGCGTTCAACGCAGAGTCACGTAGCCGCTCTCTAAGGCCTTCTGTACTTACTGTTCGTGTTGTTTTCGTTCATGGGAAGAGTCTCTGGATCCCGTCAATCGTCATCCATCCCAAGGGGAGTTCAGGCGCAAACTTCACGGCCTGGTAACAAAGCACCAGGGCTTTACGTCAATCATCCCAGACGTTGCGGTGGCGTCCTCTTCCTCTCCTCGGTGGATGCGATGTGTTAGGTTCTGGCTCCGAAGGACCAAATAAATGTTGGGTCTGTGTTTCCACAAGCCCCGCTAATTCTAGAGACGTATTCATCATGAAGAAAACAAGACAGTCGATCGATCAATCACTTGCGCAAGGGAGGCCTGTGTCCACCACGAAAATGACCTCGACGACGACCTCCCTTGCTGCCCTTTTTATTGAGACACAGTTCACACAATAAACATCAGAACAAAGCCACGCTCACATGGTTCTAAGACAAGGCATTGTATGTATATGTGTGAACTTCTGTAAGAGTGTGTGTGTGTGTGTGTGTTTTATGTGAGAATGTGTGTGTGTGACCTCCTGCTGACCAAAGGGTCGTAAACGCAGGAAGCTTACATCAAAAGAAGCAGATCTTCCAGATAGGATGTATCTGCAATAAAACATTACAGCCCCCCCCCCCCCCCCCCCCCCCCCCCCCCATCCAGAACCTCGAGAATCTGGGGGGAAGGACAGTGGAATTTCTTTCATCAGAGTTGGCAAGCATAGAAATGACAACATTTAACAATTCACTCTAACAGATAGGTTGGACCACGAAGGATACACCTGACCCATCCTTCAAATGTCGGGAAAAGGGGGATGCATTTGTCGCTGCATTTGGAGGAGTCTTTGAATTTGGACAGTCTTCATTGCGTCGCTGTGATGTTTGCCTTCAAACGCGGCCTTCAAAGCATGCTGCCCCTGAATTTGGACAGTCAGAATCAGAAGAAAGCGCGTTGCTAGGACTAATTGGAGGCAAATTTAATTTCAAAAGACTATCTCCCAGCCCATTGTTCCTTCAGTCACTTTCAGTCATTATGCAAATGTACTGTTTATAAGATTGGTGAAACCTGCAGTTAGCTGAGACTGAAGAAGTAGAAACGTTTCTCCCACTGAAAATGCTACATCCAGATGAACAGAATAAACTTTTGGGGATAGGGTGAGAAGTTCAGCCATCAGGGAGGGGCTCAGTGTAGAGCCGCTGCTCCTCTGGATCAAAAGGAACCAGTTGAGGTGGTTTGGGCATCTGCCTCCTGGGCGCGTCCTGGGTGACATGTTCCGGGCATGTCCCACCGGGAGGAGGAACCCGGGGCAGACCCAGGTCACACGGGAAAGATTATGTCTCTCGACTGGCCTGGGAACGCCTTGGTGTTCCACCGTACAAGCTGAAGGAGTTGCCTGGAGAGAGGGAGGTTTGGGCTTCCCTGCGGCTGCTGCCCCCGCAACCCGACCCCAGATAAGTGGAGGATGGATGGATGGGATGGACCAGCAACATACAAGATATTTGTCACAATTTTTTTATAAATAAAAAACAAAAAAAAAGCTGATATATATGTAAATATAACATTTTGCAGAGGATGTCACAATTTATTAATAAAAACACAGTAAATAGTGGTGACAAAAATTGGACTTGAAATCATACATTTAATTTATCTCTGTCTGTAGTCAAAAGTTACAGGAAAACCTTCAATTGCCCGATTTGTTATTGAAAAAGACAAAATTTAAAAAAAAGAATAGACAAGAATAGGAGGTTTGTGGGTAAGCACAGGGATTTTAGCACAATCAATGACAGGCCGCTCTGGTCTTTCGGGAGCTTTCATTTGATCGTGATTTCCACTCATGACTTCACATATAATATCCAAGCACAGCACACACACAAACCACTCCAGCTGTACAGATACCAAACACAATATGTAGATTACTTGTGGTCGGAACAACATATATGTTCTGAGATGAATAAATTATTTCCAAATTGATGATGCAAATATTTGAAAACTAAAATAAAGTGTCTTGTAGTGCTATAGTATTATAATATTCTATTTTATTTTAGTTTTATTTGGAGGAGGATGGTCTCCTCTGTAGGTGCTGAAGTCAGCTGTGCACTAGATGGCACCTCTGGACAACCAGAGGCCTCCATGTGTCATTCGAATCATATGAAACAAGCGTCAACACAAAAGGAGTTTATTTTATGACAAAGAGACGAGAGCAGAGCAAGGGAAGAATCTGACCTAAAAGGTAAACCCAGCATTGAATACACCTGTAAACATATCTGTCAACTGTTTATTTCTTGAAAATCATCTTGAGGATGTTTCTCATTTTTTCTTTTTTCTGCTTTCTGCAGAATGAGTATTAGGTTTAGGTGTGCAATTCTCACCTGCAGCAAACTCCAGAAGTCAGTCTTGACTTTTTTATCAAGCATTGGTGGGCTGTAGTGTTTTTTCATACAGCACAAAATGAATAGAAAACACAAATGTGCAATCTTGTAAAAGCAATTTGTGTGCACACAGCATTTGGATAAAGGAGTGTGAAGTTTGAAACAATTAAATGCTGCGTGTTGTTTCTCAGTAGTGCACAGATTAACCAGATTTAAGTAGCTTCCAGTGAGGAATATGCATTGTTTAGTTAAGCATTAGTTAAAAATGTTAAACATGTTGTACCCAAGTGTTAAAAGTCAAGAAAAGATTCAGTGTATGTGCACAGTATGTATGTATGTTAGCGATCAGTTAGAAATGGTGAAGAAAGTGAACTTTTAAATCACTTGAATTAAATTCCTGCAGGACATGTTCTGTTTCTAGCTTAAATTAACTCTGCGCCATTCCTAAAATTACTTTTACTGAAATATCAGCTTGTTCCGCATGATCATCTTGACTTCTTTTCTTGAACATTTTCACACAGCCAACCTTACATAATCTATCATGTCTTCACATTGGGAAGCAAAATCTGAGTTTACAGCACCATATATGTCTTGAAAGACGTTCCAAAAGAACTTGGAGGCATTTCAAATTTTGACAGTTTGCAGCACATGTAACTGTGATTTTCAAAGCTGGCAAAGTTCTTGTAGTGCAATTAATTTTAAGTGGTGTCTAAATTCTGGGTAGTCTCAAGGATAGGAGACAAACTATACTGTAAGTAATTTTAAGTATTGCATAATGTCTTGTTAATTTTGTGGAAAATCCCTCCATCTTACAGTTGTTGTTTCAACTTGTAAATGCGTTAGAATTTTCGAGATGTGGGCTGTATAATGGAGCAGAGTAACATTGCTGGTTTCTTACAGGAAAGGAGACCCTCCTTTGTGAACAGTGATTGTAAAAAAAACAAACAAATTAAATTAGACTTGGCTCCATCATTATAAGGTCATAAGCCTGCAAATTTTGTTGGTATTAAGTTTTTCTTAAACTTTGGTAAGGGAAAACAGTCCTCAATCTCATGCACATCAGTGTAGTGAGTATTAAATACAGATGTAAAAAAAATGATGTAAAAGGTCAAATTATGCATTTCATAATATGACCAACACCCTGGAAAATACAACATATTTTCAGAGTAAGATAGGAAAATATTGTTTGGTTTTCTGCAAAATTACCATGAAATTAGAGAATACTTCAAATTACTTATGCACGACTTAAGTTTACTTACAGTATTATTATTTCCTTGTTCATGTAAAAACATAAACCCTTTATTCTGGTCTGCCTACGTTTAAGTATTTAAGTGCAATTACATTATAATTTTAAATGTAACACATTGGAATTTCATTTAATTACAGGAATTCCCCCCTTAGTTGTGAGTCGTATTACAAAGTGCTTTCCTTACAACCTCCAGTTATCAACCTTGTTTATTAACACAGGCTTTCTGCTTCAGTCAACACAGGTCCCGAGGAAAAGGTAGAAGACCAATGCTGAGATATGTTTTAAGTATTCCAGAGTGTACTGTTACAGTTGTTGTTTCATTCCCAAAGTGTCAGCTGTTAAACTTTAAACTCCATCAATTTGAGCACAAAGTTCTTAGAAGGCATTCAGGTGTGACACTCTTGCGCACAGAGATTTTAAAGCGGCTTTATTTATTTTATTATTGGACAAATTAAAGTGAAATCATTCTCTGTATTGAATAGTCTTTACTACAGTGCTGTAACATATGACAGCTTTAACAGAACATTAAACCAAGCATAACAAACAAAAGTACATATACATGAATTTTCTGCATTTATTTTAGCAATTTATTGGCTTCTTTAGTTCTATTACTTAAGTACAGCTCAAACTGCATCTGAAAATTATCTTACCACAGCTCAGAATCTGTATCATAAGGATACCTCAATAAGACAGAGTGTGAACTTCCTGCTAGAGAAGTTTTCTTCACAAAGTTTAAGGACAAAACAGAATGTAAACAAACAAAGATGCTGGTATTCTGTTTAACTCTTACTCTGCTCTCTTTCCTCCTTCATCTCCACTTTTGTTTTTTCACTCACAGCTCAGAACCTCATGTTTGTTCTGATTTGAAGGCACCATGAACAACACAGCAAACCTGACACCTCATCAAGATTTGTGGCGCAATGTGACGGTTGCAAACACCACCTCATTTTACCGTCCTGCTGTGGACCCAGTGATTGGCAATGTCATTACAGTAATGTTTACAATCATAATCATCATCACCATGGTTTCACTTGGATGCACCATGGAGGTGTCTAAGATCAAGGTGACCAAGATCAGCAGTGAATGCGAATGTATGTGTGGTTTGTCTATATGCAGAAAAGCATTGTGACAAAGCTTGAAAAAATTACACGTAAGCAGGGTTTTCGATGATGTCCTTATGCCTGACAACACATTCCAGTTCCTGCAAGGAATTGCTGAGCATGTTGAAATATAATGGATAAAATACGTAATGAACATCACCATTTTTTCTAAGTAAATATAGTTGATGTGAAATTCTCACCAGATGTTGGTAGCAAACCATTTGATCCATTCATGAGAAATGATGCAGGGAAAAAAGTAGCTAACTGAAATCAGTAAATAGAAAGGAATCCTGCCGCTTAATGCAAATCTATTTCACCTGGTTTAGTCCCAAATGATTGCCTATAAAAAGGTGTCTCATTACCACACAAGAAGCATCAGATGAAGGGTAAAACCAACAAGATTTGTCAAGCCCTTCGCAGCCTTATTGTTGCAAATCATAGTGATGGCATTAGTTACAGATAAATGTCTAAACTACTGAAGATTGCAGTGTAGCACTGTTGGGGCCATAATTTGGAAGTGGAAAGAACATAATTTCACCATAAACTGCACATGACCAGGTGCTACCAGACAGACGAGTGAGAAGAACCATCAGAGGAGGCACAAGTGTTTCAAAGAAAACAAGTAAAAACACTCAACTGCCATGGTTTGTATGCACACCATACATACCTCAGCACACAAGACTCCATTACTGAAGAGAAAGCATGTTAAAGCATGTTTAAAGCTTGCTAAAAAGCATTTAGACATGCATGTGAAATATTGGGGGAATGTAGTCTGGTCAGGTGAGACCAAAACCATGTTTGAGGTCAAAAGGCACTGCACATTACCCCAAAATCAGCATACCGACAGTGAGGTTTGAAGGTGGGAACATCATGGAGTGAGATTGTTTTTCAGCATATGATACTAGCAATCTTCGTATAATTGAAGATGAATGGAAAAATGTACCGAGACATTCTTGATAACAATCTGCTGCCATCTACCAGGATGATGAACGATGAAGGGTGGACGTTTCAGCAAGACAGTGATCCTAAACACAGATCGAAGGAAACTGAGTTTCTTTCTCTGAAACTAGACTGGCCCAACAAGTCACCTGGTTTGAATCCAACTGAAAATCTGTGGTAAGAGCTGGAGCTCAGAGTTCATAGAACCTTTTATGTGGAAGAATGGCCAAAATCACACCTGACCAATCCACACGACTAGTTTCTCCGTACAGAAGCTGTCATCACCAACAAAGACTTCTGTACGAAATATTAATAATTTTTCCCTGTGTCATTTCTCATTACTATACATAACTTAATTAATGGACATCTATGGTTTGATTTCTTTGCATGTGTGGATTGGATGGGTTGTTAGCATCTGATGAGAATTTCATGTCAGTAGCACCTTTAGAAATATATTTACTTAGAAATGCTTATTTTACCTGTTGTAGATAATTTCTCCAGTGATTTCTAGGTGGGCATGCCTAGAAAACCTACAAAGGGAGGCATACTAATCACAAATCCAGTGTCTCAAAATATTATACCATCACCTAAGAGCAGTCATTAAATTATTTACAACTTCTGGAACAGTTCTTGATTTATACACTCTGCTTGGGTCTTCCATTAATTAGTGCATCGTGGCACTCCTGAGGTGCTATGATGATTTGATAATGGACCTTAGCTCACCTGTAATTTTGCTTTGTTTTTTTTTTCTCTTCCTCTTGACGATACCCCATAGATTCTATGTAGGATTCACCCAAGAGAGTTGGATGACCAGCCAAGCAAAGTAGCCTAATAAAATGGTCATCATAAAAGTTATCAGTTTTATTTCTGTGTGCAGGTAATAAGTCCTGTTAGAAAAAGAACTCTACATCTCCATAAAGATTGTCAACAGATGGAAGCTCAAAGTCCTCTAAAGTCTCCTGGTAGTCAGCTGAATTTGGATTTTCAATTCAATTTTATTTTATAGTGCCAAATCACAACAACTGTTGCCTCAGGGCACTTTATATTGTAAAGTAAAGACCATAAAGTTATACCGTTTACAATTGATAAAGTCGATTTGATTCTGTTTTTGTTCAGACAAACCCTGTATCAAGTATACCCTTATACTCGATACAGGGGTCCACTCTACCCTACCCAGGGCAGGGTTACTGGGGTCGTACCCTGGAGGCAATCCTCTCACAGCTCCGAAGTTATTCCTTTAATTGGTAAGGTGCTGAATACCATCCACACCTGTTTGCCTTTGTTGCTGTCTAGGTGTTCTTCGGTCTTTCTCTTGTAGTCTAACTTGGCCTCACGGATACCTCTCTCTTCAGGTTGACACATTCTGTGCTAAGCATAAAAGTGAAGCTGTAAATTTACTAGTTAATCTTTGTTTAACCCTCACTTATGGTCACAAGCTATGGGTAATGACTCAAAAAGAATGAGGTCAAGGATACAAATGGGTGATTGAGTTTTCCTTTAGTGACAGGGTAAGGCGCTCAGCCAATCAAAAGGGACTTGGAGTAGCAGCGCTGGTCCCACACATCGAAAGGAGCTAGTTGTGATGTTTTGGGTATCTGACAAGGATGCCTCATGGATGCTTTCTAGGTGAGGTATTTAGGGCATGTTCGTTTTGGGGTGAGGGTCTGTGGCAGACCCAGGACTCAGTGGAGAGATTATATCTCTCAGCTGCCTTTGTAATGGCTCAGTGTCCCCCAAATGAGCAGGAAGAGGTGGCCAGGGTGAGGCTAGACTATGCTTCTTTGCTCCGACTGCTGCAGCAGAAAAGAAGTGGATGGTTGGATGGAACAAAGAATTCATGGTTTGAGTAATTTACTCAAACTGGAATAAAATATAGAAATATTTTGAGATACTGGATTTCTGAACATTATCTATTGTAATAAATACAGAATATATGAAAGTTTACCCTTTTCAATTAAAATGCACTTTTTTATAGTAATCTTAGTTTTTAAAAAATATATATATTTCATTTGGCCTTTTTCTGCTTTATTGGATAGACTCAGTGAAGAAGGGACAGGAAAGTGGGGGCAGAGAGAGAAGGGGAAGACATGCCGCCGTGTTCATGTTAATATAAACACAGTGGCATGATACATGTTTGGTAAATTTATGATCAATTTTGCTAACTTCTTCTGTTTACAGAATTACATCATGAAACCTAAGGGGTTGGCTATTGCAGCTATGGCCCAGTATGGGATCATGCCTCTTACAGCCTTTTGCTTAGTTAAGGTTGGTATTTATGTAAAGTTAAATAAGATTACTAACATGCAGTATAAATAATACACATTTGTCTTTACAAAGTTACAAATTTACAAATACAGACAGTGATTTATGATTTGTGTTCCCCACAAAAATCTTTTTACAGGGATTCATAATAAAAAATGTGAAAATTACACTGAGTTAACCAAAAAGAAGAACCAAAAACAGATTTTTTTATGTGAGGAAAATGAGTGGAACAGACTCAGGTGCAGACCAGATGAATTTAGAATAAAAGTCACAAGTTTATTAACAATCACACCAAGTGAAACTATTTACAGTGCATGGGACTGAGATTTTGAGGGATCCAGGGATGGAAGGGAAACGGGTTCAAAAAACACAGACTCTCCAGTTTCACAATCCTCTTCAGCACTCACGCTCACTTTCACTCCACACCTCACTGCCAGACTCAGGGGAACAGATCAGGAAATAGGGATGGGTCCAGGGATTTATATACAAGTAAACGTAATTAGAACAGACTAGAAATTCACATGGGAAACAGAGGTTAACGGAGCTGTACTGCCAAGTGTTACTCAACTCAGCTCAGGCAAACTGGCAATCAGGCAGATTCATGGCAGGTGGGCACGTGAGAGGAGACGGTATGGTTTCCAGGAGGTCCAGAGGGAGGAAAATCCAAGCGAGCCACGACAGTCAGGAAGGCAGGGCAAGGAGCGTGGTGAGTGTGAACCCCATGGTTTGTAGACTGACTGATGTAGTAGAACCGAACAGGACAAGCGCTGAAGAGTCACACGGCAGGAGATTAATCTGATAGAACTGAGAACAGTAAGGCAATGTTAAACCTGGGACAGACGAGCATGAACTTGATCACAAGGAGTCAGAGTTACCACAACAGTAGCTGGACAAACTGGTGGAGAGTGGTAGGCAGTGCTGGTTTAAGAACCCTACTTACTGATTGCCATTGAAACGAGGAGCAGGTGAGGTGCTGGAAACTCCACCCCAGAGGACGGAAATCTGGAACTCCTCTAACAAAGAGGAACACCTCCCAGACACTCCCAAGGCACATGACAAAAGTTGCCCAGTATAATTGAATTTGTGTTGATGTACCAGTATATAATTGACACCAGACATTGTATTTTAGACTATTAGACATTGTTACTGTTATTTACAGCATCCTGCAAGAGGTTATTGGAATTTTGTGTTACAGGGGTTCCAGTTGAGTGATATAACAGGTGTGGTTGTTCTGGTATGTGGCTGCTGTCCTGGAGGAATTTTCTCCAACTCCATGGCTCTGGCTATACAGGGGGACATGAACCTCAGGTACACATGGGAAATTATGTAGTTGTAATACATTTATAATGAGCAAAAAGATGCTAAAAATGTCATTTGAAGTGATTAATGCTCAGGCAGAAAACTTTGCAACAGTTATACCACTCGATTGTGTTTGCGAACTTTCTCACACTGTGTCTGCCTGTGCAGTTTTCAAATATAACACCAAGACAAGCACAATTCAGACAGTTCAGTTAGATTTTGGCATATCTCTATCTGATGTCCAGCATGTCAGTGGAATATTCCAGGAAGCAGGAATATCTCTAGTAAATTGTTTGAACATCAGGTTGACAAGGACATTTAGCGTTGTGCAGTTATGAGAAGGGTTAATGGGGTCAGTAAAATACGAGGAATATGGAAATCATGAAGTCTGTGAGAATCAGATGTCATTTTTAATTCAGAAAGGCTAGTTTCCATAGCTCAGAGTAAAGCAACGTATTTGTCTCATCCTTGTCTTCTCCAGCATCGTGATGACTTCCTGCTCTACAGTGTTGGCTCTGGGTATGATGCCTCTCCTGCTCTACATCTACTGCCAGGGTTTCCCCAGCGTGCAGAACGCTGTCCCTTATGGTGAAATTATGTTATCGTTGGTCTTGATCCTTGTCCCGTGTAGCATCGGCATCATCATCAAGACCTACAGGCCACAGTACTCGAAGAAGTTCACGAAGGTTTGTGCATACTGACAGGAGAATGAAGGTCAGACAGATCACTAAAACTGATTAACAGTGTTGATTATTCAGTTGGTACAGGAATGGCAAATAAAGACTTCAATGACTCATATTTTAAATATTTGTTTAACAAAAAAACCCCAAACAAAACGGAAAACCTGTAGATTACATCATCCTACAAATTCTAGAATTTGCTGATTTTTTTTTCTTAACTTGACACACAGAGAAACTGAATAACTTTGTCTTCAGACAAGTCTAAACATCTTTCTCTAAACTCAAATAATTCCTAATGATACCTAACGGCAGTCAGAGAGCTGTTGCCTAGCCTGTAGAGTTCTGTGCGTCACTTTGATATGCTTCCGCAGACCATCACTGACCCACCATACTAAAAAATATTACAGGCAGCATACTGTTTGCCATGGCTTCTCCAGACCCTCCACACTGTCAGGGACAGGGTCCACTAGAGGACGTCTGGCCCTCAGGCCACCCTTATGAAAGAGACATTCACAGAATTTTTTAGGGCTCTGACAGTGCTCATCCTGTTCCTTTTTGCACAAAGGAGTTACCTGTCCTGTTGGTGGGTTAAGAACCTTCTAAGGCCCTGTCCAGCTCTCCTTGACAGGGCCTATTAACTGGTTGCATACCACAGGCCTCCAAACACTTGACCCAGCTGTCTTATCAAGTTATAGGCCACTGTCGAACCTTCCTTTTCTTTCAAAACTTCTTCAAAGAGTAGTTGTAAAACAGCTATTTTCTTATCTGTAGAAAAAAAATGTTTATTAGAAGAGTTCAGTCAGGTTTCAGAGCTCATTACAGTACTGAAAAGCCATTAATGAAGGTAACAAATGACCTTCTTATGGCCTCTGACAGTGGACTCACTTTTGTGCTTGTCCTGCTGGACCGCAGTGCAGGGTTCTGTCCTACGACCAGTTGTGTTTACATTATACAGACAATAACATTAAAGACATAGCATTCATTTTCACTGGACAGATAACACCCAACTTTATCTAGACCTGGATGACCTGTCATTTTCTGCTTCTAAATTCAGATAAAACTGAGTTTATTGTTCTGGGCACTAAAAATCTTAGAAATCAAGTCAAGTCAAATTTGCTTTATTGTCATTCCAACCATGTGCAGTGGTACAGTAAAGAGTGAAATGAGACAACGTTTCTCCAAGACCATGGTGTTACATATGACATATAACAGACAATCAACACAGGACTACATAGAACCTGACAGTACCTGACAGTGACTGTACCTGACAGAACAGTACGATACAGACACAACAGTGCAAAAGAAATGTGAAAAAGACTGAGTATTGTGCAAAAAGTAACGTGGTGTATGAAGGTGTGCGTGTGTGTGAGAGAGAGATTCTGCCTATAAGTGCTCGGTAGTGATGTGTATGAAGGTGTGCATGTGTGTGTGTCAGTCCAGTCACTAACTGTTTAGGAGTCTGACAGCTTGGGGGAAGTTACTGTTTCACAGTCTGGCAGTGAGGGCTTGAATGCTCCAGTACCTCTTGCCAGAAGGCAGCAAGATGAAGAGTGTAGTGAGGGGTGTGTGACGTCCTCCAAAATGCTGGTGGCTTTACAGGTGCAGTGAGTGCGATAAGTGTCCATGATGGGCTTCAACGATCTTCTCAGCTGTTATGGTGTCTAACAACATCAGCTTAATATCACCTCTATCACCTTAGTAGAGCACTTCACTCTCAGACTGCAGGTTTATTTGTGGTTCCTAAGGTATTTAAAAGTAAAATGGGAGACAGAGCCTGCAGTTTTCAGGCCTCTCTTCTGTGGAACGAGCATCCAGTTTGGATTCAGGAGATAGACACTATCCCTACTTTTAAGATTAGACTTAAAACTTTCCTTTTTGCTAAAGCATATAGTTAGGGCTGGATCAGGTGACCCTGAATCCTCCCTTAGTTATGCTTCAATAGGTCTAAGCTGCTGAGGCTTCCCCTGATGCAATGAGTTTCTTCTTCACTCACCTTTTAAACTCATTATGTGTTTATACACCAGTCTGCATTTAATAATTACTCTCTGGCTCTCTTCCACAGTGTGTCTTTGTCCTGTTTTCCTCCTCTCACACACAGCTGGACACGGCAGATGGCCGTCCCTCTCTGAGCCTGGTTTTGCCAGAGGTTTCTTCCTTTTAAAAGGGCATTTTTACTTCATCTATCACCAAAGTGATTGGTCAAAGGGGGTCATATCATTGTTGGGGTTTTCTCTGTATTATTGTAGGGTTTTACCTTACAATATAAAGTGTCTTGAAGCAACTGTTGTTGTGATTTGGAGCTATAAATAAGCTGAGTTAAGTTGAGTTGAATTAAATTTAAATCAATCAGAAATGATGAGGAGGGTAAAATCTCAACGGCCTCCACCTGTGAAACTATTCTGGTTTTGAACATTGTCTTGTTTTTGCATCTCTGGCACACCTGTTGTTGATTTCATCAACATCCAAGCCACTAAAACTGATTAACAACCCCCTCTCTACTTAACTGACCAGATCAATATCCCAGAAGTGTAATTTAATTGATCCTATACTCAAATTCTTTTGAGCAACACAAAAGAAGAAGAGAAGTCAAACACTGATTTATGTCCTGTCTTGTTGTTCTTAGGTAGGCATGATTATAATGCTGATTATACTTGTGGGGACCTTGAGCTTAATTGCTATTGGAAGCGGACATATCATCCTGACTATGATGTCTCCTTCGCTCTTGGCCATCGCTGGTCTCATGCCTTTGATGGGCTACTGCTTTGGATACGTGTTCTCTTCAATCTTCAGACTCATCCACAGGTAGGTTATTTGTTTAATTCAATCATCAATGGATATGTATATATATATATATATATATATATATATATATATATATATATATATATATATATATATATATATATATATATATATATATATATATATATATATATATACACACACACACATATATCCTTCCATATGCCTTCAGGGAGCGGAGAACCGTTTCCATGGAAACAGGCTGTCAGAATGTCCCGCTGTGCACCACCATATTGAAGATAGCTTTCCCTGACGAAGTGGTGGGTCCTCTGTATCTATTCCCAACAGTCTACTTGGTGTCTCAGTTGTTGGAGGCGGCGATGATCATCATGCTGTTTAGGTGCTACCAAAGGTTCAAGAGAAAAGAGAAAGGTAAGAGTGACAGCAGGATTCAGATGTTACATTTTAACACAGGCCTTTTATCACGCAAGATAAACAAAAAACAAAAAACAAGTATGTACAGATGTATGGCTGGTCGTTATTTCTCAAAAATTCAACTGTGACTTGATCAAGTGTGGGTGTGGATGTTGTGGACATCTGAAGTGGGCAATGCTAGAACAAAGTTTGGGTTAATTCACTGAACTACATCCAGGTTGCAGCATCTCAGATTGGAGTGTTTGCATTACTCCAGTTGCTAAATTTAAAATATTTTAAATTAAACATTTTTTAAATTTTGTGTTTGAAGAAACAGTACTTTTTACACTACACAAAGTATAGAGCAAAACAATAAATAATACAGATATATTCTCCCCAAAGTACTTTATTGTACCTTTATGGGCTTGTAAAAGGGGCGATGCCTTCTAAGGTACTCCTGTTGTACCCTTTCATGTTGTAGGTTATGGAGAACCACTATTGACAATATTATACTCTCATGTACTGGTACCCAAACTGACCTTTTAAAAAGGTGCTACATTAGATATAGTGTAATTTATTCTATATAATTTCATTATTAATAATGTATTTGCTTTGATTGTTAGTCATTTGAGTGGTCTCATTGATCACCGAAAGCATTATGTGCCTCATATCTGCCTCTACAAGAACAAAAGCCCTACTATGTGGCAACAGTGCTAACCACTGCACCACTCTGACCTGAGACGAACACACAATAAATGCACACTTGAGCCTCAGTTACAGGTATGAGACAGTTAAATGCAAATTTATGGCATTCTGCATTTAAGCATTAGTAATTATTATTAACATCTGGCACTCTCAATAGTTTAAATTCAGTTCAATTTGATTTCAATCCAATTTGATTTATATAGAGCCAAATCATAACAGTAGATGCCTCAAGGCACTTAGTATATTATATATAATATAAATGTATTAAGGTATTACATTCTAGGTTTTTATAATAATACAGAGAAACCCCCAACAATCAAACCACCCTCCTATGAGCAACACTTGGCCACAGTGGGAAGGAAAAACTCTAGTTTAATAGGAGGAAACCTTCAGCAGGCTTAGGGAGCGGCAGCTATCTGCCACGATTGGTTGGGTTGGAAACTAGGAAAACCTAGTTTACCTAGTTATTCTAGACACAGGAACTTGAACACATAGTACATTACTAAACACACAGTCTGTGGTTGAAGCAGCAGAAAAAAAGAGGCAGAGAAAATGAGCAATTCCACCATCAGGTGTGGATGAGCGAAAACAATACACGAAATTATGACCTGAGTCGTAACAAAAGGCAAGCACCAATGAGCCCACAAAAAGGTTTCTGGCTAAGAGTCTCTGCTGCCTGTTCTTGCTTTCCATTCTACACACAAAAAAAATGTCAAAACAGCACCAAAACAAAGCAAAGAATAACTTTGTGATTGTGTTTTGTTTAGACAGATGAATAACCAGACCTTAGGATTTCACATTTAACCACAGGTTGAGCAACTTTTGTGCCAAATCTTGGTTTGTGTTAATACATCTGCTTGTCTGACCCACAGAAACTTACCAGGCTGCTGCCACTGGAGAGGATCTGAAAGAGTCTGATGTGTGATGTCAATTACCACTCATATATGTCTCTATTGTAAAGCGCTTTGGGTGCCTTGAAAAGTGCTATATAAATCCAATCCATTATTATTATTATTATTATTATTATTATTATTATTATTATTATCATTAGCGTGAACGGTTTCACCAAAGGGGCTCCAGATGAAGTAACCAAAAATAGCTTACTTACAGCTTAATGAACAAATAGAAAAATGTGCAACTGTATTTCTTGATTATAAAACAGTATCATTATCTGAACCCTGTAAATGTATTAGTAACTTCAGTTATAAAGCACAAATGAAGCCAAAATCCAGTTTTAAATACATTTTTGAAAAATCTGATGAGTCTATCTTTTTCCTACATCATACAATTACAAGTTTCCACTGAAAATAAATTCATTATGTACATTTATGTTTTTTCAAGCTCTTGTCCACTAAGTACCAATAAGTACCACTGAGGAAATGCCAGGAAACACGTCCACCGTCTCATGGATTACTACATTACAGGCTGCAGTATGTGAGATGAGCAGAGCTCTGAGTTTGTGATATGCACTGCGTGAGCTCCACAGAGCACTGTCCAGTTTTCATTCCTGTTCACCTTGACCACCTTAGACTTTCAGTAGATCTCAAGGTCGTGGTGCCCACAAAACGGTTAGATGTAAACATGATGGTGCTCGACTTCAGAAGGAAGAGCACAGCTACATAGACCATAACTGTCCTGGGATAAGATGATGCCCAGGTACTCCACTAGGTACTCACAGGTACAGGAAGGCAGATCCATCTCCTGCAATTGATTGGGGTGGAGGGGAGGAGGACAAAACAAAAGATCCAGCTGGTCATGGAAAATTACCGCTCCTCTCAGAGCCTGGTTCTGCTAGAGGCTTCTTCCTGTTAAATGAGAGTTTTTTCTTCCTACTTTCACCGAGTAGAGTAGGGTAGATATATGGACAAATTTTGTATTTGATGTCAAGGAAAACTAACATTTTAAATGACAATGGGAAACAGTGGCAACAAAAAAGTTCTGGCTAAGAGTCTCTGCTGCCTGTATTCGTATTCCATTTTCCACAAAAAAGGCAAAACAAATACAAAAACCTCCATCAAAGAGTAACTGTGCAATTGTGTTTTGTTTTTTGCTCAAGACCACTTTTAAAAAAAATCCCAAGAAAGTCTCCATGGAAGCACAAATATAAAGAAACAAGGGGAGGCTCAAGACTTTTGCACTGCACTCTCAGTGCAAAGGGCTGTCCGTGTATGTGCTGCTGGTTTTAAGGTTTATGAGAAACCATGCTTTGAATGCTCTAGTGAGATGCCACAGCAATCAAAAACAGCACATTTGTCACAGCTGAAACCGTGCAAAGTGGGCCGTCTCAGAACGGAAAACACACGGAGACAAGGGGTGACGTAAAACACAAGAACTTTATTACAACAAGACTATGAATCATGAACTCTGAACGGAATTATCAACAATAATGAGAAACAAGGTCAGAGAAGGTCAGAGGACTATAACTTGGGTATTTTTCAAGATCTAAGGTCACAATGAGAAACTAAGGCTAGAATGGGTCGGAAACATCACCAGACATCAGTGCACTCAAAGTTCAAGGTTTGGTGGAGGGCATGGGCACCAGGAAATGCAACCAGGAGTCTCAGTACACTGCAAGAAAAAAAGAGGAGATTAAGGGACCATGACCCAGAGCCCCGGAGATGGAGAAAGCAGAGTGTAGATTAATTAATCTTACAGTTTTGCAGGTGGTGGACTGGTAAGGTGGGGGAAGGATGAGTTGTCCAGGTGAGCTGATTACAGAGCAGGTGATCCGTAGGGCTCTGTGATGGTGACAGGAGGGCAGGCAGGTAAGCTGAATGAGTGACAGGATAGAGAAACTGAACAGTCACATTTAGACCAGCAGCTGGGTGAGAGTAAGTGTTGTCTAAGACGAAACCTGAAAGCCGACTGGAGGTCTGTAGAGACAAACAAAGTCAACAGCTTTCTGCAGAAATCAGCTCTTTAACCAAAACTGTAGCGACTAACACTGACTGTGGCACGCTGAGCACTTGGCGGAGAGTAATGGTGATCGCTGATCCTAAATGCTGACAGCATAATTGCTCCCAGGTGTGGAGAAGCGTCAGAACGGCTTGAGTTGGCGCTATATAAATAAAATTGAACGGAACTGAACGGAACTGAACGGAACTGAACTGAACTGAACGCAACACAGCGACTCTGCCCAGAAGTGGAGACAGCAAAAAAGAAGAAAACTCCAGCACTCACCCGGACCATGACAACATTATGACCACATGTCTGTAAGAATTTAGAGGAACAGATGTAACATTTAGTTCAGGTGTATGGTGCGTCTAGTACTTCTGGTTGTCCTAACATCTATCTAATCTGTGCAGTTATAACTCAGATCAAGATTTTTTCTTTTCTTCATTTAAGCAATATTAGTCCTTTAAAAGCAGCAGTGGTTCATTATACTTGAATTATTTTTTCTCTCTCAATAGCGCAGTGTTTTGAATGAATATTAGGCAATGTGAAAAAGTGTAATTCATCTGCATGTTGACATTTTCCTTGGAAATTCAGCAAATAGCTAAAGGATTTTTAAAGAAGGGCACAGGTTTTCACAATGCTGGGTTTTAATTTCAGTATTAGTTCATTATAGTTAAAAATAATAACTTTTAAAAAATCTATGTAAATCACTGTTTCTGTCATGGCAGTGGCAGCAGATGTGTGGAGTTATAAGAGAAGGTCCCAAATGCAGGCACAGGCTTTGATGCGAGTGAGCTTTTATTTACAGTAGGTGACATTCAAACAAAAACAGGAAATGAGTGGCGTGGAGCTATAAGAAACTTAACTGGGAGAACTAAAACCTAACATGAGCCTGAACTGAAAACAAGAAACCTGAATACCTGGAAGAGGAGACAGAGAGCAGGGGCATGACAGACAGACGAACCGACAACAAGCACAAAGAATAATAATAATGGATTGCATTTATATAGCGCTTTTCAAGGCACCCAAAGCGCTTTACAATTCCACTATTCATTCACTCTCACATTCACACACTGGTGGAGGCAAACCACAGTTGTAGCCACAGCTGCCCTGGGCAGACTGACGGAAGCGAGGCTGCCATATCGCGCCATCGGCCCCTCTGGCCAACATCAGTAGGCGGTAGGGTAAAGTGTCTTGCCCAAGGACACAACGACCAGGACAGAGCCTGAACTGAAAACAAGAAACCTGAATACCTGGAAGAGGAGACAGAGAGCAGGGGCATGACAGACAGACTAACCGACAACAAGCACAAAGAATAATAATAATAACAATAATAACAGATTGCATTTATATAGCGCTTTTCAAGGCACCCAAAGCACTTTACAATTCCACTATTCATTCACTCACTGGTGGAGGCAAGCTACAGTTATAGCCACAGCTGCCCTGGGGAAGACTGACAGAGGCGAGGCTGCCATATCGCGCCATCGGCCCCTCTGGCCAACATCAGTAGGCTGTAGGGTAACGTGTCTTGCCCAAGGACACAACGACCAGGACAGAGATCGAACCGGCGGCCTTCCGGTTACAGATGCGCTTCCCAACCCCCTGAGCCACTGTCGCACACACGGTAGCTGTGTCCAAATTGATTGATTGATTGATTGATTGAATCTTTATTTTGAACATGTTGAAAAAGTATAAAAAAAAATAGAATTAAAAGAAACAAATGAACAAAGCAAACAAAAGGAAAACGAGCAACCACAACTCCAAATAACGTCCATGTTCAAAAAGGAGCAGGAAGAAGCATAAGCTTATTTAATCCCACCCCTTTTCCACTATCTAGTATCAATAGACTACAGAAATACCTCCTTGCAATTACATTATATGTTATGTGTAATTTTTTTAATTTTTTTTATTTATTTATTTTTTTTAAATATATACACATATATGTTTCTATCTATCCATACATACGTATATACACACATACGCACATATACACATTTTCAATAACCCCATTAACACCTCAAGGATACACAGCCTACAATTATATATATATATCCATACCAACAAACCCGTGCATGCGCACACACATGAAAATATTAGACAAGAACACCCTATCAAATCTCTACCTTTTCCCTGTACCCTGTAAAAACCATATCCTTAAACCGCTTTTTAAACTGCGCCATGCTTGAACATTGCTTCATATCTTTACTTAGTCTGTTCCACAGCTTCACTCCACACACAGAGATGCAAAAACTTTTTAATGTTGTACGGATACGAGGATGTTTTAAATTTAATTCCCCCCTCAAATTGTATCCCCGTTCCCTTTTAGAAAACATTTTTAGAATATTGTCAGGAAGCAGGTTATTTATTGCTTTATATATAATTTGTGCTGTGAGAAAATGAACCAGATCTGTGAATTTTAGAATTTTTGATTTTAAGAACAGTGGATTTGTATGATCTCTGTAACCAGTTTTATGGATTATCCTTATGGCCCTTTTTTGTAATATAAAGATTGATGATAGCGAACATTTGTAAGTATTGCCCCAAACCTCTGCACAGTAATTCAAATACGGTGCAATCAGGGAACAATAGAGAATGTGGAGTGATTTGTGGTCCAGAATGTGTTTTACTTTACTCAAGATTGAGACACTTCTTGAAATTTTGTTATGTATATGATTTATATGAGACTTCCAGTTTAATTTATCATCTATAATCACACCAAGAAACTTATGTTCAAGTACTCTTTCAATTTCCACACCATCTACATGAATCTGCACTTGTGCATTTCTAAGGGAATTAATTAATATGTCATGATTGATTGTGTCGAATGCTTTCTTGAGATCCAGAAATACTCCAGCTGCATACTGTTTCTGATCTATAGCATTCGTAATCTCCTCAATTGATTCGATTAATGCCAGAGATGTTGATCTTTTTGATCTGAATCCATATTGACTGTCAGAGAGTAATTTATATTTATCTAAGAATTTGTCTAATCGTTTATTAAACAGGTTTTCTAGGATTTTGGAGAATTGTGGTAGTAAAGAAACAGGCCTGTAATTTGTGAAGTGGCGTCTATCCCCGGTTTTATACAGCGGCACAACTTTAGCTATTTTCATTTTGTTTGGCACTTTTCCCGTCTGAAATGATAAGTTGCAAATATATGTTAGAGGTCCTACAATTCCTTCAATGACCTTCTTGACGATTTTCATGTCAATATCATTACAATCAGTGGATGTTTTATATTTACACATGTGTACAATGTCAATTATTTCTTTTTCCTCCACTGATGTGAGGAACATTGAGTTAGGGTTCCTATCAATCAGGTTTTCACTACATTCTACTGATGGCAGTGACTCAGGAATTTGTTCTGCCAGTTTTGGTCCAATATTTACAAAATAATGATTAAAGCTGTTGACCTTATCAGCAGTGTTTTCCATAATATTGCCATTATCGATAAAGTATTGTGGATAACTTTGTTGTCCAGAATTATTTTTAATGATACCGTTTAAAACATCCCATATTCCTTTCATATTATGTTTATTGTTGTTCAATATTTTACTATAATACTCCTTTCTACATACACGTATAATATTGGTCAACTTATTTTTGTATTTTTTATATTTATTTTCAGCATCTTTTGTTCTTTGTTTTAGGTATTCCCTATAGAGTGTATTTTTCTTTTTACATGCATTTTGTAAACCCTTAGTGAGCCATGGTCTATCTGAATATTTGTGCTTTCTGTTGTATTTTATTGTTGGACAGTTTTTATCGTACAACTCCATGAATATTCTTAAAAATATGCCATATGCAATATCAATATCAGCTTCTTTGTACACATTGTCCCAGTCCTGATTTAATAGATCGTTCTTAAATGCAGTCATCGTTTCTTCCGTCCTTACACGTCTGTATCTCAGTTGTTCTTCATGCTGATTTTTCTTATAATTAGTGTCATAAACTGCAAAAACTGGTAGGTGATCACTGATGTCATTAATTAATATTCCGCTCACAATGTTGTTTTCCATATTGTTAGTGAAAATATTGTCAAGTAAGGTGGCACAATGTGGTGTAATTCTGCTAGGCCTGGTTATTTTAGGATGTAAACTCAAACTGTACATAGTGTTTAGGAATTCGTCGCTCATTTTATGCTTTTTTGGATTCAACAGGTCAATATTAAAATCACCACAGATAAACATAACTTTTTGATTTGTTTTAGAGAATATTTCCTCTATGAAGTCATTAAATACTTGAATACTAGAGCCAGGTGTTCTATATATACAGCTAATTATTACATTTTTTTCTTTTTCCTTATAAATTTCAATTGTTATACATTCTAGTAAATTATCAATTACAGTTGTCATACTTTCTACCACCTTGTAGTTTAGGTTTTTATCCACATACACAGCTACTCCCCCTCCACTCTTGTTCCTTCTATTTACAAAATTCACTTCATATCCCTCCAGTCCAAAGTCCATTCCTTTCTCCGCATTGATCCATGTTTCAGAAATGGCAATAATTCCAAATGGATTTGTCAACTCATTTAGATATTCCTTTATATTGTTGAAGTTGGCATACAGACTTCTGCTATTAAAATGGATTATTGATAATTTATTTTCCGTGTTGATGGTGTGCTTAAACTGTTCATCAGTGAAGTAGCAGCAGTTACAGCTGATGTTGTAGAAGAAATTATTTTCCGGGTCTATATCCTTTTCTAAGTCTAGAACATTATGGTCTGTGTATCGAAATGTTCTCAGTTCCAGATTATCATAAAGAGAATTCCAATGAGTCATGTTGATATTGTTGCCGGATGCAGATGAAGTTCTTTTGGACTGTGCCATGTGTTGTGTTGTGTGTCACGTCACATGTGTATTCATACCTCCAGAGTAAGTTGACCTCAGTATTTGTCCAGCTCTTCCATATTTCTGATGACCAACACTTTGGCTTGTTCCGGTGTTCCATTGAGTTTAATGAATACTTTGCAGTTGGTGGTCCATGTATTTTGAATTTTTCCCTGTTTCTTCAAGTAACGTGCTTTCCTGGCAATGTCCGCATTTCTTTTTATCAGATGTTCGTTCATGAAGACATCGGATCCTTTCAGTTTCTTTCCTTGTTTTAACAGTGCTGTTTTCTGTTTTCTGTTTGCAAATCTCACAATGATGGCTGGTTTGTCACTTTCATTTTTTCGGGGTAGAGGGTGGCAAGCCTCAATGTTGTTATAATCCACTTCCACACCTTTGGACCGTAGAAAGGTAACCACTTGATGCTCCGTGGAGTTGACATCTTCCTCTCCTGGCCCTCCTACATTGTCAGTGGCGACCGCCCGGGCGTATGACCGGGGTTTGATGCGAAGCCCCGTGATGATAACATCGTTCATCCGGGTGTACTGCTCCAAATCCGCCACTCTGTTCTCCAGGTACGCCAGCCGCCGATCCTTCTCGGCGTTCTGGATGCGGAGAGCCTTAACTTCCTCGACCAGGTCCAGGATGGCTTTCTGCTGCAGTTTGACAGTAGAAATCTCCTCTGTCATAAACTCCAGCGACTTCTTAATATCGTCTCCTTCCTCGGCTGACAGAACTTTTTTCGGGCCCATGCTGAGAGACGCTCTTGTAGCTTTGCCGTGACGACCGGCTAGCTAGTTGATGCTAGCGTCCTTCCTCTCACTCACCGCTGAATGCCAACTTTGATTTGCTCTGGGTCGCTCTGAGCTGCCTGCTTCATTTCATGGGACACATGAGGACACGGCCTTCGCGGTCTACGTGGGCCAGGTCCTCAGGAGGTAGACCGGAAGTAAACAGCTGGGGAAATTGGACGGTCTAGCCTTCTGATTAGCGTCCCCACTGTCTCGGTGGAGTTTAATAAACTCGGCCGTCTGCTCCTTGCTATCTAAAATATAACAGAACATTGGAGTAAATTCTCAACCATCTCACACTTCCATTTAATCAGTTTTCTGTTTGACGTTTATTCAGCTGTGTGAAGCCCAAGGAGGAACTTGCCCGGGGGATTAATAAAGTTTTATTTTATCTAATCTAATCTAATAACTTTAATCTCAGCCAAACTGATTTACTCACGAACAAATAAAACACTGAAAAAAGCCCAACAATTACATTTTTAGGTTGTCTAGGTGATTTATATATTACGTTTAACCTGAGTAGCGAAAGTCCGCGGTGATCTGAAAATGATGTGCCGGGAGTTGTGCCGTTCTCTGCGGCTCTAGTGACCCTCGAGCTCTCGGCTAGCTATCGAGCTGGTGGGTAACAGACGTCTCCGAAAACGTCGAAGCACTTTTGCAAATATGCGACACCTTGATAAACCGAGCAGATGTTTGAAGTTTACACACCCACATTCTCGCCTGAAAATATGTTAAAAGTTAATTTTGTGACCCAGAAAGATTAATAAGAGTAATTTTAAAACTTAGTAGCGGCCGCCATTGCCGGAAACTGGAGTTTGGCTGGGCCGCGCTATGAATTCTGGGATATGGTAGGCCCACGAAGAACACACCCGACCCATCCTTCAAATTCGGGGAAAAGGAGGACGCATTTGTCGGCTGTATTCGGAGGAGTCTACGAATTTGGACAGCCTTCGGCGCGTCGCTGTGATGTAATCGGCCTACAAATGCAGCCTCAGGAGGATGCAGCCCATGAATTTTCGACACAGCTATGTACACAGGGAGGGAAAAGAGGAAGTTGCACACAGAAGGGAGACACGGCTTAACCTAATGAACATGACGAGACAGGGAGGACGTAAAAATGAATACACTGACATAAGATGTATTAAATGTTTTAATAACTGGTGAAACTGGATTTCTCATTTTCACGAGCTATGGTCATAACCTGTGGTCATGAATATAGAACACATGAAAGTTTACTTTAAAAAAAAAGACCTCCAATTTTCTAAATTTTGGAGGTGCACTAGAGTGTATATATATTTTAATAATTGTGTACTTTCCCCAGTTTCCAGCATTACATGATGAAACCTAAAGGACTGGCTATTGCAGTTGTGGCTCAGTATGTCATCATGCCTCTTACAGCCTTTTTCATAGCTAAGGTTGGTATTTATGCAAAATTTTAAAAAGATTATACAGTAACCAGTTAAATAATGCACTTTTTATTTATGTATTATATTTATTTATGGATTTATGGATATTTTGTTATGATTTGTGCCTCCTACAAAATTTGGACAGAGATGAGCTCAGTTACTTGGTTAATGTAATTTTTTTTCCACGCCCATTTATTATACCTCCCATGAACTCTCATTTATGTCACTGTACTTTATTTCAATACATTAAGTTTCCATAGCTGACACCAGACTGGAATTTGTATTACTATTAGACATTCTTACTGGTATTTGTAGCACCCTGTAAGAGGTTAGTGTGATTTTGTGTCACAGGTGTTCCAGTTCAGTGATATAACAGCTGTGGTTAATCTGGCCTGGGTCTACAGGTGGACATGAACCTTAGGTGCATACACAAAGTTATGCAGTTAATTGGTCAATGTTTAAAATAACACACTGATATGTTTTTCTAACATAACTGATTGACTTGATATGTCTGTCCAAATTCACCGGTCTACAAAAATATCCTTTGTTTGCTACTGGAAATTCAGATCAGCTCTGCATCTTTTTTTTTCTTTTTCTTTTTTACACTAACTCAAGTAAGAACTAAGAGCAATCAGTCATCATGTTCAGATTAAATTTTCCCTAATATCCATTGCCTGTCACTTTTATATCCTGATGTTCATCACTGAAAATGCCCAAATTTGATGGAAAAAAAAGTTGAGATAAGAATGAAAAAAGTTAATCTTTAGTGACATTCTGGCACCCATTAGCAGATATGCTTTCAGCACATTATCCACGAGTTCACTATTGTTATATGCTCTATAAATGCCAAGAAAATTCCTGGCAACCTGCACTAATGCTTTCTGTGCTGCTGACTCAATCAGTTTTCTTTTTGACCTCATTGTCAAGCAATAGTGCATGGATTTCAGGACCGAAAAAACACCTTTCCTACTTTTGGCGATGTTAGGGAGTTTTTATTTCAACATTATGCACTCCACACTGTATATAAATGCCACTTGTTTTGCACATATTCAACTCTGTATATTTTATATATTTTATTATTATTATTATTATTATTATTTTTTTTTTTTTTTTTTTTTTTTTTTTTACTATTTAATTTGTAAAAATGTGTACACACACACACACACACACACACACACACACGTAGGAAAATATTTAGTATACACATCCAGAAATGCATACACTATTATATATTGTACATATATTTATTAGTTTCAGGTTGGCCATTCTTGTATTTTGCTCGTTTGTGTTGTTGTGTTTGCACATCTCTGTTGCTTGTGGGGCTCGCACACAAGAATTTCACTCGCATGTGCTGTGCCAGTGTGCCTGCACATGTGATGTGACAATAAAAGTGATTTGATTTGATTTGATTTGATTTATTGTTTTATTTGCTTATGCTTCAAAAGTTATGTTATACATATTTCACCAGACAGTTTTCTGTTGAAACAGGAAGCTGACCCTGTGACACTGACAAGAGACCAGTACAGAAATACATATCCGCAGAAGTTGACTTGCATTATATTATTCTTAGAAATTGACTTGCAACACACATACTTTGTGACACACACACACAGCTTACACACACAGACAGCATCAGGACCTGCGTAACAGGAAATGTGATTATATTTGCATATTGACGATGTAACCTATAAAAATAAACGAATACTGCAGTTCGGTGTGATTTGCTCTGAGCTTTTCACCCGTGCCGCACGTTGTCAATCTTAAGTGTCTCAGTGTTGTTTATTCACCTGACTGTTTGTTAACTGTAAATCTCTGACAGGCGACGAAACTTATTTATTAAATGCTGAAATGAATTGCACTTTCTGTCCATTCTTACTATTGTCCGATATTTCCAGTGTCAAGGTTATTACCTGATCAGCCATAGAAATTAAAAAAAGATGCAATACATCTGTGTTGCAACATCAATTAAATGTTCGTCATCGTGGGGGAAATATCTGCCATGTTTTTGTGTACGATGTCAGGAACTTAGCGTTAAAGTGAATGTTCCCAGTTAGAAGTCCTTTTTTCACATGAATACACAATAAGGACGGGAGTATACAATTACTGGGCACTGGATTAGGTACACCTAGTAGTACCAGGTCAGAGTCCTTTGTGTCTTCACGACAACGTTAACCCTTTTTGGCACAGAACCAACAAGGTGCTGGAAACATTTCTTAGAGCTTCTGGTCCATATTGACATGATAGCATCACATAGTTCCCACTGATTTGTCAACTCTAAATCTTCTGCTCCATAAGAGCCCAAAGGTGCTCTATTCAATCGAGATCTGGTGACTGTGGAGGTCATTTGAGTATAACAAGTTCGAGAAACCAGTTTGAAATTATTTAGGCTTTCTAACATGGTGCATTATTTTGCTAGAGGAAACTATCAGAAAATGGGCACACTGCGACCATAAAGGGATGAACAGGGTTCTCAGCTTGGCTGTGACATTTGTGACCTGCTCATATGGTGCTAAAGGGTGTTCTAAGCAAATATCCCTCACACCATTACACCACCAGCCTGAACAACTGATACAAGGCAGGATGAATTGAGTTGAATTGAACTGAGTTGAACTCAGTTTTATTTATATAGCACCAAATTGCAACAGTTGCATCAACAACATGGATCCATGATTTCATGTTGTTTACGCTAAATTCTTACACTACCATCCAAATATGTCTGCAGAAATTGAGACTCATCAAACAGGCAATGTTTTCCTACTTTTCTGCAGCTGTAAGCAATCTGCTTCACGTTTTAACCTCCTAGGACTTGGCGTCCACATATGTGGACATCACATTTTGGGTTGTCTAGACCAAAATACTAAATTTTGCTCTACAAGGGCCTGATATCCACTTACAAGGACATTATACTGCCTCTGTTTTATAGAAATTTAAAACGAATATCCTCATATGTGGCTCTCATTTTTCTTAGAAACAAAAACCAGGTAAAAAAAAGTGGAAGAGTTCAGGTCTTAGGAGGTTAATTTGCTGAATGTTCAGAGAGGCTCTTCTGCATACCCTCTTGTAACAAACGATTACTGTTACTGTAGTTACTGTTGCCTTCTTATCAGATCAAAGCAGTCTGGCCATTCTCCTCTGACATCTGTCATCAACAAGGCATTTTCCCCTAAAGAGCTGCCGCTTGCTGGATAGTTTTTTCCTTTTCTCTGTAAGCCCCTCATGCCTAAATGCATTCAGTTGCTTTCCCTCACTCAGTTGCTTTTACTTATTTCACATTTGTATTAATCTAATGTAAAATAATGTAAAAGTAATGTAAAAGAACCCACCCACCACTTTATTTACACTCTAGCTCTTGTTTTAACATATGGCACAGAAATTGAACATTTAACAGTGTTTCCTGAAAAGCCTCTCTTGTGTGATCATTTGCTAATAACATTTAAATTTACAATAATTGATTACATGTTCTAATTCTCAAACATGTAGCTTAAAGCAGATAATTTGTAAGCTGGGGAGAAAATGGCGTGTCACAAATTTAGAAGATCATCATGTAGCCTAAAGAAATAGTTTGGTGATGTTTAAGAAAGCCCTCCGCAAAGCTAGAACATCTTACTACTCATCACTGATTAAAGAAAATAAGAACACAAGAATATTCATTTAAAGTCTTTTTCTCCAATTGATCTTTCTGAGTTAACTTTAGTAATGATTTCCTCCAAACCATCTTTTAGACTCCATTCCCAAAAGACTGCTCAAAGAAGTCCTGCCATCAATTAATGCTTCAATCTTAAATATGATCAACCTATCTCTATTAATCAACTATGCACCACAGGCCTTCAAGCTGGCAGTAGTAGCAGTCTTAGCTAATTATAAGCCAGTCTCCAACCTTCCTTTCATATCAAAAATCCTTGAAAGAGTAGTTGTCAAACAGCTAACAGATCATCTGCAGAGAAATGGTTTATTTGAAGAGTTTCAGTCAGGTTTCAGAGCTCATCACAGTACAGAAA